>NC_090989.1:74852500-75474772 GCF_041146395.1 Eulemur rufifrons
CTTTCCCTGAAAATGAAGAGAATGAGTCTTATCTCATTACAATTAAGGGTCTGCTCTCATAAAGAAAAATCTTCTTTTTTAGAATCTACAGTGGATTTCAGTGTTGGGGTGAGGTTGGGGGGAGTCAAAAAACATTTTGCCCAATGCAATGTCTATTTTCTAGACCACTAAGAAGCTCACACAGACAATAACAATACAGCTAATATATTTATTTGTTCCCAATGTGAGAGAAAGACACAGGGAACCCTACAGCCAGAGAAGAGGGAAAGGAGAGAGTATGAAAGCCAAATTAGTGTCATGGAAGCAATGACATCTTGCTACACAATGGGAAGTCCTGAACCTGCTTATTAAAGTCTCGTTGCTCACAATAGAACACAGGCTATAAAAAGGCCATGGGGAACCATTAATTAAATATTAAAAGATCAAATAGTTTTAGTCCCATTAGTTTGTATGTAATTTACATTCCCAAGTATAAATTTAGAGATAATTCCCCATCCCAAATCGCTTTCAACTTTCTGATAAGGTATCTGCAAATATAGAGTCCTACAGGGAGTTTAAAAATATCTTTCCCCAAGTGGGTTAAGTATTGTTCCTTTCATAAAAAGTTGCTTTTGAATATCAGTCTCCACAACTAGGAAGATTATCATAATATACCTCTAGCTATTAGCCTTGAGGGGTACTTTTGTTCAGAGAAGGCACTAGGCCTTTTTTAGATATGTCTAAGCAATAATAGCAGATGAACTAAAACAGAAGGAAAAGGTTATCCAAGAAGACTGATGGCAAGTAGTTTAGACTTCATTTCTATGACCTTTCATTCATTTTCCAAGGTCAGAGGCAGTAGGATGTAATGGAAAGTGTCTGGAGTCCTGGATTCAAGGCCTGCCTGTTCTTGTATGGCCCAGAGGTTGCTGATTGACTTTGGACAAGTCACACCCACTTTGTGTGCTTCACAGCTTGGTTTAGATATTCCCTAAGACTCTTCTGGCTCTGAGCAGATTGCTCCTAATCTAAGTCAGAGGGGCGTGGTTTCAGGAAATTAATAGACTGGAAGCCTGAAGAGAGGAAGTAATATCCCCAGACTGACCCATAAAGAACAAAAGGGGTTTAAGGGGCCAGATACATGTTTTTTTATGATCTGGTATTCAGAGGTGTAATCTAATATATGAGATTATGATGCTAAAATTCACTCTATTTGTCAAGAATTAATTTATATTTTCATATCAGTCAACTTTTGGCAAATCCAGCTTGAAATGCATACAATTAGTCCCCCTTTTTATTGTAGCATTGGCTGTTTATTCCTGGAGTCTGAGAAACTGAGTGCTACCCTGCCACAGGAAGCCAGTGAATATCTTTCCTTTCCAGTTCAAAAGACATAAATAGGAAATAACCTAAATGTCCAACAAAAGTTAAATAAATTATGGTATATCCCCATAGTGGAATATTATGGAGCTATTCAAAATGATGTTGTTGAACTGTATTATGAGCCTAGAAAATATTTGTCATATAATCCTATTCATATACAACAAATTGTATATGTATGAGAAAAGTAAAAAACTATATGTACCCAAATATATAAAAACACATTTAGTACATTTTGGTTCACTTCATGCAGTGGATTATGGTGACTTTTATTTTATTTTGTTTATCCACATTTTCTAATTTTTTTCAATAAGCTGTCTCCTATGCAATGATTTTTAAACCTTTTAATAAAATAAAATGCTTGACCAAGGAATTCCTCCACTCAATTACTTACTACTCTTCTGAATTGAAACACATACACTTTAAATTCTTGCTCTGTAATAAACTGATTTCTTTTTAATTGCTGCACAGGGTCCTCGAACTATGAACTGGGAATTGGAAAACTTTGGTTCTAACCCTAGCTTTGCCACTTACCAGCCTTTTAGGTAAGTTGATACTCACTAACTACTGTAACATTGGGCAAGCAACTCCCCCCCCTCTGGGCCTTATTTCCCTCTGAACACAAGTGTGATGATTAGTTCCTTGGTGTTCTATGGACAGAAAACATCAGTATCATTAGAGAATTTGTAGAAATGCAGAATGTAATTTTTTGCACAGGAAAGATTGAGAAGCACTGGACCATTATCTGCAGATCTCATTTCAGCTTTAATCAATGACACTTTATAATGACTCCTTCATAGACTCTTTAAGAGTTGGTCTTATTTAATTATCCCTTGAGAAAATGAATACCTTCCTCTTTATGGCTACCACCCTATACATCTACACTTATATTTTACCCTGGAGGTCATGGTGAGGTCATGGGCATCTTAATGTCATTCCCTATGACCAGTACAGAAATGTGAATGTAATATCGAGAAAAGAGAGAGAAAGCATTTATAATAATAGCGATATGCTATTTATGAAATGTTTATAGATGTGTAATGCAGTCTACTAAGAACTTTTACAAAGTTAGCTTATTTAACTCTCTATATAGAACTGTTGTTTTGTCTATACTTTGCAGATGAGTATACATACATACATGCAACACACACACATATACACACATAAATACATGTATACACTCCCCTCAATTAATTTTTTTTTTTTTTTTTTGAGACAGAGTCTCACTCTGTTGCCTGGGCTACAGTGCTGTGGCATCAGCCTAGCTCACAGCAACCTCAAACTCCTGGGCTCAAGTAATCCTCCTGCCTCAGCCTCCCAAGGGTCTGAGACTACAGGCATGCGTCACCATGCCTGGCTAATTTTTTAAACTACTACCACATCAGCAGATTTGTAGCCTATACACTGGTAAAACTAGATCATTCTTTTATTAAAAATGTTTACCATGATAAATTTCAGTAGAGCTAACAGTTGCCTTTTCATTATCTTCACATCCGTTAATGCACATTCATTACACTCACATGGCAATAAGAATGCTTCATATTATGTCCCTTGGTCTGAAGCAGAACAAGTGCTGAGTTTCTTGGGAACTTCATCCTCATAGTTCATAAGAGTCCTCAGGTCTACTTTTGACTCACTAATAAAATTAGAAGAAGGTTTTTTCCTCATAAGCTTTTGAGAACTTAGGGTTGTTTTCTATATACCTAATGAAAAAGATGTTCTACACATTGATTGGAGTCAGTTGTTGAAAACCCTTATAAAGGAACCATACATTCAATTGTGCATGGTAGGAAGAGCATTGGACTTGCAGACAGAAGATCCAGAATCTGGTTGCACCTCTTTCACTACTATCATTTGACTCGGACAGGTCACCTCATTTCTCTGAAACTGCCATATAGTCGCCCTTAAAGCAAGGCTGGTAATCCCTGTCTACCTCACAGTATTGCTCTGGGAGACCAACAGGTAAAGGATGTGAATTTACTGTATAAGCCACACACAAATATTATGGTTCTATACTACATATGCAGTGGCTTTGGATTGTGTCAATTTAGGTAAATTGGAGCTACATTTTCTAGAATTGTCTTTTTTGTATGTTTTCAAATTAGGGTTGATCACAGGGATATTTGTTTAAGATTCAAAAGATAGAAGTAAAACATCAGTCAATTTCCTGTTGAAGATCAATGCAGGTCATTATTCTCTGTGGCAGCTCACGTTCATGACAACTGGTATTCTGGCCTGTTTGACAGCAAGGGGCAGCACCTGGACTGCATCTTCTTCTACCGCAGGCAGACTTCTCTCTAGGATTCTCCTGTGCAGCTCAGTGCTGAACGGCACCAGCTTCTGAAAGTGACTCATATCATCAAGGTTAGAGTTGGTGGGAGATAGACACAGGCTCCAGCTTTTCCTCACGAGTTACACTTTGTCATCAGGAATTCCAGTTTGTTCATGTAGCTTTTCCCTATTCACTATTCCCTGCTCCCTCTTCACAACTGCCAATTGTTTAACCTCTGCTACCTTCAGGCCCATCACCAGATGCAAGGACAACAACTTTGCATAGACCTCTCAGCCAGCTCTCATGACTGCACCAGCTCCCAATAATAAATCTCCTATTCTATATCACACAGTATGTTCTTCTCACACCAAACCCTGGCATAATATATATGAAAGATAATAAAAATCTAGAGGATGCTTTGATTTCCTTTGCTGCTATATCTTACAACTTAACTTTGCATATCTAATAAAGTTCACATACTTTGGAAAACAAACCATATGTTCTACATATGCAAAAGCACTCACACAAACACACACATAGTATAGCACCTATCAAAGCATCTTGCACAGAAGAATATATATAATGTTTAAACACAGACATTCACAGACACACACACACTGCCTTGCTTTAGTTAAAACTTTATCTTAACCAAAGATATATATCGAACGCTAACAAATCAAAATTCATTAAAGTTTTGTAAAAGTCACAAAATCTTGACCCTGATTTATTTATGAGATTTTGTTGAAAACATTTTCAACAGAGATGTCCCATGTATGCATGAAAATGATATGGTCTCTGCTGCCAGTGTGTACACTCCCTGATTTTGCCCTCAATTGATTGTTGCCTTGAGCTAACCACTATTGCATTAATAAGAATGTTGAAGTATTGGAGAAGATCTATAAGTGGGAAGGAAAGCTCACAAGAGAAAGGTACTAGAAACCTATGAAGCACTCTCCACTTGATGCAAATGCTAGAAGTTTAACATCTAGGTGTACTTTCCCGGTTCTATTACAGGTAAGGGAGCACAATGCCAGATTGCAGCTACAGGTGTGAGATTTGAAGATGTCTGCTCCCACATTGTAATGCAAGCATCCCAAGGTAAACCCTTGAGATTCAGCCCATTGTCAGCAACCCTTCCCACTCCACAATCTATGTCTTTTTCAAACAAGCTATGAATACTCTCACTGAGTTCACAGCTTTATATTCTAGCTGCTATGGTTCTCTCTCCATAGAACCTGAGTTCTTCAGGTTTAGCATAACGACAAGACTGGGGAAACCAAAGACCCAGGGAGGCTGGAGGATCTGCTTCTCCTTGATACTATCTGTGTGATCAAAAATAGATCCTTAATTTCTCTGAAGTTCAGATCCTTCATCTTTAAATTATCCTTTATTTTTAAATGGAGGAAGGGATACCAGGATTACTATGACTGTTACATGAGAAAAATGTGAAAACATGTGGTATATAGAAGGATTTTAAGATTTGTTTTAAAGGAGAACTTTTATGTAGTATTTAAGAGCACTGACGATTTTACCCGTGTAACGAAGTACTTCCGTGAGATGTAAGGCTGGTGATAAGGATTGGGGTAAAGTGTTGATTCAGTCACACTTGACTGCCTTGAAATCCGCCTTGGCACTGGATCCTTGCCAGGGTCCCCCTCCTCCACGGACAGGCGATCAGTCTCAGAGGGTTGGTCATCTCCCTCTTGCTTCAAAGACACAGGCTGGAATCCTTCAAAATTCCCAGTTGCTGACATTTCTTCAATCTAAAACAAGGGAAGAAAACATGTTCTCATTAGGAAAAAAAAGTTACTTTTGTTCTGGCTATGGCAAAACAGGCTATGATGAGCAAATGTCATTTCTGAAGCTTACAAACACCCCTCACGTTACCCTATACAGAGGCATTGACGACACAGCTCGATACAACAGATTCGTAAATACCACCCATAATCCTGCAGAGCCATTTACCAGAGGAGAGAAGCAGAGACCCTCTGCACAGAGAAAAGGAGCTTGCAAGCAGTTTCATTTTCTCATCTTTAATCCCAGGAGACTGGAAGCTGAACAAGGAAAAAGCAGTATGAAATAATTATCAGATAATTTCTCTTTAAGATTTCATAGCGTTTTTGCTTGAAAATCCCCCAGACTTCAAGCTTATTTAAGAGTTAAAAGCAATGATAATGCACCTTCTTGTGTGCTCCTTGAGTAATAATAGGACACAAGAGCACTTAGAGCTGAGCGTATTTTTAAACTGAAAAATTCCAATTGTAAAAATTTATTCTAAGGAAATAATTTAGCCAAATACTCAAAGACACACACACACACACACACACACACATAAAGGTGTTCATCACAACATTGTGTCTAATACAAAAATATATAAGTTTATGTCTAATAGAAAAACATTGTATATAATATTAACAGCAACATTAGACACTCACAACATTGTGTCTAATACCAAAAAGTCACAGTGAAACTAAGTGTCCATCAGTAAGAAACTGGCTAAATAAAATATGTTACATCATACAGTGAAATACAATGTTGTCATTAAAAGTACATGTGTATATTTTTATCATGAAAAATGTCCAAAATACATTATTAATGCAAAAAAGTAATTTACAAATGTTATGAATGTTATTCAAATTTATTAAAATAATTCAGAAAGAAAAAAGAAAAAATTAAAAATGTACTTGCAATATGTATATAAATGTACTTATATATGTATGTACACATGTATGGTAAAACACAAGTTAGAAGACCCCTGAAAAGAAGTAAAATAAAAGATTAACAATATTTATTTCTAAATGACAACTTTATAGGTGATTTTTATTTTATTTTTTTGTTTGTTTTCTTACATCTGGATTCTGGCAATTATATATGATTTAAAATAAATATAAACAATATATCAGTTTCTATTTTGTAAATATAAAGCAAAACAAAACAATTTAGAATGCATGAGCTAGCCCAGTGAAATGTGCATCTAAATCAGGCCACCACTTTCAAGCTGAAGCAGGTAGTCAGCAGGTATTCTCTGCAGTGAGCATGTTACCAGTGCTACATAAGAGAGTTTCATGCCCAGTTTTACCATGTAACTGGGAATGCTATGTGATTCTCAGATTTGTCTCCATGTTCTTAAAGGTGGTTTTAATTTGATTTCCTTGGTTCTTGTGAAACATCAGGAGATGGGAAAAAGCCCCTAATCCCAGCAAGTTTCCACTCTTGAAATTGGGATTAACTAGAGTATCCAAGAGAGGTAAAAATATGATCACATAATTTATTATCTAAACTTGCATATTTTGGCATGAAAAGGGTGCTATTAGCATTTATGCCAGGATGATAGGAGTAAACTGGACTGTCTCAGGAAAATGTGGATATATAGAGAGTCACCCTGGGGGATTTGAATGTAGAAGAAAACACTGATTAAAGGAACTTGCAAATGGAAAGCCTCATACAGTTTGCATTATGTTTTATCTCATCTAATCTTGCCAGCTACCTGGGAGGGTTATTTACTCCATCACTGTCTTCCTGAGGATCACAGAGTGGATGGGACCCAGCTAGAGGCCACTTGGACAGTTGTAGTAGCACAGGAACTCCCAATCATGCTTTGAGTCCAGCATGCCCACCGTGATGTCATTTCAACTTAGAACAGAAAGGGCTTCCCTGAGTTTTCAGATAATTTTTAAAAGTTAGGTGTCCAAAAGGCAGAGATTGATCTGTGAGAAAACAAGGCATGGAGAAGCAGAAGAAATTGTGTGTGTGTGTGTGTGTGTGTGTGTGTGTGTGTGAGAAAGAGAGAGAGAGAAAGAGAGAGAGACAATGAGGGGAGAAAAAGAGACAGAGAGAGAGAGAGATTGATTGGTGAGGTATTTTGGCCTCCCTGGCAGCTACATGCTCTATTTATGCAGGTCTGCCACCTCTATTACTCTGGGTGTTGGAAGGCAATGCATTTCTAAAGTTCCCTATAACCTGTGAAGGAAGGTTTGTGCCATTGGGAAGGAAAGCCTGCTTCTGTATTTGTGCACTCTGAACACACGCCTAACAACAGACATCTGCGAAAGGCTCCTGTGCCTGGAAAACAGAGGGAGGATTTAATTAGCACCACTTCCTCTCCCTCAGGCTGTCTTCTCTGGAAACACTTGGGGAAGCTCAGCGCTCTGAGACCAAGCTGTTTGAGATCCAGGAAAGAAGGAAACTCTCAGCTCCATTTAAATTCTCACAGCCATAAATAGTGGGGAAATTGAGCCCAGCCATCCCAACCCAGAATGATTCTAGCTTTGTTCCAGTCATTGGGACATTTGGAATGACAATGAATGTAACTTCCTCAACAACCTCCCGGATATGAGAGGAGTGCCACACATCTAAGCATTCCAGTCCATCCCTCATCACCTCTGCCCAGGTAATTTGTTTATTCCCTATTCAATAAAAAGTGTCTTTCTATCCCTGCATAAATAGACTATATACACTGAAATACTAAAAGCATATCAATACCAGTAACAAATCCAGCCAAAATCAAATGTTCTATTGTTTTTTCATGGATAAATTATGCCTCGCAACAGACCCATAGAGAGCCTTTTGGAACTGAAAAAGATTATTGTTCTGTAAGATTTCCTCAATAAGTTTATCTTAGCATTTAGTACCCAAGAGAGTAAAATCAGCACAATTTCCTAGGGAAGCAAAGATCCTTGGCTTAGAAAACACACATGATGCCCATACTCTTTAACCTAATCTTCTCATTCTGGTAAATTCACGCAGTAAAAATTATTCCAAAGAAGACAAAAGATTATAATATCAATTGCTTTTTTAGGTAGTAACGAAAAATCAGAAACCAACTAAACATCTAATGGTCAAGGAATTGCTAAGTAAATCCAACTGATATTGTGAAGACATTTAAAATAACAGAGACAAGCATCATGGCAGCATGGATAAAAAAAGCAGAAAACAAAAATACTTTATCTGGTAATGGGCATTTCAATACATTTTACATTGGTAAAGACTAAAAGAAAATATTTAGATTTACTGAGGTAGTTGAATTATTAGTGAATTTTTGCTTTTTTAAAATGACACAATTTAAATCCCATTAGTGCTACTTTTATCTTCCTTTTTTTTTAAGTATAAATAAATGCCAAATAAACCTCTAAAGAAGCACTGTCTTTCCTTTGGTCAGTCTAAAGAACTCTATATTTATCCGTTGCCAGAAAATTACAAGCTGAATTTAAATATAGTATTGCAGTAAATAATTTATTTCCAGATCCTCATCTAAGTGTAACTGTCTCCAATTACACATGACTTCATCTATCTCCCTGGGACTTTTTCTAAGAATATTTCAAAAGCACATAGGACATAAATTATAGCTTAGAAGCTATTGTATAGTCCAACATTTTGATTTTGCAAATACTGGAAGAGGTCCCACTGAGACGAAGGACTTATCCAGGGCCACTCAGCTACACAGAATCAAAACAGGCAATCAGAGCTCCAGTCTTCTGGACTCTAGTTCACTATTCTTTCCTGTACTTTGAGTTGCAACATTTAGAAAAGAGGCAGAGAAGCAGCCATCAAAGTTAGGCATTGGCAAACTGGAGGCACTTTTGCCAAAAGTCTGGGGCCAGTCAGCTCTGGGATCAGAGATACAGCTCTGGTGAGGCTGACCAATCCCCAGCTTCCCAACAGCAGCAGCCCCACAATCCGCGCTGCAGGCTGAAGCCTTTCTCCTTCACCTGGAACCAGGCTGGCTGATCCTTTAGGCACAGGAAGCGCAGTGCCTGTTGTTCTCCAAACGTTTAGAAGCCCATGAAATATTTCACTTTATTTTAAAATTAGAAGAAAACAATTAACTTTTAGGATCAAAGAAATGCTTTATTTTTTTTTTTCTCACACCAGAAAAAAACTGAAATTTGTAGGGCACCGAAAACCTGTTAAATTTTGCCTAAAAGAGAAAATCATATAATATTGAACTATTGGAAATTATAGAAACATGTTTTAATATTGACATTATTACAATGCAAAGGCAAAAGGGTTTGGGGCCTATGGAGATCATAATGTGGTCCTGACTCAAATCCATATCCTACTCCTCACATTTCCCACATAATTTTCCCTTCTGGCGTTCCATTCTAGGCCATCACAGCCAGAAACTTCCACCCAGTCCAGGGCTTTCAAATCTCTCTCTCTCTGAGGATTCTAGTCCACCACATACTGTCCTATGGAAAAACTGCATAAACTTAAAATGATTCTTTTTATTTTTTTGAAATCAAAGACAGATCCAGCATAATTGGCCCTCACATAAATATTTGTTTTTCAGAGAAATGGATAAATAGCTACCATGAAAACTTCTAATCAGCTTGAAAGGCATAGCCAGCCACACTTAGTTTGCAATCAGAGGCAAAGAAAGGGGAGAATGTGTACTTTTTTTTCTTTTACAAAAGTTCAATAAAGTACAGTTTAAGTATAACAAAAAGTGTCATGGTTCACATCAACAAAACAGGATTGACATTACACAGAGGTGCTTGGCTTCTCTCAGGACTATTTCATGGTGAATCTCTTCTCAAGGGCCATACTATTCTCTGTTTCCTCAGCACTGTGCTTCCCATGTTTCCAACTAGTTTTCAGGAAGTCCTTCTTGCTTCTTTGCCCTCTCCAGCTCCCTGGCAGCCTACACAGCCAGTCATGCTCCTATTTTCTTCAGTTTATCTGCCTGTCTTCTGATACCTCTATAAGCCACATGGATTTTTAAACCCTATTACAGGTGTCTGTGATATCCACAAAGCTTTTGAAATATGAACAGCTACTTGAGGAGCCCCACTCAGGGTCCTTGGGAAGACAGGCTGCCTGGTCAGCACTCATCTATTCTAACCTCTACTGGCTTAGTCCATTGGGACTGCTATAACAAAATACCTAAGACTGGGTAATGTATAAACAGTAGAAATTTATTTCTCACAGTTTGGGAGGCTGGGTAGTCCCAGGCCTTTGATCAAGTCACCAGCAGACACATTGTCTGGTGAAGACCCAGTCTCTACTTTCAAGATGGCGCCTTGAACATTGCATCTTCTCGAGGGGATGAATGCTGTGTCCTCACATGGTAGGAATGGAACGGGTAAAAGGGATCTAGCTAGTTCCTTCCAGCCCCTTTATAAGGCACTATTCTCATTCATGAAGGCAGAGCACTCATGGCCTAATCATCTCCTAAAGGGCTTGCCTCTTACTACTATTGCATAGGGGAATACGTTTCAACATGAATTTTAGAGGGTATACAAACATTCAGACCATCTTTTATAAATGAGGAAACTGAGGTCCAGAAGGGTTGTCTCCTCTGAACTCTCAATTAGTTAAGTGAAAATGGTCAAATAAAGACAATAAAGAATGAAATTATGGACAGCAGCAAATTAAAAATCTTGTATCTAGAGGAATATCTGTGGACAGACAAGGAACTTGGAAAAGTCTATGGCTTGTTAAGAAGGACTGTTATTCTTTTGCAGGTGGGCTGGGGGTGGGAAGAGAGGGTGGCAGTTGGTTCCATGGCCTGTGCTGCATTCAATGACATCAACTGTGCTTAGTGATGGTGACACCTCCACCCACATGAAGGGGTTAACATTCTCAAGGCACATCCCCAAAATAAAAATCTACTTTTAATTTTGACATTTTGTAAAGGTAATTTATGTGAATTTATGTGTGCAGCCTTTCCTGAGTCTCTGTGAGAACAGCCGAGGGATGTGCGGTGGATAAACAACAATACTCTAACACCTCGTAACTCTCCAACAAGCCTGCTTCTGTGCCAGCTGAGATAAGAAAATTGGCAAACAATTCTTGACAATTTCACATTTTGTACACTAGTGATAACGTGCCAGCAGGGCTGCTCTGTGTCCTGGGGGAAGGGTGAGGTGATGAAGGGTCTCTTCCCTCCCAGCTCCTCCTTGGCCAGGTAGGGTCCCCTGCTCCACTGTCAGGGCTTTCATTCGGCAGCAGACACAAAGAGGAGTATGAGGGAGAACAAAGGGTGAGGCCAAGAAAAATGGGTCTCCACTCACTCACTCTCACCCTCAGGATGAGCCTGGGCAAATCACTTCCTTCCTTCCTCTCTCTACACTGCAGGTTTTCATCTACAAAATGGGAGGCTAGACTTTAGAGTTTGAAATTTTGCTCTTGTAAACTGCTCTTGAGGTCATCTGAGGAGGGAGCAGATGGGGCTTCTAGTCACCAAACCCATTTCAGTCAAAGCAGATTCACTTAACTGTTACTGGATTTATTCTGAAGCTTTCACTTTGGGGGAAAAAGTGTTCAAGTTCGAAAGCTATTGGACTAAACTATCCTTAAGATTCCTTCCAGCTCAGTGACTCTATATGATTTGATTAATTTTTCTTCAGTGCCCAGAATATGGTAGATTTAAGCCTATAAATGTTGTTCATATATGGTTTTCCCCATCTCATCTTCACTGTATGACTCCAACTGAGCAAATTAGTTCTCGTATCATTCAAATTCTATGGGCTCAGAGAAACAGGATTGTGATGACAATCATGAACTTGGGTGCTCACTGTGGATATTCTGGGGTGTTGTCCTCTGACTTCCATCTAACTCAAATGAAAATCCACATTGACCATAACTCCTGGGGACGCTGACAGTGGAGAGTTGGGCATCTCACCCAGGCCAGGGCCAGAGACATTCTAAAGCCTCAATAATTATTCTCGCACATAAGAAGGAATGAACTCAGAGCTCTGATGAGCTTCTTACATAAGATCTTGATTTTCAGAGGGGTTTCCTAAAAAATATATAAGGAAAAGAATTGATAAAGACAAGGATATTGAGCATAAAATTTTGTGAGATTATAGATTCCTTGAGATTAATTTTCTTACACATTTCTATGAACACTTCCACCACTCACCTGTCTGAGTTATCATAGCACTCAAGTTCCTGATTCCTGTGGCACTGATAACACTGTTCTACAATCACCATTTACTTTCCCATCTTCATATGTGGACCATGAGCAACTCTGGAGAAGAAATCATGCTTCACTGGTCTTTATGGTCCAGCACTTGGTATGAACATGATGCAGAGTAGGCACTAATTCTAAGTTTCTTGAATTGACACGTGGAGACCCTTCTTATTTCTCTGTGCTATCTGAGATCTGAAGGGCAAGGTTTATATCTGTTTCATGTTCATTTTCACATCACCTCATACACAGTGGACTGAGTAGTGAAGTTTTATGTGAAGGCATAATCAGAAACATCTTCTGTACACACAAGCACTCACTCTCACACAGGCACACATAGAAATTTATACCATAGTCTTTAATCCATAGAAGCTCATCATCTAATGGAGGTGACAGAAGCATAAGCAGATAATCGCAGCCGTTTATGATAGAGCCATGATAGGAGTACGTGCACAAAACACCATAGAAACAGAAGATGGGAGTAACAGGAGTAGGTGGACAGAGGAGAATGAGAGTGTGGGAAGTTACAGGTGTGGAGAAAAGCATCCTGGAGCCTATTAGAGGCTAGGTGGAATACATTCCAGGCAAATATGTGAGGTGTGAGAGGAGGGTGTGTTCCAAAAATGGCAGGTAATATGATATGTAACCGAGATGTCAGCTGCCCACTCCAGCTCCCACCCCTTGAAGAGCTGGTTACACTTGATGAAAACTACTACTCTCTGATGGCATGAGAGTCTGAAATTCTCTTCTGAGAATGTCCTCTGTCTTCCCTTCTGTCTACCACCCACCTCTCACTGTCAACCCACATGCAGAGTCTGGGCTTGGCACTGTCAATATACCATTTGCCTTAAGAATTTCGTGGGGTTAACAACATCATTAAAGATTTAGAGAGTCCATGAAGAGGTGAGTCACATTGTGTTTAGTGCAACATTGTACCACCCTTCTATTTCTCACTTCTCTCTTTTTAGAATAGCAAATTCTTCCTTGTTTTTGTGTATGTTTGTTTGGTGTATAAAATACATATCTATTTCACACACATATCCCCGTCTTTCAGGTTCCCTTTTCACAGCCCCCACCAAGATAAATTCTAGAGGTAGCTATTAATATAAACCCATACAAGGGTTTGTGAGTTAGAGAGAGTTGTCAGGAAATGTCTGAAAAGTAGAATGAAGCCATTTTGTAAGGCAGGCATAGAGTTGAAAGAACTTATCTCAGGCAATGGTAGAAGTGTCCCACTTTGCAATTGGCTTGACCATGAACAGTGAGGGGCAGGAATGGGACAGAAAAGTGTTGTTATTCTGTAGAGGGGAATAATTCAGGATAAATCATCCCTCCCCACCCCCACCAACACACACACAGAAGAGAGAGAGAGAGGAAAAACAAAGAACAATCAACATGAGAGAAACTGACCAGGATAAAGATGTTGGCTCTGATCATGTACTTCAGAAAGTCTGTAAGGACTTGAGTATTTTCTCTATATACAAGTGAAAAACAAAGGAGCAGAGGGATTAAAAGAATCATCCAAGGTCAACAACTGAGACCTACAGCAGCCTCTTTTTTTTCTCTCTCCAAACTAAACAAAATCCCATTTTGAATCTGCAAATTCAGAAACTAGATGGTGGCAATTACAAACCAGAATAAACCTTTGTCCCAGTTATTGGGACATTTTAGAGTAGTGTGCGGATTAGTGCCTATTGAGATTACTACCTTCTCAGCATTAATCCTGATATCAGGCAAGAGGAATAACAAGCATTCCACAACCCGTTGTTCCTGCCTGGGAGCTTCATGTAAGGAAGTCAGCCTAATGCCTGGGTTTCCTGTTAGGCCAATTGTGACTTTTTATACGTAGATTTCATAAAATTCAGGGAAGGGTATTAATGCAAATGCTGATGACAACATTTTCTCCTCCATATGAAAACTACAGCCTTTATTATATTAATGAAGTTTTTATCAATAAGCATTTTTGTTGAAGTATTACATGCTCTTAAAAATCATAAATATACAGATCAATGAATTATCAACAAATAAATACACCCATGTAACCATCACACTGGTCAAGAAATAGCATACTACTGGTACCCTGATGGGATTATTTTTCTCAAGGTGAATATTCTTTTGGTTCCACATGACAGAATTCCAGTACTGCCAGACATTGTATATATCATTTAACTCAACACCCTTATTTTATAAATAATAAATCAGATCCTCAGATGGGAGCAGAAAAGTGACTTACCACAGGTCACAAAGCAAATTAGAGGATGCACCAGAATTTCAATCTCCCCTTTTCTGTCTAAACTGCCTCAAATTGTCAGGAAGTTGTAGCTCATCTATGGAGCTAAGGAAGCCTGCTCTCAGAGCAAGGTGACAATAACAAAAGAGCCAACTAGATGCTCTTAGTACTTATTCCCCCTCACAAAGACAGCCAGAGCAATAAGTAAACAATTGCATTTAAATGAAAATAACTGAGAGAATGCACTGGAGTGACAGAAACCCTAGTGAGCACAGAAACACAGGCTGGCCACATAGAGAAGGAGATACCAGACATCCAATATCCCATCCCTTAACCACAATCAGCTGGGAACAAGGGGGAATTTCTCCTTATGGCAAGGAGGTAAGCAAGCCCCATCAACACCTTGGACACCAGCAGACCTCAACCATGGTGTCCCCTGCAATCCCTACAGGCACTGAGCCCAGTCGAGAGAGCTGCCTGAATCCACATAGCAGTGCTCTCCCTAATGAAAGAACCGACACTGCCCTGTCCCCCGTGGCCTGTGCAGCTATTGCACTACACTATCGTGGAATTGGAACTACAGCTGGAATATGTCTCGCTCTGGGTCAAGTAGCCATGGCTTCCCTTCATCTCTGGGTAAAGATTTTATAAGGAAGACCTCAAATGCACAAGCAACAAAAGCAAAAATAGACAAATGGATTATATCAAACTAAAAAGTTTCTACCCAGCAAAGAAAACAATCAGCCTACACAAATGGGAGAAAATATTTTCAAACTATTCATCTGACAAGGGATTAGTAACCAGAATGTACAAGGAACTCGAACAACTCAACAGTTAAAACAAGACTAACAATCCAATTTAAAAATGGCCAAATTAGCTGAATAGACATCTCTCAAAAGAAGACATAGAAATGGTCAACAGCTATATGAGAAAATGCTCAACATCAGTAATTATCAGGTAAATGTAAATCAAAACCACAATGAAAAATCATTTTATCCCAGTTAGAATGGCTATTATCAAAAAGACAAAAAATAACAAATGCTGTCAAGGATGTAGAGAAAGATAAACCCTTATATACTGTTAGTGGGAATGCAAGTACAGCCATTATAAAAAACAGTATGGAGTTCCTCAAAAACCTAAAAATAGAAATACCATATATTCAGCAATCCCACTACTGGGTATATATCTAAAGGAAAGAAAATAAGACAGAAACAGGATCCGCATTTTACACCTCTCACAAAAATGCGCACTTTTCGTCTTTGGCGATAATCAAATCAAACACAGGACTGACAGAGGACCTGCACTTTCCACCTCTTACAAAAATCAGCTCCAACAAAGGATTCTTAAAATAATGGTGAAAAGTGCTACCATTCTTAAAATAATGGTGAAACGATGGTGGAATAATACTTAAAATAATGGTTTTTTTCAAAGGCTCCAGTACCAAGTATGGGAAATACCAAGTTAGCTTGGCCTCAGCATAGTTTTGTCTGCGAAACTATCCTAGGCTTAAGGATGTAGAAACAAACCATATTATAATTATGGTGAAAAGTGCTATAAAATATGGCAAATAATTCTTAACATAATGGTTATTTCAAAAGTTCTATGACATACTTCTTGGAAATATATGGTTACCTGGGCCTAAACATAGATTCGTCTACCAGAACCATTCTCGATTCCCAGCTGATAAATCAAATGATTCTTAAAATAACGGTGAAAAGTGCAGACCCTGTTTCAGTCTAAAGATATCTACACTCCCATGTTTATCTGCACTCCCATGTTTATCACAGCACTATTCACAATAGTCAAGATATGGAATCAACTAAGTGTTCATCAACAGATGAATGGATAAATAAAATGGAATATATATACACAATGTAATACTATTTGGACAAAAAAGAATAAAGTGCTACTATTCATGAAAACATGGAAGAGCTTGAAGTACATATCATGTTAAATGAAATAAGCCAGGCAGGGAAAGATAAGTACCACATGTTCTCACTCATATGTGGAAGCTAAAAAAGCTGACCTCACAGGAGAAGAGAGTAGAATAGTGGCTAACAGAGGCAGGGAATTGGGCAGGGAAGAGGAGGCAAATGTTGGTTAACAGATAAAAAAATTACAGCTAGATAGGAGGAGTAAGTTCTAATGTTCTACAGAATTATCAGGTGACTATAATCAATAACAATTTATTGTGTATTTTTGAATAGCTAGAAAAATAGATTTTGATGTTCCCAATACACAGAAATTTTGACGTGATGGGTATGCTAATTACCCTAATTTGATCATTATAAATTGTGTACATGTATGGAAAATCACATTGTACCCCATAAATATGTACAATTATGTGGCAATTAAAAATAATAAAAGGAGAGAGAGAGAGAGAGAGATTGAAGGAGAGAGAGAGATTGAAGTAAGAGAGAGAAACTTGCTATCCATGATGAATCCTTTCTCCATGAGCCTAAGATTAACTCTCCTGTCACCATAAAATCAGGCTCTGAGAAGCTATCCTGAAGACACCACTGAAAGTCCCTCTCAAACCATCACTTTCCTCTGTGAAGGGAAGCATCTATCAGACATATCAGATACATAGTTAAATGCTTGTTAAGTGAATTAACAAATACACTTTATAGTATTAGCAGATGCTTTTCAAATTTTCCCTCTTCCATTTCAATTATCAGACTAGTAATTTTGACCCATGACCTATGACATGACCTTTCTCTTTTCTAAAGAGTTTATCACATGGATGGTGAGGGACCACTAACTATATCTCATAAGGAACAATAGAGGGAACTGGAGAAATTCAGCTGAGAAGAGAGAATGTATAGGACATCGATCACTCTCTTCAGATGTCTAAAGGCTTACAGGATAAAAAGACCACATTTATTTTGTCTGACCTTAGAAAGCATAAAAATGATTAATGGATCTCTTGTTTCTCATGACTAAGCTTCTCAAAAAAAAAAAAAAAGTGTCCACTCTTGGTTCATTCTCCACTTCATTCTCTGCTTCATTGTATCACATTCACACCTTAACTTTCAGAAATCTGCTTTTTTGGTCCCAGCATATCTTTTTAAACAAAGTTCTTGTGACTGGAAACAGTAGATACTTTCCACTCTTTATTTTCTTTGAGCTCCTTAACACTGTGGATTGTTGCATCATCCTTCTTGAAATTCTCATTTTCTTCTCTTCTTTAGAACTGCAGATTCCCAGTTGTTTTCTTTCTACATCCTTGTATATGGCTTATAGTTTCCTTCATGGAAACCTATTTCTAATATGTCGATGGTTATCAAAGCACACTCTAGATGTCCTCTTTTAGCAATATCCTGCATTCTCATTATTTAACCACAATCTATAAATTTGTGACTCCCACACCTGTATCTCCACTCAGATCCTCTCCCAAGTTACCAATCCATCTATACAACTGTCAGTTAGACATTTTACCTTAGTTGACTCACAGGACCTTTCAACTCATCATATCTAAAGATGAACTGTTGATCTTCTTACATCCCCCATAAACTTGTTCCTCCTTATTACAATATCTGTGAATGAGATCACAGCTATAAAATTGCTCCCAGTCCAGAAACCTTCCTGATTCCTTCTACTTGCCCAATTCTTACCAAGCAAACACTTAAACCTATAACTTTTAATCCTTAATGCCTACTGAATTCTCTACTTTGCTCCATTTCTGATGCCCCAGGCTTTAGTTCATCTTTTGAAGATCATTTTAAAGGCCTTCTAACTGGTGTCCCTCCAATTTTATTTGCTTCAATTTGTTGCAGCACACAGCAGGAAGACAAATCTTCCTAAAATACAAATTTGGTCATGTCACTGCCCGCTTAAGCTTCAAGGGTCCCCACTGCATTCTGAATAAAATCTGAACTCCTGAGCATGGATGGGAAGACTTTCATGATGTGAACCCCTACTAACCTGTAGAGGCCCATGTCTCCCCAAGTCTCCCACTTCCGTATTCTTCTCCCATCATCCCTGCCCCTCCCCCACAGCACTCACATTCTCTGTTTCAGTCATACTGCTTTACCTTTAGTCCCACAAATTCACCAAGTTCCTTTTCACCCCTTACCTGATAACTCCCTCTACCCTCTTCTCTCAGCTTAGAGAACAGCTAGAGTCTTCCCTGATCAATTTCATCCCACGAGTTAGGTGCCCCTCCATTGTTTCTCCTTGTAGGCTCTGCTTGTCCCTGATGAGCACTTACCATAGTGCATTAGAGCCGCTGGTTATCTTGCCTTAACTTTCATATTCTCTTCATTAGTACAGGAGATTTTTGATGACAGGGACAGGGTTTTGTTTACTATGGTATCTTTAGCACCAAGTAGTGCATATAAAAAGCATTCATTACGCATTAGCTGAACAAATGAATCACTAACACATATCATTCCTACGTGGAGCATCCATGACAGAAAATGCGAGGGGGATTTAGCTGAGAAAGTCTCTGCTCAGGTCTTACGGAACCAGACCTGACAAGAGAAGATTTAAAATTCTTTCTCCTAAACCTGGCTCCAAATTTACCAATTTCCAATGGACTAACATGAATGACAACTTAGAACTGTAATTTTCCTGTGGTCTCCAGGCACCATGATCATCTATTAACCAGTTTTGTAATCACTGCTTATGCTTGAGCTCCATGAGAAGATTGTGAGCTTGGTGAGGAAGGAACCATGCCCTGATTTGTCCCTCTTGGATGCCCACAGAAGGTGTAAACCTGTGTGCAGCAGTGTGTTCAGTTACGATGTATTTCACAGAAGATGTCTGCACCAAAAGAGACAGACATTATAAGGAAACACTCGCCTCTGCCTGAAACCACCCTGAGGGGTAAATGACAACTTTCAGAGCCTTTCCTGAGAGCAGGTCTAGAGACAAAAGGAATAAAGGAGAGGCTTATCCTAAACCAATGGCAAATATTCATGAGTAGGCCTTCAAAAGGGGTGGAACAAGACCAGAAAGGAAAGCTTAGTGTCTTAAAAATAGACACTGTTAATTTCTCACCTTGTGTTTTAATAATGAACTATACATTAAGCTCCTAAAATACTGAATACTAAACAAGACACGAAATCAGGTTAATAATTAGATAAAAGGTGTTAAGATAATATCATTCTAAGGCTATATTGACCCACTTCCACTCCACCTAGCTAAGGATATTAACATCTGGAATTTAGCCTGGTTCTACAAGATGCCAAGAAGATTTTCTGGGTTCAGAAAGCTCCACCCAGAGAGAAAGAAATGGCAAGAGAGTTAGAGCAATAGGAGTAGCTCTCATTAAAATAATGAAGGTCAGAGCACAAGTATGAAGAGAGGAAAGTAGTTCTGTTTTAAGAATGACATTCCAGTTCACTCTAAAATGATTTAAGAAAATTGGACAATTCAGAATGCTAAAGAAAGAAAATTTTTAAAAAAGTTTTATATTTGTTTGTTGAAGGCAGTTAGAGACAGATGAAGAGTAACATCTGTCTCAAATTACTTATTCTTTTTCTATATTTCAGTAAGAAAACAAAACAAAAATATGTGTATGTAAGAAAACATAATTATGTAGGCACATATATACATAAATATGGCCAGAATATTAGAAAATAAGGATAGGATAGATATATAATTATGTGTGACCTGCTATAACTATTGTTAAAGCAATGATCCAAAATAGTAAGAATGGACAGTAACTATTCTGAGAAAATTAAAATGCCTACCTGTGATACTCACATTTCCTTGTTTCTGTGAATGCATATCTCAGGACTAGCCTATTAGGAAGGGATGGTGTTTGGTTTTGATCAGCCTTTGTGTAATGTATGACTTCAATCACAAAGTGACAAAGAGGGGAGTAAAAGTATGGACCAGGGAAAGATCAACCTGACTACTCATTATGAAGTGTGGTCAGTAATGCCATCTTTATATATTAAGCCCACACGCATGTCATGATAATACCTCTCAACTTCTTTATCTATATAAATATACATATTGATGCCTGCCCTGCTTACTCTATATGATTTTTGTGAAGGTCAAATGGAAAAAGTTGTGAAAGTACTTTGTAAATGATGGAGTGCCTTGATCTTGCATCTTTTGAAGAGCCATTAGCATTATTATCATAGAACCAGGAAGCAATAAAATAATATCTGTGCAGAGGTTGTTGGCAGTTCCTAAAGGATGCCAAGGGGAAAGTGAGGCTGCCCAATGCTTTGGGGAAGGCTGATTTCTGTCTTGATGAAGTCAAAACTATTGGCAAGATGCGAGGGGTGACAGGGAGAAGAGGTAATGTGTTTAGACCAGAGATGTGCCAAATCTTCCCAGAAGGCAATTGTTCCACCTGGGCCAGGGGAACAGATATAAACTGATGCTCACAGGGCCAGAATTTGATGCTGCCTATGACACTTATACACACACTATGTCAATACCTGCCGCTAAAGTACCCCTTTAGAACATAAAAGCAATGAGAGAACATCTGTGTCTTATATAGTATGTTCTACCTGTGAATGGAGAAATTTAAATGAATGGATAAGTTTGATCATTCCTTAGAGCTTTTCTATTCATATAGGTCTCAGCAAAAGTGGTTTCATTCACAGCATTGCTGTTTGGCAGCATCTCTGCATAAAAGAACTTCATTGGTGACACTGCATAGTGCTTAAAGAGATCACCGAAATGTTTGACATGTCTCAAAAATATATTCCCTGTTAGCTATGACAGAAGTCTATCTTCCTTTTTAAATGGGATGGGGACAATCTATAGTACTCAATACAATTTCTACTTAATATTATTCATTACTTCTCTTGCATCCCACCTAAAATACGCAATGTCAGATTCCAAATGCCATAGTGTTTGTGAATTTCTGTAATTCTCCTACCAAAGCCTAATCAGTTTATAAACTTATTAGAAAATGCCACAGAGAGTAGCTAAAACTAACTCTCCTTTTGGAAATGACCAAATACAGAACATTCAATTTAGGAGGAACCACATATGTACTAGTTCAACATCCCATCCAGTATAGGCATCTCCAAGATTGTTACCTTGGTTTACTAATAATGTTACCTAACTGCTGATTTATGTCTCATGACATAAATGGAACTAACTAGTACATCATTATAACCTGTTTTGGTATATTTGATATATTTTTGTATATTCGAACATATTAAAGAGAGAAAGATCATTTGAAATAGGTGATATCTCCAGCTAGATTTTCAACTCATCATCTTCAGGTGGCAAATCCAAGTATATCCCTTATGCCAATGCTCTTTTAAAGATAGCAATACTATTTTATTTATCATTATTTATAATAGCAAAAAATTAGAAATGATCTACTTGTAGTTTAGGTAGAATATTACCCAACTATTATAACTAACATTGTACAAATACAATAGAAAGACATCCATGGTACATATATATTTTTTTCTTAAATCACACTATAAAATAGGAAATTGCACGTAGCATGATCTTAGATTTATAAAAATAAAATATAAATATGTAGAAAAGAAAGTTTACAAGAATATCTACCAAAATGTTCAAATTGGTTTTCTTTGAGCACTGGGATTATATATTTTTTCTTATTTATATTTTTCAATTTTCTACAACAAAAATGTTATAAAAAGTGTCAAATGAGAAAAAAGTATTTTTTCTAGTAAAAATATTGAAAACTTTAAAAGGTTTTTTTTAAGTATCCACATTTTCATCATTAGCTTCTCTTTCTCCAGCAACCACCATCAAGGAAAAGAAAAATTCAGTTTCATACAGAAAATATATCAAAGTTTGTTCTTTGGAAAATCTTCAAAAATTAAAGTCAGAAGAAGACTAACATTAATGCCCAAATAGAGATTGTTTCCTGTGTACAGATAGTTGGGTTATTGGGAAATGACTTTTATCTGTCCACTAATATGTAAAGGCTGCATACAAGAAATAAAATCAAAAGAAGTTTTGAGAGGTGGAGACAGTGTCTATTGGGCAAGACTTATCTCATAAGAAGTTATGAAACTGCTATGCATGCCAAGACGTTACAAACCTGTTATGCAAATTATATGAGGGAATGGGAGAGAGGAATGTTTGTTTTAGAGATAAGTCCAACACACTTCCAATGAACAGATCTGAGAACAAAGCACTTAGTTACAGATGGCCTGGACAGAGTGGCTTGGCAGAAATTGTAGTCTTCGTAGCAAAATGTCATAGCAAGTGATGTGGAGGAGGAAGAGTTAGCAGTGACCCCATTTTAAACAGGGGCCTGGGAGAGAGGACAGCAAAGGGGGCCTGCCCACAGAGATGATTCCACACTGACCTGACCTAGACCTTAGTCCTTAACATGAGCCAGGCTCAAAAATGCTGATCTGAAGCAGAGTGGAATACTTTCCTTCTTTCTTTATTGATTATTCCAAATGGGTTAGAAGTCATAGCATAACCCTCCTTTCTCTGAGAAGAGACCAAAAGAAGATGCTTGGCCAAAAGGAATCCATATCCCAACACATATCCTTAAAGGTCCTTCATACCTTCTAACTCTTCAATGAATCTTCTGATGTCAGCGCTTCTCCCTGAAATGCCTCTATCTTACAGGGATGGCATTACCTATATTGTATTGAACAAGGTTTTATTCTTTATGTTTTAACTTTATTTCTTTGACTTTTGCAAAACCTCAATGCTTGTTTATTTTCAGTTATTGAGCTTTTACTCTGCTTGGGAGTTCAGCCAATCAGTAGGTGTGGCTAAGCCAGACAACTTAGCTTCCTCCACTGAAGCCTGAAAGATGTCTTTACTTTTGATTTAAACACAACTTTGTGGATGATATATCAAGATCACTCACCTATGACTCAAAGACACAAATGTTTGGAGAATTAATTAAGCCAAGCCTTTCACAAGATAATGGGACAAGGAGCAGTAAAGACATAAATTGATTCATTTCATGCAATCAATATCTTTATCAGGAAATAGGCTGGCATGGTAGAGAAAGCTTTGGAATCAGAGAGACCTGGGCTTGTATCCAAGCTCTGTAACTTACCAGCTTCCTGATGTCAGGTGGCAATTTAAATTCCTTATTCAGTTTTCTCAAATGTGAAATGTATCCAATATATTCCTACCTTATGGGACAGTGTAAGAATTAGATGAACTAATGAATCTAAAGGCCTAGCACAGTACCTAAAATATAGTAGTATTTCAAAACATAGTTTAAATGAAGGCTAGAAAAAGTCTAACAATAGACTGAATCTACGTTAGAGGAATTTGAACAATTTTTTTTTAAATTTCAGAATATTACGAGGTTACAAATGTTTTGGTTACATAAATTGCTTTTATTCCATTTGAGTCAAAGTTGTAAGTGTGCCCATCCCCCAGATAGTGTGCATTGTACCTGTTAGGTGTGAATTTACCCATCCCCTTTTCACCCCCCACCTGTTTGATTTCTAATGAATGGTCATTTCCATATGTGCACATAAGTGTTGATCGATTAGTTCCAATATAATGATGAGTACTTGTTGTGTTTGTTTTTCCGTTCTTGGGATACTCACTTAGAAGAATGGTCTCCAGTTCCATCCAGGCTAAATCAAGAGGTATTAATTCACCATTTTTTATGGCTGAGTAGTACTCCATGGTATACATATAGCACATTTTATTAATCCACTCATGTATTGATGGGCACTTGGGCTGTTTCCATCTCTTTTCAATTGTGAATTGTGCTGCTATAAACATTTGAGTGTGCAAATGTCTTTTTTGTAAAATGTCTTTTTTTCCTTTGGGTAAATACCCAGTAGTGGATGCTGAATCAAATAGTAGTTCTACTTTTGGATTTGAAAAATTGTCAGCAGAGCATATGAAATCTAGTGATGGTGGAGAATCCCTGAAGTAGTAGGAGTTAGGAAATCTGGGATCAGATATAAGCCATTTTTCCTCCCTGGGCACTGTTTTTTTGTTTGTTTGTTTTTGTTTTTGTTTTCATATATACTAGGAGAGTACCGAGCTACGTGGCCCCCAGGTTTCCCTCCAACTCTGCCAGTCCAGGACTTCACTCAGGCCTGGCGTGGAGCCCAATTCTAAATTAAGGTGGAGAACCAAGAAGTCATTCAGAAAGCAGGACAAATACCAGAGTAACAAAAATAAAAGAACTAGAATATATTTATTTTTGACACCTTTATCCCACAACAAATCAAGACTTTCTAGTCCATGGATATATGTTTATAGAAAGTTTCATCTTTAAGGCACCAAGGATAAGAAATCATTAAGAACAAAGTACTAGTTTTGTTTTTGTTTTTTAATTCAACAAGAAAGAAACATTGAATAGTAGGAACTTGCTGTCTGGTTTTATTAGCTGTTCCCTCCAACCAATGAAATTGGCACTTCAGAGAGGACCAGCCTTCCTAGCCTTGGGATTTGTTCAGCTAGACCTGGTCAATCCAAGTAAAATTTCCCTCCCACCCCTACCAACCAGAACCCTGTGGATCATCACCTCTTCTCCAGTCTCTGAAATAACTCAGCCATGGCTTCCTGGATTCCACTATATAGTAAAAGCTTCCATTTAGTGTCCATCCCACAAAGAACAAGGATTTTATTATTCTATATTGACTATGCAACTACAATTCAAAGACAAATAAAAATAGATCTTCTTCTATGGAGCTTAGACCCTAGTAGAAGGGATAATGATTTAAGTATCAATTTTAAATTGGAAAGATTTAAATTAAATGTACTTATTGTATCATGCTATGTATACAAATCCATTGTGGAATATAGTGCAACCCTTGGAAATCATATTTTTGAAGACAATTAAATGACAGATAAAAGTTACAGGCCAGGCACAGTGGCTCATGCCAATAATCCTAGCACTCTGAGAGGCAAAGGCAAGAGGATCACTTGAGCTCAGGAGTTCGACACCAGCCTAAGCAGAACCAGATCCTGTCTCTACAAAAAATAGAAAAATTAGCCAGGTGTGGTGGCATGTGCTTATAGTCCCAGCTACTTGGAAGGCTGAGGCAGGAGGGTGGCTTGAGCCCAGTCGTTTGAGGTTACAGTGAGCTACGACGATACCACTGCACTCTAACCAGGGCAACAGAGCAAGATTCTGTCTCAGAAGAAAAAAAAGAAAAAAAAGAAAAAATTACAAAATAAAGCTATATGAAGAAGTAGAGTTCTAAAATACACATACCCTATGGTTTTATTTTCAAAAGTATATACAAATAAGCAAAGAAAAATACTAGAAATTAACATATTGAAGTGTTAAAAGGGGCTTAGCTCTGGGAAGAGAAGGCTGTAAAAGATGTTATAGAATAATCCAGTAGACAGATTAATTGACACCAAAAGATATATTATGATGAAACAAAATGCAATTTATAAAATATTATATAAAAATCACTCATACATGCATAGGAAACATGTACACCAGAATGTCATTAATATTACCTCTGCATGACTGGCTCATGGATGATTTTTATTTTCTTTTTTACACTTTTCTAAATTTTCTAGTATTCTTTGTGTTGAATGTACATTATCCTTATGATTGAGGGAAAGAATGTTAAAAAATATTGTTTGTAAGAGATGAACCAAATGAATATAAGTCAGGGTTGTAAGGCTATTGGTACAAAAAAAATCTATTGGAATATAAGAATAAAAAGCTGACACTCCTGAAGGTGACAGGTAGACAAGCAATCATAAGAGAAAACTTATCAAAGGTAACAGTGACACAAGGAGCTTGGAAGGGCTACATCCAGATCAGAGATCACTATACTTGTACATAGAATGACATTTGGTTTTTAAAGTCCACCATATAGGGATATTCAGCCAATTCATTCCTACCTTCTTAAAAAAGCTTTCCCTAACCACCAAAACCCACTGGAGACAGACCTACCTCCTTAACAAGATGAAACAATACAGGCACTCTAAGTTAAGCACGTTTTACTCCCATGGGAACTACAAGCTCCTTTGAGTAAGAAACTATCCTTTGTGCTGCTTTGATCTCATGCTCACTGCTAACACTGAGCGTTCTGAACAGAATAGATGCTTAATAAATGTGTATGACGTATACCATATGGGGGATGGCAGAAGGACAAGGGCCCAGGAGTAAGAGGAACATGAAGGTAATTAGCCTAACACTGTCAGCCACAGGATATATGTCCTTGGTGACCATGGTACAGAGAGGTCTCGGTGAGGATAATAGTGATAACATAGGAAATAACTACTGCATTGGTAAATGTTCATTTATAGGGATGGGTGTTGATTATTTGGCCTGATTTAATTTTTCTTATTATGTTATAGACCACACATAAAAGCAAAAGAAGGAAATTTTTCCTTAAACCAACAATGCGGAGAAAACAAAAATAAATAATTTTTATGTATGCCCTTTAAGAGTTTTCCTACAAATGTTCATGATATCATTTTTCTACTTCAAAAACTAAGTTATACTGTACATATTGTTTCCCAAATTGCCTTTTACACTTGACATGCAAAAGGATGCTAATGTTGACAATGGTGGCAACACTTACAAAGCACTTATATGTGTTGGCACTTGGCTTTACCTACACTGGATCATTTCAAGCTCATCATAGCCCTGTGGTTCAGATACTATAATTACCCTCATTCTACAGGTTAGGAAACAAGTGCAAAAGGTTAAGGAACTTGCGCAGGGTCACGAGGTTAGTGAAAGCGCTTTAAATTGATCAAAGGTCACTCTGACCCCAAGCCCCTATTTTTCACTAGTAGTAATAGTTGCTATACTACTTAGTTAGTAAATAACTTTCTCACTTGAAAAGTGCTAAAAGAGCTGATCTTGCATGTTCTCACCACAAGTAAAAAAAAAATTATAACTAAGTGAGGTGATGGATATGTTAATTAACTTGATTGTGGTAATCATTTCACAATGTATTACAAATGTCAAAATGTCATATTGCATACCACAAATATATATAATTTTTATGTGTCATGTATACTTAAATAAAGCTGGAAATAAATAAATAAATTCCTGCATCAACATAGTAATAGCTGTGCAGTGTTCTATTATTTAACCCCTACTGCTAGTTATTCATGTTGCTTCCTTTTTACTTGCTTTTATAATGGCTATACACTGAAGGTCCTTGTTGGTAAAACTTTTCATAAGCCTTAATTTCTTTCTCAGTATAAATTTCTGAAGTGGAAATGCTGGGTCAAAGTGCATGTGGATTTATGGTTCTTGGTATATATGGCCAAATGGCTCCCTTCCCCGTGAAATGTTCTACCAATTTAAGTTTCAGTAGAATAAATGATGGCTCATTTTCCTGCAGGTCAGCAGAGGGTTTTATAATTTTTAAAAAAAAATTTTTTTCAATTAATGGTTTAAAAAAAATGAGACAGATATTTGTTTTACTTTGGACCACTTTTTTAAGTTGTGAGATTGAAAAGTTGGGATGTGTATGCATAGATGTTTTTATTAGTTTCATCTTCTTTGTCTTACTGATCAGCAATAGTTCTCTATTAAATATATTAACAATTAAACAAATGTTGATGATATCAACAGATGTTAATGATTATACTGTTACTATTGAAGGTTATAGGCATGAGTAATGAATATATAAAATTTTCAAAATGGACACACCAATTATACAAGGTCATGCATTCCTAACTAAAAGGCAAAACAAACCATACCAGTTGGCTTCCAAAGCTGTAGATTTGATTGGCATAATTAATTAATTATGCATATAAGAATGTCTTAAATGTGGGTACTCCACTTTTTTCCCATGTGATAGATTAACCTCCCAAGTGCAATTCTAAATGGCATAAAAGAATGCCTCATTTAATGCATTAATTCAAACACATTTGGGGAAAAACATCTCTGGGCCAAGCACTATGCTAGAGGAAAAGAGAGGGGGGAGAGCAAAGGAAATCTGTAAATACAGTCTCTGCCCTTGAGGAGTGCATTGTCTGTGAAAGAATCAGATCTGCAAATAATTACAAGATGGTCAGATAAGGCACTAGACAAAAATCAGTACAAAGTGCAATAGGAAAATTCTAGAGGCACTGTAGAGAGTCATGCTGAGCTATCTGGATACCTGTGGATCAAGGAGCTCTTCCACTATGCAAATCCCTAGAGAGACACCAAAGATTCAGTACAACTTGCTGCTGAAAGACAAGGGTTATATTTCACTCTAGGAAGTTGCCTTTTGGTGCTATTAGTGATGGGAGAGGAGGGCCACCACTGGGGAAGTGACAAATGGTGTGCAAAGCTTTCTCTTCTGGACATGCAGGACTGGGTCAAAATAATATGTGTATCCCTACTTACAAGGAGTAGCAATTACCCAATTAGGAACCAAGTAGAGTTGGAGACCCAGAAATGTATGATTGGAGCTCCATGAAAACAGAAAGAACCTTAACTGTGTATGAACTTCAAGTGGACAGAAACATCAGACAGCATAAGGAGGCATCATAGATGTCAGTAAGTAGACACAATGCATTGCTAGAGGAAAATATTGATGTGAGCATCAGACCGAGAGTAAGGGCATGAGAAACTGTGTTCCCATCCTCCAGCTATGCAGATAGTTCAACTTGAAGCCTTGTGCTGATGCTACTTAGAAGAATCTTTCCAAATATTGTTTGTTTTCATTGTTTCCATTGATTCGGACACTGAATTCTAGTTCCTTTTCACTGCTCCAAACATCCTGCATTTGATGTAAAAGTACCTTCAATTCAGGATACATTGTCGGGAATTGTGAGTTCTCTGGGATTTATAAAAGGTCCTTAAACAATGGCTAAGTGAACATTTTATAGAAAGTTGTAAAGCCATAAGTGATCTTCAGAATTATCTGGATAGAGTAAGGCAGTGAACAGAACAATGAACTCAACTTACTGAACCCAGATGTAAGTCCCATTTGCTAGTAATTTGTTGTGCGATTTTGGGCAGTTGATTTCAAACCCCTGAGCCTTATTTTCCTTACCTGGAAACATGTCAGATGATAACCCTTACCAGAACCACTTCACAGGGTTGTAGAAAAGATAAAATAAAATGCTGTATCTGTGTGCATCAATCAAGTTACAATCTCTGTGAAAGCATATTTCTATCATCTTTCTCCCAATTAAAAAAAAAAAGCCACCCACTTTCCTTTTCTGTAGTAGCCCATTTTCTGTTTCCTTTCACAAATAAGTTCCTTGCAAGGACCATTTTTATTCACCATCTCCGATTCTTCATAGCACATTCTACATGTTCAGTTCTCAGACATCATCTAACTCCACCTCTCAGCAGCATTTGTCCCATCTGACCACTTTCTCCTCCTTGAAAGGCCCCTTCCCTAGGCTCCCAGACACACCGTGCTAACCTTGTGTTCACTTACCACTCCAGCTGCTCTTCTTCCATCTCCTTTCTTGGTTCCAGTGGAACCAAAGGAGAGTAAAGGGAAGAGAGAGTGATAAAAAGTGTCTGCTCAATGGTGTAGACCTGTGGTCCCCAACCTTTTCGGCACCAGGGACCGGTTTCATGGAAGAAAATTTTTCCATGGATGGAGGAGGGGAGCCAGAGCTCAGGCAGTGATGTGAGCAATGGGGCTTGGCTGTAAACACAGATAAAGCTTCGTTTGCTTGCCCACCGCTAACCTCCTGCTGTGCACACACCCCCCCTTCCTAAGTTTCCTGGGAGACAATTTTCCACAGATGGGAGTGGGGGTTGGGGGTGGGTACAAGGCAGCGGAGCTCTGAGGCCTGGTCCCAAACAGGCCACAGACTGGTACCGGTACATGGCCTGGGGGTTGGGGACTACAGGTGTAGACAGTAAGGGGGTGCATTTCCTATGGAAAATGTAAATGAAAAATTCTTATTATTATAATGTGCTGAAAATTCTAAAAAATTCTAGTGATAAAATACTCCTCTCTGCTGGCATGGGACCAACCCTACCATCCTCTTTCCTCTTTGTTGCACCACTGACTGGGCTCCCCTCACCTTCCTAACACCGAAACATTACAGAATCCCAGAAATCAGCACATAAGCCTCTTCTCCTTTCTGTCTATACTAACTCCTTTGATTAACTCATTTAACTTTGTTGCTATAAATATCATATACATATTGATGACTCACATTTTTTATTTTCAGCTCACATATCTTCACTGAATTCCAGATTCATACATCAACACCCTACATGACATTTCAAACTTAACCTGTTCATAAGTAAGTTCCTAATATTCTTTCAGAAATCTGTTCATCTCACAATCTTCTCCATCTCAGATAAAGGACATTCCTTTGTACCAGTTGCTCAGGCAAAATTGTGGAGACATCTTGACTTTCCCCATTCAACCAATCAACCAGCAGAATCCAAACATTCTGGATACCTCCACAACTCCTTGTTTGTCCAGGCTTCCACATCACTCATCTGGATGACAGTGACAACTCCCTAGGGAATCTCCCTGCTTCTGCCTTCCCTCTTCCCATGTCACTGCCATCTACTCTCAACACACAGACAGAAAGAACCTTTTGAGATATAAATCAGACCATGTCACTCCTCTGCCCATATCTGCAAATGGCTCTCATTTCATTCAGAGTGAAAACCCAACCCCTTATTGTACCTTGCAGGCTCCTGCATTCTCACTGCTCCCTGCCCTCACTCCACCATCATCTTTCTAACTTCATCTCCAAAAACACAAAGATTTTTCTGCTCAGTTCAATCCATACTTTATTCTTCAAAAGTGCCAGGCAGGCATGTTCTTGCCTCAAGGCCTCCGCACTTGCTGTTCCCGCTGCCTGGAAAGCCGTTTGCCCCGTTACTGCCTGGCTGATTCGTGTCCTTAAGGGCTTCACTCAAATAATGCCTTATTCCTCCCTAGGGACCCTCTCCAAAAGCTCAGCTATTCACAATTTCCTATCCCCTTTGCCTGTCCTATTCTTCTCCACATCTCATATATTATATGTTTTACTGATTGATTTTGTTTATTTTCTGTCTGTCTCACTATAAATGTAAGCTCCTTGAAGGCAGAGATTATTCTTTGTGTTCACTGCTGCTGTTACCAGAACTGCTTATGAAGTTGTAGAAAAGCTAGTACTTTCTTTCCAAAACCTAGAACACACACTTAGTAAATAGTTTTGAATGAATGAAACATGAACAGATGTTTGAATTGAACAGACATTTGATAAATAGTTTTAAGTGAATGAATCTTGTTGAGATGTCTCATTTTACTCTGTGTCATGTCACCTACCTACCTCCCTTGAAGCACAGACCTTTCAGATGTAAGTATCAAAACAACTCTGAGCCAACCCCACACACAACCATGTACATGAAAATGAAAAAAGTTTGGTTATTTTCCAAGTACCATAGGGTTTGGAGTTGTGTAAACATTGCTCTGGTGACCAGTGTAGCCCTTTGTAAGACCAGAACCTTCTCTTCAACCCACCAGGAATGGGGTGAGCCACAATGGACCATTGATTTATTTAGGACATATTTTCAGCAATGTTTATTATGGAAGAATCCAAGGCCAGGACGTCCAAGAACCTTTTATAGTTATTCCTTATGGAGTGATTGCTTCCCAAAGGACGGAGTTTAGAAACTAAAAATAATTCTCAACATTCCACAAATTAAGAAAAACTTAACTTGTATAACATCACTTTTCTAACTTTCAGATAACCCAGAGGAATAGACTTTCTTGGGCAGGGGAGGCAGTTATTTGCCATATTTTTAAAAAGTAATCCCTATAAGTTGCTTAATGTATTTTAAAAATATTTTCATCCTCCTTTCTAATTCTACTGTATAGTACCACCTTGCCTTCCTCACTTAGCATATGACTCTATACACTGTATTTAGAAGCACTCAATCCTATTTTTTCCTTTTTTCTATTTCAAAATATTAATTAATATTTATTATTATTAATAATTATTAATTAAGGGTCACTACTCTTCATCCCTAAATCCCCAAGCTTCAGATTGTATACACCATAAGTGATCAACAGTTTGCTGTTACACTGGTGAAATGAATGATAGAAAACATATCATTAGGCTAGTTTCCCAGATTTTAGCAATTTGTTCTGTATTCTTTGGAAGCAGAGCATTGTGTTTCTGTCCATGTGCTATCATACATCATAATTTATTCTCTTGTTTTTATGTCATTGATCTGTTGAACAAAGAGGAACACTCTGCAAGTGTCAACTTTCCTTCCTATTCTCATGTAGGCGCCTGGAGATCATGCTGGAACAGTGTCAGCTTGCTCAATACTTAAGCATTCAAGTCACTGATTCTTGGTATCCAACTCAAGAAAATATCCTGTGTAGGTATCAAGGCTAGTGCTATGTTCTGCTGAAGTCACCATATTTCCTCCTACCTCTTAGATAATGAGAAGTTAAGGACAAATAATTAACTTCTCCTTCTCCCTGGTGACATTGATCTGTGGCCTGGCCTATCATTATGTAGAACTAGGTTTTCCTTAAAAGAAAGTGATTCAACCTGAGAAGTTGAAAGAGATCAGACGTAACAAACTCAAATATCCACTAGTGTGAATCAGGTACCATGAGAGCTGTGGAGGACTAGGAAATACATGTTCCATCTACAGGAGGCAGAGATTGCCCAGACACAGCAGATGTGTTATCTGTGGGGAAATTTGGATCCAGTATTACCAGAATTCTTGATCTTCCTGAAAAATGAATTATCTTGATTTTTACAAGAAATTTCTTGAATATTAAATACTTGCAACCGGCTCCATTTTGTTGAACACTGCAGCACAAACAAAACTCATCTGTCTGCCGTATTCACCTGTGGCTGCTGGTTTGCAACATCTGGATTAAATGAATCCTCAGGCATGACCCTGCCATTGGACTCTACAATGCTGAATAAAAAAAATCAGCTGGCACTATAAGTTTTGAAACTATTGAACTGAGTGACACTTCTTTAGAGCGATCCTAGAAAGTAAAAAAAATCCATATTGGCTGAAGAAAATGATTATACCACTACTTCCTGCCCATCTCCCCACCCTTCACCTAAGGAGCAGTTCCACAATTTGGCTGAAACACATATTCCACAAGAACCAAGTCAATAAGGAAAGAGGCTTCTCTAGCAAATCCCCCTACACCACAGGTTATGATGACATCTGCACTGGATGCTAAAGCAAAGGTCAAAGTGCCCTAAAACTTTTAATTAGAAGGAATCTTAAAGGACATCTGAATATAGCTCCCCAAATGACATAGCTAATGCTTCAGCTTTGGGACACCTGGCACCATTCACTACATGTCGTGGGCATCAAAAGAGTAAGAGACCCTCATTTGACTTACAGCTCCAGTGATTACCGGCTATGTGACCTTGTCATATAACTTCATCTTTCTGGACCTCAGTTTTGCTCTTTGAAATAAACTGATTGATTAGGTGACTTCTTCAAGACCTTAAAGTCAGAAAGACACTAAGAATACACAGAAGTCTGTCAAAGATTATGTAGCATTGCAACCCGCTGCATTGTGGTGGGCCCGCAGGGATGAATATTAGCGCTGTCATAATAAACTCAAACAGACATACACACACACACACACACACACACAGAGGAAACATTTCCTTCCACAACTAAGAATGATATAACCTTTTGAGCATGAAAGGGAAAATTATAGCTAAAATTAGCATCTTAAAAAGTAAACTACATAATCACTGAAGATGAAATTTTCTTAAAACTGTAGAACAATAAGATATGATGATAGCTGTCATAAGAGAGGAAATTGCAGGAGTCAATTTGAAAGGATTTGGGGGTGGTCCCCCCCCCCCCATTGAGATTTGCTTTTCCACATTGCACAGTACAGCTGAAAAGCTAAAATATTTCCCCAGGGCCTTTGTGATCTGTGCCTCCTAATGCTGCTGCTGACATTAGGAGAGTGTCATTCAGCCCTGAGTTAAAACCTTCTCGTGCAGAGATCCAGAGCATGTTTCAGGCTCGGTGTAGTCATCTCTCTCACATTTGCAAATCACCGTTCAGTTTAAATGTCCCCTTTACATGCATACTCTCATTTGTTCTCTAAAAACAGCCCTATTTGATGGAGCCTATATATCATTATAAAATCTCTCTCAGATGAATTCCAGCATATTCTCCCAACCTGCTTGCAAAGAAATAATCTCCTTTTGTTTGCCATTTGACAGTTCAGGAAGGACCCGTTCACTTCTCTTGGCTTTTTGGGATAAGATATGACCTTCTGGGTGGTATAATGGAGAGAGAAAGAAGGAGGAATCAAATCTAATCTTGGCTTTAGCCTGCTGATGAAACTTGAGCAAAGCACTTCAATTGACCATGCCTCAGTTCACTAAGCCACCAAATGGAGAAAATTATATCTATCCTACCACACTTATAGAGCAGTTAAGATCAAAATCAATATATAGATAAATATATCAAGTGACTTTATAAGCTGAAAAATACTGGTCTGTAAACCACATCAACTCTAGGCAGTAAAGAAGAATAAAGAGATTTCACATGGTCATGCAAACCTACACATTTAGATCAAATTGTAAGTCAGTGGCAGAGGTGACCAGAAACCTAGCTTAAAGGGACAGGAGCAATCAGCTCCTAGAGAAACACCCCATCTCATTGCAGAAAAAGTGACAAGCCACCTGATCCTACCTGACTAGGCTGAGGCCGGTCCTCAAGGCTCTTCTTTCTCTTCCCGGACAAATGGGGTCAGACCACAGGTATTGGCTGTTGAGGTGTGGTGGGCTCAGATGAAGACAAGCAAGCGAGTGCCCCTGTGCTGTCACCCCCACAGTCTGAATCTCGCTTCACCAAGTGGGCTGATGGCTATGTTCTCACCCTCCAACAAAGGGTCAGATGAAAGGACTGAGGGTGTTTACAGGGTGGAACTCAGAGGCAGAGTTTACAGAGGCAGAGAATTGGGTTTGTGGGTGGGACTTTCTTGTTTTGCAATGACACACCTCTCTCCTGTCCTCTCCCTCAAGAAGTCCTGGATTTTTCTGCCAACTTCCTCTATAAGTGACATCTGACCAGAGTGAACAGGAGCAGCCTCAGCCTTCTGTTTATTCCCCCATGGCACCTGCATGCTTCCAAGTAGCTATAAGAAAGCTTAAGCCTGAAGCCTATACTCCTATTACTAATATTCTTTATGATGACTTGATTTATTGGATATTTGTGATTTTAATCATCACTATCACTTTTGTATCATAAATGTTGAAGACTTGTAGAGCAGAATATCTCTATGAAAACAAACACATGTGCACACACAGTCAGTATTTCTATTAGAGAATTTGTCACATGACATTGTTCTCTGTGTGTGTGTGTGTGTGTGTGTCCCCCTCACTGGAAAGTGAGCTCCTTGTGAACATACCTTCACAATATTGAGGACATAATCCATGTATGCTCATTCAACAATAAAATGAATACATGTTCTTCTCCCATATCTCCCTCACAATGCCCAGCATATAGTAAGTAAGAAATAAATACATATGGAATGAATGATGATCAAGTAACATCTGCCTAATAACTTCTGACTTGTCCTTCAGTGGTTTTGCAACCATGGCAAGTCATATTTTTACCTTTCTGAGTGTTTTTTTTTTTTTTTTTGGACATCTGTAAATTGGAGCTATCATTTCATCTTCAGAGATGCAGAAATGTGGGTAGAATTTTAAAGGAAGTATATGAGAACGAACATAGGGTAAGACTTGACAGAGCAACAGTACTAAAAAATGAAATTTAGTCTTAATAAATGCATTCTGAAACCCAAATAAGTGTGTTCTATATAGACAGTTGGTATAAAATAAAGTATGAGCTGTACAATTAGGTGAATTGTTGGAAGAAAAGAGAGGACAGAAAACAAAGTGCTGGATGTGTATGATTAATTTCAATTTTCTATCTTAAATTCCCTCTTCCACTCAGCAGACTCTGGCCAAGTCAGATTGTATTTATTGGACGTCTGGAGGAACTGGGGTGCAATGAGAAACTAGGCCATTTGGATTCTATTCATTTAAAAGGAAAATAACTGACACCCCTCAAAAAAATGTTGTATGCAGTTGCAGGCATACTGAGGTCAAGAAGAGATTCCATGGGAAATAAGCTACAAACTGACAACTTACCTAAGGCCACCCAGGAGAGGTCATAGTGAATAAACAGTTGTTTTATATGCTTCTGCAATGCTGGGGACTTAATTAATTTATGCTCATTCAACACGTAGTTAACTGAGCTGTCACATCGGCCTTTCTCAGTTCTCCAAGTAGATCAGGAAAGAAAAATGAACTCAACACAGTCTCTAGCATAAGGAGTTCAAGAAGATAAAAGATGTCAGTGAATTAACATTATGGCATGTAGAAAACGGTGAGCACCCCAGATAGGATCAGAACGAGTACTCTGGTCACCCAGAGGGGGCAGCTGTTCCAGGGAGGTTGCACAGAGAAAGAAACAGCATCGGATCCAGGTGGTTACAGAGAGCTAGGATCTCGACAAGCACGACAGTAGAGTGGGATATGAATGTTATCCGTGAGATGGCCTCAGCCGCTGTTTGCGTGAAAGCTGATTTATGCCCTCCCTAATACAGACCCCAGGCTGAAAAGAGAATTTCACAGAACTGGTATCTAGGTCACACCACTTAGACACCACAAAACTACCAGGCAATTAGAAGTAATTGCGAGGCAAATACTGTTCCCACTTGGCTCCAAGTGTCTTTATGATGGCTCAGGGAGGGGGCAAAAAACAGGGCAGGAGAGGAAAGATGCCAGATCCCAGCCTGGTCTCTTAAGAGTGGGACCAACCAATGCACTGCTGTCTTAAAGGGTAAGAGACTCTGTGAAAAGTCTTGTTCACACATGGCAGCTATCTAATTACCGTTAGGATTCCAGTGGCCACCGAACGCTTCTCCCAGTTCATGCTGAGCTCCCGTCACACTGCAGCCTACAGTAACTGGGGCAGGAAACACAACACATCCAGGAGGAATACAAGCAGTAGAAAGAACGCCACATGGAAAACCTCAGCTCTGGTCACCATTTTGCCACTCACTGTGATCAGTGGCAAGTATCTTAGTTTTCCTCATGCCTCAGTTGCCTCTTCTGTGCGATGGAAATTATGACACAGATTCCACCCACCTGTCTGGGCTGTTTCGAGAGAAAATGAGATCCTGGAGATGATAAGAGCTTTGTAAACTCTTAAGTATTGATGTGAATACGAAGCACTATTATTATGGAACATATGGCTGTACATGGGAATTCACCTTATGTCTAGTATTTCCAGTTGTATCAGAAGCTATGCACAGATCTCCCGGTGGATGACATGTCCACTGTCCAAGGGGAGGAGAATCACAGGGTAATTTTACTAGGCTGGCCTTTGGAGATTATTTCTCTTGATGTCTTGTCCCTTCTCTTTCTTCCATGATAGTCTTTACAAATTATTCTCCTTCCTCCTCTCATTCAATTCTAGTGTCACTGAGGAAGAACCTAGGTTGTTACCTACTTGGGTCATACTAGTTTGTCAGACCTCCTCCCTTCTTGTCATTTTTCAGATGGGAGCAAAGTGACACCCAGGATCACACAGGCTAGCTCTCCCTGGCCTCAGCAAGGCTGTCCTCTTACATCCTGCCTGGGGCAGCAGATGGGCAGGAGGAAGCAAAGTGGCATGGACCCTGATCAGGTAGGAACCAGAGCCACCTCATCTCCAGTTCTTCCCCCTACAGGATCACACCAGGAAAAATCGGCACACAAACATGCATCACTGAGGGTAAAAAGGTACTATCTGCGAGAATCCTATATCCCAACTCCCAAGATACATCCCTCTCCCCAGGAGTCTTTTGGGAAAGGGGAGCTCAATGATAAGGAATAGATATTGGGCAGTTGTTTTTCAAGCAAACAGGAACGAAGCAGTATGAATTTCCCATTCTCTTGAGTTCTAGTAGTACACAGCATACATCATGGGTATTGCACTCTGTTATGGTTAGTTTTCCTCCCTGATACATATTGTCTACCCTCTTTAAAGGTAAGGGTCAAGTCTGAAACATTCTTCTTAGGATATAGCACAGTGAAATGCCAATAGTAGGTGCCCAAGAGATATTTGATGGGTAGGTGAATGAATAAACAAACTAATATATGAACTATTCTGTTTTCTTTCACAGCCCTATGAAGCCTTGCAGCTAGAGAGGTGATATTTCAGAGGGGAAGAAACAATAAGCCTCCCCACCCCCTGCTTTTGACAGGGGACTAAATTCAGCCCAAAGCATCTTTTTTCCTCTCTCTATTTACTCTGGACAATCTGTCCCTTATCAGATGAGCTCAAGACTGGTTGGAAATATGCATATTTTATTTGAAAATATCTGCTTCTTCCAGTTTTGTTTTGCTGTACAGACATTTGTCTGCTTTGCTGTATGTTGTGCATCAGATAGGACGCAGACAAACTGCTTTGGCTTTCTAAACTGTTGTGTTTTCTTCATTGAGTTATCATTTATCTCACTTCCCTTCCTGCATCTCACTCTTCCCAAGTTCCAATTTTATCCACAATGAAAGAGAACAATTTCACTGTTACTCTGTTTCACTGAGAGCTAGAAAGGGCACTGGCACAGGTATTAGAAGGCCTGAGGTTTAGTTCCCATTCTGTCACTAATGAGCTGTGTAACCTTCAGCAGATCACCTCTCCTATCTTGGCCTCTGCTTGTCCTTTGCAAAATAAGGTCTTCTCTTGACAGTCACAGAATCGAAGGGCAATAGTCTGAGACTCTCCTGGTATCAAGCTGCAATAACAGTTACACCATTTTTCGCATTCAGTGCATATGGGGAAGAATTCTTGTCATTTCTGGCTTTGGTTGGAGATGGTGATCTGGCATCAGCTGGCTTAGCGGGGCCCCTCCTCACTCTTCATCCCTGATCCGCTCCCACCCAGAGTGGCTTCACGGGTACGCAGTCTGTACAGTTGCACATGATTCTGTACATAGAAGGGCTCCATGCTTGGTTTTGTTCTGCTGTCACCATCTTGAAACTCTTAATAATTTTTGAACATGTGGCCTGCATTTTCATTTTGTTCTGGGCCTTGCAATCTATGTAGCCAGTCCTGTCCCTACTCTTATACCTGAAAGCAACAGAGAACTACGAAGACCAGCAAGAAGTAGAAAATGGTGCAGCTTTGCCAGCCATTAATGGCAGGGAGAAGGGCTTCCTAACAAGGCAAAGCCTTACCTTGGAATTCCCTCCTTTACAAATGTAAAAGCAAAGACAAGACAAGGTGGGAGGACATGAAACTTGCCACAGGCCCCACCCCTACGAATCCTCCCCATCTGGGGTGGACTGGGGGTCTGACTCATGCCCAGGGTGTGGCTCACCCTTCCTGCTAAGCACCGGGGCTCCGCCCTGCTCACAGGGCTCAGGAGGAAGTGTGGGTTATGCTGGAGCACGTGTGGAAACCATCCAGTCACCTCTCAACGTCACAGAGCTAGCTGGGATCTCAGAGCAAACTCAGGCAGCTATCACAGTCCCCCTTCATCAGAGAGAAACACCACTCCAGACTGGACAATAGACTGACTCCAGTTCACACGGTGAGCCAGTTTCCATCTCTTCTTGGCATTAATTCTCTCGTGAATGACTTCACCTTTCTGCATCTTTAGCACCCACAGGGGAGGAACTGACTCTTCTGTCACACAACCCCCAGTGCAGTAACCAGCAGGTTCTGACGCTCCATATATATGGTCGAATTAAATTGAAGATGACCTTGATATTTTAAAACCACAATGAGATGAAATTATAATTACCATTGGTTCTTTTCTCTCACCCGAAGTTCTTCTGCTAACAGCCTGAGTCATTTCGCATGTCTCAGCAGGGAAGAAATCAAAGAAGGGAAAAGAACCTTGACAAAATTTAAACATGCAAATAAAGAGCTTATGATAAATTACAATGCAAATAAGACAAGCTTTTGAAACACTAAGACACCAAGGAAAGTGTGAGGGACTCTGGTTAGGATAAAAGGTATTACACATTTGTGCGTAGGCATGAGGAGTTACTCAGCTAGTTCACTAGCTCTCTGGGTGTACGTGGGCAAGTATACCCTTGGCAAGTTTCTCTCTCTGGCCTTTGGCTTCCTTGTCACCAAAATGAAGAGACTTGGATGTGCTCAAAGTGCATTCTATGCTCCTAAGTATCTAACTATTAACACCTTCATATCAGTGTTGTGAATTAAGGACTGATCTTTCAGGGTAAGATTATATTCTAGAACATAAGTTGGCATGGCAAAATAATCAAATGATGAAAGCAACAAAACAGTTCAATTCAGCTGAGCTCTGACCGTGGGAGGTGACCCAGAGAGGAGGCTGCTATAGCACGTACCCACAAACACAGTCACTTGAATTCACATTTGAAGACATTGAATGTTCTGTTCTGCTTGGATGTATGAAGAATAAAGGAGAATGTTGGATTCTAAGGCCAAGACCATATTACTGAGGGTCCTGAATATTTGCCTAAGAAGTTTGTACTTAATTTTCATCTGTATTATGTGTTAGTGACTGTGCTTGGTGAGTCTGTCCTGACATGTGATGAGTTCCTGTGAACGTGACCAGTTTTGCAGAGAGCCCAAATCACCTGGGGAGAGGCGGTGTTCCTCATGCCTGTCTTAGTCCCTGATCAGTCACACTCATGCTTCTGCGCCTGTAGCATAAGGAAATTTGCACATTGGTAGCAACCTGTGACCACCTGAATCAAAGTCAGGCTCATAGTTTGGAGCTTTTGACTCCATTCTCAGCCTGGACCTTCAAAGTGCCAGGGAATCCTTCAGTTCTAAGGTCCAGAAAGACAGCCTCTCACCCTGAAGACAGCCTTTGATGTGTAGGTCCCTAGACATTTTCCTGAGAACCTCATATTAAAAATACACATTCCTAGGCCTCCTTGATTTACTAGATTACAATCTCTGGGAGAAATCCTAGGAATGTCCATGTTAACAAACCTTGCCAGATGGCTGTTATGTACATAAACACTTGAGAACCAGAGTGTTACATTTGCTCAATCTACTGTGATAATCATGACAAAAATTCTAACCCAGAATAGGCTGTACAAAAACCCAGGGGCAAGACCTTAGAGAGTGAATCAGTTCTGCTTCAAGGAGGCAGCAATGAAACCTGTGTGTCTGGAACATTGGGCAGTAGGCAGGGTGAAGGGTGTGATCAGGTTAGAAGGTAAGTAATTTGTACATAGATGACCCACGACCCTTTTATTTTTACATAGCTCTTCATAGTATGACACAAGAATCTGTAGTCTCCATCTCAAATTCTCACAGTTGGATATATTCTCACTGACTTCTTATACATGAGTTTCTTTCTTAACAACAGTTAACAGGGGGAAAAAATCCGCAAGGATGGGGATGAGAGCTAGCTGCATTTTACAGTCTCACCAAAGAGGAATCCTGCAGGCTTGGGCAAAGGGAAGAAGTTTAGTAAACTCCATCCCCATTTCCAGGGATACTCTGCCACGCAAAGGGTGTGAGCCCAGTGAGGACCAGCTTTAGCACCACAGAGTTTTCTTCAAGCATGTTTTGGACCCCAGGTGACATGGGAATCGCAGAGGGAACCTGCCACACAACATGCCATATCCGTTTTCAGAGGGTGTCAACACCCTCCTTCCCACACCTGCTGTTCCCAAATATCACAACCTGATTTTTTTCTCCAACCTCCTGTCTTGATGATGATGATTAAATATTCATGGAATGCTGTGATGCCAACATACTCTGTGAAATTTCAGATACCTTTTTTTAAACAGAAGCTTTTTTTCTCTTTTTCAGTTTATCTCAAATTTTAAAAAAGAGGTAAAAGGAATGACAAATGCAGCGACTCAAAAAGTAGAAACTGAACAAAAAAACTAGTGTCCTAGGTTCTCACAATTGTGCTTCAAGCCAAAAGTGTCCCACTTTAGGAAAAGGAGTACAACATAGAATTTAGAAAACAAAGACATGGAAGAGCAATTGTTCATGTTACAAAAGAATCTTTCATTTTACCATGGGGTCCATTCAAATAGCAAAATCATCCAATGTGTGTAAAATACAAGTAAATGTATGTATGTATTATATGTTTATTATGCAAAAAACTTCACCTTATTCAAAAAAATGTATATTTTTTAGAATCACAGGCTATTAGCTAAAAGTATCATCTTATCCAGTTGTTTTCAGTGTGAGTCTCAGTGGAGGTGCCACCAAGGTATGTCTGAGGTTGCCAGGAGGGACAAACAGAGCCCAAGAAGGTAGAGCCAAACAGGCTCATCCCAGTTCAGCTATAGCAACTCCACTGCTACTTGGGAATACATTGGAGGTGCACATAATGCTTAATTATTAAGAAGTTGTAGGGAGGCTCCAACAAAACACACAGAAGTACAATTCTTCAATTTTATATTTTAAGAAACAAAGGCACAGAGAAAAGTGGCTGTCCCAAAGTTATACACTGAGTTTTAACTTCAGTCCAATATTTTCTTTTCACAGTACCTTGTGGCCCCAGGGAACTCTTATAATTTTATTAAAGAAGTTGCTTATCTTCTATAAATGTCAGGGTTTTAAGCCTAAAACTGGTAAATTATCATAATAACCAAAACAACTGGCTATGAAATAATCATAAACTGAAGGTAAGATGCAAAACTTTTTCCTTACTGAAGAAGCTCGATATTCTCAAAGGTCTCCAGATTAGCTGAATAGTGTCAGTGTTGATCACAGCTTTGTCTTGAATCGTAACACAGATAACTTGAGCTAACACACACAAAATTTGATTTAAAATACCAACTAAAGCAAGGTGTTATCAAAATGAATCAACGCCCCAGTGAGAAGCAGTCACTCAGAGGAAAACTATTAAGTACCTGTGTTGGATCAACTAGTGTCTTATATTTATTTATTTCTAATTATTAAATTAATACTAATGTAGTGCTTACATTGTGCCAGAAACTTCTGTCAATACCTTACAAATAATCATTTAATCTCTGCAACAACCCTGTAAGGAAGGTCCTATATATTATTGCCAATTTATAGGTGGGAAAACTGGGTACAGGGAGAGATTTTCTTATCTCTCCAAATTCCCCTGCTTGTATCTTATGTTCAGAGCAGCCTGGGTTAATCTAGCTTCAAATGATCAGCTAGGCTTTCCCACCTTTGTGTCTTTGTCTTTGCTGTCCCCTCAATTTGGAACTTGGAATGCTGCCTTTCTCTCTTCCATACCGGCCATGAAAGATCCAGATAAATGTCACTATATGGCTATTGCCAGAGTCAGATGTGAACCCCACCACTTCCAAATTCTGATAGCAACTTATCATATCTTGGTTTTCATGTTACCTACCCTCTGCTCAAAAAAAATCTCTCAATGTTTCCTCGTTGCAAATCAAACTGAGTACAAAATTATTATCCTGTCATTAGAGATTCTTAACAATAACACCTCGCCCTTATTCCCCATTATTTCTTTTGGCATATCATATATTCCAGCCAAACTAAACTGTCATCATTCCCCAAATATGTCTCATAGGCTGCTACACCCATGCCTTTTCTCAGAATGATCCCTCTTCCTGGAGTCCCTGCCCATCACCTCCACTTAGAGAAAGTCTTCATAGCCCCCAAAGTCACCTGTTCCATGAAGCATTCTCCATTCTCTTCAGCCCTCCTCCATGAAAAAGCCACTTGCCTTCACCTCACCCTCCATATCCTTTTACCTTTTCTACACTCCATAGAGTATCTGTCTTATAGTTGTGTCTAGACCATGTCTTCCCCTAACTAGTCTGAGAGAACTTTGAGAGCAAGAACTGTCACATCAATCACCTAAAGTCCTGTCATCATGGCATATTATAGGCATTTAGCAAACATTTCATGGAATAGTATAAAATGGAGTGGATAAACTACAAAAAACTGGATAAAAGTATAGGCACAATCATTGTCTTTAGACCCTGATGACAGGCTTTTGGGGCTAAAGAACAGAATATTTTTCATGATTTTGGCACCTGAAAAAAGTGGTTGCTGGGAAAAGCAAGGAGATGTGGACAAGAAGAATAAAAGGAAGAACCTACCATTTATTAAGCTAATGGGCGAGCACTCTGATAAACACTTAATATATTGAATCATTTGAATTGTTTGGTTCTCACAATATCCCTTCATTTGATGGCAGAAGAAACAGAGGAGAAACAAGTGAATAACTTGCCCCACGGTCACAGAGGCAGTCCCAATCTACAGCTGTTTCCCCCGGCCTAGTGCTTCCCCCAGCACAGGACAAGTGAGAGAGGTCATGCCCATTCCCTGCAGCCCTGTCTCCCAGGATGATCCAGCACTCGATCACCTCAGCAGTGATATGTCATAAAACACAGTAACGACGAAAGCTTATACTTCCCAAATGCCTATCGTGTACCAATTAAAAGGTACATTATACACATTATCCCAAATTGCCCTAACCTTCCCATGAGGTGGCCATTACCAATCTCAATACAGGGAGAGAAAATGAAGTTCAGTGATGTGTCCCAAGGTCATGCGGTGGTGCAAAGCCCAAAATCCAACCCAGACCTTTAAGAGGCACCCTTTCAATCATGCTTCGTTGCCTCTTCATAGATTCTAGCCATACATGGTACATTAAAGAGACTCTCAAAAACAAATAAGAAACCACACACACACAAACACACACACACATTCATTCCTTCCTGGAAGGAAGGAATTAATTACTACTTTGAATATGAAGAACACAATAAGAATTTTCCATTTGATAATCTGAATCTACACCTCCCAGAGAAAAGTATCCTTAGAAACAGGTCTGGCAGGTGAACAAGGTAAGGCAACGCCAACACCCCAACACTCTCCTCTGAGCTTTGCCTTTCCCTGGAATTCTTATATTTTGATTCCTGTTGCTGCCACCAAGGCTAGTCCCCATCTCTCATCCCTTGGAAAGTGGGAGAGGATAGGAGAGTAACACTTTTCCTCTTTATCTCTCAGCTCAAGGTAAACATAATCTTTCTCCTTGTTTTCCTTAACACAACTGAGACCAGCTAACACATTCCAAATGAAATTTACTAAACACTGAGAAAAACCTAAATGGAAATAAAGAAAATTACAACAGCACACAATACATGACTGATCTCAAGATTTCTAATTAGAGAACAGCTTTACTGAACACCAACTTCTGTCCCATTTCCCCCAGCCAAAGATTATCTTAATCAATCTACAAACACTTGCGTGGTGCCCCTTTTGGATTTCCACGTGGGATCACCTTCCCACCATGGAAAAGACATTACCCAGTCAAATCTCCAGAGTCAACCTGCTGATTGACTAGGATCCTTTTATTCAGTCGTAACCTTCTCTTTCAGAAGATTCAACTCATAACCAATTTGCCAAGAGGTGCTAACTGACATCCTGAAGCCGCATCTCAGCTCACGCTAACAGCTCTGCCCATTTCCATGTTAGCATTCAGTTGACCCCTCCACCCAGCCACCCACCCAGCCACCACAGAGGCTTTCCTCTGGAATTTGAATTTTAGAGTTTATTATGACATTAATATCAGAGTGTAGTCTCTGAGAAGACCACCCCACACGCTCCTTTGAAATGCTCATTAAGACTGATGACCACGAATCTTTGCAGATCATAACCCCCCCCAAAAAACACCCCATCAAAATATCATCTACCTCAAGAGATGTTATCCCAGGGCTGTGGGTATGAAGCGGCGGTACCTGAGTAAAACAGATGCCCAATTTCTCATCTCCCATCCCACATGGCACTCCTAACACCAAGGACAACGTGCCAAATAATTAAACCACACCAGTCACTGAATCCGATCATTCCTGTTTGGGACTCATAGGTTGCTGGCAGTAACAACAAGGACACAGAATAACACCATCGCATGAATAAATGCTGCTGCCTTATGCTACTGTTGTGCTCCATAGTTCATGAAGGCTCTCCCATCTCTCACCTCCACTCAGCCTCCTGTCAGTTCCATGACATCAACAGGACAGGGGTTACAACTACATTTCTCCCTCTTCCCAACCTACTCCTGCAGAAACATCTCTCATTTTCCCTCCTTACCCCCTCGTTATTCCTTGGCACATCGTGCTTATTTATGCTTCTTTGCCTTTGCCCATCCCATGCCCTCTACCTGAAATGCCACCTCCACCTGGCGGAATACGCCATCTTCCTGAGACTCTTATGAAACCTGTTGTAATTCTCAGCATTGGGGCTGCCCTTGTATATCTCTTTATTTTAAAGGCTGGAAAGAAACTTTATCTTTTTTCATGTGCATGGCTCAGACAAATTACCATTTTGAACATTTTCCTATAATTTACTATGATTTAGCATTGAGACAAAAAGTTGTGAGCACAGAACGGCATGGCCTCGGGGAAGCAGGGTGTAAATGGGGTGTGAGAGGAGCACATTTTTACCATCATGAGAATAACTACCTGCTACTCAGAAGAAAATTCTGGAGACAATAAACATTATTATCTCAGTAGTTTTCACAATAATTCTTCTTAAGAAGAGAATTGCCTTTGTCTTGGGCAAAAAGAAAAAATACTTGATGAGCCCTTGGGATAGAAAGTGTGCTTTTGAGGATAGCTTCAGAGAAGTGAGCAAAATATCTGTAATGAAAATGAGAGTAATTTAGTTTTATTCCTCAGAAGAGGGAGCATGAATAAAAGACAACAGAACTGTGAGGTGAAGAAAAAGTTTGTCAGGATGGAGACAAACTGAACAAGATGGGCTGAAACTACTGAAGCTCTGTGGTTGTGGGAGTGTGAGGACATTTTAAGAACAGTGATGCCTGCTTTTCTCATTTGAAGTTATTAAAATGTTTAGATCCCTGAACCTTTCAGTTCCCCCAGCTGTCCAAAGGGAATGATAGTGAAACCTAGTCCACAGGACTGTTTTGGGGACTAAGTGAGAAAGATGGGGTAAGAACAGTTTGAAAGCCAGGAAATTAATAATGATGGTTGCTATTTCCTGGCTGAGATGGTTTCAGGGACCCACCAGTGATAATGGCATATGATTATGATGTTGACATTCAATATTTTTTTGTCTATAAAAGGTTTGGCCAGAGTCTTTGTTTTATAAATGTGGCCCCTGAGAACCAAAAAAAAAAAGAGAAAGAAATGATGTAACATATATGAAGTGCCACAGTAAATAGATTATGTCCCTTTCATCCACTTGCTGATTTATTCAAGCCTTTACTAATGTCTACAATATACATAGCATAGTACATGGCGCCAGTAATTCAGGCTTTGATGCTATTAAGCAGGTCAGCTTTGCTATAGCCAGAAAGGAGAAGGAACAGCAGAACTTATGAGAACTTCTGTCACATAGGTCCAGCAGGTTCCAACTCATCAACCTGGTGCAAGGAGGAAGACAGGGAGGGCATTCACGAGCAGATTTGCCATCCTCCCGGGATACAACAGTGCAGTGCTTTGTTTTGTATTTTATTTTCATGGAAACTTCCTCCCAGAGGGTCAAGGATGCCTGTTCCACTCTCTTAACAGACTAATTACTTCCTTCTTTTCCTTTTCTCTTCTTCCTTGCCTTTCTCCAAAAACATCATTAGGCAAACCAGAACAGAAGGTGGCCGGAATCTCGCCTGTGTGTCTGCCTTGCAGAGCTCCAAGTCAGAAGGAGGGTGCCCCTCACCGAGTTCCTGGCATTTGATGTTCAGTCTGGAAAGGAAGTGTGACCATCTGCCTTGGATTCTATCAAATGGAGTCTGTCCTCACTGTTCAGTCCCGTGAACATGTGAGTCATGGACCAGTTGGAATAGAAGCAAGGTCTCTAGCTGCAGCCTGAACAATGACAAATCTAGGGTTAGAATAAAGCCCAGTAGGATAGCAGGGAAGACAAGACAGGAGAATTAGGTCAGTATCTGCTCCTTGGGACCCGAGACAGAACAGTGCTGACACCTGGATGGCTGAATACTCAGTCAAGCTTCTAAGACGCACAACTGACGCCAGAAAACCAGGCCCAAGAGCTCTTGAAAAACATTGGCTCTACCACCCTCAATTTATAGATGGGGAAGCTGAAGTTCAAAAAGAGAGAGTAGGCCAGGCACAGTTGCTCACACCTGTAATCCCAGCACTTTGGGAGGCCCAGGCAGGAGGATCGCTTAAGGGCAGGAGTTTGAGACCATCCTGGGCAACATAGTGAGATCTCTATCCCTATAAAAAAATTTTTAAGAAAATTAACCAGGAAAGGTGGTGCATACTTATTGTCCCAGCAACTTGGGAGACTAAGGTGGGAGGATTGACTGAGCCCCAGAGTTTCAGGCTGCCCTGAGCTATGATCATATCACTACATTCCAGCCCATGGGTGACAGCCCAAGATCCTATCTCAAAAAGAAAGAGAGGGGGTGGGAGGGGAGGAGAACGCACGCTGGTGAGTAGCAGAGCCAGAGTCAGAATCAGGTGCTCTAACTCCCTGGCCTAGCTTTTTTTCACTACAATAGTATGACTCTTGTCACTGGCTGAGGACAACAAAAGAAGTGTAATGGTTGTAAGTGACTGTCCCAGTGATTATCAGGACAAGGAATCTATCCCTCAGCCTGAGAACCCCATAGACAGATCATCAACAAGCCTCCAGATAATACAGTTTGCATCAAAACAACTTTTATTTCCTAAATGTTTTCTCAGCTGTGCCTTAAAATAAAATATACGTGTCTAATCTTATTCAGCTCTGTGCTGCCTGCTGCCGTCAGAGAACAGCGAGAAAGTACTGACACAGAGAAGCTGCAAACTCTGCAAGGAGATTCGGGGAAGGGTGAGGGCAGTGGAAACACCCACCAAACCAGCCACGCTGAGTGCTTCTCACACGAATGTTGTCTGGCTCAGCCCCTTGGCATAGTCAGAGTGGAAATGGCATGTCCAGATGAAGTTGGACTCAATGTCATCCCCAGCGGGTCTTCCCCGCTGCAGTAAAAGGCACTCCATCTTTCCAGTTGCTCCCTCACAAACTCATAATGTTATGCCCAACTCTCTTTCACACTCTGCATCCAGTTCATCAGTAAACATTGTTGGCTCTAACTCCGTAACGTAGCATGTATTCCTTTCCTCTTGCCGCTATATAAAATCACCCCCAAAACAGTGGCTTAAAACAACACAGATTTTTTTTTATCTTACAGTTCTGGAGGTCAGAATTCTGCAAGGCTGCATTTATTCTGGAGGATCTTGGAAGGAACCTTTGCCACTGATTTTTCCAGCTTCCACAAGCTGACCATGTTCCTTGGGTTGTGGCACCTTCTTCCATCAGCAAAGCCAGAAGCATTGCCTCTTTCCTGTCTCTCTCTGCTTCTTCCATCCTCACATGAGCTTCTCTCTTTCTTTTTTTAATTTTTTCCAACTTTGTTGAGGTACAATTGGCAAATAAACATCATATATATTTAAGGTGTGCAGTGTTGATGTCTTCATATAGGTTTGCACTGTGAAATGATTACCATAATCAAGCTAACACATCCATCAGTTCACATAGTTACCTTTTTTTTGGTGGTGACAGCATTTAAGATCTATTCTCTTAGCACATTTCAAGTATACAATACAGCGTTGTTAATTATTGTCACCATGCTGTACATTAAATTTCCAGAAGTATTCATCCTGCATAACTAAAATTTTGTACCCTTTGATAAACATCTCCACATTTCCCCAACCACTGCCCAAAAAAACCTTGTTAACCAAATTTTACTCTGCTTCTATGAATGCCACATTTTTAGATTCTACATATAAATTAGATCAGGTAGTATTTGTCTTTCTGTGTCTGGCTTATTTCACTTAGCATAATGTCCTCCAGGTTTTCTTTATCCATTTATCTGTCGAGAGAGACTTAGGTTGATTCCATATCTTGGCTGCTGTGAATAATCACCTTCTCTCTTTCTAATTATACTGCTTCCCTCTTAGAAGGACCCTTGGTATTACCTTGGGACCACCCAGATAACCCAGAATAATCTCTCTATCTGAAGATCTTTAACCACATCTGCAAAGTCTCATTTGCCTTATAAGGTTCCAGGGATTAGGACGTGGACATGTTTGGGGGCCGCTATTCCCCCTGCTACATAGACAAAATCTTATTATATTTCAGCAACTCCACAGCTATCACCCTAATCCCAGCCTCCACTATCACCCACCTGGTTTATTGCAGTAACCTCCTAACCAGTTTCCCTGCTTCTGCCCATCCTTCCACCCTCAGAAATGTAAGTCCAGTCATGTCAATTCCCTGCTCAAAAGCACACTAAGGCCTCCAAGGCCCCCATGATCCAGCTCCAGAGACCCCCAGGCTCTCACCTCCTCCTGCTGTGCCCCCTTGCTCACTCTGTCCCAACCACACTGACCCCAGTGTGGGTCCTTGAGTGTGCCAGGTGCACCCATGCCTCAGAGCACTTTGCACTTGCTGTTCCCTATGCCTGGGACACTCTTAGTACATAGTAGACACTCAACAAGTGTTTGATGAATAAATGAATAAGGGTACTTAACCTCTCTGAATCAATGAATGAATTTTCTTCTCTAGCCTCAATTTCCATAATCATGAAATGAGGGTATTAATATGCACTTTGCAAGCTTTTCAGGAAGTATTTTGGCCATCCTTCAGGTTGTGCTGTTCAGCATCAAACTCTTTTTCTTATTTCTGAAGAATATATCAAGATGTGAGGTATCGGTGAGATGCAATGCTTTCCTTCCATCCATGAAAAAAGAGCTGCCTCATTCCCTCTTTACTTCTAAGCATTCAAAAGTGATGAACGTGTGATCTAGATTTGATCAAACAGGTGCTTCTTTCCACCCAAAGGACTGGCTTTGGAAAGACGACGAGAATTCATCTAGAGTGGTTGTGGTGATGACTAGTGGTATCCAGTCATGACACTGTCATGGCCAGACAATTATGGCTTAAAAAGCCTCACTGTACTGAGAGTCCTTTTAATCCTCTGAGACTGCCTGGGCTTCTGCCCATAGTCCCTGTTGGGTCCTCCTGCCTCTCCTCAGATCAGTCAGCCTTCTATTTCTTCTAATCAGTTCCTCTTTTTGCCTACACTAGCAATAGTTTCTTTTGCCTGCAGAAAGCTCCCTGTAGTAGACTCAGAGGGAGTCTACAATAGATGCTGCTGGTGTTTCACCCAGATCTTATTTGCCAAGTGGGATACATGCTGTCTAGTCACTACAGGTGCTGCAGCCAACGGCTTACAGACTTGATCTTGGAAGAATTGCTTTGGGCTGATAGGAGCTGTTTCAACTAGAGACACGTGGGGAGTTATACCACCCCTCCCCCGATACATCCAAGGACTGACTAATACAGGGATCAAAAAGCCCAGATCCTTTGCCTCAGGTTGGGACAACTCCCCAGTGTGAATTACACTCCAGACTTCCTCTGAAACAGAACAAGTATATGTCTTACTGAGATTACCACTAGCCATCAGCTTGTCCCTTCCCTATCCTGCTTTCCTCATTCTCTTGGAGATGTTTCTTAAGAGCATGCACTCAATAAACCATTGACCTGAATCCCTTCTCAGGTTCTACTTCTGGGGAACCTGTATTAAGAAATATTTCAACTGATAATTGGATTATGAGAAATAAAATATTTATTTAAAAAATATCAGCTGGTACTTGGTAAGTTGTAACGATGCTCAATAAGTAGTAATAATTATATTTGTAAAAGTCTGGCAATGGCAAACTCACTATCTGATGTAACTTCCCACCCCATATATTGTACTCTGATGGTCAGAAAAATATTTTCATTAACTCAAAATTGTTTCCCTGTATATTTCATGCTTCTTTCTCCTATTCCTTTCCTCTAACATGAACTAAGAAACACCTGATACCACTTTCATAAGATAGCTGTGCAAATGATGGAAAGCACCAATCCTACTCTCTTAGGTTTTCTGTTCATGAAATGAAACATTCCTAGTGGAGCAGACATGACCGTCCCACCACCACACACCCGTGTGTAAAGGAAACTGTCCACGTGTGGTCTTCCCTTGAAGGTCGAAGTTCCCTCTAGCTTAGAAATAACCACGTTTATATGTTAGTACCTGCTTCTGGCCAAAGCTGATTGGACCAGAAAGTGCCCATGGCCCAGGGATTGCCAAAATATAGGATAATCAGCAACTACAGAGTGACTCAAATGACAGGGGTTATGGTAATTAAGCATAGAAATCAGATTATGTCTCTACCGATTTCATAATATGGAGCAAATGGTACAGTTTAGTAGTATGAAAAGAATAGATCCTAAGGGAAGCAGAGACTGACAGCGTAGTCGAGTCACACTGAAGGTGAAGAACAGGAACAAGAGCCGTGTGCTCTGGCTCCAGCAACACCTAGAGAAGACCAACCCAAGCACAGCAGTTGGATCCAGACCACATTCCCATTTCAGGTGCTGTGGAGCCTGAGGGTTAAGGTTTGCCTGGCTTCCAGTAAAGCCAGAGAAGCTTGTTTCCACGTGTATGTATCCTTAAAATAAATCTTACATTACTTGATTTAACTTGAGTGGGTTTTTCTTTCTCAGAACCAAAGGAGTTTAACACTCTCAGTAACCAAGCACAAAGTAATACTCTATTCAAAAGCCCTTTGCAATACCACAGTTTTCGCTATATTTAGGGTCAAATTTGTGTCTCCAAAATATGTGTCCAATATGCTTAGCACATAATCTTAGATTATGAAGTAAGAAGACTGTTGCTGGGATATCGGCTCCATCTCCCAAATCACATCAGCTTTTTCTATATTGGTGAGTTTCTAATAATACAGTATCCTATGTATGCAAAACCCACTTGCTTTTCTGAATGCCTGAGCTTACTGAAACCCCAAGGACAAGCACTGTTAAGGGACTCACTTTGGGGTGTGCTTGCCATCTGAATTGTTTGCACAGGTATTTGCACAGACACCTTTAGAAGAAAATAAGCGCCAGCACTAGACTTTTATTGATTGAAAATTACTCAGCAGTTTTAATCAATCATACAAATATTGGAGCTTTTTTGGTAGGCTTGACAAAACCAACGAAAGCCAAGGCATTGTCCGAGGCAGAAGATCCTGGAGAGTCAATTCCCTCTTTTTACAGATGGGAAAACTGAGGTCTTACCCAGAGCACACATCCAGGAACTGGGAGAGCCAGGGCTGTAGTAGAGACGCCGTGACATCATCCAGCCCCCGCTCTCTCCATCAGCATCCACTCACCTCCGCCTGCAGGGAGCTGGGGAGCCAGCTGAAAAGCACCACACAGCCCACGAATGGCCCAGCATTGTGTTCACCACCTCACTGACTTCTATTCAGAATGATTCCAGAAAAAAGTGTGACTATCTGATTTTGGGGAAACTTTCCTGAGGTCCTAAACGTCTTCAGTATCCAGATGAGTCCTTATAACTGCATGTGAAATCATTGAAAAAGTAGCTATTGATCATGCACTGTGAGTAGGTCCCAACCAAACACTGTAGTGCCCTTCGTTCATGGAGATCCCAGTTTTATGAAGGGAGAGAAGCACGGAAATGAACAGTTACAAATGCATGAGGGAAGGGAACAGTAGACATCCATGCAAAGCCTACCAGTGTTCAAAGAACACTTCTGCCTGCTGCTCTTCATCAAAGGCAGTAGGCTGGGTTCCATTACCATTTTCCCTAAAGCATAGAACAGCCCCAACCCATTAGCTCTAAAGTGTGATATTCACTTGGTTAATGTTTATTGAATTTGGCACTGCGTACGTAAAAGAACACTGGTCAGTGTGCCCTCAGGAAAATAACAATTAACCTAAGTAATGCAGGCAAGAGTCGATGCTAAAGTAGTTATTTAACCATGTGGAAAACACTGTGTACATAATCATGTACTGGGAAAGTCGATGAGTGAAAGTTAACATCTTTTTTGTGAAGGCCTCCGAGAAAAAGTGGGGGTTCTGGTTGGAAAGATGTGGCGATGTCAGCTGACAGATGGCAAGAAGGAGGCAGTTCCGGACACAGGCTTGAAACAGAGAAGTTAGTGTGGGAAAGTGCGAGCAAACTGACCCCGTCGTGCAGAGAGAGTGGGCAAGGCGTGAGTAAAGACAAGGAGCATGAAAAAGAGTAAGAGGAAATGCTGTTTGGTGGGTGGAATTTGTGTTTTGCATCTGAAAGTGTGGATCTGAAGAGGGCAGAAGATAACCATATGGACTGGAACAAGATGGCCTTTGCCCAGCAGGGGACCAGTTACTCTTCATCGATTCTTAGACTGAAATCTCTCCTTCTGTAGCAAATGCCATCCAGAGGCTACACGGAACAGAAAGTACAGCAGATCTTGATAATTCAACCACTCATCAAAAGACTCTCGAATATTTTCCCAAAGTGCATTTCTTGGAATGAAAGCAATAATTTTCATCCCCTTTCTAAGACCAAAGGGTCTGTTATAACTCCATCACAGACGATCTGTGAATTGCTGTGGATTCTAAATGTTAATTAATACACTGGGTGACAGAAAGAGATGCTTAACAGACACCACAGGGATGACTCCTCCTCCCACAGGGTTAACTACCAGCCATTCCTCAAGACCCAGCTCAAAGACAGTCTTCCCTAAGCCCCAGAGAGAGGTCCTCTACTTTAATAACATTTGGCACCTTTTTCTTAAAATGATATTTATCAAGTTACAATTATTTGTTGACGTGGTATTTTTTTCCATTAGACTGTGAGCCCCTCAAGGCCAGGAACTGCGTTTTGAACATTGCTTCTTTGGAAGGGGCTGGCAGAACGCCTGGCCCCCTCTAAATTCGTTGAGTAAACTTTCCCATTAAAACTGCAGCGACAAGTAGTAGCCACCAGATGGCACTGTGTGGACGTTTTTCCCTTACCAATCAAGAAGGCAGGGAAGGGTTTTATAGATTTTATAGCAAGTTGCCTTTCATCTTTTTGTCCTTGCAAACAAACAGATCTCTACTGACACCAGGACTTTTGACTGGGCAGTAGAATTCAAATATAAAATCAGAACTTTAGGCAGCCATTGTATTCCCTATATGCTGCCCCTTTATGAAAACATCATTCCTCCCAAAAACTGAGAAAGGATTATACTGTTCTCTGTTCCAAGACAGAGGAACGTAGATTTGAATTTGGTCTTCACAAGCACAAGGTGACCATCTTTTCAGCACTTAGGAAGAATGGCCACCAACACCCACTGATTTGTGGCATCTGTTGAGGTTCCTTAACCTCCTGCCCACCCCCATCTGCCAGATCCAAGCAGCAAGCAAATGTCAGCCAAATGTTTCAGGCTTACTATTGAAGCCAGCGTCTTCCCTGGGTTCCAACCTCCTTCCCCAGTGAAGAGAATTTTACTTGTCAGGCCAGGAGACCTGCAGATCATCTTTCCCTCTCTTCCAGACTAGAACTTAGAGGTACACCTAAGTGTAGAACCCCTAGCCTCTTTACCTGTGCTGGTCTCTAGAACTCAGAAGCAAAGGGGTTTCCAAATGGGAGACATCCCAGTCCAAATGAAAAGACTAAAAAAAGTCCAAAAGCAAAACTGGTCTCAAGTTTCCACTTTTTTCCTGCCTCTCCCCACTGCTGTTTTGTAACCTCCTCTGTTCTCTAACCATGTGCTACAACTGCTGATGTAGTAATACTGCATGTGGAAAGCTGTTGTATCCACCAGCATCCACAATGCCCCAGCTCTTACAAACTTGTCCTATTCCTGTGGACTTTTTCTTTCTCTGTTGTTAGAGTAGAGGTTATAACAGAATATGAGCCCAGAAGGTTTTGGAGAGCTTAGATTTATTAATCAAATGAGTCTCTTTTAGTTCTAGGGGAGTTTCAAGGGTCCACCCTGGAGATAAGACTCACTGGATAACTCTGCCCTCCTCCTCATCCCATGGATAGTGTAGTAGTTAAGACACAGGCTCTGGGGTCAAACAGACCTGGGTTAAACTTCTGGCCCTGCCACATCCTAACTATGATCTTAGGTGAGTTACTTAGCCTCTTCAAATCTTAGATTCCTCCTTTATAAAATGGGAAAAATATAAACATACCTGAGAGGGATGCTGTGCAGATTAAATGATAAGGCATGTAAAGTGTTTAGCACAGAACCTGTGTACAGTGTGCTACATAACATTAGCAATTTCTATTAGCACTAGCATTTGCAGAAGTACGCTGGAGAGGGCACAGATCCCTAGAAGTAATTCTTGGTTTTATGCTCAGCACAGCTTCAGAAACTTCTAAGAATCCAAAACCTCTTCATAAATCATACCATGACCCATCCTTTAAATGAGATCTGTATTCCTTTCATCTACTTATTTTTTCATTTACTAGGATTTAGTTAGTCTATAAGCTGTGGCAAGCTCAAGGTAGTCTGTGGAGATACAAGGATGTGTTAAGCACGGTCTCTGTCCTCAAAGAGCTCACAGTGTTTTGAGGAGATTGGCCCACAAGCAATTACAATACGGTGGGATTGGTGCTCTAACACAGGTATGCATGAGACACAAAAGATATAGAGGGAAGGAGCCTGAGCCTCCGGCACTCCATGATCTAATTCTTGCCTTCCTGGCAATGTCTACTCCACCAACAGTTGTCTTTTTGAGAGTGCATTATGATGTCTCATACTCCTAATCATGACACTGACTATTCTCTCTGCATGGAATACCCTTCTGCCTGGTACTGATCCTCCAAGTCTTCCTCAGTTTTCTCAAAGAGACTTAGGGGCTCCTTCCCTTGCCTGTGATCTAATTGAAGGTGTGGGTCACATCTTTATACTTTGGCCACCAGTACTTAACTCAGTGCCCAACACAAAACGGATATTCAGTGATCGTGGTGCAGAAAGAAAGCCTTAATGCATCCCTCATGCAACCAGTGCTGCCTGCATTTCATACAGTATGAGAAAAATCAGCTGCTGTGATGAAGGGTCTCCTGTCCCACAAGGCACACAGACCCAGATAGGAAAGCTCTGACTGCTGCAGAAAGTATTCTAATATCATTCAAATTTTCTTTCCTTTTCACAACCACCAATTTTAAGTTTTGTTCTTTAGAACAATGCAGAATAAATATATCCATATTCTCTTCAACATGGCAGCCTTTTATATATATGAAGACAGGAGACAGATATAATATCAATATAAGACCCTCTTTTGTGTTTTATTATTTTCAAACATGCACAACTAATTAAGCCATCATTAACACACATTCTTAAGTGTCTGACACGTGCTAAGTACTTCTTAGCAGCTTGAGTGTTGCAAATTTAGTCCTTATACCCGCAATATCATCCCCATACATTTAAGTTCCAATTTGCTTCATTGTGTTAATTCCAGTCTTGTGTTCTAGAAGCTCTAGATCATTTTAGATAGTAATATTTTTATTATTGCTATTAATTTATTGAAAATATGTTCCAAGCATGATACTAGGCCTTGGCACACTTCTCTTTAAATCCTCATATTGATCTGAAAATACAAAGAACCCTATTGCTATTATAGAGGTGATGAGACTGAACTCAGGGAGATTAAGCCCCTGTTCAGTGTTACCTTGCTGTTAGGTATCAGAGACCAGAGGCAAGGTCAACCCATTCTTCCTCTAAGGCCAGAGTTCCTTCTACTTACTATGACATGCCATCCCTTTGTACTAGTCTGTAGTATTTGCTTTTTATTTAATTTGGTGTCATCTGCAAATTTGGTCATTCCCTCTTCTAGATAACATTTCAAATCATTAATAAAAAACATTGAACAAAAAAAAAAGACTTATATTCCTCACCGGAAACCTCCTTCTAGATTACATGGAACTGCCAGCAACCCTCAAGAGCCATTTTTGTTCACCCATCCATGAAACCCGTGAATGAGACACGACTCTGCTCGAATTTCAGCCTCTTATGTACAGTCAACTCACAAGAGGTCAGGTTGAGTCCATTGCTAAAACTTCCTCATCCCACTGATTTACCAGTTGAGTAGCATGATAAGAAAGGGAAATGGGGTGTGTCTAGCATGACTTGTTTACGATAAACTAGCGTTAGCTTCTGGTCATCAGTGCCTATTCTTCAAAATGCACACAAATCAGTTGTGTAATGATCTGTTCCAAAATTTCAGCAAGAATCAAGATAAAACTCATACAATTTCCTGGATTCATTGTTTAGTCCTATGATATGATGCAAATAATTTCCTTGATTTAAAGGGGAAACCCCTGTGAACCTATCAAAATATTATCTGTTCCCAGCCCTATGGACAAACACCCCCACTCACACCCCCGCTATATTTTAATGCTCAGTTTGACAGCAGAACCACTTGCCTTTCTGTTATCAAAGTGTGAAGTTATATCACTATTTCATGTATCTTTTCATCTTCATTGCCTATACATCACCTGGAAGCGTATTTGGCTAAATATTTCTAAACTCACAATTAAAGGTTAAAAATACCTTAAACTTGCAGGAGCAAATCATTACTTACCTAGAAGTTACGTGGATCCCGGAAGTCTGCTTACAGGAAACAAAGCTTTCTGGCCACAAATGTGTTAAATCCAGGAGGGCATAGGCAATTCTTATTGTTCATCACGGTATTCCCAGTGCCAGCAGCATAGTAAGGGCTCAAGAAGTATTCGTTATAGGGAACAGGGAAAAGACAATAATGAGAATATGTATACCCTGGAGAGAAAAAAACCCGTATCTTTAAATTCCTACTAAAACATGTATGACTGATATGATAAACTTTCTAGAAAGCAGATCTGGTCAGAAGAGTGTGGGAAGAGTTCCTGAAGATTCCTGAAGGAGTGTAGGACAGCCACACAGAGAGGAAAGGGAAGAGGAACATAAAGGGCTGGAGGAAGCTGCACTGAAAACAGTGGAATAAGTCATGGTGTCGGAGACAGAGGCTCAAGATTCAAGCCCCTAGGACTGCAGCATTAGCTGTTGGCCATTGGATAAATCTCACACCTTAACGGAGTTCCATTTCCTAATTGATATGGCAGAGACAAGAATTCAAATCTCACAGAAGTACTGTGGGAATCAGTCAAAGGAAAAGATATGAAAGCATGTTATCAAATCAGTGTTACTTGCACCTAAATCTGGGTTGGAGTCAGCCTGAGTAGGGCACCAAGGGATTCCAAGAGTGTGTTTAGGATAGATTAAGAGACTCCTTCATAACTTTGCTCTCAGGCTAACTTGAAAAGGTTCTGACGGAGGAAAAATGTTAACCTCCACCAGGTTGAGCAGACAGTGCTGATGCAGTATGGGAGCAGCAGAGACAAAGCCGTAGAGGTATTCATCCAGCTCCTAGGTCTCCATCGTCTGCAACTCAGCACATCCTAAACTGAATTTATAATCTTTTTCAAAGAACCAGCTTCTCTTCCCAACATCCCTATTTGTTATTGACAGACAGTATCTCAAGCCACTTGGGCCTGAAATCTGTGTCCTCATTGTCAACCCTGAAACATACAATTGTCATGCTGAGAAGCCCTTTGACTGCTCTCAGACCCAATACCCTTATCTGTAGAATGTAGATAATACCACCTGCTCCTACTTTGTTTTAGCATTTTGTGAGGAAAATCTGATGGATATAAAAGCTTTTTAAAAACTGTAAAATGCTATAAAAAACAAGAATGGTCTTAATAATTGTAATATTATAGGACTAAACCTGAATAGCTGATTTTGTCTAGCTTGTACACAGAAAATTCAGTTTAAAAAATCTCATATTTAGTAATACCAAAAGATAGTGGTTCAAAGAATCGTGACTACCACTTGCATAATTTTTCTATTTGTTTTCTAGCTAAATAGCTTAAATCTATGATGTTCTCATGCTGAATGAATTAAGAAAATCACTGCCACATTAAAGGCGAAAGATTTAAAATATATATATATATATATATATATTAATGAGGTGGTGGGAAGTAGGCTGACAGTAAAGTAGGTTTGGAAGTGTTCGGTTTCTCTAATTGAATAGAGCTAATGAGTTTCTCCGCTGAGCCTGACTGAGCGCTGGGCTAAACAGTCTAACGAGCCTCCGATTTCTGAGATCTCAATAAAGGATGGCCAACTGGCAGCCGCAAACAGTCTGCGTCATGGGGTGATTCATCCTTCACACCTTTGGTGAGACCTTCCTGTCAGAATGCAGGAGCAGGTTGCAAGTCCCATGCAGGGTGACGTTGGAGTCTCTGTGGTCTTCACTCACATCCAGGGACTGTAGCACCATGTCATTGCAATGAGGTGCAGAGAATGGCAAAGCAAAAGCCTCCACAGATGGTGAATCAGAGCTGGGAACAAAGAGACAAGGAGGAGACAGAATTTCCTTTAACTCACCATAATTAAAGATGGGGGTGGGAGGCGGGATCCAGGGAAGGCATCCCTCCACCCTCCCCTTAAAGCTTACCCATGAGTTTGGGAGATAGGTTAAAAAAAATTAAAAGACTATTTAGCATATCTTAGTTCTTCTGTGGAGACTTCAACTACAATCAATCCCTTAACTTAGTTTCCAAAGCCATTTTTGATCTGGCCCAGTCTCCCTCTCCATTCCTGGCCACCCCTCCCACCCCCACACACGGAACAGGGGCGTAGCTTCTCTCAGACCTGGATGTGTTCCCTCAGGCCTCCACCCCTCTGTGGGTGCTGTACCTTCTGTCTGAGATGGCCTGTCTTTCCTCTGCACATAATACACCCTCCTTAGTGGGGACACATGTTCTGCAAAGGCTGTCCTGAGCCCCTCCCTTTCTTGTCACTCTGCTTTCCCCAGTTCCTCAAACTGTCCAAGGTTGGTGCCATTCAGGTCTTTGCACACACTCTTCCCTCCGTCTTCCTCATTCTCATTGCCACTTATCTCTCAGGTGTCCACTTCAATGCAACTTGGAGAACCATTCCTTGGTATCCACCCACTTCTAAATTATGGCCCCATCTAATTTTCTACTAGAATCCTGTTTTCTCTCTTCGTAACACATATCTCAGTTTTTAAGTAATAAATAAATATACATAGTGTGTCTATTTGATTAAAGTCCACATACACAAATACTTCAGTATAACTTTGATAAATTTCAAGGAGTATTCGTTTTGTTTTTCATTGTAGATCTAGCACATTCTGGGTGCTCAATAAATATTTGTTGAACAAATTCTCTCCTCACACTGCTCAGAGCACTTTGTTCAATCTTTGAACATAACATTTACTTTCTAGTAATGCACTTATTTGCTTACATGTTTATCCCCATCTCTGGATTTTGAGCTACTCAAGACCCACAATTGTAGATCACATCACCTTATATCTTTCTTTCTTTTTTTTTTTTTTGTTATTTCAGGATATTACAGGGGAACAGATGTTTAGGTTTCATATATTGCCTTTGCCCAACCCAAGTCAGTTACAAGTTGTTCATCCCCTAGACGGTGTGCACCTCACCCATTAGTTGTGTACATACCCATCCCCTTCTCCCCTGTCCCACTGCCCAACACTCGATGAATGTTACTACTATATGTGCACTTAAGTTTTGATCTTAATTGGCTTTCACCTGTGTTTGAGATTCTTGGTGGCAGGAACAGCTTGTTAGACACATCCCTGATGCCTAACACTGTGTCTGACACACAAACAGTTTTAAACAAATGAATAACTAGAGTGCTTTTTTCCCCATTTTTTCCTGACTTCTCAAAGTATTTTTCATATATTGGAGTATATTGCATCCCATCACTTTGGTGTCTCATACACCTCTTGTGCACGTGTTTCCTGCTTAAAGCATATTCAATAAAACCTATGGAACTTCAGATTTACAGAATAGATGCATAATGAGGAAAGTTACTGCCTTGAAAAAATGTTTTTTTCCCACAGCATAATGCAGAGACCTGTAGGCATGAAGCTTCTCTCCCCCACCTCGAATTTAAAGTGTGAATTGATTTATTGAAAACTGCTATTTGTGAAGTTTTCAATTGAAAGTCTACTTTATAAAGCTCATTGTACTTGCGAACAAATAGCTGTGTTCAAGTAATCAGGTAAATCCTCACTCATCACCAGGGAGGACCAGGCCAGTGGCACTGTGCTCCGCTTGGGCTGCTGACGTCAGGAGCAGCGTGGACATACCCAGGCTAGTTTGAGAGGAGGGGCCAAAGGAGTTGAAGGACTGAGAGGTGCTGAATGAAAAGAGAGAGTGCGTACAGAGTGCACGATTACCCTTTTATATGCCTGAAGGACTGTCACTGAATTAGGCTTTTTCTGTGTGCCCCAGAAGAAAGGCTCCAGGTGGAAGTGGGATTTGTATTTAGTATAAAGAGAAATTGTGTAACATAGTTGTACAGAAGAGAATGGGCAGCCTCAGAAGAGACACATTCTGGACACCAGAGGGGGTGCAAGACGGAGGAAAATGATAGTGGGTGATGATGTGGGAGGTATTTAAGCATCAGATTTTGGAATGGGGATCATGAGGGAGAAGTAATTAATGCTAATGGCAATGATTTATTGAGGCAGCTGCTGTGCTTAGGCATTTAATCTCCCATAATGCCCTACGTTGTGCAAGTTCCTTGTTACCCTCCATTTCACAGATGAAGTAACTGAGACACACACAGCAGAATGTGCCCAAGGTCACCAAGCTAGGGAGGGATTGATTCGGGATTCAAGCCCAGGTCCATCTGACTCAAAAGCCTGTGCTTTTAGCTGCAAATACTGCTAAAGTCCCAGCTCTAATATTTGGAACTCCTTGAATATTGAGATACCAAGGGAAAACAAATAAAACATTCTCAAATGTAACCAATGAAGTGAGTCCTTCACCTTCTCCTTTTTCTTTGTCTTCCAGTGTAATTCCTATGCTTGTGACTACAGAGCATCAAATCAGTTTTCAAGTTTGCTGTGTGTCTCTGTGTGTATGTGTGCATAGATCTGACAGGGCTAGTTCATTTCAAGTAACCAAGTATGTCTTTGGACAGCTCTTGTCAAGATCCAATAGAAGAGCCAATTCCAAAAATATGTTCCTTTAGTGGTTTTTTAGGGTTCTCTGCTCTGCACGGATTGACAATGTGGTAACAAGAGACATTCTGGAGACTGGATTTAATGCAACCATATGCTAGACAGAATGAGAACCCATATTGCAGCAGACCAGCCGGTACATTTCCATGTTAACAGAAGCTTGATTGCAAATTACATTTAGTCTCAACAGCTCAGTTCACTGCACACAGATGCCATGGGGGCCTGTAAAGTTAGCGAGATGTGGGGGAGTACGACTAACATTTTTTTTTTTTTTTGAAAAAAAAAAATCCTTCAGCTGATAGAATGCCAAGGAGCATCAGCGCTGATGCTGAAAAGAAAATGCTGCTATATTTGTTTTGCCAGAAAAGGAAAAATAATCATTGTCGCGAGTTGTTAGTCAAATTATGAATACGAGCTCGGCTGGTAATTGTCTGATAATACAAACAGTGATATTAGGGTTGTCAGATGCTGCACGCTCTATTTGACAGCTAACATATACGTGCTCTCTGAACGAGGAGTTGGTTCGCTGATTCTAAAACTCAGGCAGACAGAAGGGTGGGTGATTGAGCAGAACTTCCCCAGGATCCTGGCCTCATGTCCAGAGCTGGATCTGGGTCAACTTCCCAAACTGTGGTCAGCACCTCCCCATGCAGAGGATGATCTGCAAATTATGGAAAGAATACAACGTGTGTTTGGGTTGTAGATTCATCTCTTACTTGCTGTGCAGCCCTGGGGAAGTCATTTAACCTCTCTGAGCTTTGATTTCTCCACTTCGAGAGTGGGGATAATAAATTCCAACCAGGTCCTCCTCCTAGGATTATTGTTAGGATCAGCTGAGAACTTTGTGTGTGAGCATACAGTAAACCACACGATGCTCTATAAATGTTGAGGCTGTAAATTGTCTACTTGGCTGAGTTTCTTTTTGCTCCCATTTTAAGAACTGAGCTGGAATGATTTCTTGTCCATTTTCTCATGGCTGAAGCAGACTCTTTTTTTGTCTGAGCATAAGCACCTTTCAGTTGAAATCATTCATCTTCTTTCTTCTGAGGAGTCTGGCCACCAGGTATCTCCCTCCAGAGCACTGCCTGACTCCTTTATCATGTTTTTCCTCCCCAGGGAAGCCAGAAGTTTTCCATCAAGTCCAATCATGTATCCATAAAGCCCTCATTCTCTCCATCCTCCTGTTCTCCAGATTCCAAGCTGTGGTAGACACCATTATGCTCAACAATATGTGTTCTCCCCTCAAACTCCAATTCCCAGGATGCCTTGCAGTTAAGTGTGGCCATGTGGCTAGGTTCTAGACAAAGGCACATGAGCAGGATTGAAGTATACAACTTCCAGGCCTCACGTTTAAGCTTCCTATGCACGCATGATCTTCACTCTCTTTCCCTATCCATCAGCTAAGTGGCAAAGACTCGAGGAACTACAGGAGGACAGAACCACAAGATAGAAGGAACCTGGGCTTCTGAATGACTGCCTGGAGCATAACCCCCTGCCAACCTGTCTTGGTCTGTGAAGTAAGTGAGAAATAAAAGTCCACACTCTTAAGCCAGTGACATTAGTTGGTCAGTTGTGAAAGTAGCTTCACCTACCTTAAAACCCAAGAAATCATTGATTTTATCTCACTACACAAAGTGTTTTGTTACCAGAAACATAATCAGCTGTCCATCAAACACTCCCTGAACACACCACGCACTTTCATACCCCTAAGCCTTTGCCTACATGACATTTTCTTTCTTGCCTCTCCTCCTCTCCTCAACTGCAACTACACTTTTCTATTTAACAAACGCCTGCCTTCAGGATCCAGCTCTGATGTACCGACTTAGATGGATCGTCACTTTCTCCCCTGGGCTTTCACAAAACTTATACAAGCCACTTATCATATCATAATGGGATTATGCCTTACATATATGTCACTCTCCTCTTGAGACAGGGACACAGGGACCGTGTCTTATTCAAACCCTTAGTGAACATCTAAGAAAGCACTCTTCTTCTTGCCCCTTGGTTTTCGTGCACTATCTGTAGAATTAGGTACCCTATGGCTACCTCTTCCAGCATAAAGAAGGAGGGGCACACAGACAAACATAAATGCCCATTTCACTTAACTTTAGAAGATCTGTTATTATAGCTCAGGAAAAGAAAGACAACATCTTTCTTTCTACCTGTCCACCAACCAAGGCCTACGCTTGCTACATACAGAGATATAAGAAGGGAGGAGGGTGTCCACTCAACAGAAGCAGGCATGAATTGTTGTGGACATGGAGAACTTTTTTATTAAAAGAGACCTCTTCTCTCTCCCTTTCTGCTCACCCTATTCCCACTTGGCACCCTACTGGGACTCCCTGAAAAGATTACCCTTCAAAAGGCAAGAGGCACAGCTATAGCCTGTTCACCTCTGAGTCCAGCACAGCCAGCCAACAGGAGCTGTGTGAAGACACAGATGTAGAGTTCTGCTCCCAGCAGGACCTGGATGCTCATATTAAATGCTGCTTTGTACAATTTAAGGGCACCCTGCTCAGGTCTAGATTTGAAGGGAAAAAAATCTTTTGTTTTTGATTTTGTTTTTAACTGGCTGTTGTTGTTGTTAGTTGTTTTGGTTTGGGAGCTCCCCTTCCCACCCCAACACAAACACACACTCTTGGATTTTCAGAAGCTGTTTTGTTGCTTTCTTAATTTTGATATTTTTGGCTTCTCTATTTGCCACTTTGACATTTTCATTGTATTAACTATTTTTTTTTCCATTAACTTCTAGAAAATGCTCAGGGATTTCCCAAAGGTTGCAAGGCAGATGGTAGCAAAATTAGATTCCTGGATTGGGAATGGGAAGCCCAGGTTTGAGTCCTAGCTTTACTACCTAACTGGCACAAATCATTTCACCTTAGTCTTTTTGTCTCTTAAATAGGAATAAAAATACAAACTCTGCCTTCTGTACTGTCAGTTCCATAAGGATAGTGATCATGTCTATTTTATTCAAAATTATATCCATACATCTATCCCAGCACCTGGTATATTTTTGGCCCGAATGATCATTGTAGAGACCAAATAAGGTAATCAATAAAGATCATCGAGGCCTGAATGATTGTTGTGGAGACCAAATAAGGTAATAGATATAAACACTCTGTATATTCTGCAGTGGTATACACAGGGAAGCTTAATTATTGCACGGATGGGAAATGCATGGACTGTCTCTGAACTGAAGAGTTACTTAACTATTTTAGGATACTGAAAGATGCTTTGGCAAATATATTTCAAATATGCATAATAACCTTGGTGTGGCCCAGGGTTGCAATGCAAATGGGAGGCAGGGAAGAGAAGTGATGCACTATCTCAACAGTGATGGAGAGGGGAGAAGGCAGCATGTATTAGATTAGAGAGGCCTGGAATGTCCCTAGGTAGAAAAGGGTTACATGTAAGAGAGGAATGTTATGCTTACTTGCTATAACAAAACAAATTTTATTGGCTGGCCAAGGGCATTGGAATCTAGAGTTGAAAAAGAATTTCCCCAAGGAGTCATTATTTCCTAAGATGTTTTATATTTATCTATAATCTCACCAAGTCTGAAAAATGACTTAAGGCAGAACTTGTCAAAATAGACTATCACAGTTGATGTCTGAACCAGTCAAATCTCTCATCTCCTAGATGGGAGAATCAGGAGAAATGATGTGTCCGAGATAACTCAGCCAGATGTGATATTCCATGCTGGCCACACTCTTGAAACAGCTTTCCAAATCACAAATAGCAGGAAACACTAACAATACTGGCTACAGAAAGAAGGAAGATTAAAACAGATGCACAGAAAAGAACAACACAGGCAAAAGTAGGACCACTTCTTGGGTTCCCTGTAGTTCTTCATCCCCTGATTCCTGCTCAGTTCAAGATCCAGTTGCCTCCTTGCCCTTGACTTCTGAAACCTCCATATTCTTAAAATAAGTTTCTCTTTGCTGTCCAGCTAGCAGATTTGGTTTTTGTTAATAGGAACCAGGAGTCTCTAGCAAACCTATTAACTAGAAGCATCTTTAGGGTTCACATGTCTTCACAGCTCCTAGCACAATGCCCTGCAGAGAGTGGGTGCTCAATAAAGGTAAGATGTTGATACTGAAGCTTCAGGAATCTTTCCTAATAGCTCTTCTCTAAAAATGGCTCTCTTTTCCCAGAAATCCTCTCCCATGAGGACCCTGTACTGTAATTGCTAATATACTTGTCCCATCTGCCTTTCTAAAACAATGTTCCCATGTCCCAGCATATCCCTCACTGGTTCCCATATACATTCCACCAGTTCCCACATAGTAGTGGGGAAAGTGAAAAAGCTGGAGGCCACTGTGCTACAACTGTAAGCTCGTTTATTGTATGACGTTCATTATGCATCAATCATAAGCTAATTCATGTTGAAGGAAGTGAAAGAAGACAGAGTCAACATTCTAGGCTCTAGTGACAGAGAGCTGAGTAACTTACAGTGCCCATCCCTTAAAGAGCTTAGAATTCATGGGGGGATAGACATAAACACACTCAACTAGAATATAATTTAAATATTATAATATACTCAAGTACACAATCCTGCAACAATTCAGGGGTTATGCTGGTACACTGAGATGTGAAATCAAAGAAAGCTTCAGCGAGTAGAAGACATTTGAATTGGGCTGTGAAACATGCATAGCTTTCCCCAGATGGCAAGAGTCAGGAAGAAGGGCATTCTAAGCAGAGGAAATAACAAGTTCGGTGACAAAGAGGGGTGGACAGATGTGACAATGATAGGGGACTACAATTCATCTGGAAAGGCTAGACCAGCATTTCCCAGAAGATGTCCTGGGGGAAAAAAATGTTCCATAGTCACTAAGTTTAGGAAATGCATCATATATTCCCTTAGAAATATAAAACGCATATTTGCCTATCAAAGGCTCTGAGAAATCAATTAGGAGGCAACACTGAAGGGGAACAGCGAAAGTGAACACAAAAGAGGATGGATGTAGGCAGATTTTAGAGTGAGCATAACTAAGACTGACTAAATGGAGAGGAGGTATGGGTGTAAAAAGAGCAGGATTTAGCTCATTGGACTAAATAGATGGCAATGCAATCTGAGTATAAAAGAGAAATATTTCTAAAACGTAGCATGGGTTTTGAAACTTCAGTCCTGTTGAATATGAGCTGACTGTGAGGCAAGCATATACAGATGGCAAGAGACAGTTGACAGTACAAGTCTGGACAGTCATTAAACTTGCTATAGAAGAGGTCAAGCCCTGGGAAGGTCACTGGATTGGATGAGCCCCGAGGTCCCTTTTGGCCCAGAGCTTCTATGATTTTTGTGGTCAGAGGGACCCACGCTAAAGAGTTAGATGGTCCGGTCTCTGCTAACCACATCCAAATGCGTAACCTCCTGCAATTGGTCATGGAAGTACTGACCACAAAGGGGAGCTCAACATTTGCACACAAGCCCAATGAAAAGAAGCAGTTTCTTTAAGAAATGTATTTAACCACCATAAAACTTTGCAGTGACCCCAGTAAAATGATTCACCTTCTGCTGCCCTGGCCTCACTTCGAAAAAAGCAATGAAAACACAATATATTCCAGAACAATCATGAAAAACTGAATGCATTCCCTGTAATGTAATTCACTGACCTTTCCTAGGCAGCCTGGTAGAGTGGAGAGATCACTGGGCTGAGAGTCAGGTGGCTGAGGTTCTAGTCCTGACTAGATCGTTAAATCATTGAATGTCCTTGTGAAAATTAGTTACCTTCTGTGTGGCTCTACTAACACATATGTAAATGTGTTTAAAATAATGACACCTATACTGCTTATTTTTAGGACCGTCGGAAGGATCCAATGAGATGCATTTGTTTTGTGAAAGATGACATTAGTAATGAATACTATTTATTCTAAACATACATCCTAAACAGTTGGAACTGGGAAGGACCCCAGACCCTGAACAACGTGACATGTTCATTGTGCAGATGAGGAAACCACGGCGCAGAGAGGGCAGGTGATTTACCCAAGGTCAGATATTCAGCAAGGGCAGAACCACCAGATAGGTAAGAGCTCTTCCTTCCAGGAATCACTACCTCCTAGAGACCAAGACCTGGGACCTTGGCTGGAAAGAAATCATAAGCTGGAAAGAAAATATGAGTTGAACAGTCAACCTGTAACATTCAAAAGTCCAAGCAGCAATGAAAGCCTATGGTGTGAGTAGTCCAGCTAACACTATCTGCTCCCATATTTCTACAAAGTAAGCAGTCTTGCTTTACTGTGTCAACTTGAATTGGCACAGTCTTCAGGGTCCCAGACACCTCAGCTCAAAGACTTTAACTACACTAGACCCTTCTGTGATGGCGAGCATTTTTATATTGCTATCTTCGCAGACTAGATCAGAAATGCAGATGCATTAACCGCACCCTCTCCTGCAGGTCCTCTCCTCTGTAACTCCAGAGGGGACGCTCTAGGTGAGGGGCCATACTTCATTTCTTTCCTGAACTGTGGCAAGAGTCTTCTAACTGTTCTTCCTGGTATTGCTTCTCCTTTGTCTTCTTCTCCCCAGGGTTATCATTATTGTCTTCTCATAGTCACTGGTCTCCCCTCCCTCTCTCCACAGCACACAGGGTAAGTACACTGGCATTCCAACCCCTTTGGGATCTGGTTCCTGTCTCTCTTTCCAGTTTCATTTCTTCTGGGTGGGCACGGTGGCTCATGCCTATAATCCTGGCATTCTGGGAGGCGAAGGCGGGAGGATCACTTGAGGTCAGGAGTTTGAGACCAGCGTGAGCAAGAGTGAGATCTTCTCTCTACTAAAAATAGAAAAAATTATCTGGACATGGTGGTATGTGCCTGTAGTCCCAGCTACTTGGGAGGCTAAGGCAAGAGGATTGCTTGAGCCCAGGAGTTTGAGATTGCAGTGAGCTAGGCTGATGCCACAGAACTTTAGCCCAGGCAACAGAGCAAGACTCTATCTCAAAAAAAAAAAAAAAAAAACACCCAAAAACAAAACAACAATATTTCTTCTGCTCTCTTATTTGTACATTACGTTTCAAACTAAACTAGACTCATTGCTAAATCCTGAATATCCATAGGCCTTTCTCCACAAGTCTCTCAGCTGGCAGAACATTCATTAAGACCCACATCTGTTTTCTTCACACTGTCACTGCCTAATGTCTGTTCCTGTTTCCAGCTCATATTCCATTTCATTGTACTGTGGTAGGTGTGCTCATCCCACCTCCTCAGTAGATGGCCCTCAAGTCAACTGGCTCTCCATCCCTCACAGTACTCAGCTCAGTGTCTGGAAACCAAGTCTCATCCAGAAAAAATAATTTATGTTATTTGAGGAAATAGGTATGCTACTCTAGAACTAAAGACCACCACAGTAAAAAATGTAAAAAAAAAAAAAAAAAAAAAAAAATCCCAAACCATCTTTGGCTAAAGATGAAAGTATTCCCATGCAGCTTCAAGTCCGAGTTGAGTAGTTGTTTCTCCAAACAACTTGGAAAAATTGTTTTACCTGTTCTCCCTCTTGACTTTTCAGTTGCCTAAGTTGCTTTGAAGTCTCCAAAATGGCCAATATCTCCAATCAGAGGGGTATTTCCTTTCCAGACAGGAAGACTGCCGCTAAGTAGAGAAGACACTCTTGTTTTTGCAGTCTGGCTACAACGGTGACTCATCCAGTAAAGCCGGAGGCTGTCTGTTTTGATCTTTCACTGTTCAGAACCTATTTACAGTTGTAATTTTCTTTCTTTCTCTCTCTCCCTTCCTGCCTCTGGTGACTTATCGGAAGCGTCATACACATTTGACAAACGGAACCAGTGTAAGAAGAGAGAGAGCATGCAATTAAACACACTTTCAACTAAAGCCCACCAATGAATGCTTGTGTTTACAGCTCTGATGGTAGGGTTCTGGTAATGACTTGGCCCTTTTCTCTTTGATTGAATATTCCCTTGGGCCTGCCAGTCTGGGCTCCTGTTATTTAATGAGGACATTGGAGAGCAACCTCGAGATGTCTGCAAAAATGACCTTGTTTTTGGGCTTGCTCCAAATGCAAAGAAAAGTAGAGCCCCAGTTAGACAGGGTGGTTCTGGAATACAGCTTTGCAATTTGCTTTTTCTCCAGAAGCTCGGAATCATGGAAATCACACACCATCAGAGCCAGAGAGAACCACGGGAATGATCTAGGTAAAAGTTTCCATTTTTCAGTTGGAGAAACTGAGGACTAGAGGGGGAAAAGCAAGTTGGCATGACTTACACGGCACAGTCATAGCAAATCCTAGACAGGGTTCTTTTGAATGGCTTGAGACAGAAATTAACAACTGGCTAAATGTTTCCTTTAAATAAAAGCAAAGTTTCTCTTCATTTCTTGTGTGTTATATTATGGCACTATCACGCTCTCCTTCTCCTACTCAAGAAGATGAGAGACAAGTAGCACAATCAAAGGAATTAGCCTCTGGTTATAAGTTTGTATCTCACTGTTAGCTTTGAAAGCCAATATAGGCTAAGAATAAGGGTTGATGGTGAAGGGCCTCAACAAAGACAACCTCAGAGGTCCCACCTCTGCCTCATTTACTCTGTATTGGCATTTTGGCTTCACCCACAAAATGGGGGACTCATTTACCAACTGAACATTCTTATGAAGTTTAAATGAGAAAATATGGTCAAAATGTGCTTGGAAATATAAAGTTCTATGTGCGAGAAGAATTATTATGTTGTAGACTCTTATCTATACAGTCTTGTTTTCTTCAGGATGGAGATTTCATATTCTTATGTTGAAAGTAACTCCTTAATCCTGAATGGAAGACTTTAAAGATGATTCTTGGCTATAAATTTTGCACACACTCATTGTGGACCATTTGGAAATTCAATAACATATTTTTTAAAAAGAAAATAAAATCACTAGTAAAATTATTACCTAGATATAACCATACACATATATTCAGTTGGGATAAAATTATTATAATTTTGCCTTTTATGAGTTTTTTCTAGGCCATTGCATATATATATATATATATATCTCCAACATTAGAATGTATCATAATATATTTTAAGAATATTATCGTAAATAACATTATCTTTTTATAATGTATATAAGTAATTTATTAGAGATTTTCTTAGCATCAATTTAAAGATTGAAACCCAAGTTGGAGTTTCCTTCAGCCCTATAGTCTCTGTTCTAACTGAGAACATTTTTAAGAGTGGAAAGTCACACTATTGATAATTATGCTGCAACAAAACATGGTAAATCTGAGCTCTTCTGAGCAAAGTAAGACATAAGGTCACTCTACTTACAGTTGTGAAGAAGTTTAAGAATTTCACTGACTAGTGGGAACATAGCATAAGGTAAAAAGCACATATCTCATAACCAGAAGTTTTGGGTCCAAGCTCATAATCCACCATTGTTAACAATAATGACACATGGTCCTGAACCTTAGTTTCCTCATCTCTAAAATGCAGGTTATTCGCTGCATCTCAAACTCAGGTTAGTACCTACATTTGAGTAAGAATGTAAATGAAAGGCTGTGATAGCTGGAATAAACTCTACTGTTAGGAGGATTTTTTTTATGATATTAGTGCAGTAAGATTGATACTCTTCACATCAGCATGCATCATGGGTGTGTCCTAAGCAATTCATGTTCTATGTGCATATGAAATGATTCCTTGATAATAGACCACTCACCCACGAAGCAAAATCCACATTTGTTTCTAGTTGCATCCCACTAACACTTCACACCAAGGGACCATATCAGTGTTCTCTTTGCTGCTGTTTAGTTTGATTAACTATTAGTACTAGTTAAAATAATAGGCTATGGTTTTGACCATGCCAGCCCATTTCGTCTCATGATATTTGGGTTACTGAGATTATGCCTGTAAGGTCTATTCCAGATCAGTTAAGAAAGAAAGCACCAAGAATAGAAGTTAAATTTTTCTGGGTACTGTATATAAGTTAATTCCCCATTGCCTTAATGAGGACCAATGTTTGAATTCTCTGGAGCCCCATGATTGATCCCAAGCAAGAGGGAATCATGGGTCCTAAAGGCAGTCAAAATTGTCATCTTTTACTTGAGTCTTTCTTTCTATAAATTACAAGAAAGAGGCCATGATGCTTCTAACCCTACACACTAAGGTGCCAAGATCTGCACGTACATCATGATCATCTGGTTAAGGATGTTCTATACTACTCAGAGCTGAGGTTGCCACAAGGGCTTGATAACTGCATTGTGACTCACCTATCATTGCCATAATCATTGGTGTACTCATTTATCGGTTCAATATTCAGCTGAGATGTTTCATTATCCATCTTATAAAGAGTGCCTTAAGTATTTATCTTTGATTTGTCAGCCTCCTTGGGATTTTTTGTGCATTTCTTTCCTTCACAGTACCTCATACAATGCCCTGTATAGATGTAAGTGTGTAATCAATATTAGTAAAATAAACAAAATTATTTCCATGCTCTTTGCACTGTGCACTTGAAACAATCACAGCTGTACAGTAGCCCAATTTTACACATTTTTCTTCATACATGCTTTGGTGAATAAACAGTAGACTTGAAATTATTAATAAAATAACTGAGCTTAAATAAGAGGAGAAGCAACAACTCTTTCCTACAGAAGAATTGCAATTAATAAATGTAGGGGATATGAGGAAAATAGAAAATGATCATGAGAACTTCACAATGGCAAGCAAGCTCCACCAGCAGATGCTAAAATTAGTGATGGAAAGTTTAAGTAGAAACAGGATATTTTTATAGTCTCAAAGTGTTTCTTCTCAAAACATTTAGTAATCATAAAGGGGAAAATAATAAATTTATGTAGAAAAACCCAGCAGATGTCATTTTAACCAAGTGATCAAGGTTAATGTTGCCAATAATATACGTCAATGTAATATACCTGATAACATGCCCTGCTGTGGCATCCTCCTCAATACCTTCAATATGGTACTAAGAAAACATCAGTCAAACCAAAACTGAAGGACATTCTACAAAATAACTAATCAATGTTCTTCAAAAATGTCACAATCATGAAAGACAAGGAAAAACTTAGGAACTATTTCAAATGGAGGAAGAGCTGGCAATGAAAAGTAATGTGGGACTTTGAATTGGTATGAGAAGGGGCATTGGTGGAAAAATTGGTGAAGGATGAATAAAGTCTGTACTTCAGTGAATAATACTGTACCAAGATAAATTTCTTAGCTTTTATCATGGTTCAATGGGTGTATAAGATGTTAACAATAGGGACACTGGGTGAAGGGTATGCAGGAACTTTCTGTAATTTCTTTGTAAGTCTAAAATTATCTCAAAATAAGAAGTTTAAATAAGTAACTGAGTTTAAGTGCCAGCACTGCCACCTATCAGCTGCGTGTCCTTAGGTAAGTCATCTATGCTCCCTGCACCTCACCTTTCATCTCTAAAATTAAAGGACCAGGACTTATTTTTTGTTAATGTGAGGTCAAAATGAGATAAGGAACATGAGGACACTTACAAAATTACAAATTATTTTTTAAAAATATTTTATATTACTATTTAACCTCTTAGCCTTTCCTGTCCTATCACCTACGGTTGCCAGATAAAAATACAGGACCCCAGTTCAATTTGAATTTCAGATAAACATTAATTTTTTTAGTGTAAATACATCCCATGTAATAGTTGAGACAAACTTACACTTAAAAATTTTTTTTTGTTTATCTGAAATTCAAATTTAACTGGATGTCCTACATTTTTATTTGCTAAATCTGACAAACCTACCTCCATGCAACTTCTAATGCTCTTTTTCTTTAAGACCTTTTTTCCTTCTCCCTTCTGTTTCTGCATGGTGCTGGCAGTTCTGGTACAAGGATTCCACCCAAGTACCATGGTAGCCCATGCTCCAGGAGAGAGGCACAAAGGTTGGCAACCAGAAGACTCCCTTAGAGTTCATGGAGAGTGCATGACTCAGAGGAATTTTCTCCTTCTGACTCATCTTACAATTGTGCAAATTTTATTTGCAATTTCTTAGGGTATTTTTATTTCTCACCCCTTACAACAGCTCAATAATATGAGTGCTGAGAAGATTTTTAAGGGTTGATGAAAAATCAGAACCATCAACAACCTATAATGTGGTCCTAGTAGTCCAAAGTACCAGCCTACCTCTTGGGACTGTATGGTATGGTTTTGGGGAGGGAATGAGAGAAAAGAAAAGGGAGAATTTGAGCACAACACTTTCACATAGACCAGCTAACCCTGTAGGGAACTGTGCCTGTACTTACTTTCCTGGTGAGGCTCAGGAAAGACAAATAACTTAGACTCTATCTCATGAGGAAATGATCATCTGTCTGCTCCAGGCCATTCATCGCATGTACTTCTTATTTCTCTTTTATAGTATCTGGACCTCAAGTTTCCACTCAAAGTCCACCTCTTTTGTGAATTTTCCTTCTGATTCTCCAAACCAAGTATGATTTGTTTTTCTCTGAATCTCCACATTGCTTTAACAAGATCTGAGCTTTACCTGGGATTATAGCCACATGTATTCATATTTTATCTCCTGTTTTGGCCTCAAGGGCAAAGGTTGTGTTATGTTCCGGATTTCCTATAGTGCCTCTAAAGCAAAGGTGATACTTCCCAAAGTGGGAGCTGAGAGGCCCAAGTACTGGTTCAGACTGACCACTAACTTGGCACACCGGTAACAGTACATACCATGGCAGGAATAATTTTAACTTCCATCACTAGCTTTCATTTATTCACATGTCATCACCTAGATGATCTCTAAGATCCTTCCAGTTCTGACATTCTGCCTTTTGGGACCCCGGTTTCAGATGAAACAAGCATCTTAGTAACGGTTTTATGGTGCCAATGCTTTCCTGGCTACTGAAAACAACTTCCCATGGGTATTATAATTTTCTCTTTTGACTGAGATGTTCACCAATCCTTTTCCTCACCTTGAAGGTTATCAGAAATATTATCAAGAGGGTAGGGTGCAGTGGCTCATGCCTATAATCCCAGCACTTTGGGAGGCTGAAGCAAAAGGATCACTTGAGTCCAGGAGTTCAAGACCAGCCTGGGCAACAAACGAGACCCCATCTCTGCGAAAAAAAAAAAAAAAAAGATAAATTATCCAGGCATGGTGATGCATGCCTGTAGTGCTAGCTATTTGGGAGGCTGGGATGGGAGGAGGCTCACTGTAACCCCACAACTTCGAGGTTACAGTGAGCTGTGATCAAGCCACTACACTCCAGCCTGGGCAACAGAGCAAGGCCCCATATCTAAAAAAAAGAAAAAATATTATCAAGGATCTTCTGTAGGGCATGTGCCGGACTCCAAGGACTCCACAGAGTGAGCAGTAATAGGCTTTAAGGGGCTTTCCGTGAATCAACAGCGTGAAATCTCAGGGCATCTTTTAACCCAGGCCATCTTCAGGAAAGATCCTGCCTCAAAGGGAGGATGCAGTTTTATACTGACTAACAGAAGTCACAAGCTCTAAATTTATATGTTGTTTCATAGGCTATTCCTACTGGATTTAAGTCCAGAAACTAGATTCAAACCCTAAATCTACTCTTTTATAGTAGAGTAACATACTTCACCTTTCTGCGCTTCTGGTTATGAATTATTTCACAATGGAAACCACATGAATAAGAGCTGCTCATCTTTCCTCACAATGTTTGGTAGGAATCAAACTAGATACAACGAGCAATAACTTAGAGAGTTTATACCACACACCACGCACCAAGCTAAACATGTCATGTGTATCATTTAATCCTTCTGATGCTCCTGGACTACTTTTGGTAGTCCAATTCTCATTTGGAAGGCGAGGAAACCTAAGCTCAGCAAGTTTAAGCAAATTTATATAAGGTCACAGAGGCAGAAAATAATGGAAATAGGATTTAAACATATATTGTGGCTCCCAAAACCCATGCTCTTAGACATATACCCTCCATTTCCCATGTGAAATGCTCTAAAATCAGAAAACATCATGTATCTCAAGGAATTCTCACTTAATCCTTACAACACACCAGAGACTGATAAGGCAGGTATTTTTATTCCCACATTATAACTAACCAGCGGTCAGTCTTATTGATGTCCAGCTAGTAAATGCAAAACTAGGACTCAAACCTATCTGGCTTCTATGACCAGATTCTCTCAACTAAAGAAAGAAGCATAACCTTCAAGTTCTGTCTGAAAGCAGAATGGTATTTTTTTTAATACGAGACAAAGGTCAGGCCACCATACAAGAGTATGGCTGTACCCTCCATGTGTCTTTTGAGTCAAATTGACTTATTTTATATGGAACAAGGAGTTTTTCCAATGTCAGCACCTCTTAGCCCCAGATGGACTTTTCTCTGTCTCATGCATCATCCCCAAAACCAAAATTGCCAGTAAAGTCCTGCTTCCAGAATTTTTATTATCTATAATGATGCTGTGAACTAAGGGAAAGAGCCCAGCACTGTTCCAGGCGTCAGCAGTGCTTATGGTGCAGGGAGAACTCTACTTTGCATGTTGTCAGGAAAGTTAACCTGATACAAGACAGTGAAGATGGAATGCCATCAAGGTGATGTTCTCACAGAAGCATTTTTTTTTTCTGATCATTAAGGGCATTTTAAAGATAAGACAAAATACATTAAATACCAGAAAAAAATCCCTGCAGATTCATTTTCTTACTAGGCAATGAATCTCTCAATGAAAAAAATAAGTCTGACATGAAAAATTCTGCAAAAGAAGAGAATGGTCTTTTCTGAGATCTGAGGGTCTTATGCTGTCAGAATTCTAATATGGGGCTGGAAAGGGATGCTTCATTTGTGCCTTATGATTAAGAAGACATATGAAAAGAGGGACCAAAGAAGGATTAATTGTGAGAGGAGTTGTTTACATGAAAGCTGTAGCTTTTTATTTCTTTGCCCATCTTTCACCTCTCAGGATCTCAAAATGGATGGGGAGAAGAGGAATTAATCAACTAGAAACAAACAACCCTGGAAGAAGATCATATGGTCTGACAGGTCCAGGGCTCAGGGAATGATAAGCACCTTCATTTATGTAGCACTGTACAGTTCACTGTGCAATTTCAATTAGGTTACTTCTTTTGATCCTCAAAAACAATAAGGGAGGTTAGCTGGGATTAGTATCCCCATTTTACACCTGAGAAAGCTGAAACCAAGAGAAGGAAATAAACTTGTTCAAGGATACACATATAGTTTGCAGCACAGCAAGGATCTGTACCACATTCTCTGACTCTAGAATATGGTTCCCCTCCCCCCATTATGTCACATTATTACATAAAGTAAATGTTTAAAAAAAACTTATTGTTTGAGTATAAGCAAACTTCTTTATGTAGTTGTCTAGAAATTAAATAATGAAACAAAATATTTCATTATTATCCAAGATTGGAAAGCAAGAAGTATAAGCAAACATTTAGAGTGGACAGAGACCTAAAAAATCACCTACTAAATTGAAAGTAGAAGAGATTAAAGTGAATCACTTAGGATCTCAGTGCAATATCTATTATTGTTTTGGTAGAAAGTTTATTTAACTTTCAGGCTAATACACTAAATGTTAGGATTTCTTTAACATGGTTTACAAAGATAGGTTCACTTTGCCATCATTCACTCATTCAACCAACATTTACCTTACTCCATGCCAGTTGCTGACCTTCCCAAATCGAATGTGAAAATATTTCAGTAGTTTGGTTTTATGGAGGAAAAAATAAGGATTACCATTTTTAGCACTGACCATAAAATAAGAAATGTTTTTGTAAGATAAATAGCTTCCTTATTCATAAAGTGGGGCGAACATTGCCTCCTGCTGCCAAGATTATTATAATATTAAATGTGTTAATAAAGATAATTTGTATTATATATAAAACCCTTTGTTCTAAAAAAACCCTCATAATATGTATATATGAAACAAAAGAGAAAGTCCTTCACTTAGGAGCCTCCAAGGAGAAAAGAGTAATCTAAACCCTCCTGGTAATCCATGGGTCCTGCCTTCCCTGTCCTCCAGGGCCCTGACTGTGCAGTTTGCAAGCCATCGCTTTAATTCACTGTACAGGAGAAAGCTCTTACCACCCCTTCTGAGCTCCCATTGCACTCTGCACACGCCTCTTTTCTAAGCGACCATGTTTTGTTGTCATAAGAAATCTCCCTGCCAGCCCTCGCCCACTATACTGAGGCTCCTTGAAGACAAGCACCATGTCTTATTCTGTATACCCACTCCAGAGCCTTCCTGAAACTGTCTCTGACACATTGGAATTCATTAATTAATGTGCTCTGAATAAACGTGCGAGTTAGTGAGTAAATGAACAATAAGTATCTTTAAGGAGGTAATGTTTTTGAAAAAGCTGAATAATCAGAACAAACGCAATTAAGTAAAGACAATACTCTGTTGCATGACTCTAATGCATTTCAAATCCTAACCAATCATAGATTAGTAATATCTTCAGTTTGCAAATGGGGGAGATGCCAGCCGTGATGGGCCTGCCAAGGCCAACAAGTCAGGGTCTGAGTGAGAGAGACTCAGGAGTGTACTTCCCAGGCACATTCCCAGTCCAAGGGAGAATTGCTTCTGTCAAGTTCATCAGCCAAATCCTCCTGATTACCAGAGGTCAAGAGCACATGCAGCAAGCCATTTCTCTACTCACTTAGGCCAAGGACAGGCTTGATAGAGTGCCAGCAAGTACAATAGATGTTTTACCTTATAAATGCTGAGGAGACAACATGTTCCTTTTAGCATTAATTGCTTCATTCAGAAGAAGCCATTTAAAATGTGAATCTGGTCTTTTTCTTTGATGAGCAATTTCAGGCTGCCTACTAAAGCTTTTGTTAGTTGGGAGGAGAGAGGAAGAGAAAGCATTTTGTTAAGGCATTTTAATTTTCATATTTAATGAAACAGATTGGGTAGCAGGTTCCCTTGATTTTTTCTGTTGCCTGAATACCTTCTTGTGTGTTACATATTCTGCTGGAGCTTCCTATAAGAACTTTTCTACATTTCACAAGTTAAGGCTGTCACATTTTACCCACTGAATCAAATATATTTCTTGCGCCAATATTCAGTTATTATTATCGTACCAGACCAATAATAAATCTCAAAGCTGGAGAGAAAGGGAACATGTACTAATGTTTCTCCATATTCTCCTGAGCACATAAAATTATATAACTCTCTGAAGCCCTCTTTTTATTGCTGCATCTAAAATGCTTTGCATTCTTTACAGGATAAATTCTTTAAAGGGGTGATTTCTCTTCGGTAAAGGAAAATTAATCAATCCACCAGAAAGTTCATTTGTTTTAATTAATTAGCAGAGATGGAGAGAAAAACACCACTGGATTGGAGTCAGAAGGCAAGCTCGCTTATTTCAGCTATTATTTATTATAATGTTTTCTCTCTCATTGTCCCTGACAAAAGGAGGACAGAGCCTTTGTCTACTTTTAGAACAAAACTAGAACAGTGCCTGGCACATAATAAGAGTTCAATGGATATTTCTATAATAAATGAGCAAAATAATCTAATTATTTGATTGGTTTTTCTGGGCTTCAATTTTTTTCATTTGTTAAAAAACAAAAAGGATTGATAACCTCTGCATTTCTTACCTCACATAGTTATTGTAAGGACCAAATGAGATAAATGATGGCTTTGTGAAACTGATGACTTATGCCCATAATTAAAGGATCAGCATCATTAGTAATAGCAGCAGTCTGAGCCTAATCTTGTGACCCTGGCCAAGACATTTCAATTCTTTGGGCTTTCATTTCCTCAACTATGAAAGGACAGGGTAGGACTAAATGATCCCTAAGTTTCCCTCCAGCTCAAACTAACTAAGATCTTTAAATCAGTCAACAAATTCTCATTTAGTACCCACGCTATGCAAAATACTCTTCTAGGAAGAAATACCAAGTAATAATCTAAGAGATTTCAAAGAAAAATAAAAACCATTAACTTTTCCAAAATGCTTTGTCCTGGTTGTATTTTGAAATATAAAAGCAGGCCATTAGGGAAAAGCATAGGGAGATGTAAAAACCAGATTTCACAAGAAAAGCGTTTGGGGAAATCAAAAATTGAGTTAGCTTCTGGTATGCATCTTGCAGAGATCATTCTGACCTTCCAAACTGCTTGTGTAACAAACTTGGATTTAACATTTGGTGTTGGCTTTTAAAACCTACCTAATGAGAAATATCTTTTAAAAGAGCGAGAGCATGCTGCATAAAAACATTCAGGAAGATGTAGTTGTTGGAGGGAAAGCGAAGAAAAGCAGCAGCATAAATATTCTATTGTGATTTAAACAAGCTACCTGAATTTCATGTGAGTGTGTGGACAACTCAAGGCAATTCCAGGCACACACACAAATAATAACAATAAGCATCTTCACAGCTCTGAGAGGAATTAACTGACTCAATCAGAAAATTTCCCTCCAGAATTCAGCTGAAGGAACCAACCCACCAACAGATAGAAATGGTGTATAGATACAAGATACTACAGGGAATTAAACCTTTAAGACCACAATGCTTTCCTTCAAAGATATATATATGATCATCCCTGACATAAGGCTAAATATCTTTTCGACATAACATTTCCAAATTTAATCTCCTACCTTTAACCTTTGAATCTGTTCTTCTTTAGTAGCCTATTTTGAAAAATTCTGTCTCAATCCACCACATTTTCTACACAAACCAAAAAACACAAAAGCTTTTCTTGATTCCTGATTCCTCACTTCCTGTGTCCAATGAGTTGTAAGCCTTATTGTCACAAATGGCCCCCATCAAGTCTGAAGGAGGGCATGGGAAAATCTCTAGGAGGAGGAGTGCATTTGTTGGGGTAGGCCAGGCTCTGCTTGTAGAACAAGTAATTCCAGAAATAACAGTGGCTTAGCACAACAAACATTTACTTCTTTTTTAATTACAGTCTGATATAGATTGGTTCTCCTCAGTGGTTCTTCTAAGCTATGATTTAAAGATTCAAGTTGCTTCTGCTTTTTAGCTATAAAAAGTATCATATTGTCTTTCATATTTATCATGAAAAGAAAAGGGATTATGGAATATACGAGATATTTTTAAGGGCCAAGTGTAGAAGTGGCTTAAATGTCTTCCACTCACATTCCATTGGTCAAAATTCAGTCACATAAAACTCAGCACTAACTTAACCTCAGGAAGGCTGAGAAATCTAGTCTTCTGGAGAATCCAAGTAGAAGAAGTAGTGTGGTGAGCACAGGGCACTGTCTCTGGCACAAGGACTGATAACTAAATTAGATTACCTACCCTATTTAAAGAGGTTTTTTTAGGCTCTGAGATCTACAAACTCTCATATTTATCTGCTTAACCAGCAAAATCCATTCATAATTAAACCCTTCCTATAAATCTTTTAGTTCCATCCTCTAAGAAAATAAAAATTTATAGATCTATGTCTTTATCATTACCTACCTCATTATGGGACAAAGATTTTTGCTCAATGCAGTACTGTGCAATCTAATAATTTACCTTTCACTTTCCCACAAGTGTCCTTTATTTTTATTTGAACAAAATGTTTTACTATCTAAGCTTTCCCGTTCCTTCCACATCCTTTGAAACTGCAGAGATACTAACAAGACCTGGGCTTAAATGGAGTGTGTCACCATGAGGAGAAATTTAGAAGATTTTCAAAACACTGAAATCACTTGACCCACATCATTGAAATTTACCAGATTTGCCTTTCAACTATAATTGAGACAAAGTTTCCTGAACCCTTTTTACAGTTCAGCCCTCCAGCTTTATTTAGCCAGTCAACCCTCATTCATCTTTCAGGGCTAATCCTAGATATCACTTTTCTCTGGAAAACTTTCCTGGCCTCCAAAGTCCCCTGGAGGGATGTCCCTTTTATGTGAATTCAAAGCACACTACACCATATATCTTTCTCATAACACCTGCCACATGGTATTATAAGTGTATTTTTTTAAATCAGTAATCCTCAATGAACTATAAACTGCTTGACAAAAGACTGACTTGTTGTGGTTGTAGCTGTGGTGGTTGTGGTTATATCCCCATCTCCTAATGCCATTTAGAGCCTCAAAATCATATTTGTTGAATGAATGAGTGAATTAATTAATTAATAAGGGAAAGAAAGTGTCAGCTAATTTGGAGTTATTAAAGCAGGGAGATTAAACACTGTTGGCAACTGATGACCACATTGAAGAATCCCATGTGGAGGGGAATAAGAAAGCTTCAGCAGGATTAACTTTGGAAAGAGAGATAACTTTCAAGGCAAACTTGAATGTCACTTCTTTCACAAAACTTGTTCTATGTTCTGATCAACCCAACTTAAAAGTACTCGTTCTGTATAATCAGAACACCTATAGAGCTTTGGGCGTTATTCTCCAGCATTGAACATCTGTGATCTTGTGTCATAGCTGTCTTCATCTTAGGACTCCAGCTACACTGTGAGCTCTTGTAGACAAGGACAGGTTCCTGTCTCAGTATACTTCTCAATGCTTAGTTCACTGCTATGTGTTTAGCAGGACTCCTGAATACGCATTGTACATATTGTACCCTATAAATGTACATTTTATTAAAAGCATAAATACAACATGCAGCAGAATTTTATATCTGAACATGCAATAGAATTTTACATCTTCAAACATGTGTCCATGCTGATTCAAATCCTGTTTTAAGGTCTATGTCCCCAGTATGTCTCCTATTTCATATTCTTGTTTAGGAATATAATTGAAAAATAGTTTACATAGCAAAAAGTTGATACATGACTTTGAGCAAATTCTTACTCCTTGTGTCTTGCTTTTGTCTTTTAGAAGCTGAGAATAGCAACCCCTATCTGAGCTAAATCACAACGTGGTGTGAAACTCAAATTCAACATTTTTTATTATCACACTTATGACGTGGGAAAGATTTGTAACCATTTTTATGATCTCCATTACATGCCACCTAGAGGTACATTGGCTGTTCCCCTTGGAGGAAGAGACCAGCTTGGGAGTAATGCAGCTCCCACCTTCATGAGGTAGTTCTCCCCAATAAACTAACCTATTCATCTGTATATCCTCCTGGAACCAAGATGGGCAGTTCAGTTTTTGCCTATAAAATACTCAAATGAAGAACAGTAATTCATACTGTAAACCAAACGTCCTCTTGTTATTCTTAATTATTCCCATTCCCATCATCCAATATATATCAGGACAATGAGATCAAATGTCAGAGTAAAGATACTAAAAAAAAAAAGCAACATTAAAATGTTCTGGATTTGAACACTAAGAACTTCATCCCATTATTAAATTTTCAAGGAGAATTTGAAGGTCTGAAGATTAATGTTCTTTCCCATTGTAAGTTATGTGACAAGAAATAAAATCTTCCCTCATTCTCCTTCTCTTTCATTTCAGCCAGAGGATCACAAGCAGAGCCTGGGTCACCCCCAGGCTGACCTCTCCACCAACAGAATAGGAGCAGTTCCTTAAACACTTTCCAAATTAAATTAATCCAATCAAGCCTCTCTTAGGTCCCACTAGTTAAAGAAACCAGCAAGTTAAGAGATACAAAGGTTATCACAATGCCTGCTTCATAATCTCAAAATATTAACACACACACAACACCACCACCACAGCAAATTCCCAGCTTTCTAGATCAGCTATCCCAGTTAAAATGATGCTCCTAGATCTCAAGATTTGTAACATACAGAAATACGTAGCTATTGCCATGATGCAGGCAGATAGTGCCAGGATATCTGAGTGAAGGAGAGTAGAGAAAAAACAATATCCACATCTTCTGGCTTTTCCACTATACCAGTCTCTTTGCTCAGAATCTATTTAGGTTATTAAGTATGAAATGTCTAATTTCCTTAAGTAATATGTTTGACAGTTGATATCTCTTATATTTCACTTTGACACTTCTTGTTTTATGTTTATTTTGAAGGTACATCCTCATTCTTTCAAATGCACAATTTGGCTTGTGATTATCTTTCAAATGTTTTTCAGAGCAATTTTTGTGAAATCACGGATAAGTCAAAAATTTGAGTTATTTTTGAACATGAGTTCTGTCCTGCAACCAATGTGGTATAGGCAGCTCGAAATATCAATGAAGTATTTGTGAATAATGTGGTTAATGAAGGCACAGTACAGGGATGGTTTGAAAAGTTCCATTCTGGTGATTTTAACATTGAGAATGAGCCATGTGGGTGACCTGAGACCAAGGTGAATAATGATGAGCTGAAAGCTGTAGTAGAAGCGAATCCATGACAACCTACATGTGAATTGGCAGCAAGGTTTTACATTACTATTCCAACAATATCGGACCATTCGAAAGAAATGGACAAGGTAAAGAAGCTGGATACATGGGTTCTGCATGCATTAAACAAGTGTCAGAAGAGAAATGATCTCAAAGCTTGACTTTCTTTGCTATCATGACATAAAGGCGAACCATTTCTATACCGTATCATTACGTGTGATGAAAAATGGATTTCTTTTGACAATTTTAAGCATTCAGCATAATGATTGGATAAAGATGAAGTGCCAAAACACAGTCCAAAACTGAATATTCACCCAAAAAAGCTAATGCTGTCTGTTAGTCCAGCACTGGTATTATCTACTACAGCTTCATGAAACCTGGTCAATCCATTACAGCAGATGTCACTGCAACCAACTGAATGAAATGATGAGGATGCTCATGATTAAGCAGCCAAGGTTAGTCAATAGAGAGAGGCCAATCCTCTTGCAAGACAATGCTCAATCACGTGTCACACAAAAATCGCTGCTCAAACCACAGAGGTTGGACTTGGAAACTCTCTGTCATCTATCGTATTCACCAGACCTTGCACCAACTTCCTACCATCCAGGCTTTGGACCACTTCTTGCAAGGAAAAATATTCAATTCTCAACAAGCTGTGGAAAACACCTTTCGTGATTTTATTGCCACTCACTCTCCAGGCTTCTTTGCTGCTGGCATAAACAAACTACTATTAAGATGGCAAAACTGTGTCAATAGTTTAGACATATACTTTGATCAACTGTACTGCTTCTTGTTTGAGATATAATAAAACTAAACTTTTCATTTGAAATCAGATGTTTCACGTTTAATGATCTAATACAATTTGGAACTTAAACTTGGTAAGAATAAAATACTTTATCATTAGATTAATTAAAACAAAAATACCTACCGTAACTGCAGGTGGAGGAACTCACTTGGGCATACTTTCAACTTCTGAGAGCGTCTTTCTTGCCCGTCTTCAAAGTTTAGAAATTTCGGTGGTGGCAGCCCCAGTCATCAGGTCATGCTTTGTTTGTTTGTTTTCTTTCATCTAGCATATCAACCCTCTAAAACCTTCTGGTTCCATTTTGAGCCTATGTTGAGCACTGGATTGAGAGACAGCCTCCACAACCTGTTTTAAGTATGCATTCTTAACATAGTTTAGTGGTTATCATCACTGCCCCTAATAGATACTGATATTTGGGAGTCAGTTTGTTACAGCTAGAGTTACTTACACTTACTAATATAGGAAATCCCCCAAAGTGAAACTTATAAAATCATGAGTTCTGTGTTTTCCAGTTGTATTTATTTTCAATTAAATCTGGTTAGTCCCACATCTCTCAGCACTGGATATTCACATTTTGAACATGTTGTTCCATCAGATCAATGTCTATACCAAGCCTGGACACTATCTGTTACTGACTTACTATATTTTCCTTTAGTATGTCTCACTTTGGGGCACAGTTACTATGCACCCTCAGGTCTAATTATGCCCACTTGTCTCCCACTTGGCCACTTGCTCATGGAGTGCTCTGGGTGCCACTGACACCCCAACACCTCTTCATCTGCTCACACAGTCTCCATTGTGCCTGCTGTGGCTGGAGCCAGGGCAGCTCCAGCAGTCAGATCCTAGGACAGGACCCAATCAGAGCCACAAGGGTGTGGTTTCTTCTACCACTTCTGGACTTGGATGAAATGCCAAGCCACAGAGCATGAGATTCTGGCTTCCCCAGGGACTATCCCTTTTGAGTAGTGGGGTACTATGACCTAGAAATATAAGAGACTAAACTCTTTATAATGAGAAGTTTGACTCTGAGTGACAGGTGTGGGAAGAAGCTCACAAATAAATTTCTCTCCCCTCCTCCTTCCAGATGGGACCTGCATGATTGGGCAACCATGCATAATTTTTTACCAACATGTGGCCAACTCAGTAATGTGCGCCTTGCATTTTCTTGCCTTCTTTTCCTCTTTGCCTTCTTTTCCCTCACTCTCCCTGCCATGAGATTGTACCTCCCAATAAAGTATTGATATTAAACATTACCTCAGGTAAAGGCAGCAAGACTGTTTAAACTCGAGAAAGAGTTCCTTAAGGCAAAATTTGAGATTTTAGAAGACAGACAAACTGATATGAAAGGAAAAAGGGATACAGCCAAATCTAACTTCTCTTTGAGAAGGATTTTTTTTTTAGTATTTTTATTAGTTTTATTTTGAACTGTGGTAAAATATACTTAACATAAAATTTATCATCTTTGCCACTTTTAAGTGTACAGCTCAGTAGTGTTAAGCACATTCACGTTATTGTGCAACCAATCTCCAGTACTCTTCATCTTGAAGACTGAAATTCTATACCCATTAAACAATTCCCCATTCATCCCTTTCCCCACTCTGTCAGCCACCATTCTGCTCTGTGTTTCTATGAGTGTAACTGCTCTAGGTTCCTCACAGAATGGAATTGCACAGGGCTTGTCTTTTTGTGACTGGCTTATTTCACTCAGCCTTATGTCATTAATGCTCATGCTTGTTGTAGCACGTGTCAGAATACCATTTCTTTTTAAGGCTGAATACTGTTCTGTTTACCTATCCATCTATCAATGGACACTGTGTTGCTTTCACCTTTAGGCTACTGTAAATAATGCTGCTATGACATAGATGTAAAACTATTTCTTTGAGACCTTGATTTCAATTCTTTGGGGTACATATCCAGAAGTGGAACTGCTGAATTTTTTTTTGAGGAACCACCATAATGTTGTCCATAGTAACTGTACTATTTTATATTTCCACCAACAGTGCACAAGGGCTCCAAGTTCTCCACCACCTTGCCAACAGTTGTTATGTTCTGTTTTTGACAGTAGCCATTCTAGTGGGTGTGATAGCATATTTCATTGCGATTTTGATTTGCATTTCCCTGAGAAGGACTTTTAAAAGACATTTGTTTTAGTTATTAGTAGATTAAAAGAGATAAGCAACCCAAGGAAGTCTCCCAAAGGAAGAGAGGGATGATGATAAGATTCAGACTTTATTTTTATGTGTCTGCTTGGTCCTAAAACTGAATACCAGTCCAAACAAGATAAAGAGTAACAGAATTTAGGCAGATTGATCTAATGCTTACTGTAACTTTATGGAACTCAGTTTTAGTTTTTGTGGTATTAAAGTCCAGGCCTGCAGTCCTGGCAGAAGACGTAGTTCAAAGAAGCCACTGGCCAACCACTTGACCACAATACTTTAGAGGCCTGCATGATAAAGCACAACTGCATGGGGATAAATTTATGCCTTCTTTCAGCCAAGGTGAGCCATAAAGGTCTCTACCAGTGAAAATCCAGCTACAAAGACAAAACAGAAGCCATTGCCAATCACCAAGGTCAAATACCCAATAAAGCTTGGCCTACCAAAGTATCAAAGCCTATACCTACTTCCCTAGCTACTGTGAAAGGCTCAATTTTTACTGGATTTCAGTCTCCGAATATGAGCACTTAGGACTATTTCTCAAAGTTCCCAGCCCATGCACCAATATGCTGATGTCTATGGTGGGAGGCAATAAACAACACTTTTCTCTTTGCTCAAGCTCTGATCCATTTGAGAAACAACCTGGCACAAGAATTGTGACCAAGAAATGGGTTTCCTTCCCTCTAAACTCCACAAAGTTTGCTCTAGAGCTGGTGCCGTTGGACCTATAATTCACTAGTTAGCCTCAAAACATCCTACAGTAAAATTATCTTCGTAGAACCTCCTTCATGTAATAAGGGGGTTTTAGTACTCTAGCTGCCTGCCAGGTAAAGTGAAATTTTTTAACAGAATAACATATCTTAATTTTCTTTTCATTATGAAAAAATAATTCCAAACCAAGAAATAATACCAATTTTACACAAATTCTCCAAGAACATGGAAGAGGAAGGAATACTTTCCAACTAATTTTATGAGGCCAGCATTGCCCTGATACCAAAACCACATCAAGCAAGTAATAAAGAAAGAAAAATTATAGACGAATATCTGTCATGAACATAGATGCAAAAATGTCCTCGAAGTACTAGCAAATATAATCCAATAACATAGAAAAAGTATAGTACAACTCCAAGTGGAGTTGATCTCAAAAATGCAAGGCCAGTCCAACATTCAAATTTCAGTCAATGTAAATCTTCAGATCAATAGTATAAGGAGAGAAAATAAATGATCATCTCAATATATACGAAGAAAGCCTTTGACAAAATCTAATATTCATCTCTGATAAAAACTCTCAGCACATTAGGAATAAAAGAAAACTTTCACAACCTAATAAAGGGTGCCCCAAAAGAGTTAAGCTTGCAAATTACTAAATGATGAAAGACTTAATGTTTCCCCTCTAAGACCAGGAGCAAGACAAGAATGTTCAAGCTATTTCAATTCAACATTGTACTGAAAGTCCAAGCCAGTGCAACAAGACAAGAGAAAAAGCATACAGAGAGAAAAAGGAGAAATAAAATAGTCTCTGTGCACAGGTAACATATTTGCCAAAAGAGAAAATCTCAAAAATGTACTTGAAAAAAGCTACTAGGACTAAAAAGTCAGTTTAGCAGGGGTGGAAAATACATGTTCAATCATATTTCTGCATACAGATGTTCCTTGACTTATGATGAAGTTACATCCTGATAAGCCCATCATAAACTGAAAATATCATAAGTCAAAAATGCATTTAATGCTGGCAACATAGCAGATGGTCCCTAACTTACAATGGCTCAACTTAAGATTTTTTAATACTACAGTGGTATGACAGTGATATGCATTCAGTAGAAACCATAAGCCTATCATAAGTCATAAGGAGCTCCCCAACTTATGATGGGGTTACATCTTGATAAACCCATCATGCAGTTGAAAAATCCTAAGTTGAATCATAAGTCAGAGACTGTCTATTAAGCAATGAACACTTAAAAATTGAAAATTTTAAAGTATTACTTACAATAGCAGCAAAAAGCCTGAAATATTTATGAATAAATCTTATAAAACATCTGCAAGATTTTAAACTTAAAATTACAAAATATTAATGAATGAAATTATAGACTTAGAGAAAGGGAGATGTATACTATGTTCATCAGATGACTCAACATTGCCAACATGTTCATTTTCCCCAAATTGACCTACAGATTCAATGCAATTCCAGCCAAAATCCCATTAGGATTATTGTTTCTTTTTTAAAAATTGAAAAGCTGATTCTAAAATTTACAGAGAAAGGCAAAGAAACAAGAAAGGCTGAAACAATATTGAAAGAAAAAACAAAGTTGGAAGATTCTTACCATTTAATTTCCACGCTTACCATTAAGCTATTATAGTCAAAACAGTTGGCATTAGAGAAAGGTTAGATATGTAGATCAATGGAACACAACAGAGACCCTAAAATCAGATTCACACATGGAAAACTGAGTTTCAATAATGGTGCAAACTCACTTCAATAAATAAAGGGTAATCTTTTCAACAAATATTACTGGAATAATTGGATGACCATTTGTACAAAACATAAAGGAACCTAGATCCATACTTTGTACCTTATACAATATTTAACTCAAAATGGAGCATAGACCTAAGACTCTAAAACTCCTGTATAAAAACTATAAAACTTCTAAAAGAAAAAAGGAGGGGCGGGGAACTTTTGGAATAAGCAGAGTTCTGAGATATGACATCAAAAGTCTAAGCTAAAAAATATATTATACTTTATCAAGTACAAGAACTTTTGCTTTTCAAAAGACACTGATAGGAGGATAATACAAGGCACAGACTGGCAGAAATTATTTCCAAATGATGTGTCCAATTATGGACTTGTAAACAGAATATATAAAAAACTCCAAAAATTCAGCATTTAAATAAAAAACAATTTAAAAGTGGACAAAACATCTGAACAGATAATTCATCATAAATATAAAAATCGCAAATAAGCCACATAAGTTAAAAACACAATGATATACCTTTACATGCTTAGAATGGCAAATTTTTTAAAAATGACAACACAAAGTGGAGCAACTAGAACTCCTTATACATTTCTGATTAGAATGCAATCTTACAGCTACCTTGGAAATCTATTTGGCAGTATCTGATCAAGTTAAACATATACCACACAATGCAGCAATCCCACTCCTAGGTATTTACCCAAGTGAAATGAAAACCTACATTCACACAAAAATCCTATATGTTGATATTTATAGCAGCTTTATTTGCAATCACCAACAAGTGGAAACAACTGTGGTACATACATACAATCAAATACTACTCAGGAATAAAAAGGTGCAAACTACTGACACACAAAACAAAATGGAAAAATTACAAATGCATTATTCTCAGTTAAAGAAGCAAGACTTAAAAGGCTTCGTACTGTATGATTTCATTTATATGACATTCTTGCAGAGCCAAAACTATAGGGGCAAAAACAGATCAATGGCTGCCAGGAGAGAGGGATTAACTACAAAGAAGCACTGGGGAATTTGGGGAAGTGAGAGAGATGTTTTATCTTGATTGTGGTGGTGGTTATAAGACTAAATGTTTGCCAAAACTCACAGAATTGTGTACTGAAAGAGAATTTTACTGTATGTAAATTTTCCTAATTTTTTAAGTGAGAAAAAAAAAGAAAAATAACTATTGATTGTAAGCAAGTGTGTCTACACACTTAGGCGTATTGTACACATTTATTTTATGTAATTCAATGTAACATTTTTTCCTGAGTTTCTATTCTGCTCAGCTGGTTGAAACGTATTTTCAATTCTTCCTGAGAATTATCCTTCATCTCTGCTTCTCCCAAATTTCTGCCATTAACTATGCCAGCCAGGTCAGAGTACAGGTTTCAAGGAATCCACAGGCATAGGTTTACACAGTTGCTGCATCTATGGTTCCAGGCTGCATGGCCCATTATATGTGGTAACTCTGCATTATTTCCATGTCACTCTTATCAGGCAGCAGTCTGGTATCAATTTTCACATTGTACTACTTGCGCTTGGCAGTCATTTCCTCTTTAGGATCTTGCTACTGCTCCATCAGCACTGTTGTAAAACAGAGGCAGGATCCTTCTCTGGAAAACAGAGCTCTCTGATTCATCTGATTCATCCCTTCTGCCTCTTCTCTCCTCTCCCCTAGTCCCTTCTCTCCTCTCTCTCTCTTCTCTGCTTGCTTCTGGCCAAAATACTTTGTCTATATACCCTTAAATACCAATCTTTTACCTTCTCCACAAAACTCTCTAAATTCCCCTGAGGGCCTAGACTTTTTTTGTGACAAACAGACAAGCAGCCTATTTCTGAGTTCAGCCCTTCCTCTGCCTCCCAGGAGGCGATGGAGCACAGAGTTAACTACAGGGGGCGGAGAGAGCAAAGCAAGAGGGAAACACTGGTAGAAAAAACAGATCGATATCTTACAATGTAGCTCCACCTCACCTGATAAAAATTTTTAAAGGTGCTACCTTTATTGCAGTTTCCAATTACAGGAAGATAGAAATACCTGAGGAAACTATCCCATTTTATAAAGTACCATAAACGTTGGTTATTGATTTGACATTGTTGAAATTATGTTATTATGTTATAAAATTATGTTATTCTTCAGAAAGTAGAAAAAAAAATTTAGTGCATGGAATAATGTGTGAACTAAGTGAAAAAGAATGTGCATAAATCATACTAAGAAAAGTTGTGGGTCTATCAGCATTCTGTACAGTTGTTCTGAAGAAAAAAAAAAGAAAACAGATTCTAAAACATAAAATTTATGGAAATTGTGCTGCCAAACGTTAAGTAAAAAATAATCAGTGAAAAAGAGTAACTAATTCACATATTGCATATTCTCCTTTTATAATCTTCCCCAATGGTAAGCATGTACTTTTGAGGGGGACATCTGGAAACCAAAGTTCACTTAAAATGTTTTCTTTCTAGCAAGCAGCTAGCCAGGAATCTCCATGTTCTACAAGCTGCTGTCAGCTTGCCCCTGCCTCCAGCTCCAAACGAAGTCAGCCTGCCTTGCTACCAGACAGTCTAAACAATCACAGATTGGCTCCAATTGCAGAGCGCACTCTCCAGATGTCCAGGATTGAGGGAAGCTTTGTCATACTGTTCACACGTAAATGAAGCCCCATATATGCTAGTGGGTTAAAGGAACCATATCTAATTGGATAGGCAACCAACCTGGTGTAGCCCTGAGTACATATAGTACAAGTGAGGTGGCGACTTCCCCATTATACAATGTATCTAAGTAGCAACTAGAGGAACTTGCACGGCATATTGCAGATGGGATTCAAAGGAATTGGTCTAAATAGCCTATAAAATCTTCTATTACCATAAGTCCCTAAGATATTTCCTTTATTTCAAGAAAGGAAGAAAATAAACCACCACATTATAACAATTTTTTTTTTTTTTCAGAATGAATCAAAGCCTGGATGATTCCCTAGAGAAATGAAAATAAATGATACCATTTTCAGGAATTATATACCCTGAGAGCTAAATCAGAGATAGGCTAAAAATTACAGAATGTTTTAAAATTTATATATCAATTCAGTAAAATACTTATAGTGACATACACAATATTTCATTTAAAGCATGTCTGTGCTATATGACTGTACTGGGATCCTGTGGTTTTCTGAACAGAACAACAGACCTCGCCAATTTGAAATAATGAAAGAAGATCAGTATGACTCAGTGGGAAAAAAAGACTAAAGTGTGAAATTTCTATAAGGGAATGATACTGCATTGCTTTCATGTCTATGTGTTATTGTAAAGGTGATGACTAGTAAAGTGAGGTGAATCAATAGGAAAAAAGGACATAACTTGTAATAGACATATTATGAGGCAAAAGGTATTCTTGAGAAAATTATTAATTTTTAAAGCCAATGGTTTGACAAAGCTAATATTTTCATTTTGACCAATTTCTCTCATAAGAAAATACAGTAACTGAGTTCAAATGAAGAAATAGTTTTCTACGTTTGGCAATCAATATATATTACATGTTGCCTGTCTGAAGACCTGAGGTACCCAATGAAATGGGATGAAATTGGTGAGCTCCTCCCTTCACATTCACCGACACAAAGGTCACTTAGAGAAACCAAGTCATAAAGGTCAGGGGATTGCAGGAGGTAAAGGAGCTGTCACTGTACCTTCTGCTCAATTTTGCTATGAACCTAAAACTGCTCTAAAAAATAAATTCTATTTTTAAAAAAAGTCAAGGGATTGTATTTTAACTAGATCATTCCAGGAAACAGATACTATTTTTTTCCAAGATTAAAAAAATCACATTATGTGCACAGTTTTTTAAAATTACTAATGGAAAAGAACAAACACTAGACTAAGAGCAAGTACGTAGCCCCAGCTCTGAGTGCAACTCCACACATCACCAGCTATGTAAGTTTATGTTAGTCTCTTCTTCTTCTTTTTTTTTTAATACGAATTCACTTTTTGTAGGAAACAGTTTCAAAATTGTAAGAAAAGATGCAAGAATAGTAAAAAAGACACCCATATACCCTTTAGGCAGTTTTACCAATTGTTAACATTTTGCCTGATTATTCTAGTCTCTTCTTTTCTCTGAAACTTAGCTTCATCAGCTAGAAATTGGGGTAACAATTACTCTTCTCTACCTAAAATGACGAGGACATGAAAACTACAAGGTCATATACAAATGTAAGCAAGGAAAAAAAGTAAAGAGTATGCTGTAATAATCATTCATTCATCCATCCAGAAAATATTATGCGAACACCCAACAGAAACCAGGCTCTCTGCCAGGCACTGGGGATTCCTCAGTAAACAAAGGAGACAGAATTCAACTTTCCTGGACTTTACAGTCTAGTGGAGAAGATGGGCACTAAATAATCATATGACTAAAGATACTATTTAAAATGTGATATTTGCCATAAGGAAAAATAAGGAAATTGGTCTAAATGGCCTGAAAATCTCCTTTTAGCATAAGACCCTATGATTCTATGATATTTCCTTTCAATGGTAAAGGCAGATTGAACAGTTATGACGAGTGACCTGATTTAGATTAGGACTAAGGTGGGGCTGGGGTGGGGGTAAGTTTCTCAGAGATGTGAAGCATGAAGAGTTGGTTGGCAAAAATTTGAAGGGATGGGGTTGCAAAGAATATTCCCAGAAAAGGAAAAAGCACATGCAAAGGCCTTGAGGTGAAAAAAGGTTGACATCTTCAAGGCACCAGAAAAAGGCCAGGATGAGTATTGGTGGTTTTTGTTCAGGTGACCATGATGACAATCTTGTAATGCTTTTGAGAACAGACCAGAATATTTGTGAATATTGACACACTAGTTTTTATTTAGGCTAAACTTCTATCCTCAACAAATGCTTCTAATTTAAAAGTCCCTATATTCAAAGAAAATTCCTAATCTCTCCATACTTAGTAATTATGATGTGCAAAGAACATTTTGGACATCCTCTATTCTGTAGGCTTCAAAGAGAAAACGAGCTTGTTGAAATTAAGAATTTTAAAAAGAAAATTGATAGTCCAGAATATATCCTGAGAAAGGCAAAGCAGACCTAAAACCAACCGTTGAAGCTACTCAGGCTGTTGAGGCTAGAAAGGAAAAAATGAAAGAGACACTCTCTTGACCCTACATAGCTACTTAAGCTGTCACATGGAGAAGAGGGACTTAGACTCTCCCTAACAGATAGCAGAGTGTGATACAGTTTAAGTTTGTAAGAGGACAAAATGTCTCTCGATGTACAAGACGGAAGTGACTAACAGTGGAAGATGTCTAATTTGGCAGGGTGAAATAAATAGGTATTCTTCTAAAAGTCACAAATAACCATAAATTTAAGTACAGATTAGATCACCACTAAGGGACACTTAGAGATTCAGGTGCTTTTCAGGACCAATGTAACCTTTTAAGTCCCTTCCAGCACTGAGACTTGCCATTGAAAATGCTTCCTTAACAGAATAATCTTAGAAACTATTTGCAGTAAAAGGAAATTTTCATCTCCCAAAAGTTTTAATCATTTAGGAGACTGAAATTCTGATCAGGAGTGGGATATTCTTAATAACACCAACATCAGAGAGTTATGGAGAAATTTGTAAACTATCAATGGTTTCTACAAACCAGTTATCCATGAAGAGAAATTTTTATTCATCAGAAATCTTTAGCATTGCCCAGTATGACTTTAGAGGAAGCAGTTTGGTAAGTTAGGGTAGGAAGTAACAGTCTCAGGTAGCTGGCTTGAGCAGAAATGTTCTGTACCAGATTTGGGGAAAAGTTTGACTTATGATTTCTTAAAGCAGATGGGGATGGGTCAGGAAAGCAATAGAGCCAGATTAGATACTGAAGGTTGAGAAGTCACACAGGTGAAGGTAAACAGGTAGAGGAAGGCATTTTAATATGAGACAAAGAGCAAAGGTATCCAGAATAGGAAGGCACATTCAAGAAAATACAAGAATCAATAGTTCAAGTGTCTGTTGCAGGAGCTAGTTTGGTGAACAGGGAAACTTGAACTTAACTCATGAAATCATAGACATTGATCCAGTAGGCCAGGGGTTCTTAGCCTCAAGTTTCTGTTAGTCATTTGAACATATCAATATAGGTGCAAAGAGGGCTTTGTTCTGTGATATTCTAGAGTTTACCCTAGGGAATGTGACAACTCAGCCTGAGCCAAGTGAGAATCCTGGGTTAATACTTATGTGGACTTATGATTAGGACATAAAATTTGATAGAGATTGTATTAGAAAACCATACTAATAGGAATTTTAAAAGGTAATATGCTATGATAAATTCTCCCTTAATTTCCCTATCCAATTCCAACACAGATAAGGAGTAGGATATTTAGAGAGAATTTAATAGCATTTAACTGTAGTTAGTGCTTTATCCTCAACCCAAACTGTGAGGTAGATGCTATTCTCATCTCACAAAGGAGGAAGAGACTCAAAGAGGTTAATTTCTGTATTCATTTATTGAGTTAGCATACATTGATTAGGTACTTCCTAAGTGCTACTATGGGGCATCTACTAGGAGCTACTGTAGGGGCACTTGTTGCTTTGTCTGTCTAGCTCTCCCTTCTTCTGAGAACAGTACCCCTTTTCTTCTTGGATCTTCCCCTACATCTAGTCTATCTATAAGTATTATTAAAATTTTTATTTTCTTACCTAATCCCTATTGCTTGACCACGGTAATGGCAAACTGACTTAGTATTTTGGAATTTGAGACTAAGAGCCAGTCAGGATAAGGTCTTACCAATGACTGAAAACTATAAAATGAAAAACTCAGGACCGTGATGGATGGGCCACGAGTTTTGCCAGCTGGAGGAAGTCCATAGTGAAAGGGAAAAATGAAGCTGACACAGTGATAAACAACAGAGCCACAAGGCAGAGACTGGATCCTGATGGCAGTCATATCTCTGCTTCACCATTGTGCCTTGCCCAAGGACTGGATGTTTACCCGTTCCTTAGACTCTGGGAGTATATTCCAATATCCTTCAAAAAATTATTCCTGCTTTAACTTGGTTTTTTTTTTTTTTTTTTGCTTGCTTATTTTACATAAAGATAAAGATCAAATACAGTCTCTGTCTTATGTAAGAGGTGTTTCATAAGAACACATGGAATGATTATCAGTGGGGTGGGGTGGGAACATGATCCCTAGCAGGGGTGGGGAACCTGCGGCCTTAAGGCCTCATGTGGCCTTTTAGCTCCTTAAGTGTGGCCTTTTGACTGAATCCAACCATGTTTTTCCCTTGCCACTTCACCCCCACAAAACTTTGATCTACTTTCTCCCTCAGCGCCTAGGCATCTTGCACAAAGAATTCTGTTATAATGATGAACCATATTAATGCAAGGTCAGGGACTGAAAACATTTTCTTCAAAGGGCCAGATAGTAAATATTTTGGCTTTTGGAATACATAGACTTTGTCACAATGATTAAACTGTGCTCTTATAGTGCAAAAGCATCCATGGAGAATACTTAACCAAATGGGCATATCTGTGTTCCAATAAAACTTTATTTACCAAAACAGGTGGCAGGCTGAATTTGATCCCTAGGCTACAGTTTGCCAACCCTGGCTCTAGGTCAGGGTTTCCCGACCTATGGTGAGTTGCACAATTATTTCATTATATATTACAATGTAACAATAATAGAAATAAAGTGCACAATAAATGTAACACTCTTGAATCATCCGAAAACCATTCCCCACTCCCCAGTCTGTGGAAAAACTGTCTTCCATGAAAACAGTTCCTGATGCCAAAAAGGTTGGGGACACTGCCGGTGTTTGGAGGCAAAGTGAAGTGGAGAACCATGGTGTGTAGTGTTAACTGATTAGCAGACATACGCAAACCTCAGAAACTCAGAGGGAGCATCAAATTAAACTGTGGGCATCGGGAAAAGTATGTATAATTCTGCAAAAAATGACTCCTAAGCTGAGTCTTTAAGTACAAGAGAGAGTTAGCCAGAGCAAAAAGGGATGGATAGAAAAGCCAGCATTTACAAATGCAATGAGCTTTGGAAAACCCTGGCATTTCAGGGACTATCAATAGTTTCCCATTACTCGGGCAAAATAAATGCTATGAAAGTGGCACTTTCCTCTATATCTAGCGGAAAAGTGGCAAGAAATATGATGAAGCAGGGAAGCAAAAAGGTGTCAAAAAGAAGGTTTAATATACTAAGAAATGTAAACTTTGCCCTGCAGGGTTTGGAGAACCATGGAACAATCCTAGGCAGGGTAGAATAGACCTCATTTGATTCTTTCTTAAATGATCTCTCAGAGATATAAAAAGTAGGGGCAGGGATTCCAGGTAGAAAACCACAGCAATTGTTCAGATGTGAAGTGATGAGGATCTGAATTTAAGCAATAGGGTCAACTTACACACTAGAATCAACAGGATCCAACTTGAAGATAGGTTATATGTAGGGCCAAGAAAGAGAGAAAAATTGTCCATGGGGAAATTTGGTAGATAAAAGGGGACAGTCACCAATATTGCAGCATTTGGGGCATGGTAAATGCAGTTTGGTACATGCTGAGTGTGGGACACCTGTGGGACATTCCAGTGGACATGTAGAAGGAGAATAAGCAGATGGTTATGAAGGTAAATCAGCTTTTTACATACATGTGCTGACTACAGACAACACCAGGAGGTAGGTGTATCATTACTTTCATTTTGCGGATGAGAAAACTGAGACAAAAAAGAGGCCAGGAGAAATGATTTTTTAAAATAATAACTCTGGCTGGATTTCTAATCTCCTAGCCTGAATTACAGGATAGGGTGTTAACTGAATATAGAAGCAGATGACCAGGCCATTTGGAAAAAGTGTGCAGGATGAGAAGGAATGAAGACTGAGGTCGAAACTCCAAAAACTAAGACTGTTAATGGATAGAGAAAGTAGAGATATGGCAGCACATCTGAGTCCAAATCTCAGCTCGGGTGATTATTAACAGCTGCTTAATTTAAAAAGTCTTTTATATGCCTCTATTTCTCAGTTTCCTCATGTGCAAAACGAGGCCAGTAATAGCATCTACCTCCTAAGGTTTTATGGAACAACTAAAAAGATGTATGTAAAAATCTGATTGGGCAGGATGGCAAAGAGTGCGTCCTCAAGAAACATTTAACATTTGCTATAATTGTTATTAACTTGAAACAGAAACAAAAATAATGTTAGGTTGAAGAAGGTGGATACAGACAGAGCAAGAAATCTAGAAGATAACAGAGAACAGATGAAGTGGGTGAGAGATGGAATGATCAAGGCTTGTGGTCAGAGAATGAGATCCTGAAGTTTGTGAAAGTCAAGGAATTGAATAGCCCTCGGGATACTGATCACCTAGAACAAGGGTAGGCCTTAAGGAAAGAGAAAAATCTGCAAATCGGGTGCATAAATCTTCAATGAATGTGCAGATAGATTAAGTGGTCCATGGTTGATAGGGAGGGTGAGTGTGAAATGTGGAAGGACTTGGATGGTTTAGCCAAATGCCATGTTTCTTTAAGAGAAATAGGAAATTGAGCCAGGCATGGTGGTGTGTGCCTGCAGTCCCAGCTACTTGGGAGGCTGAGACAAGAGAACTGGGAAGATCACTTAAGGCCAGGAGTTCAAGACCAGCCTGGGCAACATATGAAGACTCCCATCGCTAAAAAAATAAAAATAAACTTTAAAAAGAGAAACAGGAAATTGGAGGACAAACAATGTTTGGGAAGTAGCAATGTTGGGTATGGAAAGAAGTCATGTTGCTCCAACTTTAGGATAAGACTTAAGAAACATGTGTTAGAAGTCCATGTAAGAGGACTTCCAGACAAGTGGCACCCCACAGGGAGACCAGGTTTCAGTTAGGACAGAAGATAGGGAAAGTACTCTACAAAGAGACTAAAAATATGGGATTTTGTTGACACAAACAGGCCAGCTCCAAGCGTACAATGCAAAGAGTTGTAAGGGATAGGATGCAGCAGGGGAAGGGGAGAGGAATCAAAGCAGAATAGAAACGCAGGGATGTGCCAGAGAAGCAGTAATGACCAAAGGGCACAGTTGCCAAGGAGAGCTGGGATGTGAAGCCTGGCAGAGTGTAAAGCCTTCAAATGTCCAAAAGAAACTGTGGGATAAAGTTGTTTTGATGCTAGAAAACCATGGCATTTTGCTCAGGATTTTAAACAGTATGTTGTGAAAATAAGATGCCTCCAAAATAATTTTTTTCTCGATGTGCAGGGCAGAATTTTCTTTTACCAAAAACTCAACTTGCGGTGGAAGCCACAGTGGCTCCACTGGTGGATGAGAGGCCACAGAGCTCTCTTGGTGGTGCCAACTGCTGCCTGAACTGGTCAAGAAGGCTGTCCACGCTCACATAGTCAGCCAATAATAAATCTCATGTTCAAACCCTAATCTGATGGAGCCAAGCTTTGTGCTTTCTGCACCACCCTGCCTTTAAATAAAGCAAACTCTCAATAGCTATTCTAGCAATTTCTCAGGGTCATTACCAAGAAGAGAACAACTGAGTTAATATTTGCAAAAGCAATAAACGCTGCAAACGAAGACACACCATACAAATTTTAGTCACTACCATTTCCAAATAACTCACTATGTGACAGTTTGAGGTGTGTACTAGAACCAAGGTATGGACTGTCCCAGAGTAGGGTGGATGGGGAGAGCCAAGACCCACAGAAAGTGATTTGGCAAAGATTCCTGAAGGAAGTAAGATTGGAGCTGGGCCTTGAATGATGTGTTTCATTTTCCCAAAATATACCTTTCCCGAGTCTAGATTCTCAGACATATCCTTCCTATGTCCATTTCAATGAAGCTGAGGCAATACGGACTTCAGTGGAGAATGGGGGAAAACTGGCAAGGCTTCCACTGAAGCTGGTGGGGGATAGAAGGCTGGAGCCCACCTACCTTACAAATCATCTCTCCTTGGCAACAACACTCCTTGCTGTTCCAGCCCAACTCCTGGGGCCTGATGTCTTTGTCAAGCCTGGAGTCAGTCTGCTTATCAGGCCTGACCTCCTCCAGCTGGATCTTGTTTCTGACTTGGCGCCTTCTCAGCTGCTTCTATTTCAGGACTTTGTTCCTGATTCTTGAAAGTGAATGTAGCCAAGCCCCTTCCTTCTGCCCAGGCCAAGCCATGGAGATCGTATTTAGGCACCATGATCCTAGGTGGGATAAAAGATAAGTGTCTACTATTGGACTTCTGGTGGAGATCTCACTTGAGAATAGCTGAACCTTCTCTAGGAGTTTGGGATTCAGAAGAACAGGAGAACAGGACTAGATAATCCAACACGTAGAAACAAGATGACGAAGATTTCATCAGGATGGAAAGGGAGAACATTACTGTTTTTCCAGATAGCAGTTGAGGAGCAGTCTGCTTTTGGAGGTAGCAGCCCCTCCTCAGAGCATCTGTGGTTGACTTTCTTTCCATTTTGAGCTGTTGAGCTACTGAGGGCTCTAAGTCGAGCCCCACTTAATACATAGCTTTTATCCAGTTAAGAGGCCCAGCGTGTGTAGAGCTAGAAATTCACCACTCCTGCCACATAAACAACTAAAACACACAGAAACTTTCCTCAAATTTCTGTGTCACAGATTTGGGGGGATGCCTCCACCTTCAGGAGCAAGCAGCTTCCTGGAAGGCTAAAGGGGATGTAAAAAGCAAGACTGATTCTCCCTTTGTCCATTCTCACACCATGGCCTAGCCTGCCCCCTTCCCACCCACAACCCCTCCTATTCCCCAAGGGGTGCCGTCTTGGAGCCAAAATCCACTTTGTCAGCGCAAGAGCAGCCCTGCCTTCTCTTGCTCCACACACCATGTGACCCTGGAGAACCTCCAGGGCATATTTCATCTGGCATCAACAACTAGAGGTCACTGTGACCCAAAACTTCCTGCGTTCTCAGGCCTGGCAGCGCCTGCCAAAGCCAGCCATGGCGGGGGAAGGAAAGCGCACTTGGGGGGAGCTGACCGAGTGTGGTGTCGGCCGCCCTGCCTGCCAGCAGACAGCAGCACTGGTTTTCCACTGCCGGTCATTCATTGGACTTGGATAGCTTTGTTCCTTCTCTGGGACCAAGTCAACAAGCTGAGACCAGAGGAGCTGCAGCTCTGGCATGCAGGGTAAAGCCATTTCTGTTTGCGTGCACACCAAGGGCAGCAGCTGGACAGGGTGGTCCCCAGAAGTTCTGATTTCCCACCTGTTCTAGCTGCAGAAAACTACAGTGTGACAAGGGTTCAGGACCCCCAGGGTTGCTGTTCCTTTTTTTCTACATAAGAAAAAACAAATTATTATAGAGGCCAGAGATGTCATGTTGAATTTTGTTCAGGGTCGAAGGTAATGAAGGTGAAGCTGTAGGGCCAGGACACTATTTTAGTATCAGTTTTCAGGGTCCTCTTCCATGCAAGAATCACAAAGTTTTAAGGCTAGAAAAGATCATAAACCATCCAAGACAGTGGTTCTTCATCTAGTTTGGCAAAGAGACCTTTGGGTCATTTAGGAAAACAACCCACTTCCTGCCCTAGGAAAAAACCCATGATCAGCACAACATTTTACTCACAATTTCAGGAGTGCAGAGACTCCAGAAGCCCACCGGTGGACATTCTTGTCTGCGTCCAATACTGTCTTCTACCCCCTCGATCTCATTTTGCAGAAGAAAAAATGTGAGGCCCAGAGAGGATGTTGACTCTTGCAAGGATTGAAGCTAGATGTGGCCTGCTGAACCCAGATCTCCTGATTCCCAGCCTTTCTAACCGATTACATCATGCCCTCCTGCCCTGGGAGCCCCCCTTCCTCTGATCTTTTCTTCTTTACTCATATTGATCCTCTTTTTCTTCATTTTTTTCCTTTTTGCTCTCCCCTCCTTAGTTCCTCGCTCTTTAATTCTTCTATTTTTCTCTCTTTGAACATTGTTTCCTCTTGTACTTTCCTTCATCCCACTCTCTTTTCCTCTTTCTTTCTGCCCTGTGCATCAGGCACCTGATCAGTCAGTCAGTCTTAGCTCTGTGGTCCTCTGAATAGGTCGCTGGCCCCAGTTGAATCAAAGGATATGATGTCTAAACCAACAACAGAATGAGACTGCAGAAAGAAGAGAGATCAAATAGAAAATTCTGTCTCCCTCCCCAAATCTTCAGTATAGATCTAGTACAAATGGGTCTTTTTACCCTTAGTGAGGAAAGGATGACTGCTTTAAGGGGACCAAACTCAGAAACCAATTCTGTAGGTCAGTAGTTCTTGGTGTGATAGAAGGACCCTGGGCATCTCTAAGACCTTTTCAGGGAATCCACAAGGTCAAATTATTTTCAAAATATATATTATTTGTCATTTTCACTCTGTTGCCATTTGCACTGATGTGCAAAAACAAGAGCAGGTAAAATTGATGGGGCCTTAGCATGTATCAAGTCAGTGAAAACAAATCAGACAATATTCTTCACTGCCATCAAGGACAATTTTTTTAAAAGTAGGTTTCTCTTTAGCAAGCCCTTAAAGAAGCAATTAAAATTATTATTTATTTTATTAATTTAGAACCTTGAGTACACATCTTTTTATGTTTCATGACAAAATGGGAAATGTGCATAAAGACTTCTGCTATTTACTGAAATATAATAGTTGTCTCAAGAAAAAGTAGTTATGCAATTGAGATGTAAACCATGTCAATCACTTTTTTTCTTGGAACATTATATTTACCTAGAAGAATGACTGACAGACAAACTGTGGTTATTCAAACCTGAGTATTTTGCCTACATTTTCCCAGTAATGAAGAAAGTGAAACTGCCACTTCAAGGACAAAACCAATAATACTTTTGCCAATCATAAAATTCAAGCTTTCAGTCAAAAATCAAAGTGATAGAAAAGTTGTGTCCACCACCGTGAACTTAACGGCCCCGAATACTTAAAACTTTTCTGATTTTATCAGTGTTGATATTGAAACATGTGATAATTTGAATTTTGGAATGAAATATTCCAACATTTGAAAGATTACCAGAAGTCAGTGAACCAATACTTTCCAAATGACCAATGGATGGTGTTACAAAACCATGCATGGGGAAAATGCCCACTTAAAATGCAAGATGGAATAGTGGATTTTCCTGAGTACAAAACATTCATTTATATGGTTCCAGATTCCACAATACAATTAATCCTTAAGAAACTACCACTTATTGAATTTCAATGTAGTGGCAAAAAAAAAAATGTCTACAATTATCTAAAAACACTATTAAAATATTCCAGACTTTTCCCACTATGTAATCTGTATAAGGCAGAATTTTCTTCATCTACTTTAACTCAACATACTGTTATGAAGTGAATATAAAAGGAGATAAGAAAATCTACATCTTTATTTAAGCCAAACTTTAAAGAGATTTGCAAAAATATAAAATAATACTGCTTTTTCTTTTGGAAAATATGTGAACTGATGTGAAATTTTTTAAATTTCTCAGTTTTAATTTCTAATACAGTAAACATAAATAGACTTAACTCACATAAGGAAAAACTCTTTGGCATCCTTAATATAATTTTAAAGCACACAAAGGAGTTCTGAAGGCAAAATGTTTGAGTGTCACTGCTGCAGACTATTCTAAGAAGGCAGGAAAGATACATCAACCAGTGCCAGACACTACGAGGAGTCCAGCCCTTACGGAGCTCACAGTCTAGCAGGAAGATAAGACACGCAGCTCCAACGCCACTCTAAGAGCGCAGGAGGGCCACAGGAGAGAGGAGATGAAGTGCCACCAGGGCTCTACTCAAGTGGAGGGAAGAGAGGCTAGAAAAGTCTTCACAGAAGAGGCAATAATCAAGAAGCCTGAATAGAAACTGAGCATCCAGAAAACAAAATCAAAGAAGCCGTGGGGATAGGGTGGGGCTGGTGCCTGCCAGGCAGGGGGAAGAGCCCAGAACAGGAGAGCCGAGGGTATACTAAGCAAAGAACAAACGTTCCATTAGATGCCACTGAGATCCAGCACAAAAGGCCTCCTGGGAGAAGCGTCTTAAACAGCTGGAGTTCAAGAAATGCTTCCCAGATGAATCTGCATATAAAATAATGACTGTGCCATGAATGGGGTTTGCTCTGCCTTATCACCCCCACATCCCACAGTACATGCAAGAAAAATTTGTGGACAAAAGCTGATAGACCCCAAGAGAATTGAGATAATTCATGCCAAGCACAAGCCAAAGGCAGAGCTGACCAAACTCCCCTCTCCCGACTCCAAGGTCTCCTTGGCCAGGCAGTTTCTTCTGAAGTCAGGCCCTGCTGAGATTCCTCTGTGCCAACCTGAGAAAACACTGAATGAATAAGGGAAGATGGACACAGGTCTTGAGATGCAACCTTTGAAGCATTTCTTAACACCTGTTCCCCGACAGGAGCAGTGGGGACTCTGAGATGAACAGTCACTGTTCTGGTCCCCAAAGCCTCATGGACAAGACTCTTGGGACAGAGAAACCCATCTGACCATGACATAATATCCTAAGGACAGAGCAGAGGGGAGCTCCACTTGAAGTTGGTGAGGCTTTCCAGAGAGGATGGAGAAGATGGGAGAAATTTAAGAGATTTTTAAAGAATGGATACATTGAATACAGACCATTAATTCACAAATATAAGGGCTCCTGAAGGGCAGGGAGTCTGTTCTATTTGCCTCTGGGTCCTCAACCCCAAGCACAGTGCCTGTCACAACAAAGACATTCCACAAACGTCTGATGAGATATTCTGAGTGTAAGGGTAAGGAAGAGATATGTGGCCAAGAAACAATTTTGAATATGCCACACGTTATCTATGCTCTGGCCTGTGACTCCCCACTCTCCCTCTGCCCACCGTTAGAAATCTTGCCAGTCTTTGGTACCCAAATCTGCCCCTAGCAGGCAGCCTCTCCTGGACCTGGACCAGCAATTGAAAGGTGAAAAGTGTCCTGTTTCATTGCAGAACCTCTTAGGCACTCAGAACAAATGAGACAGCAGCCACTGAAGATCAAGTCTCTGTTTCACCTTCACACGGCTTCTCTGTCATCTCCCTCTCTCAGCAGGCAGGGTCAGAAGAATTGCATTGGTACTCTAGTTGTGTGCCAGACTCTCTGTAAGGAAGGCTCCAATCGATACTCATGACACAAGACTGATATGATGCCCTGAAACTGAGGGAGCCTCTGCAAAACTGATGCCAGTCATTTCCTAAGGTCACGGATCCTGCTCCTCCAGGATGGATGGACCTGCTCCCTGCCTCAACCAGAGCAAGGAGGCAGGCTTCAGTGATGGATGACAGCAAGGGGATTGTCACCCTTAAGAAGGGGTGGTATGTAGCTCTGTCACCTATCCCATCAGCAATGACATGCCAGATATTCAGCTCTACCCATCATGTCTCAAATCTCCCCAATTTAAGACATTTCCTCTTTGGGGGATTAGCTGCCAATATAAGTGGCACTGAGAAAAAATTAATTACTCTGGGGTGAACTTGAGTGCCTTAGCTCACAGAGCTGTATTAGAACAAGTGATACAAACTTAAGACGCAACCTAGAGTCAGTGAGGAGGTGGAGGGATTTCAGCAGGATAAACAGTGAGTCAAACTCCAAGCTCAAGGACTTAGAGCAGTCTGGTCAACACCCTAAAACATTGTTGAATGGGAATCTCCAAGCATTTTGAACAGATTTTTTTTTTCTTTGCTCAGAAACAAGGCTTTAACAGTGGGGATGCAGAGGAGTAGTGAAATGAGGAGAAGGAGGGGGTAGTTACAGAGTGTTTGAGGAAGTATAAGAAAAACATAATTTTCCTGGAAAACACCTATTCATCCTGTGAGATTGAGGTGGAATGTGGCCTCCTCCGTACTCGGGCTGAGTGAGGCCCCCTCTGCACTGAGCTCTTATGACACCCTGCACATAACCCTGTGACAGTACATATGAGATACTGCAGCACTCTATTTCCAAAAATGTCCCCCATAGGGCACTGATGGTCTCTGAACTCAGGAATGTCATGGAATTATCTTTGTGTCCTGGGGTTCAAGCCTAGAGCAAGAACTGTGGTAGAAACTCAATGTGTTCAGGGGCTGTATTTCCAGTGAGATTCAAGTGACACACTGGAAAATGAACAATTGATTAAAAATAGAGATAGACTCCAACAAGGTTGATGTCCCAAGGGCTGCTCTGACCGTGTCCTTTCTGTTAGGCTGCTTTCTTTACCCAGAATAATATTGCCTGATCTTAATTAAAGACAATAAGAAAGGTCTGTGGATGCACAGTAAACGCTAAAGAAACAGATGTTAGAAGTATGGAAAATCAGGACTGTGTTTCCTTTGCAAAACAAATGCTTTTGAAAACAGTGGGAAACATTTTTAGGAGTGTGAGCTTCAAATTTCCCAGAACCCAACATATTGGAAATTAGTGGCCTGAGCCCAAAATACAGATGGCTTCACCTGTTTTTCCATTGTGTGTCCACATTCTGAAAAAGAAAGGAAAACTCCCTGACATGAAAGATCACATTAAGCTGCAAATTCAAATCAGGTTCTAAGATTTAAATGGCTTCTTTGGTGTCTAAATAAATATTGCTAATAAAAATCTCTCCAAGCCCGCAAAATAAGAGACCATTTTATTCAGCTCACAAAAACAATCCATACAACACAGAACAAGAAGTCTCTCCAATAAATTTATGAAAATCCGCCTCTTTGGAAGCCAAAATTAATATTCCTCCTGTTCTCCTGGGTCAGATCTGTAAGGTCACCACAGCCAGGGCTCTCTCCGAATGTTGAAGGCTACTCAATTAATCTTCTTGTTTGCAGAGATTTGAAAGCATTTAAAGAAGGTCAAAAAATAAACCCAAGCAAAATGCAGCTGAATTCCCCACTATTGTGCAAGTTTTACCTCCGCTAATTTTATCCTTCCCCTTTTCCATTATTTCTTTATTCACCTCCTCTCCAAACCTCTCTTTATTTCTTGTTTTCTTCTCTCTCATTCACTTTACTTTTTCTTCATTCTCTTTCCATTATGCAGGGTTTGGCTTTTGGGTATTATCCAATTATGCTGGAATATTTGGGCTATTTCATCTAGACAAATGTCTGTATCTTTCGCATTCTTCCACTTATCCAAAGAAGTGAAGAAAGAAAAGAGGATATGACTAAAATAAAGATAAATTGTGTTTACCAATTTGAGCTAATTAGCAGGCACTAAACACAGAGTGGTTTAGATTTTTAAAAACATCTTTGACAAGATGCATCCATTAAACAAGTTAATACAGGTACAGCACTTACAATAGTGCCGTGCATGCACTCAAAAATGTTAATTGGGCTGTTATTTTTATTATCAGCAGCAGCAGCAGCTATGCTGGTCAGCTCTAACCTCTAATTTGTGATAAGCAGTTGGTTGCAGTGGTATTGCCCATCGACGAAAGCAGTGTCGGCTCTGAAGTTAGACAGGTGGGTGCAGAATCCCCACACTGGCTCACGGTGCACTCTGAGCAGCACACCTGCCCCTCACCCACAGTCACAGGAGCAAATAAGCAACAGGTAACTCTGACAGCCAAGAATTTTAAAAAGAAGAAGAAGAAAAACATTTGAGGAAAATCAATACCAGAAGTGAGAAGCCACAGACTTAACAAATACGAGTATTGAAAACTCAAGAAAACAGAGATAATAGAGTATACAAAGGAAGAAATGTAAGATTAATAATTAATATATTCAGAATGATTAAAAAGGGTATCACATCCATGAAGAAGCAGTAGCAAGGGCCTTGCTGCTTAAAGTGTGATCCGCAGACTGGCGGCATCACTATCACCTGGGAGCTTGTTAGAAGCACAGAATCTCAGACCTCAGTCTAAAATGAACAAAACAGAATCTGCCATTTAACACACAACCAAAAGGCAATGTCTGTGCCCAGTCCTATTAAAGAAGCTCCAAACCAGTGGGCTTGGCATTTGAAACTTTGATTATTGAGAAGAAAAGTTATTGATGAACTGCAAAGCAGAAATAGATACAGCTGGATTGAAAATTAGTGAGTTGAAAGACCCAGTTGAGTTAGGTCTCCTTTAGTAGTACATCTGGACTGTTGTTGGCAAAACTCCACATTAGAAGAAAATAAAGAAAAAAAAATTTCTTAGAATCCTACATCTAGCATCTAAACTACCAGGCAAACAAGAGAGCAAGTGAAAGGCATATTGAGCATCGCAAAGATTCAGAAATGTTACCACCCTCATGCCCTGTAGGAAAAAACCTCTATCTATATATTTGAAAATACCTGAAAAAATTGTGTAAAGTAAAAAGAAAATAACACATAAGATACAAGAAACAGCGATGAATAAATGAAGTAGAAAGCATAGATTGATAAATAACTCTTGATGCATAATCTCTAAATATTTACACCTAAAATCTTACATCATCTCAAAATGAAAGGTGGCAGAGGGGAAGGGGGAGAAAAACTACTAAGCTTCTCATCTTGTTTAGGGGCAGATGGAGCTATAGAATTACTCTAGATAATAATAGCAATATGTGTTTAAATACATATGTCACAAAGACTGCATGCTATGTGATTCTGTTTATATGAAACTCTAGAAAATACAAATTTAACCCATAGTGGCAGAGAGCATATCAATGATTAACAAGGGGCTGGAGAAAGGAGGAGGATGGGGAGGTTATTGTATGGGAAATGATACAAGCCGTTATTCTGTGATGGAAATGTTCTATATATATCTCAATTGTGGTGATTAAATGGTTATATAAATTTGTCAAAATTCATCAAAATATATACTTAAAATGATATTATAAGATATTACATACAAATGATACTTGATATATACAAATGATACTTGATATTATAATATATACAATTTGCACTTCAATAAAGTTGATTTGAAAAAATGTATATGTCACATATAAAAACTAATTGCTGGAAGAATAAAAATTAAGTGCATCATTTTTAAAACACTAGAGGAAGAAAGAGGTGGGGAATCTTGATTAAGTGAACAAATACAAGTGGGGAGAATAATAATAATAATGCCTGACATTTATTTCATACTCTATTTCAGGCAAGTTTTAGATATTTTACATATAATAATTTCTATAATCTCTACAACAAGTCAGTGAGTTAAGAATGATTATAATCATTCTCATTTAATTGATGAAGAAACTGAGGCACAGAAAATCTGTGTAACTTAACCAATGTCAAACATCTAGTAAAGCAGAGCTGGGCTTCCAAGCCAGGTCTTATAACGCTCTGCCATACTGCTTCTCTTCATAGATAGAAAACATAAAATAAAATGGAAGAAACAATTGCAAAAAGTCATTAATCAAAGCAAACAAGGTTGGAATAAATTTCCCTGTTATAAGTCAAAGGCGACCAGGTGTGGTGGCTCACGCCTGTAATCCTAGCACTCTGGGAGGCCGAGCCAGGAGGCTCACTCGAGGTCAGGCATTTGAGACCAGCCTGAGCAAGAGCAAGACTCCGTCTCTACTAAAAATAGAAAGAAATGAGCTGGACAGCTAAAAATATATAGAAAAAAAAATTAGCCTGGCATGGTGGCACAGGCCTGTAGTCCCAGCTACTCAGGAGGCTGAGGCAGAAGGATTGCTTAAGCCCAGGAGTTTGAGGTTGCTGTGAGCTTGACGCCACAGCACTCTAGCCTGGGCAACAGAGCGAGAGTCTTTCTCAAAAAAAAAAAGTCAAAGGCTAATAGGATCTGTCAAAGAAAAATAAAGCTTAGCTATACGTTATTTACAAAAGACACATCTAAAACAAAAATATCCAGAAAAGTTGAAAATAAAAACATTTAAAAGATACACCAGGTAAATGTTGAAAATAGAAGTTATAATAATGTTTATATAAAAAACATAATTCAAGGTGAAAAGTTTTTTAAAATATCAAAGAGAAATAGTATAAACTGATAAAAGATACAATTAATCAAGGAAATAAAGCTGACATTAACCTTCTATGTGCCAAATTAGCACAGATTCAAAATATCTAAAGAAAAAAACATGATAAAGCGAAAACTTGGTAAAGAATTTTAATACATTTTTCTCAATAATTGACTTCTATATAGACCAAAAGCAAGTAAGGATCTGAATAATTTGACTAACAATTTATATTATTTCCATACACTTGGCATATCCACAAAAAATGACCTATTATCTGCCTACAAAGAAATGGTAGAAAATTCTATAAAGCAAAGATTATATATAGAAGAGTTTCTGATCTTATAGCAATAAAGTTAGAAATTAACAGCAAAAGGTACCCATTCTCTCTAAAAAGAGACAATCCACTCTAAAATATTACTATATTCATTTAAATATTACTAGTGGTCAAAATAAATGTAGAAATGAATGACAATGAGAATTTTATATGTCAAAATTTGTGGGATGTAGCCAATGTAGCAAAGTAATATTCAGAGGAATCTGTATGTTTTAAAATGCATTTACTATCAAACAAGAAATATTAAAAATAAAATGACTATGAATACAATTAAAAATACTATAAAATAACAATGAAGTAAATTCAAAGACTGCAGAAAAAGAAATTAACAAATAGAAAATAAATATTAATAAAATAAAAATGATAAATTTTAGGGTTAGTCAATAATCCCAAAAGCTGTTTCTTTAGGAAAAAAAAAAAACAATAAAAATAGATGAACTCCTGGAAAATCTTGTAAAAAAGGAGAGAAGACAAAACCATATGGAAAACAAAACAAAAAGGTTTATTACCAATTGCTATGCTTTTTTTTTTTTTTAGTTCCCTCCCCTTTCCCCACTATGCTTTGAATGTTTGTCCTCTCCAAAACTCATGTTGAAACTTAATCCCCAACATGGTAGCGGTCAGAGGTAGATCTTTTAAGAGGTGATTGAGTCATGGAATAATGGGTTAATGGATTAATGGGTTATCATGGGAATGGGACTGGTGGCTTTATAAGAAGAGGAAGAGAGATTTGAGCTAGCACACTCAACCTCCTTACCATGTGATGCCTTTTGTGGTCTTGGGACTCTGCAGAGAGTCCCCACTAGCAAGAAGGCCCTCATCATATGCAGCCCCTCAATCTTGGACTTCTTAGCCTCCATAACTATAAGAAATAAATTCCTTTTCTTTGTAAATTACCCAATTTCAGATATTCTGTTATAAACAACAGAAAACAGACTAAGACACCAATATGGAGGAGATTTTGAAAATGTTAAGAGAATATTATATATAAGTTATGCCAGTAAATTCAGAAATCTAGACAAAGTGAGTAACATAATATCCTGGGAAAGTATAAATTACCACATAGACTCCAAAATAGTATTGAAAAATCTAAATAGCCAGTAATCAGAAGAGAACATTGAAACAATAATCAGAAATCTTTTTAAGAAGCCAATTCTCAGGTGATTTTATGGGTAAATTCTACTTAATCTTTAAGGAACTATCCCAAAGTATTTTTTTTTTTTTTTTTTGAGACAGAGTCTCACTCTGTTGCCCGGGCTAGAGTGAGTGCCGTGGCGTCAGCCTAGCTCACAGCAACCTCAAACTCCTGGGCTTAAGCGATCCTCCTGTCTCAGCCTCCCGAGTAGCTGGGACTACAGGCATGCGCCACCATGCCCAGCTAATTTTTTGTATATATATATTTTAGTTGTCCATATAATTTCTTTCTATTTTTAGTAGAGACAGGGTCTCACTCTTGCTCAGGCTGGTCTCGAACTCCTGACCTAGAGTGATCCACCCGCCTCGGCCTCCCAGAGTGCTAGGATTACAGGCGTGAGCCACCGCGCCCGGCCCCAAAGTATTTTTAATGGACAGCTTTCCATTTGATTCTATGACACTAGTGAATCCTGATATCAAACCATAAAATGTTAGTGTCAAAATCACTCAATTGGACTTATGAATACAAATTTAAAAATCCTAAATCAAAAAGCTTAATTGTACCTTTTATAAAAAGTTATTAGATAGATAGATAAGAGAGAGAGTGTGTATGTTAGGGTTTAGAAAGACCTCAGTGGTAATTTAATTCAGTAACCTAGTTTAAAAAAGAGTTTTATGTCCAAAAATGGGATATTATTTACTCAATTGTCACATCAAGTAAGTGACAATAATCTGCCCTTCTAATTCAGGTTCAAGCCTTTATTCACTACTTGAGAGGATCTTTAAAGTCTTTCATTCCTATCTTCTTCACCTCTTATCCATGGGTCACAAATATTGTCTGAATGTAGGTTGGATATAGGGAATGGGATGAAAATATATAGATATAGACATTTTCTTAATAGTTTAAGTGCATTTGTAAATAAATGAAATAATCTTGGTATTTTTGGAAGCAACCCTAACATTTGAGGTCAAAGTAAAGGGAAATGACCTTGACCTTGTTTTGTTTTTTTTTTTTTTTTTCTGAAACAGGGTCTAGCTCTGTAGCTAGAGTGTAGTGGCATCATCATAGTTTACTGCAGCCTCAAACTCTCAAACTCCTAGGCTTGAGCAATCCTTCTGCCTCAGCCTCCCTAGTAGCTGGGACTACAGGCACATGCCACCACGCCCAGCTAATTTTTCTATTTTTTTGTGGAGACGGAGTCTCGGTCTTGCTCAGGCTGGTCTCAAACTCCTGGCTTCAAGCAATCCTTCTGCCTTGGCTTCCCAAAGTGTTAGGATTACAGGCATGAGCCACCATGCCTGGCCCATGACCTTTCTTTGTTAGAGCCAAAATACTGGGGCCCTTACACCATGGCTTTGATTTATTGTATGCATTAAAATGTTCTTATAAGTATCTAACAAAATCTCACATATTTTCTCAGTATATGTTATCCGTCTTGATTTCTTTTCCTCTTTTGGTAACCAATGAAGAAGAAACAAATTTTCTATATCAAGACAACTTCGTAGGTGATATCCTGAAAAACTGTAAGATTCACAACTTAATTCCGAGCTTTTCATATGGCTTATTTCTGACCTCCAGTGTCAGAACAGCAGAGGGAAGTTGAAAATATAGAGGTCAGGACACAAATTCTATAGATTCAAAGAGTAATTCTTCCTGAGTATTAAGTTTAAAATGTGCAGTTCAACACCATTGCTGTTCTCGTTCATTAATTCATTCAGCAAATATTTAGAATATGTATTATGTGCTAGACTCTATGAAAAATGCCATACAGTGCAACAATTACAAGTATTTGCATTCTTTAAAATCTGCTCTCTACTAGGTAAAATACAAGAATCAGAATGTTTCTCATAAAGCAATGATTCCTATACACTAAAGGAAGATGTGCTCAGCACCTAGTTTTCCTGAAGCAGAATTTGGTCTTACTACAGCAATAGCTGGAGTGAACTTGAATCAGATATAGCCCCTTCTCCAAAGAGCCTAGTATTCGATAAGAGGAGAATGAGACAAATAACAACAGAAGGAAGAATGATATTGGTGTAAGTCATAGGAGTATTCAGGAGAGAAGACTGCTTGTAGCTGGAGAGATAAGAGATCAGCTTCAGGGCATTAGAGCTAACCCCAGAGAAGGTGTAGAATTTGTATACATGAAGAAAGTTGTTGCAAGCCGATGAAGCAACATTTTTCCAGAAACAGGAAAGCACAGGGAACACCTATGAAAGACCATTTTCTCCATTTGAAAGTTATAAAGTGATAAGATAAAAATATATTTTGGAAATAGATCATAGTGGACCCTGAATGCCAAATTGATGATGAAAATGCTACCATATAAACCCACCTTATTCAACTCAAGCCAAGGAAAAAATCTTCACTTACCAAGTAACTGAACACTTAATTTCATAATTTCATGATTCTTATTTTATTAAAAGCAAAATAAATGCAATAAACTTTATCCCCAAGTGTGGATTTCTATATTCAATTAATTTCCTCAAGGTAATGATATTTCTGCCTTTAAACTTTTCATTATGGATCAGGCCACTTATTTCTGGGAGGTAAAATTTTTCAATTATAAAGCAGCCAATGCTATCCTTAAGCTGAAAACAAGGTTGCAATCTCAATATAAATGTTTACTTTTATTGATCTATCCTGTGCCTACTTTCCAGATGCCCCTTGACTAGGCTGAGGACGTTAGTTACCTGTCCTTGTTGAGAGAGGAGCATGTATTGGACCTTTCTCAGAAAAGAATAAACCAGATCAAAAACAACCATCTCCCGTTAAGGAAGGAAACACTAGTCTGGCTGCAACATCCAGTTACTGGAACTCCATAGTAAACACACACTCACACACACACCAGATCCAAAGATTAATGCAAACCATGTCCCAATCACCACCAACCATCTTTCCCTTTGAAGGCATTCAAATATTATGAGACATGAATTGCATGTCTTCAAATGGTAGGAATAGCTTAAGCAGAATAGCTCATTGACAGACCTTAAACTCCTTCCAGTATTAAGTACCCTCCACCCCATCCCACCTATAGGACTATAAAATATACATATGCCCCACTTGGTAACAGAGCCTAGTACCTGGGTTTTTTGTTTTGGTTTGTTTTGTTTTGGTTTGGTTTGGTTTTTTGAGTCCAGCCTGTACTACTTTATCATTTATATGAAATTCGACAAAATCATGCTGTGTGTCCTCATTTGTTAAACAACATAATCATACTTTTCTTACAGGATTGTTATAAGGATCATGTGAGAAAAATATTTACATCCGTATTTGGTAAAGTATGTGCGTATACTTTCTGTTGCTGTTATTTAGCATGTTTTATTAAGCAGCTACTATTTATGAGGTGATAGAAATGACAAAAATATGGTTGCCTTCCTACAAGGATGCAAAGTCTCTGCTGAAACATTTGGGGAAGGTCAAGTGTTATAACTATTTGTAGCAACTGTATAGACTTACTAAATTCCCTGTTCTCTTGGCATCAGATAAGGTGATATATATTTAAATGATACAGGGAAAACACAGCTTTATCAGACCAGCATCAGTTTAGGCCCCATCACACCGCTCTGACGGGGATGGAGGAGCGATGACAGCTATGAGAGAAATGCAGAGTATGAGACAAACCTTAGTTAAGGAATACTTTTCCCTAGGGGCTTATTAGGAATGAAAGAAGTTATATTTAGCCTAATTAAGCAAAGTTACTTTAATCAGGTTGAAATTTTTGAATTGCAAAGGTAGAGACGACCCTTGAACTATCTTCAGATTCTTTCCAGGGGAAGGGAAATGTGAGGAATGACAGGTGGAGAGGAATTCTGAAGTGAACATGAGTAATGAAACAGCTAAAGAACAACAATACATTTTAAAAGGATGTCTCATTTTTATGATAGAATATATCTCGAGCAGAAAACTTTTGATTTGGTAAGTCCTCTTGACAAGCTCATACTTACTGGTATTTCTATTGGCGCACTTTACAAAGTCACATTTTTATTTATAGGTTGATAGTGTCCATTATTAGAATAACTAATTGATAATAGTAGTCTGCACCATTCACTGAGCACCTGCTATGTTTTCAGTGTATTGCATGTTTTGTTTTTAACATCGTTTGCAGGAGGTGTTACCATCTTCATCATGTATATGAGGAAGCCGAGGATCACAGAGGTAAAGAAACTTGCTCAAAGTCACAGAGCCACTGAATGACAAAAATTGGATTTTAAGCGGGACCTGCCAAGCATCACAAGTAACATATTATATGCTTATAATTCCATGTCTAGAATTTGGCAATAGAAACTTAGTATAGGTACTTGGAAAATATTTTGTTTAATTAACTGACAGTAGAATAATAAACATAGGAGGTTAATAATGTTAGACCTAGGAGGGATCTTTGAGATCAAATCCCAAATCCTCATTTCCCAGGCAGGAAGACTTAGATCTAAAGAGGAAAGATGACTCTCCCAAGGCAATACCCAACCCCTGCTCCAGTTGTTCCTGAGGGCCCTTAGGCAGACCATGCACCAGGCCCAGGAACTAGCCAATCCGCTACTGTGACCATGAGGCATCAACTTTGGCCCTCGCTCTCCTCTGGATTCTGCTAGGTCGCCTCTGTTGCCCACAAACCCCCAGGAGGAGCCTCACCACAGCTGCTCCACCCATTGTTAGCAGCCCAACGCCCAAGCCGAGTCCTCAAAGTTTCCAGGCCTCCGGCCCCAAGGCTTTGCTGGCTTCCATGCAGCACCAGCAAGAAGTACCTCCTCCCCAGCTCAGTGTCACCCTTGGTTACCTGGGCCCCAGTGGCTGTGCTTGTGCCAAGAATCTCACAAAATATTTTTTAAACTGGACTGCCAGCTTCCACACCCAGCCATGCCCCAGAGCATCCCTAATTATAGGCACTCAAACCCAGTCAATGGAAAAACAGGAGAAATGAGCCAGGACATCTTCTCCTTTTTTCTTGTCCTTTTTCCCAGACTCTGGCCCCACCCAAACCCCATCTCTCTTCCCCCAGGTACAAAACAAAATCTCCTATGCGTGTGACTGGACACAAACACAGGTAAATATCTTCTGTGTGCATGTGTGTGTATGTGTGTGAGTGTGCATGTATAAACGCAGCAGGGATATTAGCAGTCAAATACTCTGCTATACTTGGATCAATTTGCTGCCCTTTTTAAGTGTCATTCACAGTTTATGGCTGCTACAAAACTTTTACAAAAGTTCTAACCACTGGAATTTACCTCTCTGAGCTCAAGAAATTCAAGGTGAATTGTAAAGTTTGAAACAAATTTGTCCAACCAAATTGCAGTGAGTGGCAGGACACCTGAGAGTGCCTTTATTGCTCCAGTGTAAAATGTCACAAATCTTGACGTGGAATCAGTAAGGGACTCCATTAACAGACATGTATACAGATGAAGCCCAGATGACTGCCTGTAGCCTTAAGGAATTAGGAGACAGAATTCACCAACTGTTGATTGGCCTCTGTCAAGATGCCTAACATTCTTCTAGGTTTTTGTCTTCCTGGATAAAGCATATTAAAGAAGAAAAGTCAAAGTTTACATTAAACTAAGCATCATGTTCTACACTTTCATCTTCTCTTGGTTAATCTTCCCAAAAGCCATGTGAGGCCTGGAGAGTTTAATTCATGATCAGTCCAAAATCATGCAGCCAAGGGATGGGAAAGCCAAGCAAGGGTCTGGGTCTTCTCATTTCAAATAGCATGCCTTTCCAGCGCACATACTTACCTGCAGGCCATCTTTACACGCTGAGAACACACACCCTTTCATGTGTTTACTTCAGTGGGCCCCTCTTGTCATTACTGACAGGTTCCTCCTCAGAGAGATACGTGGTCCACTGTTGTCCACTGACCTGAGGCCAGGTATATAGCTTATTATCAAATGGCCTCCAACTCTTTATTAGTGAGTTTAAGCCCCTCTGAAATCTCTTTTTATATATATATATATATTTTTTTTTTTTTTTTGAGACAGAGTCTTGCTTTGTTGCCTGGGCTAGAGTGAGTGCCGTGGCATCAGCCTAGCTCACAGCAACCTCAAACTCCTGGGCTTAAGCAATCCTACTGCCTCAGCCTCCCGAGTAGCTGGGACTACAGGCATGAGCCACTATGCCTGGCTAATTTTTTTTTTATATATATATTTTAGTTGGCCAGATAATTTCTTTCTATTTTTAGTAGAGACAGGGTCTCGTTCTTGCTCAGGCTGGTCTCGAACTCATGACCTCAAGCGATCCACCCGCCTCGGCCTCCCAGAGTGCTAGGATTACAGGCATGAGCCACCGCGCCTGGCCTGAAATCTCTTTTGATTGCAAAACAGAAATGAGCTGAACCTGGAGTAATCTCAAGCAAATTCCAACCTCTGGAATTTAAAGACATAAAAATAATAAGGCAAAAAGATAGTTTCATCAATATAAAATTACTACCAAGGAACCTCCAAAAATATGACATCATTAATGCAGTAGGACATGATGTAATTGTGGCACATAGTTTTCAGAAGGACAGAAACAGTGTAAGAGAAGGTAGTTATATTGAGAGTGTGTGTTTGTGTGTGTTTTTGATTATTGTTTAATGGAAAGAAATACACCATTATGCTTTGAGGAAAGTTGAGAATAGAGAGGTAATCTTTGTTACTAAATGATGCAGAGTGAACCTTGTAGGGTAGTTTCCTGGTCTGTATTTTTATCAAGTTTTGTGTAACACTTAACACCTATGACCATACTTTGGTTTTTTGTTTGTTTGTTTGTTTGTTTGTTTTCGTCTATTCTTTCATTTGAGCACAAATTTTGGATTGCCCATTATGTGAACACACCTTGCCAACTGAACCATATTTCCTGTCCCTGCATAGTGTTGCCTTTCCATCCTGCCCTAACCTTGTCTTTTCACTTTCTTTCTCAAAATTCTAATCATCTTTCTACACCTTTAACTGCTCTGCTGATCTGTCCCCTTCACTGACTCCCCTTCCTGCTTTTGCCTCTTGCCTCTTTTTAGACATTACCCAGGGTTAGTGCTTGGCTCACAACAATCCCTGTCCCCATGGATTTTTTTTCCTCATTCATTCTCACAGCCTGCTGAGGACCTCCAAAACCACATCACCACTTCTTTCAAATAAGTTCCAGCGGTGCATCTTCATCGTTTTCCTTGACTTGTCTGTTCATATCTTGCCATCTTCCGTAACCAGCCCATTTCAATCACACTCTTATTCTTCTAGTCATCCAGGCTGAAAAGTGGCATTATTTTTAACCCATTCTCCATCTTCACCTCCTATAATGTGAGGTTTTGCTAAACATTTAAATCCACTTATTTCTCTCTATATTTGCTGCCAGTACCTTGACAACACTCTTGCTGGCCTACATGTAAATTATTACAGGGCTTCCTTTGTGGCTTCTCTGCCTCTGGTCTCTTCTCCCTCCAATCCACCCTTGCCCAAACTCCTTCACTCAAATGCCTTTAATGATTCTTATTTCTGTCTTTGAAGTCCTGAATCAGTCTTATTTCAAAGCACAAGCAGTCATGATCTAACCCAGTTTACCTAGTTAATTCTAGTACTGCTCAACATGTACTTCCTAATCTACCCAGGTGGCCTCCGCACAGTACGCCTAAGACCACTTTCTTTTTGCTTATATGAGTCCTGTTTTCCCAAATTCTTCATTCTTTCCCCTTCAAGTCCTGAAATTCAGCTTATCCTTCAAGACTTAGTCCATGCCCCTCTTTCTTTAGGAGCCTATGCTGGTCAACTGCCAGTTGCTCTCAGATCCATCTCCTCCTTCCCTTGTCCTCTCTGTGTCACCACTGGGGAACTAAGCTCCCTTGCCCTCTAGCTTTTAGATATCTTTGGCCCCAGTGAAGCATGAAAAAAGATTCAAGAGGAAGAGAAAGACAAGCCAATGTTTATCTTTTTCTATTTCTGTTTTTTGTAGTGCCTGTAGCAATGGCTAGTTCTGCTCCATGGCTCCAGCTACGGTGGACAGTCCCAGCTTCTGAGCTCTGGAAACAATACTTCCACTCTTTGATCTCTCCAGTCTAGGGTGGTCCTTGTTCTCTGGGTTGCCCACCTTGTTTGGACTACCCCCTGTTTGGTTTCTTAGCTCTTCTATTACAGATATGACCAGTTCCCTATATTAAAACTGCCTCTGTTTAAAGATCTAGCATGGTTTCTGTTCTCTGTCCAGACTTAAGGAAGGGTGGACTAGGTAACCTTCAACATCCTTTCTAGGTCTAACAGTCTTTGTCCATTACAATATAATGCAGCCCTGTATTACATACTGCTTGGAATTATACAATAATTTTTTCTCATATATTCATTCATTCAACAGATGTCTACTTAGCTATACAATGTACATGCAACCACATCACATCAAGTGTTGGAATTTGGAGGAAGAGCACAAAAGAATGTCAGGTACAGAGCAGTTAGAACTTTGGACATTCACAAGCAAGTCAAGCACCAACGGAAACTAGTACTTGGTTAAGAGACAGGTAAATGCCAGAGAAAACACCTAGTATTTCATATTTAAATAGTTTGGCCTCATAGAGGAGGTATTAGATATGTGTTTAGAGGACTGAGTTCATGTCCAGAAGGTCAATAAAGATTGACTGGTTTATTTTTTTTTCCTGCAGTAATTGCATATTATACTACTGGAATATGGGGAGTGCAGAATGTCAATCAAAGCCAAGAGAAATAAAAAGCTTTTTTAAGACCAAGAATCCTGTTTAAATTATTATGAGTATGTGTTTTTGCATGTTTTAAAATAATTTTATTTTAAATTGTTAGTATATTGATAATGGATTCATAATGGGAAGAGATCACAAAAATGAAAAAAAATCGTTCATTCAGCTTTTATTATTAAGCTATGCTGAGACCTGGTAAAAATATGTGTGTGTGCATACACACACATATACACATATATATACACACATATATAGGTAGATAGATAGAAAGAAATCATGATCTCTTCCCTTGAGGAGCTTACAATTTAGTGGGGGACGCAAACAAGTAAACAGCAACAACAGTTCAGCCTGATGGCGAGAACTGCAGTTACCTACTGTGTACCTAACACCACACTACTGTTTTACTTAAGTTATAAACACGAACCTTTTTTTGTAGATAGTATTATCACAAATCACATATTATTGTACAAAAATAAATAAAAACATAGACTCAAAAACATTGAAACTTTTTTAAAAGTGACACAGCTAGTGTGTTGTGGAGCCAAGAAAGCCATGCTTTCCTAACTACATAATACAGCATAATATACCTGTCTCCACCAGATCACTGTGTTTCATACAACCCCAAATTTATATGGCAGGTAAAGATGGAACTTAGTAAGATATGGAACTTAGTAAGATAAAGGAGTTTTGACTGCACTCTAGTCAGGGCTAGCTAAGAACTTTCATTGCCAATTCCAGTTTTCCCCTCCTCCCCTCATTTGATAGGAGGTGTATAAGAAATGTAGAATGCATCTTCAGGACATTCTAACTATAGAAATACATTTTCAAGGAAAGGGGTTTTAGGAGAAACACTAAAGAGACCAACAGAGCTCTTCAAGGCACAATAATCGGTGAATGGCTCCATTACCATCTCTTCTGGAAAGAGGCATTGACTTTACTTCAGATACACTACATTAAATTTAAGCCGCCATACATTGGGTTCTGTATGGCGCAAAGCTGACAGTGCAATTTCTCAGTTCTCCACCTAAACAAAAGTATTCTGGTAAGAAAGAGATTCTTTGCATTGGCCGGGCGCGGTGGCTCACGCCTGTAATCCTAGCACTCTGGGAGGCCGAGGCGGGTGGATTGCTCAAGGTCAGGAGTTCGAGACCAGCCTGAGCGAGACTCCGTCTCTACTAAAAATAGAAAGACATTATATGGAAAGAAGAAAGAGATTCTTTGCATTTCAAAGCAGATTAATAAAAATCTCATTTATACTGAGTGCTTGAAATGTATGAGATGTGAATATTTCCTAGCTATAAATATAATTTATGACTGAGTTCAAAGCCTAGAATATATCAATTTCTCTCTAGTACTTTTTAATTAAGGTATAATTAACATACAAGAAAATATACAAATTGTTAATGTTCAGTTCAATGAATTTTGATAATTTTATACACATGAATAACCACTCAAAGAAAATATTAAATATCTTCATCAACCCAAAAAGTTCATTCTGTCCATTTCCAGTAAATATTTTCTACAGAGGCAGTAACTTTCTAATTCCTATCACCATAGATTAGTTTTGCCTATTCTTGGACATTAAATAGAATCAAATGGTGTATATTTTTGTTGTACCGAGCTTCTTTGAGTTAGTATGTTTTGAGATCCATGCATGTTGTTATACATAAGAATAGCTCATTACTTTTTATCGCTAAGTACTACTCCATTAAATTAATATACTGTAATTTTTTATTATCCTGTGGTGGACATTTGCATTGTTACCAGATTTTAACTTTTATTAATAAGACTTCTAAAAAAATTGTTAAGTCTTTTGTGGACTTCTGTTTTCATATGTCTTATCTAGTAAATACCTAAGGAGGAGCACTACTCAGCCATGGGGTACATCAATGTTTAACTTTATGTTTAAAAATGTAGACTTATGTTTTCATATATCTACTCCTACCAAACACCTAGGAGTAGAAACTACTCAGTCATGGGGTATATCAATGTTTAACTTCAAAAAAAACTGCAGGACACTTTTCCACAGTTACTCATCATTTTCTACTCATACTAGCAATGTATGAAAGTTCCAGTTGCTCCACACAGTCCCTGGCATTTAGTGCTGTCAGTCTTCCTGATTTTTGCCATTTATACTTTACGTCATTGTAGTTTTAATTCTGAATAATCACTTTATCATGTGCTTGTTGGCTATTCATATATATATTTTTTGAAATGTTTGTCCATTTTTCTGCATATAATGATATGACTTCTTTTTAAATCTGATTTATTGTGACAATATTTAACTATTTACTTGAGAGTTCAGGCATTCATCAATCATTCCCAGTCTAAACAGTAATAGATTTGCCTAGGTGGCCCATAAGTGTCATCCTGGAAATTATTGGGCATGTTTGAATTTTTAGTTACATTATCTTATCACTTCCAGTAATGATCAATGCATTTAAAAAGGGGGAAGGAGAGACCATTAAGCCCAGGGCTTAACAACAATGTCCCATATGGAAACATTAAACTACTTACTAACCATCTGCTCATGGCGACAAGCCCATACTGTTTTTATATGGAGTATTTTTTATAAAGAACAGTCTCAATGACAGATAATATACATATTTTGACAATGTGATATTCAATCAGCAATCTAAAGCTTGATGAGAATGGGGCAAACTAGAGGCACACTCACAGACCATTACAACTGAAAAGGAACTTAGAGCTCATCTAAGTGAAATCATTTAATGTTTAAGAAGAGAAATCTGAGGGCCAGAGACAATTAATTTCCAAGCCAGGAACAGAACTCAGAGAATTTTATGTACAGCCCAGTAACCCTGCCACAATATCATCATGCGTTTAGAGAGGAAAAGTGCTCTCATTTACAGTCTAAATTAGAAAAGAAAGTCCAAACTTATTAGATGTTTAGAAAAATGCTAAATGGACAAACAAAAGACAACAGGAAGGCTGCTTTGGAGCCACTGAAAATTTGTGGAATCCTATGCCAAGAATACCTGAATGTAAGTCCCAGCCCTACCACTCAATAATCATGTGGATTTGGACAAATGATTTCTTCTTAATATTTTAATATCTTCACCTAAAAATTGGAGTTAAAGAACATAAACATGCTTTTATATGTAGAAACATTAAAAAGTATATATGGAAAAGAGGACCTGAAATAAAAAAGCTCCTGGCTTCTCCTTCAAAGCTGTAAACCAGAAGTGGCAGTTATGGAATAATGGGATGAAAATATTCCATGAGAGATGAGTGAACAAAACTAGGCTCACTTCTTGAGGCTACAGATTTGCTATGTATGGGGGTATCCCCATGCATTAAAAGGATCAGAAAATAAGTAGGTTGCCAATTTTATCCCTGAGGCTATAGGAAGCTATGGACCCAAGGAAGCAGAACTACAGAAAACACAGCCTAGTCTGAAACTGAGCTAGGCAACCCATTGTCTAAAATCACCATAAAGCTAAATCCCCAAAATGCCATTATAAAATTGGGGTCAGGACTGGAGACATAGGGGAGGTAGTTTGAAATTCCTACAAAAATACAAAACTATTGGCCAGGGATTAAAGAGATGAAAATAATTTCTCTGACTTGAAATGGGCCCATATGCCTAAATTCTAATACTGATGGGGAAAAAAGTCAAGAATGAAGAAAAACAACCAATGAAGTCAAAACTCAGAACATGAATTCACTCCTTGTAAAATTAATACTAAGAAGCAGTCTTGGGGGCCAAGTTGGTGGACTAGAAACAGCCTGCATGTGCCTTCAAAGAGAAGATGGAGAGTTGCAGGTAGATGTTCACTTATGGATGAATCGCCTTGAAGACAGCATTGTGAATCAAGAGAGAAGTGACTGGAGACACCTAAAGTGAAGGAGACTGTAGTGGAGTGACTCACTGAGCTGGATGGGGGGGTACCTGGGGAACAGAACCCACATGTGGGAAAGGCACAGAGGAAAGAACCTTGGGGCTCCACACTGCCACCCATGAAAACTGCAACTCAAGCCGCAAGAAGGCCCTTCCACCACTGCAGGCCTCAGGACTGACACAGAGAGCTACTTGGAGACCATGTAGCAGCACTGCTCTGGAAAGGAGGCACAGCAGGGTCCTGCTAGCTTCTGATTTTGGGTCACTGCAACTGATGCCATTTTGAGCTCTCAGCCCCTGAGTGTTCTGTCTATGCAGGGATCAGCTCCACTGCAGCTGCCTCTTCATTGCCCCTACTGAGCTGAGGAGAGAGCACAGAGGCCAGATACTTCTGCATGGCCTGTGATTGGGTGCTGTGGGCCCATCCCCATCATCAGGGGACCCAAGCAGAGCAGATGCATGGCCTCCAGTATCTGTCACTACCATCTAGACAGCATAGCCACCACTGCTGCCACTGGGGTAAAGCTGCCACTAATGGACCTAGGAGTGATAAGCACCTATGCTAGGACCATAGCTGCTTCTGCTGCCAGACCTGAGCAGAACAGGGGCTTCTGCCACCATGATTCACCTGAGCTTCCATCAGTGGCCTGGGGACCAACCCACCACTCTACATGAATATCCTCCAGCACTGGTTTGGACTTTGACAATTACAGGGGGAACAGGGCAATGCAGGAGAGTAGCTGTCTTACAAGCTCTCAGTGCAAGCCAGTGTCATCTTGATAGCAAAGCCAGGGAATGATAAAACAGAAAAAGAAAACTGTCGACCAATATCCCTCAAGAACATAGATGCAAAAACCCTCAACAAAGTGCTAGCAAACTGGATCCAAAAGCACATCAAAAAGATAATCACCATGATCAAGTAGGTTTCAACCCAGGGATGCAAAGATAGCTCAACATACTCAAATCAATAAATGTGATTCCCCACATAAACAGAATTAAACACAAAAACTATGTGATCATCTCAATAGATGCTAAAAAACATTCTATAAAATCCATCATCTCTTCACAATAAAAACTCATCACAAACTAGGTGCAGAAGGAACATACCTCAAAATGATAAAAACCGTGTATGACAAATCCACAGCCAACCTCATACTGAATGGGGAAAAGTTGAAAGCATTCTCCCTAAGACCTGAAACAAGACAAAGATGCCCACTGTCACCACTTCTATTCAACGTAGTCCTGTAAGTTCTAGCCAGAGAACTCAGGCAAGATAAATCAATAAAGGGCATCCAAATTGGGAAAGAGGAGTTCAGGCTATCCCCGTTTGCCAATGATATGATCTTATATCTAGAAAACCCTAAAGACTCCTCCAAAAGCCTTCTAGAATTGATAAACAAATTCAGTAAAGTCTCAGGTTACAAAATTAATGTACACAAATCATTAGCATTTCTATACACTAAAACAGGATGAAAATTGAATCAAGAACGCAATGCCAGGGAGTAGGGGGGCAAGGGCAATATACATAACCTAAACTTTTGTACCCCCATAATATGCTGAAATAAAAAAAAAAGAACGTGATGCCATTTATAATAGCTGCAAAGAAAATGAAATACCTAGAAATATACTTAATCAAAAAGGTGAAATATCTCTACAAGGAGAATTATAAAACACTGATGAAAGAAATCATAGCTGATGCAAACAAATGGAGAAACATTTCATGCTCATGGATTGGAAGAATCAACATTGTTACAATGTACATACTGCCCAAAGTGATTTACAGATTCCATGCAATTCCAAAATACCAATGGCATTTTTAGAGCTAGACAAAAATCCTAAATTTTATATGGAAACAAAAAAGAGCCCAATAGCTAAAGCAATGATAAATAAAAAGATCTTATCTAGAGGCATCGCATTAACTGACTTCAAATTGTACTACAAGGCAATAGTAACCAAAACAGCATGGTACTGGTATAAAAGTAGACACATAGACCAGTGGAACAGAATAAAGCATCCAGAAATAAAGCCATAAAGCTACAACCAACTGATTTTCAACAAAGCAGATAAAAAGACACACTACAGAAACAACACCCTATTCAATAAATGGTGCTGGGAAAATTGGATAGCAACATGCAGAAGAATGAAGCTGGATCTCTATCTCTCACTATATACAAAAATTAATTCAATATGAATTAAAGATCTAAATATAAAACCTTAAACCATAAGAAATCTTAAAGAAAATGTAGGAAAATCTCTTTAGAACATTGGCCTAGACAAAGGATTTATGACTAAGACCCTAAAGGCAAATATAGCAATAACAAAAATAAATAAATGGGACTTAGTTAAATTAAAAAGTTTCTGCACAGCAAAGGAAATAACCAACAGAGTAAATAGACAACCTACATAATAGCAATAAATATTTGCAAACTATACATCCAACAAAGGACTAATATCCACAATCTACAAACTCAAACAAATCAACAAGAAAAAAGTCTAATAATACCATGAAAAAGTGAACAAAATATATGAACAGACTTTTTTCAAAAAAAAATAGTCAACAAATATATGAAAAAATGTTCAATGTCACTAATCATCAAGGAAATGCAGATCAAAACCACAATGAGGGCCGGGTGCGGTGGCTCACGCCTGTAATCCTAGCCCTCTGGGAGGCCGAGGCGGGTGGATCGCTCGAGGTCAGGAGTTCGAGACCAGCCTGAGCAAGAGTGAGACCCCATCTCTACTAAAAACAGAAAGAAATTATCTGGCCAACTAAAATATATATAGAAAAAATTAGCCGGGCATGGTGGCACATGCCTGTCATCCCAGCTATTCGGGAGGCTGAGGCAGTAAGATTGCTTAAGCCCAGGAGTTTGAGGTTGCTGTGAGCTAGGCTGATGCCATGACACTCACTCTAGCCCCGGCAACAAAGCGAGACTTTGTCTCAAAAAAAAAAAAAAAAAACACAAAACCATAATGAGATACCACCATAACCTGTCAGAATGGCCATTAATGAAAAATCAAAGAACAATAGATGTGGGCGCAGATGCGGTGAAAAGGGAATGCTTATACACTTGATGGGAACGTAAACTAGTACAACCTCTGTGGGAAACAGTATGGAGATTTTTGAAAGAACTAAAAGCTGACCTACTTTTTGATCCAACAATCCCACCACTACCCAAAGGAAAAGAAGTCATTTTATAAAAAAGATACCTACACCTGAAGGTTTATCGCAGCACAATTTACAATAGCAAAGATATGGAATCAACCTAAGTGCCCACCAATGGATGAGTGGATAAAGAAAATGTGATGTGTATATATATGGTGGAGTACTACTCAACCATGAAAAGGAATGAAATAATGTCTTTTGTACCAACTTGGGTGAAACTGGACACCATTATCCTAAGTGAAGTAGCTCAGGAACAAAAAAAAGAAACACCACATATTCTTACCTGTCTGTGGGAGCTAAATCATGGGTATGCCGCAGTTATAAAGTGATGTAATGGACATTAGAAACTAAGAAGGGAGGAGGTTGAGAGGGGAGTGAGGAATAAAAATTTACTTAACAGGTACAATGTACACTATTCTGGTGACAGATACACTAAAATCCCTGTCCTCAGCATTACACAATCCATCCATGTAACAAAAAACACTTGTTCCCCAATCTATTGAAATTTTTTAAAAAGAGGCAGTCTGACAAAAATTTTAAAATAAGAATTTCAGCATACTCAAAGAGATAAATGATAAAATAATTATATAATTTAGTTATTAATTATTATAATTAAATTATATAATTATTCTTCATAATAATTAAAATAATTAAATAATTAAAATAATCCAAAGTACGACAAAAAGCAAAGTAATAGAAAAATAGCTGGATATGACAATAAGATCAATAAATGAACATAGCTAGAGAAAGAACAGCACAGAGATAAAGAAATAAAAATATGAAAGTATAGTGAAGAACCATGGAAAATAAACTCTAACATATATCTAACTCCTGTTCCAAATGAAGAGAATAGAGGAAAATCAAATTAAATATCAGAGAAGTTTTCAAAATTAAAAAATAAAATAATTCTTCAGAATATAAAACACTCCAAAAACCAATACAAATTGATAGACAAACCTATACCATAGCCCATCTAATGAATCTGCAAAACTTCAAAGACAAAGAAAAAAGCCAAATTCTAGAAATAACAAAAGTTATACTGATGGCAGACGTCTCATCAACATCAATGATTTCCAAAAACTAGTAGGTTGGAATATTTAAAGTGCTTAAGGAAATTGTTAATTCACAATTTGAATCCCCATTAAGCTATCATACAAAAGTAAGGGTCAGAGATATGAAATAATGTGGAATAATTTCCAAGATATATTAATTATTGTAAAAAGCAAGAAACATAAGAGAATATTGGTAACATACAGGGGCTGTCTGGAAAGTATCCAGCCATTGTCAATTGACGAGAACGGTTACACGGCTGGATACTTTCCAAACAGCCCTTGTATAAACTACTTCTTCAGTATAAATAGAATCACAGATATTACTTCTATGTCTATTTTACATGAGAAAGAAGGAAAAATAAAACATATCTGTGCTTATTTTTCCTAAAAGAAATATTGGAAAGATAAAGCAAAAAAAAATAATGAAATTGCTTACCTACAGGAAGTGTAAAGGATAGGGGAGAATGTGACACTTCTATGAGCATACCTTTTTGTACTGTTTTGATGTATGGAATCATGTTAATGATCTGCATATTCAAAACAAAATTAAATCAACAAGCATAAGAAAGGAAACACTAAAGCTTAAGTACAAACAGAAACAAACAAACATAAGAGTATTTCAAATAAATAACATAACCACACTAAACAGGAATGAAAAAGAACTATTCAGGTAACATTAACTCTATATTTCATCTATATACCTTTCATCTAAAAAAATAACTACAAGAAAGTATTTTGAATACTTCTTGGTTTTTCATAGTGCTACTAGTGAATAATACTGAAAGAATTGTGTGTGTGTGTTTGTGTGTGTGCGTGTATGTGCTATGGGACTGAACAAAAGAGTAAATATATGGATATCACTGGGAACCAAGGTTCTTCTTGGAAGAAGGGAATATGAATATGGAATGCAGGGGAGGCAAGAAAGAACCCTATAAGGTTGGAATGCAATGCAACCAATATAAATTCATGGTTCCATACACAAATATATATATGTACGTGTGTGTATGTATATATGGATATATTTCCTACATCTGTCTACTGAAAGTTCTTAAAACAATGCACCCCTGGCCAGGCACAGTGGCTCACGCCTGTAAGCACAGCATTTTTGGGGGCTGAGGCAGGAGGATCACAAGAGTCCAGGAGTTAGAGAACAGCCTGAGCAACAGAGTGAGACCCCATCCCTACAAAAACTATTTTTTTAATTAGACAGTCCTGCCTGGTGACACATTCCTGTACTACTGGCTACTTGGGAGGCTGACGCAGGAGCTCTGCTTGAGCCCAGAAGTGCAAGGGTACAGTGAGTTATGATTGCACCACTGTGCTCCAGCCTGGGCGACAGAATGAGACTCTGTCTCAAAAAAAAAACAACAACAACAACAAAAAAAAAAAACCCACAAAAACAAAACAAAAGAACAGCAAGAAAATAATGCATTCCCATAGCAATGAACACATTTAGTGTCCAGATCTCAATTTCTAAATGCTATTCCCATTAAAGAAACCAGTTCTCTTTGAAGAAATGGTTAATTCAAGAATTGGGGCAGAGAACCTGGAAGTGTAGAATATTATCTTATTGTGTCAGAGAGTAAGAAAGTACCTTAAAAATTTGGGGAGCATGTAGTAATACACAGAAGCATGCTTGAAGTGGCTCTCACTTTAATATCTGAGAAAATTTGAGTATGGAAATTAATAAGAACCGTTGTAGAATATAACCAGTCAAATATAATAAGAACCCCCTATTCATAATATATAAGTAGATAGACAAATAGTAGATAGATAGATTAGATAGATAGATCGGCAACAAACAACCAATGGATCTTGGGTAGAGGAAGATAGTTTTATAAGGAACAAGAAACTTATAAAGTCTAAAAGTATATTATTACAAAATACTTACAAATTTAAAAAGGAAAAAAGTGAAGACACTGAATGAACACTTACAACCAAGTGGTCAAAATTAACAATGTCAATGAAGGGCAATGTCAATGAATGTCTGGACGTGATGCCCCAGGGAGGACACAACATCCCCTGTGGATTACACAAGCCTTAAAGGAATAATCTGCATTTTATCATGAAGAAACATCAGAAAAACCCACACTGTAGAACAATCTTTAAAGTAGCTTACCTTTATTTTTTAAAATGATCAATGACATGAAAAACAAAGAACAGCTGAATATCTGTTCCCAATTAAAGGAAAGTAAGCAACGTGACACCTAAATGCAATTCGTGACTCTAGATTGGATCCTGAACTAGAGTAGGGGGGATAACAGTTATAGAGGACAGTGTAGGACAACTGACAGTTCTGGAAGATAATCTGTAAAGTATTATAATCAATGTTAAATTTCTTCAAGACATTGATTAAAGGAGGGAAATCTTCAAGTGATGGGCCCATTGATTATTCCTCCTCCTCCATATATTTTAGAGTCAAGTTCGGTGAAAATATTAAATGTTCCTTTTTTCCCCCCTTTATCACTATCCAGTCTGCCTGACAGGCCCAATGTGGCCAACATTTCACATTCCCTGATCACTACTTCTCAGCTAATTGAGACTTAGTTGCATTTTCCATACAAATGCCAAGAAGTAGAGAGAAGACACCAGGCTGTAACAGTATACAGCCTGCCGGACCCAGCTCCATGGAGACTCCTTCATAGAGATCTAGGCCCTGATTGTATCTGTGAGAACCAAGGCTGCATTGAATTGAACAAGCAAGTTAATTAGCAGATTTTGAACCTTATAAACCTTCATTATATTATAATCCTACATCATCTTTTGAAGATCAAAAAAATGAAGCTCTATTCATTAATTTATTGCAATAAATGCATCATCTCTGCCTTTGAATACCCTCAGGCTAATGATATGCCCGAAGGTGTCAGGCAGAGGATGACTCATAATAGTATTTTTGCTAAAGAGATTACTCTGTATGCACACACATATGCCTCTGTGAATGACTTTTTCTGTATCTGTGTGCTTGTTTCTTTCAATTCATGTGTGTGCGCACAGATGCATACTGGGGCTTATACGTAGAGGTTTGTGCCTTTGTACATGCATGTGACATCCCTGAGTCTCTGTGTGGATAAATGCCTCTGCATTGTTTTACTTCTGTGTGTACATATATATAACTCATACACTGCTAAGTTTAAAATGGATGAATAATGTGTTTTTTAAGAATCTCTTCAATTGCAAGTGACATTAAATGGAACTAAAAGTTGTTTCAGAAAATAGGAAATTTATTGGCTCATTTAACAAAATGTCCAGGGTTAGCTGTAAATTCCCATTTGAAAGAGGGGGAAATTGGAACCACATGTGGTAGTGGCTGGTCCTCAGCACATATCACCACTGCTGAGCAGGAACATTCAGGATTCCCTGACCTGGTGACCAGAGTCTGCTTTGGGTATCTGATCTGGGGGCTTCCACTGAACTCTCTCTAAAGCACTACCATTTTTGGCTTTTAGTCTCTTTGCTTTCAAGCAATTCCTGGGGCAAATAACAGGGCCAGAAATCTTGTCAAGTCACCGTATTTAAACCCAGAAACTGATCTGGACATTTCTGATTCCTAGCAACAGGCTTTTCTTCATCCCCTCACCCCTCAGCTTTGTGGCCTCTGTTTTGGCCAATCAAAGGCCAGTTTAAAACTATGGCCACCCAGGGATTCAAACTTCTCCCTGCTCTAACCTAAGCTTCTGCTGTGTTCTTGGGTGGTTACATTTGTTTCCACTAACTTTAAATTGAGAAGAATAGCTGCTTTTCAACAATGTAAGCTTCTGGAATATCTGGGTGCTCAGCTATCTTAGATTTCAAGCTAATGCACAAATAACTTTCTTAGCAAAAGTGTATTATCATTCTTTTGCTCTGTCTTTTTTTTTTTTTTTTTTTTTTTTGAGACAGAGTCTCGCTCTGTTGCCTGGGCTAGAGTGAGTACTGTGGCATCAGCCTAGCTCACGGCAATCTCAAACTCCTGGGCTTAAGCGATCCTACTGTCTCAGCCTCCCGAGTAGCTGGGACTACAGGCATGTGCCACATGCAGTTGTGAGAAATTATACAGATATCCCTAGGGTACTTTGCCTAGTTCCCTTAGAGGTAACATTTTGTAAAACTATAGTATAATATCACAGTTACAATATTGACATCGATACAATTTATCAATCCTAAATATCGCCAGTTTTACATGTACTCATTTTGTGTGTATATTTAATTCTATCCAATTTTAGAATAGATTGTGTGTTTGTATGTGTATATTTAGTTCTATCCAATTTTATTGCATGTATATGTTCATGTACCCACCACCATAGACAAGGTACTGAACAGTTCCATCACCAAAGGATTCGTTGTGTTGACATTTTATAATGAAACCCACCTCTCTCCTGCCTATCCCTCCTCCATCCCTATTCACTGGCAACCACTAATTTGTTCTCCATTTATAAATTTGTTTTTCGGCCGGGCGCGGTGGCTCACGCCTGTAATCCTAGCACTCTGGGAGGCCGAGGCGGGTGGATCGCTCAAGGTCAGAAGTTCGAGACCAGCCTGAGCAAGAGCGAGACCCCGTCTCTACTAAAAATAGAAAGAAATTATATGGACAACTAAAAATATATATATAGAAAAATTAGCCGGGCATAGTGGCGCATGCCTGTAGTCCCAGCTACTCGGGAGGCTGAGGCAGGAGGATCGCTTGAGCCCAGGAGTTTGAGGTTGCTGTGAGCTAGGCTGACGCCACGGCACTCACTCTAGCCTGGGCAACAGAGTGAGGCTCTGTCTCAAAAAAAAAAAAAAAAAAAAAAAAAGATTATAAATTTGTTTTTCATTTCATAGTGTTATATAAATCAAATCATATGATATATCACTTTTGAAATTATTTCTCTCAACATAATTCACCAGAAATTCTTCCAAGTTGTTGTGTGTATCTCTTGTTTTTCCGTTTTTGTTGCTGAGTAGTATTCCATGGTATGTATCTTCCCTGGTTTGTTTGACTGCTTACCTATTGAAGAACATCTAGGCTATTTCCAGATTGTGACTATTATGAAGAAAGCTTCTATGAATATGTGTACAGGTTTTGTGGGATAATAAGTTTTAATTTCTTTGGAATAAATGCCCAAGACTGAGATTGCTGGGTCATATAGTAGTTGCATGTTTAGTTGGTATTGTTAATTAACCATTTTAGTTTTAGATTATTGTGTCTTCATATACAATTATAAAAAATAACAAACAGAGATACCATATAGCCTCTACCTAGTTTCTGTCAATGGTAAGATTTTACAAAAGTATAGTACAATATCTCAGCCAGGATGTTGACATTGATGCAGTCAAGATATAGAACATTTCCATTAACACAAGAATCTCATGTTTCCCTTTTGGCTATACCTACTGCCTGTTAGCCCACTCATTCCTTGACCCCTGGTAACCACTAATCTGATATCCATTTCTGTAATTATGTCAATTCAAGAAAGTTATTTAAATGGAAATATACAGTATAACTTCTAGAATAAGATTTTTTTCTTTATTCATCATAATTCTCTAGAGATTAACCCAGACTGTTGCATATATGGATAGTTTGGATGCTTTTTTATTGCTGAGCAGGAGTTCATGATATGGATGTAACAATTTATTTAACCATTCACCCATTGAGTGACATCTGAGTTGTTTCTAGTTTGAGCTATTATTAAAAAAGCATCTCTAAATATTCCTGTAAAAGTTTTGTGTAAACATAAGTCTTCATTTCTCTGAATAAATGCCCAGGAGAACAATTGCTGGGCCATATGTTAGTTGCACCTTTAGTATTTTAAGAAAGTCCCAAACGTTTTTCAAAAGTAGCAGTAACATTTTACATTCTCACCAGCAATGTATACATGATCCAGTTTTTCTCCACATCCTCCTAGTATTTAGTATTTATTCTCCTTATTTTTTATTATAGCCATTTTGATAGAGATGCAGTGATATCTCATTGTTGTTTTAATTTGCATTTTCCTAATGGCCAATATAATGTTGAACATCTTTTCATGTGTTTATTTGTCATCTATATACCGTCTTTGGTAAAATGTCTGTTCATCTATTTTGCCTGTTTTCTAATAGGATTGTTTGTTACTGTTGAGTTTTTAAATTCTTTATATCTTTTAGATACTAGTCTTTTATTCAATATGTGGTTTGAAAATATTTCCTCCTAGTGTGTAGCTTGTTTTTTCATTCTCTGGATAAGATCTGTCTCAGAGCAAAAGTTTCACATTTTGGTGAAGCCCAATTTTTCTTTTTATGGATAACACATTTGGTAATAATTTTAAGAACTCTTTGCCTAACCTGGTATCCTTAAGATTTTCTCCTATTTTTTTAAAAAAAGTTTTATGGTTTTACATTTTACATTGAAGTTATGATTTATGTTGGCTTAATTTTTGTATAAGGTGTAAGAGTTAGGTTGAGGTTTAATTTTTGCCTGTAGATATCCAATTGTTCCAGCACCATTTTTTGAGAAGGCTATAGTTCCTCCATTGAATTGCTTTTGAATGTTTGTCAAAGTTCATTTTGGCACAACTTATCAAAATCTATGAAATTCAGCAAAAGCAGTGATTAGAGACAAATTTATAGCATTGAATGTATTTATTAGAAAGAAGAAAGGTCTAAAATCAATAATTTAAGCTTTCATCTTAAGAAACTTAAGAAAAATTATAGCAAATGAAATCTAAAGTAAGTAGAAGAAAAAATAATATAAATTAGAAATCAATGAAATTAAAAACAGAAAATAGAAAAAAAATCAACAAAACCAAAATCTTGCTCTTGGAAAATATTGATAAAATTGATAAACCTCTAATAATGTCAATTTCAGAAAAAGAGAGAAAGATGACACAAATTACTAATATCAGAAAGTAAAGTGAGGATATCACTACAAATGCCATGGACATTAAAAGAATAATACAGGAATATAATGAACAACTCTGTGCCCACAAATTTCATAATCTAGATGAAATAGACCAATTTTTTGAAGGACACAATCTGCCAAAACTGACACAAGAGGAAATACACAATCTGAATAAGCCTATGTCTATTAAAGAAACCAAGCCAATAATAACCTTTCAAAGGAGAAAGCAACAGGTCCATACATTTAAGAAGTAAATTATATTAATTATCTATAATATCTTCCAGAAGATAAAAGCAAAAAAATACTTCTTAACATACTCAATAAGATCAGCATCATCCTGATACCAAAACCTGGTAAAGACATTACAATAAAAGAAAGCCATAGGCCAATGTCTTTCATGAACCTGGATGCAAAAACATAATAAAAAAATTTTAAAATGCTCAGTTGTTAATTTCTCAAAAAAAATACTGTGCTACTTCCATACAATGGAATGTAATCACTAAGAATAAAAACAGAAAACCTATCGAGCCGTAAGAAAACATAGAAAACTTTAAATTTACTTTGCCAAGAGAAAGAAACCAATCTGAAAGGCTATATTGTATGATTCCAGCTATATTTTAATGGCTGCAGGATCTGTCATGATATCCTTTATCTTATTTTTTATATTGGTGATATCTTCTCAGTTTTTATTTTTATCGGTATTGCTGGATGTTTTTTGATTTTATTGACTTTTTTGAAGAAGCTTTTGGTTTCATTGATTTTATCTATTGTTTATTATTTTAAATTTTATTGACTACTCTAATTTTTATTATTTTCTTCCGTCTGTTTGTTTTAGACTTATTTTGCTCTCCTTTTCCTAATGACTTGGAATAATAATTTAAATTATTGATTTGCAATCTTTCTTGTTTGCAGGAAAGAGTTAACTGGGCATGCCTGAGCTGTTCAAACTTTGCACATTCTCAAGAAAGGCCTGTTTTATAAGGCATTAGCCAGTTCCTGGGAACTGAGATCTTGGAATGTTCTAACTACTAACAATGTTTTAAACATTTGGGATCTTGAACCACACTGTGGCAGTTTTTCTAGATAGTTCGTTCAAATAATGTGATTTATGGTGAACAACTGCCTTTCCCCTGAGGGCCTAGAGCTTCAGGAAATACAATTGGTCATACAGGCACAATATGCCTATGTAACTAACTCATAACAAAAACCTTGGACTCCTAGGCTTACGTAAGTCTATCTAGTAGACAACACTTTACATATGCTGTCATAATTTATTCTTAGAGGAAATAATTGTATCCTATGTGACTCCACTAGAAGAATATTCTTGGAACCTTGTGCCTGGTTTCCTCCAGACTATGCCCCATACGCCTTTTCCCATCACTGATTTTTCTTGGGACTCTTTCACTGTAATAAACCATTAACATGAGTTTAGTGACTTCTAAGTCCTGGGAGTCCTTCTAATGAATCATCAAACCAGGAGTTGTCTTAGGGACCTCCAAAACCCTTTGTTCCTAATGTAAGCATTTAGTGCTATAAATTTCCTTCTCAGAACTGGTTTAGATGCATCCCATATATTTTGATACATTATATTTTTCAATTTAGTTTGGTTCTAAATATTTTTAAAGTTCTGTTGAGATTTTCTTTTTGACCAATGAAATATTTAGAAGTGTATAACTTAATTTCCACATATTCAGAGATTTTTCTGTAGACTTCCCATTATTTATTTCTAGTTTGATTTCATTGTGGTCAGAGAACATGCACTGTATGATTTCAATTCATGTAAATTTGTTAGGTCTAGTCTATGGCCCATGATATGTCATACCTTAGTGAATATTTCATGGGCACTTGAAGAAAAAAGTTCATCTGCTATTGGCTGGAGTTTTTTAATACATGTCAATTAGATACTGTTGGTAGTTAATTGTGCAGTTCACATCTTTTATACACTCTCAGATTTTCTGTCTATGAGTTCCATTGTTTGCTGAGAGAGGATCTTAAGTATTGAATTATAGTGGTTGGTTTGTCTGTTTCTCGTTGCAGCTCTACCAGTTTTTGCTTTATGTATCTTGAGGCTCTGCTGTTTGGTGTGCACACATTTAGAATCACTACATCTTCCCGGTGGATTGATCTTTTTATTATTAGGTAATGTATCTTTTTCTCTAGAAATTTACTTTGCTATGAGTTTTATTTTATTAGTTATTGAAACACCCACTCCTGCTTTTTTTGCTTAATGTTTGCATAGGAATTTTTTTCCATTCTTTTCTATTCATTCTACCTATGTCATTGACTTTGAAGTGAATTTCTTGTGAACAGTATATAGTTGGGTCATTTTTTTTTCCTTATTCTGTCAGTCTTTGCTTTTGATTTGTGTGTTTAGACCATTTACGTTTAAGACAATTATTGATATATTGGTACTTAAGCATGCCATTTTCTTATTTATTCTCTGTTTCCTCTCATTCTTCTTCCTCTGTTTCTCTTTTCTTGCCTTCCTATAGGTTACATGAACATTGTTTATGATTCCATTTTGATTTATTTATAGTGTTTTTGAGTGTATTTCTTTGCATAGTTTTTGTGGTGGTTTTGGGGGATTTTAAGGCATACATATGGCTTATCACATTCTACTGGTATCAGCATTTCAGGTATGGAAATATCCCTTTATTATAGGTCTCTTTATCTTTTCCACTTTTAAATATCTTTGTCCTGAGTGTCAAATGGTGTAAGACTATTAGTTTCAATCATCCACTATGATTTGTAAAACCCATGAGGAGAAGGATGGTCTATTGTATGTACTCATATTTCTGTTCTTTTTATTGTTTATTCTTTCCTCCTGATATTCCAATATTTTTGTTAGCATTTCCTTTCTTATTGAAGAACATTCTTTAGCCAATATTTAAGGTTAAGACTTCTAGCAACAAATTACCGTAGTTTACCTTCAACAGCGAATGACCTTATTTTCTATTCATTCCTAAGGCTAGTTTCACTGGATAAAGAATGTGCAGTTGGCAGTTCTTTCTGTTAACACTTGAAAAATGCTGTGCTTTTTCCTGCTGATTTCCATGACTTTAGATGAGAATTCTATTGTAAATCAAATTAGTATTCCCCTATAAGTAATATGTCATTTATCTCTGGCTGCTTTCAAAATCAAGATTCCTTTGTGTGTTCAGTTTTCAGAAATTAATTGTAAAATGTCTTAGTATAGATACTGGGCAATTTATTCTGTTTGGGTGTACTCAGTTTTTTGAGACTGTAGGTTCATGTTGTTTTTTCTTGTTTGTTTGTTGTGGGTTTGTTTTTGTTTTTATTTTTGTTTTGCTAAATTTGGGAAGTTTTTCAGCTATTATTTCTTCAACTATTTTTTAAACTTCATTCTCTTTTTCTTTCCTCTGTAACCATAATGATAGGAATTTTTTGCTCTTTTGTTATTGTTGTACAGATCCCTGAGGCTTTGTTCTTTTTTTCTATTTTCTCCCTGTTGTTCACCTTGAGTGAATCCTATTTGTGTAACCTCAAGTTCATTGATTCTATTCTCTGTAACTTCCCTGCTATTATTGAGTCTGTCCAATAAGTTTTTGATGTGTGATATTTTATTTTTTCAGTTCTATAATTTCCACTGGTTCTTTTTTATAAATTCTACTTCTTTACTGAGGTTTTCTATTTTTGTCATTTGTTTCAAGAGAATTTGTAACTGATTGTTGAATCATTTTTATGTGGCTGCTTTAAAATCCTTGACAGATAATTCTAACATCTGATTCATCTGTGGTGGTGTCAGTTGTCTTTTCTCATTCAAGTTGTGATTTTCTTAATTCTTGGAATGACAGGTGATTTATTATTGTATTCTCAACACTGTGTCTATTTATTGGGAGAGTCTAGTCCTACTAATATTTTAATTTTTTATTTTATCACTCTGTTTAGATTTTGCATGCAGGTGGGTCCTGGTCAACTTTTTTGGTCTGTGATTCCAGTCATTTTAAGAGCCTTTTTGACATTATTAATATTTTGGTGTGTTTGGTCTTGGTTAGTATGTGAAGCTACTGGCACTTCCACTGGTCCCTGCTATTACTGCCTGAAATGGTGGGAGGATTATATCCACTTGGGCCCCTTAGTATCTCCTGGTGGGAGAGGGGAATATCAGGCCTGTGGGCACAGGGAAATCACCTGGGTTGTGGTAGGATCTCTCCTGTGAGTGGAGTATAGATCCCCCTACCAGTGCTCCCAAATTCCCTCAGTATCTCTGTTCAGGGAAAGAGACTCTCAGGCCCTTAGGGTCAAAGAAACTTTTCAGAATAGGCCTCTGCTTTTGCCTCAGTTCTTCTTACTGGTCCAAACTACCTATCCCAGTGTCTCTGAGCAGGGGAGGAAATGTTCAAGCCCAGCAAGAAAGAAGAACATTTTCCCTAGCTTATTTTTGTTGGAGGGGCTCCAGGTCAATTTCCCCTGTTGGTGGTACCAGGCTTACCTGATGTTATGAGAGGAGAAATGAGCCTACCTGGACTGCCTTCTATTGCTAGGTTGAAGGTCAGGGAATTCTGGGTCTGGATGTCAGTTGTCTGTTTGGTAGGGGAATATAGGTATCTTGCCACTATGTTTTTCTTCCGGTCCTGAGGTCCTAAACTAGTTTCCCACCTTCTTACCACCTTTCAGAGCTCTTCGTTTGGTTGCCTCTTACATTATTTTATAGGGCTTGTAGTTATGCTTAGCAGGAAGAAACAGAATCTATGTCATCTTGGCAAGATATCATTCTCTTTCACCAATGGGCCAGTGTTAATCTTAACTGTCCTCTTTATTATAAAGCTTTGCTGAAGGCTACAAGAAATAGCCAGTAGACTCTAACATCATGAAAAGTATTGCATTCTTCCCAAAAGAGAAAAGATGCCCTCTCTGCCTTTCATGCAACACAGATAGTTCTATGTTTGGTTGATCACTTGCAACATCTCACTTTCTGGATCAGAGTCAATTTCCCTTAGGATCATTGACTATAAGCAAAACTAATTGACTGACTAAAATTTAAAAAAAGAGATCTTATTGTAAGAAGAGGTGTCACTCACAGACTTGAGGAGGGGCAGATTAAGCAGGTGACCCCAGAAGTTTCAGGAATATCCTGAGAGCCTACTCAGACTTGTTTCCAAAATGAACAGACAGGAAACATTTTTTTCATCCTTGGATCACACTGTTGAGACTCAAATTACCAGAAGAAAGGGCCTCTTTGCCTATATTTTTCAAAGATGCATCCCTTGGCCAAAAGAAGACAGAGCTCTTAGATTAACAGCCTTTCTAAGACTGTACATGAAGTAGAAGAGGTAATTTCCCAAAAGAATTTCCCAGGGCTCCATCATCCCCTTATACTCACTAACTAATTCTCTAATTTGTGCTCTTCTTTTTGTCTATACCACCACTAATCTAAATCATGCATTCACATTTTTTTATGCCAAACATACATATTTATATTTTTTATATTATTTATTTCAGCTTATTATGGCGGTACAAAAGTTCAGGTTATATATATTGCCCATGTCCCGCCCATCCCCCCGAGTCAGAGCTTCACACATCATACCCAAAATAATATAGTCTTCCAATTGATTGTGCTTGTCAAGATTCTTTACCTTGCAAATGATAAAAATCCAACTCAAACTAGCACAAGCATACAAAGAAAAGCATTAACTTACATAACTAGGAAGTTCAAGGGAAAACTTCAGCCACTGATGGGTCCAGGGGTTCAAATGACAGAACTGGGACCCAGCCTCTCCTCTTCATTTTTCACCTCTCCTTGACTCTTCTTCAAGTTGTAGGAAAATATTTGGCTCCTTATCACAATTCCTTGTCACAAATTCTCCATGACCTGGCAATTCTCTTGCATCATTTCCTGAATTCTGTGACTCTGACTTCAGATCCTGGCAACTCAAACCCCTCATACTCCCCAAAGATACTGAGCTGGAACATCCTGCTCACCCAGCCCTGTTCAACCTACTAACTCCTCTGACTCTCTCCTCTTCCTGAAGCTGGAATAATCGCTCTTCACCAGTGAAATTTTGTTAAATTATTAGTTACTCTACATACAATTTACAAAAATGACCTAATTTGCCCTTATATATTGTTCTAAGAATACCATAATCATAATAGCTAATGTGTAAGAACATTGCTTTTGGAGCTAGACTATCAAGGCTTGAATCCCAGTGATATAGCTACTGGATATGTGATGTTGGGCAAATTACTCAACCTCTCTATGCCTCAACTTCCTCATGTGTAAAATTGAAACAAAAATATTATCTATCTGAGAGATTTTTTTCTAAGTGTTCAATTGAGTTAATCTGCATGAAGTACTCAGAACTATGCCTAGCACATAGAAAAGTGCTCAGTAAATAATAGTTATTCTTACTGTCTTATTTGGTTAGGCACTTGGGGATATCTCATGTATTCCTAACAACAATTTGTGAATTAGATAATACCATTATCCATATTTTAGATATTAGAAAGCCGAGGCTCAAAGAGGTTAAATAACTCACCCAAAAGCACAGAGCTAGCAAGTGATGGAGTTAGAACTGGTTCATCTCTGCCCTGGGTCACCCTAATGGCTACTGGAGCTGCAGTGTGTACTAAAAGGGGCAAAACTAAATATGTTTATAGGAAGAACACAGTTTAAATGAGACTTCCTCAGTGATAGTTTGATCTTCCTTGTGAACTGGTCTCTGTGCATGTGGAACTACCTCAGTGCTTTTGAGTATGCTTTGTAGTTAATATTTTTTGTGGTCCATTCCCTCAATTCAGCCTGAACAACAAAAACATAAATCACCCATCTCTTCTCCAGCCTCAGGGATAAAGGCTGCGTGCGTATTTTAAATACAGCTGTTGTAAGTTAGTCACATATTGGGTAAATCACCACTGCAGACAACCTACTGCTTTCCCAAGGAAGCATCAGCTTTAAGAAACTAGCATTAAGGATTATTTTTCTGAAAACAATTTCATGATGCATGCCTCTTTGTTAGCAACCTTATTTGTGGAGACTGTATTAATCCTAACAGTGCCTTGACCTTTCTAAATCCATGGATCCAATGGTTTGCTTTGTGGGCCCCACAAAGGGGGAGATACACAGCCACAAATATAAAGAATAAAAGATAATCAGTTAGGTTGTGTGTTCAGTGCCATGTTATGAAAACCAACTAACTTTTTCACTTTCCACTGACTATTACTATTTCAGTCAAGGTCAAACTATATTGTGGAGACCTTCTGTGCCCCAAGATTACACTGTTTGTTTACACAGAAGGGAATCTATTGATAACTTGTCAGAGATGGCTTCAAGTAGAGCAAAACATGGGTGATGGAAAAATCCCAGGGTGCTGAGCTAAAGCCTTGGCTCAAATATTCAAATTACTTGCTATCTCTGGGGCCTCACTCTTCCTGATGGGATGTGTGGGTGGGGTTGTAATAGATGATCTTTAAGGCCCCTTCCTTGCTGTCAGGCTATGGGTTCAAAAATCACTCTGTAGGTAATTGATAGCTCAACCCAAATTGCCTTCAATTAACACATAGTGCAGAAGAATACTATAGCAGTCCAGAAAAAATTCCTGACATACATATATTACATTAACATACAGCATAACAATATATATAAACATACAATATATATGTGCTATATATACATAATAGAAATATGAACTATGTTTCAGAAGTGACAATAATGCCCTCTTGTCTTCTATTAGTGGGTCATTTTCTTCTGGTGTTTTATTTAATTTTTTTGTTTCAATGAGAAGTTTGTCCACAGCTATTAACTCTTTCTCCCCTGAACTAGCAGTCTAACACTGAAGAGTGGTTGAGGAATTTTCAGAAGATGATGGGGTTGTAGAAAGGAGGTCACAGAATGTGTTAAAAAAAAAAAAAAATCATGGCTCTGCGGGAAGCACATCCTCTTGCATGTGTCTTCTTATTATCGTCTCTGATGATTTTTCTTCTTTTTATTGCCTCGTGTCTAGACAAAATAAAATTGTTGGAGGTTTACAAAATGATTTCCAATCCAAAAATCTTCTTTTTCATGTTACAGCCCAGAGGGAATATTTTGCACTTTAATGATTTAAACCCGAAGAAATAGGGTACCAATGCAAACACGAGCACAAGCACCCCATGGCTGAGGCATACATCATGTGCTGGCAACACAAACGGTAATAAGCCCAGGGCCTCAAATGCCGCTAGTATGAAACATTTTTGGATTCGCTCACTGATTCCCAAGGAAGATTTTCTTACTTAGTTTGTACCGTGTTCCCAGCAACCCCCCAATCCTAACGGGCCTTAGAGAGCTTAGAGAAAGCATGATAGATGTGATGTCAAGCCATTAATTTAGCGATACTTCGAGGGGGAAGCAAGAGTGATTAATTCTTATACTTTAGAAATTATCCCCCTGGGGCAGGGAAAAAAATCTCAAGATGCAGTTGGAAGAGTAGAGGTTGAGTGGGAGAAAAAAAATCTCAGACATTTGGGATCGTATATCATCTTCAATATTCACATAGTGTTGATGCTTTCCAAAGGTTCGGCCATCATTTTGATTAGTAGCCTAAGACAGTGTAGCCCCAAAGGAGTAGGTGTGAACAAGAGTAAAAGCTGAAAGCCCCACCCTGCTCCAGGACTCTGTGTTCAAGCTGTTCATCTCTCAGCGCTGAGAGATTGTTTCAACTACTGCAGTTATCATTGTCTGAGCCCCTACCATGTTCAAAAACCCATACAAGGCCCTTTCAGGGGGAATCCAACGTGATTCTTGACCTCAAGAAACTTATAAACTAGCAGGGAAATTAGCAGATGCATATAAATGATTATGACTCAAAGGAAAGTGGTGTAATCACAGCGAGATTCCTTCAACTAGGAGACAGCTTTGAAGTTCTTTTCATTCAGTTACTCATTTACTGAGGCCTATTTATTAGGCCCAGCACTCTGCCTGGAAGGAGTTGTATGTAAATGAGAGAGTGAACAAACAGCATAGAACAAACACATTTGATTAAACAACATAAGTAGGCACCAAGCGCTCTGGGAGCCAGTGGAGGGAGAAATAGTGACAGTGGGGACATCCTCACATAAGAAGTGACACTGAAGCAGAGTGGGAAGGGCAAGTGGAAAGCAAAAGGAAGGCCACTGCAGGAAGAAGAGACAGCACACGCACAAGCAGTGTTGGAGCCAGGCCATAAAGTGTGCGGTATGTCACCTTCTGTGGCTGAAGGGGGCCCGTAGGGGACAGTGCCAGGACTCCAGACATAACCTCTTGGATCTCAATGCCAATTCCATGAACACCAGCTTTGGGTGAAATTTAACTCCTGACAACCAGCACCTGCCATCTCTTTGCTGGGAGGGTGGTTCTCAAATGGCCAGAACTCTTTGCTTGCACAAGTGGAGACTCGGAAGTGCCTGGTTACTTTACCTCCTGCCATCCCTCTCCTGCCCCTGCCTCTTAACAAATGACTGATGGATGAGGAACATAAATGCTCTGGCTGTCCTGCATCCTGGTTGGAACAACTCTGTGGGGCTCCCTCCACTCTCCCCAAGGATCCCCTGTGAAGCTGAGCCAGATTTGCCCTTCAGGGCCTCTGGTTGATAGTGTACACTGCCCCCTGCTCCTTTCTGGTTCCACTTCCCGAGGGCCCTCCCAGCTATTCCTGGGAACACTTCCTTACACTCAATTTCACATGGATTCTTGCCTCAGTGTCTATTGCTGAGAACCTCAACCTAAGCAGGGAACATTCGAAGGTTTTGAGAAAGAAGACAATGGAATATGAGATAACATTAGGAGAAAAGCAGTGATGCCTTTAGACCGGATGTCAGGAGACCTCTTCCCCTAGCTAACTGGTAACCTTGGAAAAGTACCTTCTATTTCTGGCCCCAGTAGCCATACAAAAAAACCTTCTAATTTAGTCCAGAGAAACTATATAACTAAATCCAGGTAACATTTCATTTGAAAAAATAGTTCCCTTAGGGCACATATACAGGCATACCTTGTTTCATTGTGCTTTGCTTTGTTGTGCTTCACAAATAGTGCACTTTCTACATATTGAAAGTTTGTGGCTACTTTGCAGCACGCAAGTCACAAGTCTATTGGTACCATTTTTCCAACAGCATGTGCTCGCTTCATGTCTCTGCGTCACATTTTGGGTACTCTTGTAATATTTCAAATTTTTCAGTATTATATCTGTTATGGTGATCTGTGATCAGTGATCTATCTTTGATGTTACTATTGTAATTGTTTTGGGGCACCACAAATCACGCCTGGGTAAGACATTAAACTTAATTGATAAATATCGTGTGTGTTCTGACTGTTCCACCAACTAGTCATTCCCCTAGCTCTCTCCCTCTCCTCAAGCCTTCCTGTCCCCTGAGACACAACAATATTTAAATTAAGCCAATTAATAACCCTACAATAACCTCTAAGTGTTTAAGCAGAGGAGTCACATATCTCTCACTTTAAATCAAAAGCTAGAAATGATTAAGCTCATGAGAAAGACATGTCAAAAGCCAAGATAGGCTGAAAGGTAGATGTCTTGCACCAGACAGTAAACCAAGTTGTGAATTCATAGAAAATCTTCTTGAAAGAAATTAAAAATGCTCTCCAGTGAACACATGAATTATATGAAAGCAAAACAGCTTTATTACTGATATGGAGAATGTTTTAGTCTGGATAGAAGATCTAATCAGCCACAACATTCCCTTAAGCCAAAACCTAATCCAGAGCAAGGCCCTAACTCTTTTCAATTCTATGAACCCTGAAATAAGTGAGAAAGCTGCAGAAGAAAAGTTTGAAGGTAACAGCAATTGGTTCATGAAATTTAAGAAAAAACCATCCCCATAACACAAAAGTGCAAGGCGAAGCAGCAAGAGCTGATGGAGGAGCTGCAGCATATTCTCCATCAGATCTAGCTAAGATAATTGACGGAGGTAGCTACACTGAACAACAGATTTTCAAGGTAGATGAAATAACCTTATATTGAAAAAAAGAAGATGTCATCTAGGACTTTTATAACTAAAGAGAAGTCAATGCTTGGCTTCCAATGTTCAAAGGACAGGCTGAATCTCTTGTTAGAAGCTAATGCAGCTGATGACTTTAAGTTGCAGCCAACACCCATTTATCTTTCTGAAAACTCTAGGGCCCTTAAGAATTATGTTAAATCTATTCAGCCTGTGCTCTAGAAATGGAACAAAGCCTGGGTGACAGAACACCTTTTTACAGCATTGTTTACTATATTTTAAGCCCATTGTTGAGACCTACTGCTTGGGGGGTGGGGGAGACTCTTTTGAAAATATTACTGCTTATTGACAATGCACCTAGCTATTCAACAGCTTTGATGGAGATACACAAGAATATCAATGTTGTTTTCCATGCCTGCTAACACAACAACCATTCTGCAACCCATGGATCAAGGATTTTGACTATTAACACATTATTTAAGAAATACATTTCATAAGGCTATAGGTGCCATCAATAGTGATTCTTCTGATGGATCTGCATAAATTGAAAACCTTCTGAAAAGGATTTGCCATTCTAGATGCCATTAAGAACATTCATGATTCATGGGAGGAGGTAAAAATATCATTATTAATGGGAGTTTGGAAGATGTTAATTCCAACCCTCACAGATAACTTTGAGGGGTTCAGAACTGTAGGCATGGTGGAAATGGCAAGAGAACTAGACTAAAAGTGCAGCACGAAGATGTGACTGAATTACTGCAATCCCATAATAAAGCTTTAACAGATGAGGACTTGCTTTTTATGAATGAGCAGAGAAAGTGGTTTCCTGAGATGAAATCTACTCCTAGTAAAGATGCTGTGAACATTGTTGAAATGACAACAAACAATTTAGAATATTCCACAAACTTAGTGGATTAAGCCTCTGCAGTGTTTGAGAGGATTGACTCCAATTTTCAAGTTCTACTGTGAGTAAAATGCTATCAAACAGCATGCTACAGAGAAATCTTCCATTAAAAGAAGAGTCAGTCTGTGTGACAAATTTCATTGTTGTCTTATTTTAAGAGATTGCCACAGCCATCCCACCTTTCAGCAACCACCGTCCTGATCATTCAGGAGCCACCAACACTGAGGCAAGACCCTCTACCAGCAAAAAGATTGTGACTTGCTGAAGGCTCATATGATCATTAGCATTTTTTAGGAATAAAATATTTTTAAATTAAAGTACGTACATTTTTTAGACATAATGCTATTGCACACTTAATAAACCATAGCACAGTGTAAATAACTTTTATGTGCACTAGAAAACCAAAAATATTGTTTGACTTGCTTTATTGTGATATTTGCTTTCTTGTGGTGATCTACAACCCAATTCATATTATCTCCAAGCTATGCCTATATACATTAAAAATAAAAATAATAATTGCATTAATATCTTGTTAATATATATGTTAAATCTCTTACTTTGGTATCAATTTTTATAGCAGTCTTCCTTATCTACTTGGCCTTGGCAGAAAGATTCATACCTGTATTTTTGGAAAAAGTAAAGCTGCTTGGAGTCTAGCATTTTTCTCCACTTAAACAGAGATTTTCTGGTCCCAGTTGTTTTCCTCTTTCCCTCTGTGTTCAGTGAGGACTCATGTGTTTTTACATTAGTTTTTGGCGGTGGTGGTATGAGCTGGTGGCAGGGGGATGTCAAAAGAGTTGAGTGATAACCATAAAATAAAAATTGTCTTCCCTGGGCAATTTTCCCTATAGGAACAATATATTGGAAAATATCTTTAATCTTAAAACTCAAAAAAAAAAAAAGAAATGTGTAAATCTTTTAGAAATAAGTCTTAAAAACTCTGTTCTGATGTTTCTGCTATGTAATCATTTAATTTTCTCTGGTTTGGTTTGTCAGATGAATCATTCTTCTTTCACTGTATTTCTCTGCTGCATTTTGACTTAAAGAATTTCCTGCATAATTATTCCCTACAACTCAGGCCAGAAAATTTTTCCTAGATACCTCCTAGAGAAATAGCCATTAGGTCTGCCTCACCTACTTAATCACTGGATCTTTGCAGCAGTTCTGAGAAGGAGATCTGATGACAAGTCTTACTGAACTGGCTTTTTGTTCTCTGAGTCCACACAGGATGGGTGGACCTCAGTGCCTAAGAACAGAAGGTTTGTGAACAATCTCTGTCCGCCAAACAGTGGATCCTGAAATTAAATTCTGTTGTTTTGACCTAAAAAATCAGTGTGCACAGGAAGAACCATTTGCCCCCAACCAAGATTCAGCTGGACTCTTCCTTGGTTTCCCCCAACTTCCTGGTCTCCACACCCTACTTCTTAGCTAAAACCCCAGAAGTCTACTGAGCTCCTGGAGTCTCATTTCCAGGGGCTGTTCCCCTTTACCGAGGCCCTGCACCCTGGATCCTGACTTTGAGCAGTACCTTCCTGCTGCTGGGTTTTCCCTTTCTTTTTCCCATCCTTTTAATTAGCCTTCCCTTTCTGGCACCAACCCCCGCCTGAGCTTGGTGGGGATATTAAACCCTTGAATGTAGACCACAGCCTGCCCAAATGCCAAGCCTCTGCAGCATGCAAATGTCCTCAGCTACCAGTCCCAGGCCATGATGCTGTGATCTAAATATACCCAAGAGCCCAACATTGTTCCAGTTATACTATAGAGAATTTTGTACTGTGCACATACACAATCTAAGAAAAGTATATGATGTTATAGCAATGATAATAATTAAAATAGCTACGGTTTAGCAGATAGTTACTCTGTACAATGGAAAAATACCTATATATGCACTGTGGGAAGACATTTTCCCACTTTACAGATTAAGAAGCTGAGGTTTAAAGAGATCAAGTAACCTGTTCCAGTTTCACTGCTAATAACTGACAGAGTTAAAATTGAATTCAAGCATCCAGTTCCAAAAGCTGCCATCTTTTCCACTTGCATTAGAACACAAAATATATAAACACTGATTTTACTACTTAGGAGAATATATTTTCAAACTTATAGTCCTTCTTTTCAACTAGTGTTAACTAGTAATTACACAATTCATCACCAATGTAGATGAAATGGAAAATTGGACATGGATATAGATGAATATGCTATAATTCTTGCAATAGAGTGCCATTCGGTGAGCAATTAGACTGTATTAATGCTGAAAATAAAACCATTATTTGTTTCGTCAGTCCTTTGATGTTCTCAGGACTGAAGTATCATGTTTGCCATTCAGGATGTTTATCATACTTTAATGTTTTAAAACATATATATGAGCATTGATTAAAAATAGAACCTAACCCATGAAGGGCACAGTTATATAAACTCTCTAAGGTACATTTCTGCTTATGCTAGATAAATTAGATCTTCCAGGGTAGCAGTTTTATTTGGTAATTTTCCAGGAATATTAATGAATACTCTGATAGCCTGAAAGAGTTCATTTTCTTCACCCTGGATGAGCATTACACTCTCAGAAAAGAAAATCACACTTTGTCATAAAATGTATAATACTATGGCCCTTTCATATTCTACTATTAATATTATAGGTTTAAATGAATTAACTCTAATCCTTTGTACTGATCAAAAATATTCAGTTAATTTCCTTTTTCTATAAAAGTCCAAAAATTCTGTCATTCAAGTCTCTCCCCAAAAAGACCACCAACTGACTTTTCTCAAACGTCTGACCTCCTTCATGCATCCTAGACCATTGTTCTTTTCTGTACACAACAGCTTCTCTCTGCCTTTGCTCATGCTCTTCTTAACCTGGGTTTGCCATCCTCTCACCTTAAAAACATACCTCAGCTCAAAGTTTTTCCTTTTTCATGATGCCCCATAAAATCTCTCCAGCTCTGTGACACTTGACTTCCATTATAGCACAAATCACAGATTACCTGGTATTTATTAATTTCAGTACGTCTTCTCACTCTTGCTCGCTCGCTCTCTCTCTTTACCACTAATTCTTTGAAGAGATGAACTGATTTGAGAGCTCAATATTCATTTATTTATTAAACATTTACTGAATATCTACCTTGTGCCCGTAGAAGACACAGACATCAGTGAAACATTGATATTGGATCATCAGATGGAAATACGAGACATGAAAAAAATCAAGTTCCTTGTGTTAGTCCCACTATTGGGTAGAGCTCAAATGCTGTAGATGCCCCTCGTCATTCATAGACCTCATTGTTTCAAGAGACCCAGCTCTCCTCTCTGGGAATGAAAGTCACTTCTCTTAATTACATACTTGCGGAAACTTTTGGCTCCAATTAGTAGCCATCTTTGGATCACAACCCAAGTATTAGTTTTAAGGAGTGATTCAACCACTAGCCCCAAACAGAAATGCCAATGTCACCGTGCCCTTCTTCAATTCAAAAGAGTGGGCGTCATAGAATTACAGTGCCACCGCAGTGCCTAAATTGAGGTGGGGAATGGCATGCTGTCAATATACACAAGCCAATCCCTGGAGGCAGTTGTCGCCCAAAAAATTGTAACGGAGTTAAACAGAGGATTGGCTTTGAGGACAGTCTGCTTCTTAGTAAATCAACAACTTGTTCTTCTACTTGAGGTGAAAATATGAAAAATAAAGAGACCACAACGTCATAGAAGGTCAAATCCCATAAAGGGCCTGCATGATATGTAGTCCAACCTTGTCATTTTTGTGGGTGGAAACACTGAGGCTCAGGGAGAAATTTCTTGCACAAGGTCACAAAGAAAGTCAGTGGAAGTTAGAAGCCTCCCCACAACCTGAAACCCCTAATTTCCAATATCAGGAGCTTTTCAGCACCCCTTAAATTTGTGTACTCTAATATGTACCTTCTTGTTGTTCCCCGAAAGAGAGAATTTTATTTTCATTCAAACTCAGACACCACGAGGCCCTGTGTTTAAGTTGGTATTTTGTGCTTCCGAGTTATCTTATCTCTTGGTTTGGGTTTTACCTCTGTCTTCTGAACGGGAGCCATTTAATTGTGACCTCACCTTAAGAAGCTAGGTGAAAGTAGAAAGGCCTTATGATTAGTAGATGCCACAGTTTTCTCCTTTGCTTTATAAAATATTTGGAGAATAAACAATGGATGAACAGTAAGGTCAGTGCCTCATGTTGGTGACAGGCATCAAGTCCCTTCCACTTATTTCAGCTGTCTCCTTTCTGTAGGTCTTTGGGCTGAGCTCAGGGTTTCAATGCCAGCTCTGTTAGTGAGTCACCATAAGCCTCATGCATGTAGCTCTGCACCTGCGTGGACCTCAGTTTCCTCATCAGTAAAATAAGGTTCCTCCCAGCCTTAGGACATTATATGTTGTCATGTGATGCTTTATCTCAATGCCTAAAGAAACTATTTAGCTTTCTATTTTGTAGCACATATTTCTGCAAGTACGAACGAGTTCATTTTTACCAGGCATCACCAAGGATGCCCCAAGCAGCTAAGAATCAGTATAAAGACGCAGTCAGAAGACCTGGGGGTGAGGCCCGGCTCCGACACCTGCCAGCCCAGTGATCTCCATAACCTCGCCACCACTCTCGTTGCTAATCTGCAGATATCACATCTTCCTCTTTGCTCCTCACTCAAAAAGCATTTATTGAAAACCCCTAATGGACCAGGATTGGTGTGAGATTTTCGAGATGTAACAAATATCTAAACAATCTATAAATTATTAAACATCTTTTAGATGAAAAATATTACCAACATTATTATTTACCTTTGACTTCTTATAAGTCTAACAGGTCTAGATGACCCAAGAGGGGGATAAAACACATGCTTAAGATACTAGAAAAACAAATGCAACCAAAAAAGGTGAAATTAGAAAAAAATTATTCTTGATTGTTCAAAAAGAGACATTAAAGTTGTCATCATGGGGGAAAGTCCATTTTCCTTTAACTTTCTAATATTTATTTTATGATTTAAGATTTTTTTAATTCCTAAAGATGAGCATATTTTAATTTTTCCATGCTTAAGTCCCCGTAAGGACTTAACCAGATCTGATATTCAGCAGATAAGTCAAGTCCCTTCAACATTTGTTTATGAGCATCCCACTGATTCAGAAACATGCCTCTAAAGTTGGTGTTAACAACCCAGAAGGTTCCCAAGGTTGGGACAAGAGAAGTTGATTTTTACATCAGAATCCAAATTGTCAGGTGAGGTCTGGGATTTGTGTCTGGTTTTATATTTTATATTAAGGATCAAGTGGAAGTAAACAGTCCTGCAGCAACAGAGACAGTTCAGAATGTGAATCTGAGGCCCCTGTGCAGGGCAGTTTCAGAATCTGCTAGGTTTTCCCTCAAATCTTCACCCCATTTGAAATCAGATCAAAGAGTAAGCTAAGGTTGCCAAAAAAAAAAAAATAATACACTCTCTTCTGCCAGCAAAGGGCCCCAACACCAGGAAATAGGGCCCAAAATTGCTAGCACCTTGAGTACAGGGATGAGCCTAGGAAGCTTCCTACTTGGAGGTGGGAACTGAAGCCATGTGGTGGCTTTGATGGGTGTGGTTTTGGTCTGCTCTCTAGTTAGTAACAATATCTCCCACACATTGAATTGCTATGTGACATATATTACCTAATCCTCACAATAGTCCTATCAAGTAGGTACTATGACTATTCTCATTTTACAAATAAGAAAACTGAAGCTAGGGGTAGTAAAACCATTTTCCCAAATCATACAGCTAGAGAGGGAAAAAGTCAGGATTTGAAAGTTGAAATTCTTAGCAGCAAAAATATATTTTTCCTGTTCCCTGGATAACTCAAGCAGCTTTTTATCATCTTGGGCCTGGCAGTGAGTTTAAGGAATGCAATGACCACACTAAGTGAGAATCCAGCTTGTGAAATGATCCTATTTCTAGGGGCAGGTGGGCTCCTCTCTAACTAAGTGAGAGGGGAGGAAAGAAGTCGGAGAAGGAAGGGGAGAGGAAACGGAGGAGCCTAGTGAAGTGCTAAATGGCTGTGGATTACCTGCACTCCAAGCATTCCCTGATGAAGTTTTCTTCCCTCATGTCTAGAGCTGTGATGTTATCCAGATAAAATACAAAGGGGCCTTGGTTCAAGCTTCAGCTGCTCTCAGCCTAGAATTGAAACAAGTCAGGGGAAACCCAGAAGACCTGTGGAGGGAGTGACCAGGACTGAACAGACCTGAGGAGTCTTGGGGAGAATGAGTCCATCTAAGGAATAGCTGACACAGCCCAGGCAGAGACACCTGAAAACTGCCTCTGAGCTTAAGAGGAGGAATGATATTGAGGACTACCCAATGTCTTCTTTGGAGGCCACCATCCAGGTCAGTCCCTAGGGATTTGTGCGCAAATCACAGGGAAAGAAAACAACCTGAACAGGGTATTTTCACCAGTTATCTCTTGAAGGTTTTGGGAGTAAGGGATGATACCACTTTCTGAGACCAGTGTAACAGACAATGGCACAAGGGTGGGAGAAAGGGATTTTTCCCATTGTGGAAGATGCCAGCAGAAGTAGCACCTTGACCAGGGGTGGTACCAGCTTTAGCAGGCAGGCACAGCAGTGCTCCTAATGGTGGACAGAATGGCATTGTGCTTCTACTGAGAAATGCCAAGATCCCTAGCCACAGCAGGAAGCAAAGCAGTGGCCTGAGATGGTATTTGGAGAGCAAGAGAAGACAGAACCCTTGGTATAACTCTCTTGGCACCATGCATGGGGAGCACCAGCAGCCGCGATCATGATGAAATAGACACTGGCAACCAAGACTGAGGGGGCTTATTTGTTAATCCATAAGGTATACCTCTGGCAATACCTAAAAATAACAGGGAGCATGGTTAGAGAGGGGATAGAAGTCCAATGTATCACTGTTTTCTTGAATTTTTACAGGGAGAGAAAAGTCTATTTAATTCTCATTAAAATTAATTCATTTTAATTAAAATTCATTTAATTCATCTACCACAACGAAGACATCCAGGAGAAGACAAGATTTATAAAGCATGAAATCTCCAACTTGTGGGTTTCACTGAGGGAGGCTAGGTCTGAGAGTTATAACCTGGCCCCAGGGTGGCAGGGAGGCAGCTTTACAGTCATGGCCTCTATTAGGAAGAATTTACATGGCTCTCTTGAGGATGGGGTGATGTGTCTTAAAGTAATGGATCCATGGCTTGGTTCCAGCAGATTCTTGAGGTTAATATATCAGGGAATGGGTGTTTGTAAAGAGAATTCCATAGGAGGGTAGAGTTGCATTAGTTAGCTTTGGAGGCCACCTCCAGCTCTAACATTTTTTAGTTCTTTGAAAAGTCAAAAAAAAATCAAAGGGAGGTAGAATGATTTCCTTTCTGAGGTGCCATCTGAATCAGGACAGGCTTCACCTGTTTTTCTGGCTTTCAGGAAATGACAGGATAACAAGTGCACATTCTCTCTTAATAATTTGGTGTTCAAAACTAGAGTTCTGCTAAAATTGCAAAAACTTTGTGGCTCTCAGTATGTGTTTTCACTGCCATATTCCCTTATAGAGTTGTTTTCTTTTCACAGCACAAAGGGAAAGATCCGAAGAGATCTCCAAACTTCTACTGGAGCATTCAAATGTCTGCAGTCAGTGATGTCTTGGATTTCTCTTATTTGGCTGTCACTGAAATCTATATTCTATCCTTTTCCCCTTTAGGTTAAGTGTTGCCCTCATCCTGTGAAAATGTCCACTTTTTTCAATGCTCCATTGAATTCCTAACACCTTTCGTGTATTTAACTTCCCAGAAGAGTTTCACAACAGGGCACTGAAAGTTTTGGACACATGCTTAGGACGGGGGTATATCTGGCCTTTGATAATGCCCTAGGACTGATGCAGAATGGAAGCAATTATTGCTTTCTTCTTTACTGAATTCTTCTTATATTCAGCAAAGAATATAAACCTGCAGAAAACAAGAGTTCCAGCTATGGCTTTACTATGCTCATCTCTCTGAATGTTTCCATAGAGCAATACCTCCCTACCCAAACTATAGTGCTCTGGCTATCCTTGTATATGTTCCCTATGGCCCTGCATAAGTTTCTCTAGGGTACAAATCCAACAGAGGAATTTCTTGGTCATGGGGTATACATATACTTAACTTCCTGACAGATTGCCCTCCAGAACGGCTCACCAGTTTACACTACCACCAGCAGTGCATGAGGATTCTCACTTTCTCACATCTGCGCCAGCAATGGTACCATCTGACTTTCTAATTTTTACCAGTCTGATGGGTATAAAACGAGCTTCCTTGTGGTTTTAATTTATATCTTTCTGATTACATGTGATGTTGGGGATGTCTTCATAAACATGTAGGTAATTTGGGTAATTTCCCCTTCTGTGAATTGTCTAGTCATATTTTTTGCCAATTCCTCTCTTTTCCTTGTTGATTTGCAGGAATTGCTTAATTATTCCAGATATTAATCCCTTGTCAGTTTTAAATGTTGTAATTATCTTCTCCCAGTCTGTCTCCCATCTGTTACCTTTATCTACAGTACCCTTCAATGAACATAAATTCTTAATTATTATGTAGTCAGATCCATCCATTTTTCCTATTACATTTTAACTTTTTGGGTAGTGTTCAAGAAATCATTCCCTGCCCCAAAGTCATGAAGGTGTTTTCCAACTTCTTTTTACTAGTTTATAATTTATCTTTACATTTACATTATCTTTACGTTTTATATCCTAATGTTTAATGCATTATTAATTCATTAGAAATCTTATCAAACTTCATTTTTTCTCTATTTTTAAGCCAGTTTTGTCAGTACTATATGCTTAAAAATTCCATCTTTTCTTCACTGATTTATTTTTCAATCAATTATAAATAATCATTATATATAAAAACCAATTGATTATATATAAAAATCATTATGTATATAACTAAGTCTATTATATATAAGGACGTCACATAATTTATATTCCAAACTGGAGAGATTTGAGAGTGAAAGGGAGCATTATTTGTAATTTTGCTAGGCCAATAGGCATAAATGCAGCAGAACTTTCTCAGGCAAATTGGAATAGTCACCTTAATTTTACACCACATTCCATATGGGACAGTTTATGGCTCTTTAAACTGCCCCATTGTTTTATTTGCCTGTTCATGTGGCAGGCCATATTGTTTTCTTTTATGGTTATATAACATAGGGTAGAGAAAATATTCTCTTCTCTTCTTTTTCAAAATTTTCATTTATTCTTGGAATTTTATTTTTCAAAATATAATTAGACCCAGTATTTCAAGTTTCTATGCAGAAGTTTTGATTCAAATGCCATGCACTATTTATTTAATTTAGGAAAATTTGATATCTTTAAAACATTAAGTTGTCCCATCCATGAATATATCTTATTGCTACATTTAGTCAGATCTTCTTATATTCCTTTTGATATGTTCATTTCTCTAAAATCATCTTGTATACTTTTTATTATGTTAATATATTTATATCTTAAAGTTTTGCTGATTTATTGTAAACAATGAATATATTTTACTTATTTATTACTGGCAAGAATACTAGTGGTTGCTTTAAGATGATCTTTTAGCCAGAACTACACTTATTAGTTCTACACCAAATAGTGTAGAAGGTTATCTTAGTTTCCATAAATGATCAAATCACTTGAAACTCTTTTCCCTTCTAATATGGATACTTCATTGTGTTTCTTGTTGTATTATAATATATTTGTTATGTTTACTAGTACTAGGTTAACCAGTAGTGGTGACATAAGCCTTCCTTGTCTTACAGAAAATATATCTAAATTTTCTTCTTTTAAAAAGATGCTTGTTGGAAGTTTTTCATATGTGGCCTTTGAGTAGTTACTGAGGTTCTCTTCTATGCCTGATTTTGTAAAAAGTTGTATTATAAACAGGAATTAAATATAATTTATTAATTTCTCTACCTATATTGAATTAAGCATAAGATCGGTTTCCTTAGTAAATTAATATCATTACATTGTTAGATTTTCCGAACTAAAAAACCTCCTTGTATTACTGAGATAAATTATACGTGATCATGATGGTTTGTGGTTTTTTTAAATAATGTAATTTGTGATCTAAAGATTTCCTTCAGATATTCACATATATATTTATAAGTAAAATTTTTCTATAGTTTTTTATAGACAATAGTTTTATCCAGTCAAAAAATCAATGTTACGCTAGCCTCAGAAAATGATTTAGGTATCTAGACGTCTTTTATTATTCTATTGCCTAGGACAACTTGTATAAGAAAAGGATTGTTTCTTAAATTATTTGATTTGTTTGTTTTATAGAAGTCACTTATAAACCATTTGGGCCTGGGATTTTGGTGGGAGGCGGATAGGAGTAAGGATGGGGACTTTTCTGATAACCATTTCAGTTTCTTTTATGATTTTTAGACCTTTCAAATATTCCATTTCTTCTGCTGATTCTTAAATTTTTAAATTATTCTATTCCATCCACATTTATTGGTTTATAGATATTAAAAGTATTTGCTATTGTTAGTGTAGGCAGGAAAGGGAGACATGAGCAGAGGAAATACAGAACAGGTCGTGTAAACAGGACACTAAGAAAACACACTGCAAGACAAGGGTAACCACACATGTCACAGAATGTTAGTTTAAGAAAAGTAAGATGTGAGTAGAGAAAATATGAAAGCAAGCAGCCTAAATAAATGAGATGCTAAGTAAGAGAACATACTGTAACAATAACAAAGATAAGGATAACTGCAGCTATCACAAGAAACATAACAGGAACAACACAGGGCACTATACATCATTGCCCCCCAATCCCTGTGGGCTTTGAACACCACAGTACATCAGGGCCTAACCATATAAGGTTAGGTCCCTGCCCCAACAGCAGGAAGGAGACAACATTCCCATTGGTCAAGAACAAAAAGAGAAGAGACAACATCACAAAGGAGGAGAGGCCACACAAGAGAAAAAGGGAAAAAGAAAAGGCCAGACACAGAATCCCAGGGCCACTGTCTGCTGGGAAGTGTGTCTGCTCTTAACCCCTTTAAGAGTAAACTTTCACTTTAGTAAACTTTGCTGCTTGCTGCTTCAAAACTGTCCCTGGCTTTCTTTCTTCAATTGTGAGAGTGTAACACGGGGAATGACCTGAAAAAGGGTAAAAATGTTTGTCGTCTCTCTAAAATTTCTCTCACTCTTTTTGGAAATTAAAACCTGCATACCTGCCTCAGGCCAGTGGTCAAGAGGGGCATGGGAGTGTCCTTTTGGGAATTAAAACCTGTACCCCTTCCCCAGGGCAGTGGTCAGGAGGGATAGGAGAGTGTCCTTTTTCCTTTATACCATGGGAGATGGCTCAAGGGAATTCCAGGTGGAGGTCATGAGATTGTCTTAGCCAAAGATGGGATGAAGCAGAGCCATTAACTATAGTTGAACAGCATTAGCCTGAAGCTAAAAACCTCCCCTTTAAAGTTCTGTATTTCTGCTCAAAGGTAGGACATTGGTACTTTGAGATGGAAGTCTGACAGCCTCCTCATCTGCTGGCAAATTAAATTATTATAATAAACTTCTCTTTCCTTCTATTCAAACCTCTTGTCCTTGTTCTTCTGATGTGGCCTTGGGGACAAGTACTGAACTTTTGGCAACAAAAAGATAAGAACCGAGGAGTTCGACAGCCAGTAACACCATCTTTATAATTTCCATTGCATTTGTAATTATACATTACATCTGAGAATTATATTGATAGCTATTTTACACCACCCTTTTTATTATGTATTTTGCTGATTTTCAACTTTTTCTCTTTTTTTTTATTACTATAGCCAGTATTACCAAAGTACCTGTATATCTTTTTCAGTCTTTCAAAGAAGAACTCAAACTTGTTTGTCCTCATGTATATATAGTGTTATTGTTTCTTATTTCATTAATTTTATCTTGTCTTTATTATTTTCTTTTTTTTTTTTCATTTGGGATGGTGTTATGCTCTTGCTGTTTTTATAGCTTCTTCAGTGGAAAGCTTCTTTAATTTTTATTCTTACAGATATATTTTTAAAGCACCAAATTTCTTTTTAAATGCCATTGTTCAAATCTTTTATGTCTTTGCCTACTTTTTTTTTTTTTTGAGACAGAGTCTCACTCTGTTGCCCAGGCTAGAGTGAGTGCCGTGGCGTTAGCCTAGCTCACAGTAACCTCAAACTCCTGAGCTCAAGCGATCCTCCTGTCTCAGCCTCCCGAGTAGCTGGGACTACAGGCATACTTTGCCTACTTTTTATCTCTTTTAACTAACAGTTTTCAAGGACTCTGTAACTCAGCTATTGATTTGTCTTTATTCAACCGCAGTTCTGTTAGTTGCTGCCTTATGTATTTTTATATGCATTGATACATTGTTTATGATAACAATATATTACATCTTTGTTTTCCATAATGATAATATATCTCCATTTCTAATTTGGTCAATTTTGAAATTTTTATTCTGACTTACTATGTGATCATATTTGTCTAGTATTATTTTTATGTCTTTATTTTTAATTTGTCTGCAAATTTTTGTTTAAATGTAGCTTCTGTAGATAACATAAGGGTGGATTTTAATTCAATCTGAAAAAGTCTGCTTTTGTTAGGTGAGTATAATCCATTTATTATAATTATTACTTTTCTAGAACAAACTTCTACCACATGTTTTGTTTTGTTTCCTACTCAGAAAACTTCTATTTGTCTCCTTTTGTCCTCTCAATATAAATTTCATTGGATAGATCAAATTTTCTTGTGGTTGCTTGAAAGTTATGCGTTCTATTTTTAATACCCTAGGGTTATTCTTAAATTATTAAGACACGTACCTACATTTAAATCATCAGTATTTTAAAAGCTAATCAATATCTATTTTCCATCAACCGGACAATGTTATCACCTATTCCTTATCTCCCCTTGCCTGTCCCCAACCCTTATTTGTATCATAGCATGGATTACTTTATGCCTCTTTTCTTTTATTAAAAGGGGTAATGACTTTGCTAAGTTACTTGCTTAGTTGTCTCCAATAGCCATTCTCCTTCTTTCCTGTAGTAACAGAGCCCCGGCTTTTTAGTTTGGTGCACAACCATGCAAAGACTACATTTCCCAGCCTTCCTTGCAGCATGGCCCCATGATAAAGTTCTGGTCAAAGATATGTGAGAAGTGATGTGTGCAATTCCTGAAACATTTCCTAAAAGAGAAGAGAGATGAATATGACCTTTCTTTCCCTCTTCCTTCATCTGGCTGCTCGAAACATGTGTGTGGTTATAGGACATTTGGGACCACAGATGAAAGCAACACCTTTACGAGGTGAGATTAACAAGATAGAAACAGGAATTCTTGGCAACTGGTGGAGCAAAACTCTCACACCAGCTCTGGACCACCTACCACTTGGTTTATATATGAGAGAGAAATATCTCAACCCACACACATTAATTTTATATTGCTCCTGTAACAAATTACCATGATATTAGTGGCTTATAAAAACCTAAATTTATTTTCACACAGTTTTGGAGGTCACAAGTCCTAACTTCAAGGTGTAGGCAGGGCTGCATTCTTTCTGGAGGCCCTAGGGAAGGATCTATTTCCTCACCTTTTCCAACATAGAAGTCACCTGCCTTTCTCGGGTCAAGGCCCCTTCCTTGCATCACTCCAACTTCCACTTCAGTTGTCACATCTCCTGACTCTGACTTTCCTCCCTCCCTCCCTCTTATAAGGACCTTTGTGATTGCATTGGGCCCACTCAGATAGTCTATGGTATTAATAATTTTCTTGTCTTAAAATCTATAACTTAATCACATCTGCCAAGTTCCTTTTGCCATGTAAGGTAACATATTCATGGAGTCCAGACATTAAGATGTGGACATACCGAGGGAGGGGAGGTTATTCTACTGACCACACCTTGTTTAAATTGTTACTTTGCATCAGTTTTACACATTTAGCTGGACCTACATTCTCACTAATGTATCTTTATTTCTTAAACTCTATTATTTTCTTATTATTGCTTATTTTTATTATTCTTATTGCTACTTTTTTGTTGAGATAGTCCTTCCAAGAGTGCTTTCAAACAAAGTCTTTGTTCAACAAACATGTTTTTATGTATTATATGCATTCTTTGCCTCCCCATTTCCCAAGTAAAAGTTGCTTGAAATTTCTTCTCTCGATCTCCAGAGTCAATCACCAACACTATTATTAAAGAGCCCTGTCTTGTACATATCTGTATTTCATGGATCTAAAACAGTGCCTAGGATACCATATTTACTCAGCAAAAGTTTGCTAAATGAAGCACTGAATTTGTCTTTATGTGACAGCCACAACAAAAAGGGAAAAACCAACAAAGTAAGGAATATGGAGAGGAAGACCTAGAGAAAAACCTTCACTTATCACAAAATCTTGCATGTCTTGAGTTCCAGAGATACGCACATCTATAGAAAATAGGCTTGATATAAATGCATAAATATATACAACATCAATTATACATATACATACACATCTATAAATATAATGTGTATGGGCACCACATATCCTGTAAAGTATTAATAGATAGGAATTGCCTTACCCATCTTTCAACTTTACACAGTTTCAGTATCTCTTTTTATGTTTTATTAAATATTTCCTCCAGTAATCAGTGTTATATTGGTGGCCGTGATGATGAGATAAGAATACTTTAATATTGGAGTCGGGGCACAGACACTGGAGTTAGATGGTCTGAGTTCAGGTGCAGGCTTTGTCTTTTACTGGCTATGTGGTCTTAGACAACTTATTCAACATTTCTGTGCCTCACTTTTCTCATCTGTAAAATGGGATGATGATGATAATGGAAAATAATGCATATGATTGATGAGTGCATTCAATGAGTTAATAATCATCACAGGTGATGATCTGTCTTGACCCTTTCTTCATCTTTCTAGAACAGGTTGTCCACTGCTCCCTGAGGTAGGGGTCAGGATGGGAGGGACACTTCCAGCCCCTCTCATCACTTTCTCCCCATGTGATGGAATTGCCTCCATTTTATTTTTAGTAAATTTAATTGGAAATAATTGTTGGAGGAATGGGAAAGTTAATTTGGCTTTAACACAAAGCCAAATTATCTAATCCAGATTAATTAGAGAAAAGAAAAAGTTGACACTTTGATTGCTGATTCCAAAGACTATTTAAAATTTATGTAAGAAACGAGTATGACACCTCAGAGGCAGTATTGCCTAATAAATACAAGATGCCCGGGTAAACGTGAATTTCAGTTTAACTGAGTTTTCTTTTGCTTTTGTTTTTATCTTTTGCTAAATCTGGCAAACCTACCTAGAAACCTCAATAACCATCTCCCTCAATTCCCTCATTTTATGACAGAGAAACTGATATGGACAATGAAAATAAAGTCTCCTACATCTAGAGAATAAGACCCAAGACTTGCACCCAGATCTTATGACTTCCTAAATGAAGCACAAAGAACATCAGGAGTACTCAGATAAAAGAGCACAGGAAAGGAGAAGAAATTCCTCTGGTTTCTACTCTCTGACCCAGTTACATAAAAATACCTTTCTTAAATTTAGAATCCAGCTTGCAAGTCATTTGTGAAGGCTTATACTATATTATCTTTTCATTGTTGCTAAAACCATTAACCCATTAATTAAGATTGCGTGGGCCTGCTGGGGAAAATCCTATTGAATTGCTTTTGTCTGTTCTACAATCAACAACAGCACAGAGACAGGTTGGCATTAATTATGTTAAAGCCCTATGCATCTCTATTGATGTTAGTTCACATGGAATGTTTTATAATATCGACATTCGATACTGTTTATTCCCTGATCTTTTTATCAGAAGTAACAGCATCATAAAACACTGCACCTCTAAATGAACCACATTTCCAGGTCCCTGTTTTCAGCTGTGGAAGTCACATCTCACACGCTGATTTCTCTTTCCCCGTTGAACCAATTTAAATTTCAATAAAAAGGTATTATTTTCTCTGGCTCCCTTAGCACAGGATAGCAGACATTATCATATTAACAATTTCAGAGTAGAAAAAAAAGCTCAATTTTTATTGAACCTCTTTCCAAACTGTTCACTTCACCTAAAATAAATTCTCTCATCCAACCCACTAAATTACTTTTTTTTATTGAAAACACTTATTCAATTCTATCTTCAATAGGAAACAGACCATGATTGGGGACAGAGACAAAGTTAAATTAGCCTGCCTTGCTCCTCTATTCCAAGACGCTTCATGTTTTCATTAAAATGTGTATTATAATCTGCTCTGTAGGCAAGCTATTTGTGCATTTGTCCGCCTCACTTGCTGTATCGGAAGCTCCCTGAGGGCAGGTACTATGTTGTACCCTAACACACAGGTTAATAATAAGTTACTACTATTCATTTAGCACTTCACTGTTTAAAGAGACGATGATCATGTAACTACCATTTATTGGGCCTGCCATTCTTGGACAGTGTCTTCAACACCTTACCCCTAGTACATCACAGCAATGATGCTGCAGTAAGAAATATTAGCATGCCCAATTTACAGATTTAGAAAAAACTGAAGCTTGCAAGGCAAAGGTGCAGGTAATTACAAACAGTTTGACATTGCTAGCAGAGGATTGAAATCTAGATCTCCTTGCACTCAAAGTCCCTTGCTTTTTCAGCTGTTGGCCATAATGTGTGAAGATCCCAGATGTGACAGAACCATGTTCCTAATCCTTCTTCCACCTCCACTTACTACCAACGGACACATAAGCAATGCATGCCCCAGGGCAGTAGAAAGTGACCCTACCACCCTGGAAAAGAGATAGTTGAGTGACACCATCGGTCACTTCAGAGGCTTATCTGGCCTCTCATTGTTCTCTCTACCATTGCACAGTGAGCAACTTAAAGAATGCCCAAGAGTCTTTCTCAAGTACCAGTGTTAGGTGGCAAATAGGGCACTGGAAATGGGCTCAGAGAACCTGAAGCCTAGTCCTGATGCTATGATTTATTGGAGTTAGGCTTCAGTTTCCCATCTGTAAAGTCATGGGTTTGAATTGTATAATCAAAGGCTCCTTCTAGTTGTATCTTCCTATGACTCACTGGAATATGAGTTTCCTAAAAAACACTAGCCTGGCACAAAGTAAGTTCTCCATAATAAATTCTTGATGAAATAATGAATAAATGAATGAACAAAACAATGACCCCTGTTTCAGTTCCCAGGAATCAGAAGTAAGGTGTTCCTTCACTTCAAGGCATGAGAGAGGATGCAGGCTCACTGTTCACAATGCTAGCGCTTCTAAGCCTTCCAACACGCCTCCATCTGGCACTGATTTTCCATTTTTCCAATTTGGAACAACTTTTCCCATCCATTGGAATCACTTCCTTTTTTATGTTTACAAAACATATGATTTGGGGATTTTACATAATTCATCCAAAACACAGACTAACTCAAACTGAATCCAAATACCATCCACTGAGCTGCATGGATATATAAAAACATGATTCTGTATGGCTTTGAAAACCTGGTGAAGAAATTCAACCTAGCAATATTTTTAATCACAGTAATATTGCCCCTGTGGTCTTGTCTTGCATGCACCATACATGTGTTTATATTCCTATGCAGAATTTATAGTGTTTTGGTTCATTACAGTGTGGTTGTTCAAATGAATGCAGGAAAAATGAAATTTTTAGCATAGTTCTGACTTTCTATTTACATACCTTACTTAGTCCAGATGTAAACTTTCAGAGCAGCTGCATCCCTTAGAAGCAAAGGATTTATTGATTGCTTGTAGGCATTCGGAATATTTGTGGGGTGTTTTGGTTTCTTTTGGCAGAGTGCAGAAAGGCAGAGTGAGGCAGGCTGAGTTAAAATCTAATTGTTTACAAAAGTAGACCTAAGGTATAAATGTCGTAGAAACCACAGGAGTCATTAAGTGAAAAACTTTTAAGTTTGGTCAAGGAAAAAAAAGTGTTGATTTGGAATTTTTCTCTAGTGCTTTCCCACCTTCACTACATAAGCAAACAGTTTCACAGTATTGCATGCCAGGTATTTTTCTAAGCACCTTACAGATATGGACTTGTCTAATGCTCTTAATAATTTCACCAGTCCATCAAAAGCCCAGAAAAGCGAAGTAATTTTTCTAAAGCTACCCAGCTATACAAGTGGCACAAGTTAGGCTTAAGCCCAGACAGCCTGGCTGTGGAGTCAATGCTCTTCACAACCACACCCTGCTGCCTCTCAACTGGGCACCTTCCCTCCCATCTTACACCCCCCTCTTCCCACCCATCCTGGGCCAGCGTAACCTGTCTGTAGTGCAGTATTGGCCTATGTCACTCCCCAGCTCAAAACTCTTTAGTATCTCTTTACTATCCTCCCAAATCAAGCGGATACATCCTCATTCTGCTCCTCCAAAGCTCCACAACTTTGCCTCAACCTCTCTTTTCAACCTAATTTTCTATATCTCTCCTTCCACAAACCTTATTCTCCAGCTAAACTTCAATCCTACTTGCCGTTTCCAAAACGTGCTTTTGATTTTTCTGTCTCCGTGATCTTATCCACATCGTAAGGGAAAGCCTTTCCAATACCAGGGCTAATATAAACCTCACCCACCCTCCAATGTGCAAAACTCACTTGCTCCCTGTTATGAATTGAATTGCATGCCCCCAAAATTCACATGTCAAAACCCCAATTCCTTAGCAAGACCCTGTGTCAAAAAAAAAAAAAATTTAAAACATCCTAACCCCCAAAGTGACGATATTTGGAGACAGGGCCTTTAAAGAGGTTTAAGATTAAATGAGGGCTGGGCATGGTAGCTCATGCCTGTAATCCTAGCACTCTGGGAGGTGAAGGCAGGAGGATCATTTAAACTCAGGAGTTCAGACCAGCCTGAGCAAGAGTGAGACCCCATCTCTACTAACAATAGAAAAAATTAGCTGGGCATGGTGGCACATCCCTGTAGTCCCAGCTACTCAGGAGGCTGAGGCAGAAGGATTGCTTGAACCCAGGAGTTTGAGGTTGCTATGAGCTAGGTTGACGCCACGGCACTCTACCCAGGAGACAAAGATTAAATAGGGTCACAAGGGTGGTGGATCCCTAATCTGATGGGACAGAAAGAAGAAACACCAGAAATATCTCTTTCGCTGAGCACAGAGGAAAGGCCACATGAGGACTTAGTAAGGAGGTGGTGGTTCACAAGCCAGAAAGAGAAGCCTCACCAGAAACCAACCCTTTTGGCACCTTAATCTTGAACTTTCAGCCTCCAGATTTGTGAGGAAAAAAAATTCTGTTGTTTAAGCCACCCAGTCTGTGCTATTTTGTTACGACAGCCTGAGCTGACTAATACATTCTCTCCCGCTTTTTACGGTAAGAATTCTCAATTCTTATGTTCAATGACTTTTTGAGTCCTATGACTCAAATTTTGGTGATTCGCCAGAAAATAACTAAATAATTTTTTAAAAAAAGAACTTTGAATAAAATCACTATTAATGACAATGCAATCACTTTTGAGGAAGAACAATGTCTCTCAATGTTTAAAAATCATCAGCAGTTATTCCAACATTTCTGGATCATTGTTAAACATGGTGTTAGTATTAATTGTAGATTTGTCAACTGATCTGGTAGTGCCTTCTGAGATGTTTGAAAGACAACATTCTTTCATGTTCTAGAGAACATTCCAGAGAGCAAACAATAAGCAATACTTGATTATGCCATGCCTGTTTCCTCTCAGTGTCAGCAAGTTACTCCTTGATTTTCCCTTTATTTCAGGAGATACGTCAACCATTGGCATGTGTACACTCAGTCATACCACAGTTTAGTTTAACATGCTGCTGACATTTCATCACCACCTCGGAGAAAGCACGTCAGCAAACTACTTGAGAATTATTACACTTGACCATCTGAGAGTCATAGGGCAACACTATAGGTAAGTATTAGAAATAAATGTTGTATTTATTTCTATTGGGAAAGAGTTTTGCATTTATAAATGGACAGAAACAAAGGACTAAAAACTGTTAATAGGAGATAAGTTTACAGAATGATTTTAGTTTAGTTGTGGTTTTTATTTTTTTAAGTTTCTCTGCATTTCCAAATTTTTTCTGATGAAAAATACTAGGGAAAAAAAAGGAAGAAACTCTCACTGAGTAGAATACTTAGGTATCTAGTCTCCCAGGTTCCTCCTTATAGGGTCTCAATAGAGCTGCCTTCCCCAACTAGCATCATTCAGACTCTGCTCCTTCGTCTAGTATAACCCCCCTCCTCTTCAGCATCATTTACATTGACAAGGCCAATAACCTTTCCCTCAGACCAGTCAAATAAATTAACCATGTTAATGGGAGCTGAGTTATTATTAATAGGATTAAGTGCTCTACAATCCTACCAGAACCCTAATGAATATCCTTGGATTTTAATCCTGCCTTCAGAAAACACACCCAAAATTTGAACTCTCTAGCCCTGTTAGCTAGCCAGTGGGCCATGAAAGGGTAAGTTAGGCTAGACCAGCCTGCTAGTCACTAACCAGAATGTGTTCACTGATTTAGTGGCCCTAGTCTGTGCTGGGGTAAATGATTAGTCCTGTGGTACCAAACGGAAAGCTACAGCACAAAGCCAAATAGCAAAAGTTCTAATTTATTCCCACACCCTTCTCTTAACCACTTTTGCTGATCCAGTCACTCTCAGTCCAGGAAGAGTTAAAAGGTCTTAGAGAGATAAGAAAAAGTATTGAGATGTCCATGCCTTACTTTACTGGGAGGCAATATAGAGTAATGCTTAAGGATTCTATTCAAACAGACCTGATGTTTTGCTCTGTTTTGTTTTACTTAGCACATCTTAAATTCCAAGTATACTAGCCCAATGGCTGTTTCCTTTTCCATACCCATTTGATGTCTTCCAGAGTCCATAAACTCTGCAATCCATTGTGCATGGAGCAAGTACAATCTCTTACATCAAAAAAGCAAATCCAAATTAAGAATGCTATTAGTTTAGAACTATAAAGACATCCTCTGGCATCCTCCCAGCCCAAGAAAGACAGTAATTCTTGTTTTAGAAGGTAAAAAGCATAGAAGAGCAACTAATTGAGACATTCCACTATTTAGTTAGAATAAAATAGTACCAGATCTTGGGCTATGAACTATATTTCAGAAATCCAAGCCAGGGTTATTTCCACAATGATAACTATTTGCAATCTTGGCTGCACATTGGAATCACCTGCAAAGCTTTAATAATTACTGATGCCCAATCATATTCCAAGAGATTCTGATTTAATGGGTCTCAGGTATAACCTGTGCATGAAGAGTTTTAAAAGATCCCCAGGTGATTCCAATATGCAGCCAAACTTGTGAACCACTAATCACAGTGTGCTGCCTCTCCTAGTGAGTAACTGCCAACAAGCTGGATTCCATCAACCATGGATAAAGTAAATGGCACCCACTTTGTTCACCCCAGCCTCCCCTCCCCCTACTTACATACATGCAGAGACATACTTAGCATGATTATTACTTAACTGATGGTTTCTATCTCCATTTAAAGCAGGACACCTTAAACATTTTCTTAAAGGGCCAGATTATAAATATTTTAGACTTTGCAGGCCATACAGTCTCTGTTGCAACTATGCAAAAAAGAAGCCATAGGAAATATGTAAAAAAATGTGCCTGACTGTATTCCAATAAAACTTTATTTATAAAAACAGGCACTTAGCCCACAGGCTAAAGTTTTCTCACTCTTGATTTAGAGTCTCTTAGGCATATAAAGCATTTACTACATTCTTTTAACTGGACTGCAAGGATTCTAATACCAGTGGTCTTTAGAACTCCATTGCAGTTGCCAGAGTATATTTGCTTGCCAGAAGAAAGATTGTTGCTTCAGAATGGTTCTCCTCTGCCTGTTCCTGCTGCTGAATAGAGCCATTCTTTCAGAGCAGAAGCCAATGGCTGCTCCCCAAGATCTCACATCCACAAATGTTTATTACCGCCCTGATATCCCAACAGAGGGGGTCTCTCACTCTAGACACCTCCAGCTCCTTCTCTATACCTGTATTGCATCATAATTTTTCTCACTATTATGTTACATGTTCTACACAAACCCTTTCACATCCACTAGTCCCTTTGACTAAAACATCCCCCTGGGAGATGGGTTGAGCCATGATGATCATCGTCCTGATGTGAAGATGAGAAAACTGAGATCAATAAGCATTAAGAGGCAAAATCTAGATTTGAACCCAGATCCTTTGACCACAAGAAAGTGTGTTTAGTGAGGGGAAAGTTGCCTATGGCTTGAGAAAGAGCTGTATTCAGATTTACTTGGTAGTTTTCTAATCTTGAGTGAGTCACTCAACCTCTCAGAATTTTTATTTCCTTAACTATAAAAATATGGATATCAGAATACTTACTGTTTATGGTTATTTTGAGAATTAGAGATTAAATGATTAATGATCCTGGCATCAATAGGTGCTTAATAATGGCAGCTACCTTACTACTACCACTACCAATGCCATTGCTGCTGCTGTTCATCCAGGATTCTGTCCATAATGCACGTGCTTCCATTCACTGTGAGGTGCTTCATTGTATTGGTATAGTGCCTTTCACAGTTGCTCAATTAATGCTGAATAAACTTAATTAATTAGTTAACTAATAAGTTGATTATATATTCCTTCCACCATTAGCCTTTTAGAAGTAATGAAAATATCCTCAAGGTGGAGGAAAATTAGATGACTCCTTTCAGAAAAGACACTGCATAAAGGGAATTTCCTTCTCAACTCAAACTGAATCTGCTCAGCCAAGGATACATGTCCAAAAACATGTTTGTTAACTACTTTACATAAGGGAACATAACCCCTTAATTTCTCTTTCGTATGGAATCATTAATGCTTAAAAGTCAACAAAATCAAAGCTGTTAGTTGGATTTTATGGATTAGTGGATACTCGACTTTGGCTAAGTCATCAGTAAAAATGATAGATAACTGTCTCTTGATTTAGATTTTTTCTTGGAAGATACTCAAAACACCCCTGGAGAGCTCTGGATTGGGCCAAAATCCAGACTCAGAGCCTGATTTAGAGAAACATCATTCAAGCTTCCCAATCGCCTCTTATCTGTTTCACCAGGAAATTAGTGAATGGATTAACTAAGATATACTGAGCACCCACTCTATATTTTGCTTTCCCAGGCATTGAAGAGATACAAGAAGCAAAAAACATTGTCTATGAGTTCAAGCAGCTTATGATCTAACAAGTGATATGTAAAATTCTGAAACAGACTTTAAAACATTCTAGGAAGTGTTGGCTAAAAAGTGAGTAGTATGGGTTGGGATAGGTAGAGAAAGCTTCTGAGGGTGCATGTACTTGTACTAAGTACTGGTGGCTGAGCAGGTATTTGGGAGAGAGGAGGAGATAATTACTAGAAGAAGAGGAAGATGCTTTATCAACTGTCTCAAAAGGAGGTCTGAAGAGCAAGTCTGTGAAGGGTTCCGCTCCATGCAGTCATTCAGGCATCTATGCTATCTTATAACTCTCATCTCCTCTAAGTCCTTGGAGTCCTCTACCTTCATCCAGAGAGTGACTGCAGAGAGAAAGGACCACTTGAAGAAGGATTTTATGGGCCAAGTCTGGAAGTGGGCACATCACTTCTGTTCTTATTTCTTTGATCAGAACTTAGTCATGTGGTCACCTTTAACAAAAATGAAAAATAAAAAAATAGTTTAACTATACGCTCAGGAAGAAGATAAATCAGTATGAAAAGGCACTAGCACCTTCCACCATAGTGTACCATTCTTGTCATCAAACTTCCAGTTCACTCTTTTTTCAACATGTTGGAAAGGATACAAATAGTCTCATTCAGTCACTATACCAAACTCAAAGTCCAGAATGTTTGAGTCAGTCCGCTGATCAGATATGTCTGACCTAAATATATCTCCTTAGGGTCTAGTGACCTGTGAGCTACATGCAGTATATGGTGGTAGAATAAGGAAGCATTACCAAAGTAGAAATATTCATTCAGAAAAGGGAAGAATGGGAGCTATGCACAAGTTATTGGTCCACATCAATTTCTAAATTATTCTGAGAGGGCATTTTGAAGGCCTCCTACTAAAATGGGAGGGGGTTGGGGGAATCAATTGACTAGACACTGAAGCAGCTCTTGGGAGGAGTTTCTTGTCATTTATTTCTATGGCCACTGGTTCCATTTCTAGGGGGCTCTTCCTTGTCCACTATCCTCGGTGGCCACATCGAATTGAATGCTTGTGGTCTTTTGGTGCAGTTCAAATTTCATAGCCAAGTTCCCACTGATGCAAATATGAGGGCCTGAAAAAAATAGAATATCGTTTTCAATCCTGGATTATAGTTTCTTTGATAATAAAATGCACTAGAAAATTTGGAAGTTTTCTGATCTATTTGCTTTTTGTCAGTTCTTCGTGCAAGTACCCACATTCAAAGAGTCTTATTTAGATAGAAGAGAACATGAATGTTGGTGAACATTGCTGGTTTCCGCCATAACTAAACCAGTGATGTAAAAGGGGGAGAAATAAGAATATGAATTTATATTTGCTTGTCATTTCAAAAATAAACACGAGAAGCATAAACACAATGAGCAAGGGAAAACAGAATGAATAGGAATAGGCGTGGGAATTAGATTTTCAGTTTACTTTTGTTAACATTATTTGCAATTCTGAACCATTACCATTTCCAAAAAATAAAAAATATTAAAATGAACTTAAAACCTAATGCTCACATGCATCCAAAGAACCTGTCTTCAGCAGCATCAGTTATCATTTTAGGCTTCACTTATAATATTCATTTTCACCAAATTTTACTCAGACAAAAATCAGAGCAGATTTAATCAGGGGCAAGAGCCATATGGTAACATTCATTCCTGGATACTCAGCCCTATGGTATAATCCTCCCCTCACCCCCAGAGAAGGGAGGGCAAGCATTAAGCATACAGCTATGGGTATCTGAAAGAATATTATAACAAGGACAACTTGGAAAAAGAACTGCATATAAATATTGAGTCATGGTACCCTCTGGCACACACAAAGCGTCTTTAAAAGGTAGCACTTGGGTAAGTAGAAGAAACAAGGAAGGACTCCTCATACCAATATACAATAGAAAACTGTAATGTCACCCATCTAAGGATCAAACTAAATCTCCAGCTCATACCTGCCCACCAAAGATGAAGCAGGAGACTGTACAATAAAACTGGCCTTTGAAGTCAGTCAATATACAAGGCAGAGCTCTATAACTGGACTCCAGAATGATCAGAATCAGCTACAGTACATCTCTAAGAAATTTGAAGAGCAGTCTTAAAAAAGAGAGACTAAGCTTGTGCTATATAGTCCCAGAGAACAAAACTGGAACCCTAGGTAAAAGTTCGAAGTTACATTCTGTTCCAAATTAAGAAGGTTTTAACACAGTTTTTCAAAGACGGGAGAGACCACTTTGCCATTTGGGGAGGGAGTGTCACGGAGGCATGGGGTCTATTGGTTGGAGGTACTATAGGAGCCAGTGGGGCTAGATGGTCTCCAAGTCCATTTTAACCCCAGAGCCTTGTGGATGCCAAACTCTCATTCTCTCCTTTTCTGTGTCACTACCTGAACACTAGTGCATGGGACTTGGTGTGGACCAAGTAGTAAGTATAAGAGTACCAAACATAATTATTATTTGAAACCACAGCTGCCAGTGACAATGGCTTGTGAGAAAAAATGTCGTTGTACCTTAAACCCACCTACAGGGTTGAGCTGTAGGGCCTATATGTCAGTCTTCATTTTGAAGATTCAAAGCCATTAAAAATATTAGTAGCTAATATTTATTGAGTTCTTGTATATATGCTAGATGTGGTTAAATATTTTTCATGTATTAAATCATTCCATCCTCTTGGACCTTTGAGCAAGTACTTAAAAAATAAGTACGACATTGACAGCTCAATATAGTGGGCAGGTAGAAATAATGCCCGAGTTCAAGTCGCAGGTGAAGCCAGCATTGGTTCAGAGCAAGGTCCTACTAATGTCCTCAAATCCTCTATTGTACTGGAGAATTTCGTTTCAATATTCATCAGATGAAGAGTCATGTCTGCAGACATAAAAGATGTAGATTCGTAAAATTCCTTGGGTTAGTCATTTATCAACATGCAGCTCCAGGGAGAATGGAGTGAGCAGATTTTCTTTAAAGTTATGGAGTTTAGAGAGGCATTTGGAGAGCGTGGTATTAAGTATTCTGTTCTATAGCTGGAGCTGTTAAACCTTCAGGGATAGACTTAAATTTTTTGTTGTGGTGGTTGAGCATAAAGACAAATAGATTGGGCCAACCAGTTTAGCAAGACTCTTCACAGTTCAACAGCTCCTATGTAAGAATCATAAATAACTCCAAATCACAAACTCCTAAGAATGAGTTTGGACTCTATCAGCAGAAGAGAATGATAAAGACAGGGATTGAAGTCAGGGAATCCAGATTTCAATTCCAAGTTTTCCCACTTGTGTGTTGACAGCACTGGACACAATTTCCAATCACAAGGCTCTTGTGATGAACATGGAGAGGCACAGCCTTGCTCCCCCTTCAAGGAAGGTCTTGTTGCCCCAGCTGCTAAAATTACTGCCATAGTCTTCAGCTGTCAGCCCTTCAGGGATGGCCTCAGGTGCAGAGTTGTCTGGCCAAAGGTGACTCCCTTCCTAGTGTGGCACACATCCAAGAACTTGTAGAGGCTGGGCTACACTGACATGGCTGTGGCAAACTGAGACAATTCTGATGGACCATTTTATCTCCAGAGCTCCTTGTCATATAGGTTGAAGTTACCAGGCACTGAGTTCCCCTATCATAGCTCCGCTTCTTCCTCTGCTCGCTCCTGTCCCCACTCCCTCCCACAGGCGTTTCTCCCAAGGCCGCTCCCTAGTAAACATCAGGCAAGCTAATCTCTGTATCAGCTTCTGCTTCCTAGAGAACTCAGCCTTCCACAGGTCATGAGTCCCTGTGCTAGGACTCACCTGCATTATCTTTCAGTAAAACAAAAATCAAAAGTGTATGGAGTGACTTTGAACAAAGCAGGTTTTCAGTTCCCCATCCATAAAATAGATATAAGCATCTTTGTAAGTTCTTATGTTATATGGAATCTGTCCAGTGGCCAGGCAGAATAGGCAAGCCCTATCTATATGGTATGAATCAAGAAACTGAAAAATTTACCCTGATTAAAATATTACCTTTCTAGCCGAGCTCTCTGGTGCCTACAGTATCACATTTCTGTCCCCATCATTTAGACTTCAGATCTATCTATCAATGGCTAAAATATAAGAAAGGTCTTGTGAAATTTATAGATATATCAGTTCTTTTCACAATAACAGGATTTAGAAGGGGAAAGTAACAAGAAAAAAAAAAAAACACAAGAACTCTGGTCTCTGTTGTGGAGAAAAAGGAAGAGGTAAAGGAAGTGTGCGACTCCAGAATTCAAAAGATCTAATTTTGTGCAAGGGCTGCACCAACTAGCTGTGCCACCCAGGGCAACTTGGACTCTGTCAACTTAATTCCTTTTCTATAAAATGGACCTTTCAGCAACTTGCCTACCATCATCCATGGTATACTAGGAAGGTTAAGTGATAGTGGATTAAAAAAAAAAAGCACTTAAAACATCAAAACATAGAGGTAATGCATTATTGTCATTTCTGTATTTCCAATCCTTATAGTCAGAATGGGTCCCCAGCCATTGAGCTCATCTTAGCTTCAGCATCTTTCAATAAATCAAAGGTGCAATGGTCTGAATATTTGTGTCCCCCAAAATTTACATGTTGAAACCTAATCCCCAGGGTGATGGTATGAGGAGGTGAGGCCTTTGGGAGGTGATTAGATTATGAGGTTGGAGCCCTAAGGAATAAGATTAGTGCTTATGTAAAAGAGACTCCAGGAAGCCTGCTTGCCCTTCCGCCAAGCAAAGACACAGTTCTGAAGTGAGTAAGGGCGCAGTCTACGAGGAAGGTGTCCTCACCAGACACTGAATTTGCCAGAGCATTGATGTTGGATTTCCCAGCCTACAGAAATAAATGTTTGTTATCTATAAGTCACCCAGTCTATGGTATTTTGTTACAGCAGCTGGAACAGACTAAGAAAAAGGGTCAAATCTCCTCAGGCAAAAATGTTTTTGCTGTTATTTCTTTGTTTTATTTTTGGTGTGATTTGGTCACTTGTCTTTATAGCTTAAATATTTTAACTTAGAAATTGCTGAACTTAATTTTTGAGTGAATGAATATATGTCCCTGGTTGGAAAGATTTGGTGTTTTATGTTGTTAACATTCCCAAAAATCCATTTTTATATTTAGCTTGAGTCCAGTAAAAACTCCAATGTTATTTTGGAATGAGGAATAATTTGGAGGACTTATATATCCAAATATTAAATGAGCTTAAAGAGCTACAATTATTTAAATCATAGCTGGTATAAGACACAGAGATGGGTAAATGAAACAAGAGAAAGCTCAAAAGCAGAGCCAAGTACATGTAATAATTTCGTACATTAAAATGAGGTGTGTTCTATTTTTTAAAATCCATCCATCTTCATACTTACATACAAATTTCTGTAGTTATATCTTAATAATTTTTTAGGGTAGGCATTTTGTTTAATAAATTAAAAGAGAACAAAAGATTCAAGAGTTTAATAAAGGATATGGATCAGTTATTTAACTGTTTTGGAAAATAAAAACCCAGATATTAAACTTACACCATACACTGAAATGAATTCTAGCTTAATTAGTCCTTTAAAATATGGTTAATATTAAGATATTTATATGATATCAAGGTGAAGAAGGCAGATGCAATATAATAAAAGATGTACAAATTGAATCCACAGCCACCACCAACTGATAAACTAAATTAAAGTGAAGCATATGTAGCAGGTAAACAGCTGTTATGAATACAAATTAAAAAGAAAAAAATCCAAATTAATCCAAATGAAAAATGGCAAATGGCTAAATTTTACATAAAAATTTCAGTCTATTCAATAATTTTTAAAGTCAATTTAATTAATAAGGATAAATTATTTTTTCCTATCAAACTGATAAATGTCTGATTTTCTCTTTTATGGTAATATCCAAATTTTTCTAGGGCATAAGGACATACTTAGCTAGTCCTAAATAAATAATCATGATAATGGAAAAATATCTATGTACATGAAAGTGTTCATTGGAGGACTATAGCTAATGAAGAATATTAGAAATAATCTAAATATCCAAGGGGGGATCAATTATATAAACTGTTATATAAATTCTAATACATCCACATAATAGAATATTGTATAGCCATTAAAAATATTTAACAAATATAATAGCTATCATTTCTTGCTAGACATTTTTCTAAGTGTTTTCCATGTGTTAATTTATGTAATCCTCAAAACATCCTGTGAAGTATGTATTACTTATTATCCTCCATGAGGGAAAGGGGAGGGGAGAAATTAATTTGACCTAGACCCATAGTTAGTATGTGGAGGGATGGAATACAAAGTCAAGCAGTATGGCTCAAAGCCACCACTCCCAACCACTTTGCATATTTTCCATATTGTGGTGGAGAAATATTTAATACTTTAGAGAAATGCTTTGTTCACTTTAGAATAGTCTCTTTTCTGTAGCTCTTATAGGCATGCTCTGAGTGCTATGATCAATGAATGAATGGTGGTGTTTAGACACAACAGCTGCTATTGGCTCTCACCAAAAGTCAGAGACTTATTCTCTTTCCCTCACTCCCAACCCATCAAATCCAACAGCAAGTCCAGTTATCTTCACCGTCAAAATATGTCCCAAATCCAACCACCTCCCTACTCCAATGCCTCCACTCTAGAACAAGCCGGCTCTTACATTCACCTGAACAACCACAGCACCTCCCTAATTGGCCTCACTATCTTAACCCTTGCCTCCTATGATCTTTCCCACACAATAGCCAAAAAATATGTATATTTTTTATTGATACCTATAACTGCACATATTTATGTAGTACATGTGATATTTTGTTATATGCATACAATGTGTCAAAGCAAGGTAATTAGGATATTCATCACCTCAAACATTTATCATTTCCTTGTGTTGGGAACATTCATCTCTTCTAGTTATTTTGAAATTATAATAAATTATTGTTAAGTGTCACCCTACTGTGCTATTAAACATTCTGCTTTTTCTTCTTCTCCCGCAGGGATACTTACAATTCTTATATTTGTCCACTTTACATAATCCCATGTTTCTTGGAGAGATGTTTTATTCTTCTTGAAACTTTTTTCTTCATTTTTGACTGACTGGGTTAATTTGAAAGCTCTGAAATTCTTTCTTCTGTTTGATCTGGTCTGTTGTTAAAACTTTCCACTGTATTTTGAAATATCCTAAATGACACTTTGATTTCTAGAAGTTCTGTTATATTTTTATAATAAAAAATTGGATGTGGACTGGACTGGTCCCTCTCCACAGAGGCAGGTAGCCACAGGGGTTTGCTCTACCTGGGTCTCCCATGGTGGTAGCAGTAGTGACTAGGCAGGGCTACCTAGGCAGCAGCAGCAGGTTCCAGGTCTGTGGGCACTCATTCCACCCAGGTTTTGCTGGCAGTGGGGGCAGTGGTATGGATATTCACCCTGCCCAGGTCCATCAGTTGCAATGCTATCCAGGTAGTAGCAGTAGTGCCTGCAGTACCCAGACATTGGCAGGGTTGCCAGGGGCTATGGGTGTGTGCTCCACCTAAGGTCCCACAGTAGCTGTGGCTAGGCGGGGCTACCTAGGTGGTAGCAGCAGGCACCAGGTCCTCAGGTCCTTGCTCTGCCCAGGTCCCCTGGTGGCAGCAGAGGCATATAGCACCTGATCACAGGGCTAGCCTCCCCATTCCCTCCCCAGCCCAGTAGGGGCGATGGGGAGGCAGCTGCAATGGAGCTGACCCCCAGATAAATGCAGTGCTCTAGGGCTGGGACCTTAGAATTATACCAGCTTTATCACCCACGGTTCAGGAGCCAGTGAAATCCCACTGTGCCTTTTCTCCAGAGAAATGCAGCTGCACAGTCTCCAGGCAGTTCCTTGTATCTGTCTGGATGCCTGCTGCACTGGAGGGGCTGTCCCACAGCTCAGATTGCAGTGACCATGGGGGAAGTGTGGAGCCCAGGGATTCTCTCCCCTGTCCCCTCCCCACATGCAGGCGCCTTCCCTGAGTACCACTAGTCCTGCCAAGCAGGTTGCCCCACTTCCCTCTCCTTCATTTTGGGTGTCTCCTGTCTCCTCTCTGTTGATTCCTAATGCTATCTTGGACAATCAATCCAAAGGTGAATAGCTACTTGCTACTTTCAATCCTCTCCATGAGAGCAGGCTCTACAGGTTGCTTCTGTTCTGTCATCTTAGCCCTAGCCTGCTTTCATTCTTTTTAATGGTTGAATTGTACTCTATTCGATGTATATACCACATTTTCTTTATCCACCCAACCACTGATGGAAAAAAGATTTATATTTTTAATGTAACCCAGACCACATCACTCTCTTCCTCAAAACCATCTAGTGTCTTCACGCAAATTTTTTGCTATGATCTACAAAATCCTAGCATGCTCTTGTTCCTTTGAACTTTTCTAACATCATATTGGTCAGGTTGAGTTGGACCAACTCAGTTTACCTGAGACTGTCCTCATTTTAAAACTGAAATCCCCACATCCCAGTAACCCTTTGGGAGTGTTGGTCACTTCATAATATTAGAACTTTACACTGCACTTTGTAAGAAAAAAATTTTATTTTTTTTATCTTTGACTCCCTATGGCTTTCCTCAGAGTATGATGTATTTAAAAATCCCAGGAATAATTTGCTGAACTGTACAGAAAGTAAGAGAGTATTTAAAGGGGACCACCTGATGGAGTCAGTGATTACAGTGAGAGAGCCCCAGGGGAGAAGTGACACAGAAGAGAACAGAATTGATACGTCTCAGCCAAGAATTCTCTTACCTGTGCCAAATTGTGAAGAAGTTTGCCACAGGAAAAAATGAATAGAGAGAGGGAAAGAGGGAGAAAAACATAAATAATTTGAATTAAAAAGCGCTTCAAACTGGCACTGATGGACCTCAATGACTTTGAGCTGTTTTTCCAACAATGAAAATAGAATTTATGCCAATTTACCTGCCCTCTAGTACCAAGTCCCTCTTGTGGTCAAGTTGCTCAGAGCCAACAGGCAAAAACAAAGCTACCTTCTCATAGTTTAAGACCCAATTTCAGCAGAAAAAGTATTTGATAAAATTTCAACATCTTTTCCAGATTAAATAAAATAATATAATCATATGCTAAATAATATAATATAATATAATAATACATAGGAATAGATGGACATGACGTTTTGATTTCTGATATTTTATATATGGCATTTTCTCTCTTCTAGTTGCTTTTAGAACACTTCGGTTCATCCATGGTATTCTGGGCTTTTTTTTCTCTCGTTATGTTAGCTATAACGTGTGTACTTTCAATTTGAAAAGTCAAGTCCTTTGGAACTAGGAGATTTTAAAAAATTATCACTTGGATAATTTCTTCTTCACTATTTACTCTGGTCTTCCTTGACTTCCTAGTAGTTGGATGCTGAAGCTCATCATTTGGTCTTAAGATTCTCTTCTTTTTTCTCTCTATTGACTATCTGTGTTTTTATTCTAATTTTCTGGTTATGTTTGAATTTTGTATTCCAAATATTCTTCAGACTTTTTTATTATCGTATTTTTAAATTCCCAAAAGCTCTTTTTTATTCTCCAGTTGCTCTTGCTTGTTTTGAAACAAACAAGAATGCCGTATTTTTATTTCCAGGATGTTCTATTTTTCTCTCATCTCACTGTGGATGTTTTTTATAAGTTTTAATTGGCTTCTTCCATTATGTCTACTTTCCTCAAGTTCTTTTTTTGTTTGTTTGTTTGTTTATTTTATTTATTTAATAAATAAATAACAAAAGGCTCTGTTTTATGAAAGTCTTTCTTCAAATGTCTTTCTTTATTCTTGGATTTGTCTGTTTCCTTTGCCAATTTTTCTTTCAGTCTGAGAAAGACTTCTTGTTATTATTGAACAGCTCTTTATACATTAAGGTGATTATCCCTCTGCTTGAGTGTGGCCTCCATTTTCTTACCAATTAATCATTTCCCTCATTTGGATATCTGTATAGAAAATTTTAATTGAAATATGGTTAAATTTAGTGATCATTTTATTTTGGAGGTTTCAATAATTCGAGGGCAAGCCTACCATAACACAAGATAGTATTTTATAAAATGTTGTATGTTTTTCTAAAACTTTAATGGTTTCTATTTTCTTAACTTTTAAATTATTAGTTCATCTAGAATTAATTTTGGTGTGAAAAGTGAGGTAAAGATTCCACTTTATTTTTTCCCAAATAGCTAAGTACATGTCCTAACATGATGTATTGAGAAATTCACTGATTTGAAATGTCATTGGTATCAGCTAGGGTTATATGTGGCTGAATATCTTAGAAACCTGAAAAAAGTTAATCAAATAGATATATTTCCACATTTAAGTAGAGATCTGAAGATAAGTACTGGAATGGGTTTCACAATGTCATTAATATGCCAATCTCTCTCTAACCTTCTGTTTCTTAAATCTTTATACTTATGGCTGCCTCATGTTGTATAAAGGTTGCTCAGTGCCTCACCTGAAATTTGCATAATCAGACAAGAAGGAAGAAGACAGAAATGAGAAAAAGGAAGAAGAGAAGGGGAAGAAGGAGAAAAAAAGAGGGTGTGGAGGAAGTGGTAAGGAGGAGGAATTGGCAGTGCCTTTAACAGGAAAGAAGCTTTCCCCAAAATCCCCAGTAGACACCTACTAGTATCTTATGGACAATAAATGCTGCAAGAAAGGCTAGAAAATGAATTGTAAAAGCTAGACATATTGCTACCCTGAACAAGTATCAGGCTTCCATTAGTAAAAGAGAAAGGGAGAATGGATGTTGGATACACAACTAACAATTGGGTACTAAATTGTTACATATGCACTTGATGCAATTCCTAGTGCATTTGGCCGTGTATAAAATAATAATGCAGAATACTTTATAAAACTGTTAGAGCATCGAGGGATTGATTAGTCATATGTACATAAAAATGAAGAAAATTAATAAACAAGGCAACTATTAACTACTGGGAAAAACAAAGAGCCATACAAAAACTCAAGCAATCATAATTTACTATTTTTCTCAACAATAAACCTTGATTTTATAGTCATAATAATATAAACACTGAAGTCTTTCTGACTTCAGAAGATGAGAAAAAACATTTCAAACACAGCCTGTAAAAATCCCATTTTTCCATCCATGCTCATCTCTGGGGCCCGGGTTATAATGCAGCAAGAACCTCCCTGAGGACCTGAGTAATATCACAGACACTGTAGGTTCAAGTGGATATCCCATCAATTAGGCCAACTCTCCCTCTTAATTTTTCTCTATAATATCCCTCATGAGTGGTTACTTGGCTTCCGCCTTAACACATTCACTGACAGGGAGCTCACTACTCCTCTAGGCAGTCCATTCAGTTTTTTGACAGCTCTAATCACTGCTGAATCATTCCCTATAATCAGGTTAAGGGACCTAGTTTCACTCTGATTTATTCATTATTTTTTACTCCCTAAAGTCCTATAGAACATATCCAATTCCTTTTCACAGGAAGAAATTTGAATACTATTGTCAAGCTACCCACTCACCATCCTCCTCATATTGAATTCTTCTCTGCACCCTCCAACCATTTTTAAATGATATGGTTTTATGTTCCAGTGACATTTCACACATCTTATTTTGAATGCACTTCATCTCGTTAATGTCTCTCTTAAAATGTGGCACCATAACTGAACACGATTGTCAGGGGGAAAACATTGAAAAACGAGGTTTCCAAATTTCACATTATATTAGGAGATACCTTGTGATACAATTATGTTCCCTTTTGGGTCCTTTGGGGGACATTTTTGGCAAAAGATAAGATTTTTGGGCTTTATAAAAACTTATAGGAAACGATGAATACCATCCCCTAGACCTTTACCAAACATGTGTTCCCACTGACTACTCACAATACTAAAAAGGTGCCAAAGTCTAGGCACAAAGTAAGAGAGAATGGAATCTGGGTGAGCCATGCTCTTTCAGAAGCCAAAAAAGAATTGTAAGCTAAGATGCTTTTCAGCAATCCTGAATATCAAATGTCCCCAGGATAAAAACCCCAGGTTTTCTAATACCCCTTCCCAGTCACAAGGAGAAGACGTCCCAATTTGCTGGATTCAAACAGCCAGAAGCTGTTTCTGATCTGCAGTCTTTGTCAGTATTCTTTTTCTTTGTATCTACTCATTCCTCTTCTTTATACTCATTTAGAACACACTAATGGAAGCATCCTGCCACGTGGCTTTCCTTTTTGCCACTCTTTCTCAGGAAATGTGATTAAAGAACTTGGAGTGGGCTGTTTTATGCACAAATATTCAGACAGTCTCTTAGCAATAAATGGCTGTCGCTTCTATTATCTGTCTGGCTCTGAGTTCTATTATCTGTTGTGAATTGGTGCAGGGCTCTGTAAAACAGTTTTTAGGCAGCCTCATTACTCCCTTCCACACCTTCTGCTCCATCTGAGAGTGCTGCTGCTGTGATTGCTGGGTAATGTTTGCCATTAGACAAGGCACATAAAAGAATCAAGCTATGACTAATTCACTTGATGGCTGTGTGCCCTGTGTCATGCTCATTAACACCTCCCTACTCCATTATTAAAGAAAATCACACAGCAGACCTCAGCAGGCTCACATTTATACTATAGGCTGCCTTATTTTTCCATCTGAGCCACATTCTTATCACCGACTTGTCCTGAGCACCCTTACCTTCTACCCCAGGCCTATTCCATGCTACCACACTTAGCTAGGTCTTTCATTGGATAAATGCTTATGAGAGAGGCTTTTACGTTGTCTGGAAATGGGGGGTTTTCACCTCTGAAAAATCACCCAATCAGATTTCAGCTGAAAAGTCATCCAGAGACGCTCCTAGTGGAAGTTCAAAGAGAAAAACAATAATAATAATACCTTAAAATATTTGCTAAATATATTAAAGTATACCTAGTTCTTTTGTAACCATTATTTCACTTGAAGTTCACAGCAACCCTGTGCAGTAGACTGTTGCATAAACAGCACTCTCCTATTAGCTTCCACACTAGACTTCTAATTCAGAGGAGGTATTATATAAAGGACAAATAGCTTACTTAAAATGCTGGGCAGAATATAAATCAATAGTGTTATTTATGTTTGGCTTTCTTAAATTTCATAGTCAAAATAATAGCAGAGAGAGAGAGAAACAGTGAGAGAGAGAGAGAGAGAGAGAAACAGTGAGAGAGAGAGAGAGAGGATATTTTCCTTAGCACTAACCCATAAGTTCTGATCTAAGCCTGTGTGAGCATCATACTTACCTGCCTTGATCACTAACTTCAACTGAATAGTCATATGTCCATAGGACTATGGGGTCCTTACGGTAACCATTACTATTGCTCACCAATATCTAGGTATTTTCTACTCCAAGTGCATGGAAGTTTGCACTAATCAGCCTCTTGAAGTTGGGAATGACCATGTGACTTCATTTGACCATGAAATGTGAGTGGGAGCATTTAACTGCAGATGCATGAATCTCTAGTTTGGCTCTTTCCCTGTCACAGGAATTGTAGAAGCATGTATCTATAATATCTAAGCAATCTAAGCTACTGAGTCAGCACATGGGGTACAGTTGCCCTAGAAAAACATCTAGACTTTCAAAAGAATCTGAATGAGCACTAAATAAAATGTTGTTATGAAAAATTACTAAAATGTTGGTGTTATTTGTTACCAAAGCATAACCTAGTCTATACAGGCTGATATAGTCTTTGTTTATGCTAGATATATTATAAAATTGAGCTATTTTTAGAAATAAAAGATAGTCACAATCTGTCCGAATGAAAAAAAAAAAATCAGTGAACTTAATATCAAAAGTTAAAATTAACTCAAAGACTTGAATTCTGCCAGGTGCCATGTAATGGTTGCCAAGGTTTTTCACTACACAAAAACAACCATCTGGTGAAGACAAGTAAATTCTGAAATCTAGTCCATGCTTTGTTCACCAAGCTGTGCTTCCTGGTTCAGGGCTATGCCCAGTGCCCAACAGCAGGGTACCTTTTCCTAATTCATACAAAAGTGCTTTATGAGAAAGCTAAATGTCTGGACTCAAATCTCACTTTTTGGATGAACTGGGAGATATAATGTAAGTTCTCTGAAGTGTCCTTTTTTTTTTATCTTTAAATTGTGTACAAAAGTGTTTACCACATTGATTAATAGGAGACATATTGAATAAAATATATAAAAGTACATACAAAGTATTTACAACATAGACCACTAGCACTCAAACATAAAGCATCAGCCTTTATTGTTGAAAGACACCACCAGGAAATATGCAGGTAATGTTTGTGAGTAGGACAAATGACCACTTTCCAAAATAAGTGGTTTGGAAAGTGTCACAAATGTGAGTGATGTTGTACTTGTTCCAGTGTAATAAACTAGATATATACAAATAATATAAGCTTTCAAGTGACAGAAATCTGACTTGAACTAGTCTAGTAAAGGAGAGAGAGAGAGATTGAGAGAGAATGATAATTGATTCACATAAACAAAACAAGAGTTGAGTAAGTAAACCTTGGGAAGAGGAGGAATGATGCTGGACTTTTAAACAAATAAAATCAGGGACTTGAACATGACCATACCCCTCCCTCTTTCTAGGTAATAGGAAACATGGCTATCAAAAGTTCTTACATTTTATGCCAGAAGAGGAAGATTAATTCTCTTTCTCAATTAAATTTCAAGAAATCCTATAAATAATTCCAATTGCCTAGTCTGATCAGGGACCTGCTTTTAGACCAATAAATGGTTGGTCTGATTTGTCCAATTTGAATAATGTCATCTGTGGAACAATAAACTGTGGCCAAGGATGAAATCCAGGTCATAGAAAATCATGGTAAACCCAAATAAAACCAATTAATTGAAACAGAAAAATAAAGAGTTTCCAGCAGGAATGAGAGTGTAGATAGATGTTCTCTTTAGGTAGTACCTCATGGTAAATCCACTGGGAAAAGTGATAAGAAAAACAAATTTAACAATCTGGTGAGAAAGGGAGGAACAGTTATCTCTATCATGGGGCCAGTGGCAGAATGTAGCAATTCTGTTAGCAATAGTATTTCGAACTATCTGAGTAATTTTCTGGAAAGACAGTTTTCCTGGGCCAACTGGATGTTTTTCTGTCCATTATCTCTTCTATTATAGGGTTCCACTCAATCATCGGGAAAACTTGGATCAACTAGAAGCTTTTTAACTAAACTTTTCAGAATTCCTTCTGCTATATAATTCCTGATTACAGTCTTCCAATAAAAAGAATTCACATGAGATTTTGGAAGGCAAAAGTGACTTGGGATATCAAAGCAGCCACATAGGTGACCAGAGACAAGTTACTCAGTTAACCAAGATAGTTGGTTGGGAGCTTTCCCTGAGACTCAAGGATTGCAGCAGTTTCCTGATGAATTGTGTAACTACTCATTACAGGGTTTCTGATGTGTTTGATATACCCTTCTTGATCTCTCTCCCAGGTAATCCCTGACTTCTATATTAAACTTTATTATTCCAGCATTGCTTAACATGACTCTTTTCCTTTTCTAACAAAGGCTGGTACAGGTAAAGATTGAATTAGATCCAGGTAGAGAGATTCTAGGCTGGATGACTATGAAGTTCTTTCAAAGGTCAAGGATCAGGGTGGTGTTGGTAGAGAGAGAATAAGAGGATGAGAGAAAGAGAGAGAATGAGAATGAATCAGGGAATTGATTGAATCCCCTATGAAATAATACAGCAAATCCCAGGGTCCTACATGAGAGGACATATTTCCCTGCAAAGTGTTTGAGTTAATTTTTTTTCTTTTTCTATAAAAGATATGTGGGACATATGGTGAAATTTGAACAATATCTATAAATTAAATAATATTGAATCAACATTAATTTTCTGATTTTGATAATTGTACCATGGTTATGTTACAATATGTTTATAAGTATATCCTTATTTTTTGAACATACACAGTGAAGTTGTTAGAGTTTGCAACTTATGTGCAGATGGTTCAATGAAATTAGAATGAAAGAGACAAAGAAAGAAAAAGTGAGAGAGAAAGAAAGAAGGAAGGAATATCAAGCAAAAATGATAAAATGTTAACCATTTGGGGGGACTATAGATAAAATATATTCAGTAATTCTTTGTACTATTTTTGGAACTTTTACTAACTCTAATGTTATTTAAAAATCAAATTTAGAAACTTTTACTTATGGAATATGGTGTCATTGTTCTTTTCCCTATCCCTTCTGCTAAGTACACCTAAAATACTTGGACAGTATACATAAAACAAACACCTTTTCTGAAAGGTAGAGAGAAGACAGACAGTCTAGGGAGCTTAGGATCCAAGAGACAACACAGTGATACACTCTCCAGGTTTTCTTTTCATCTCACATAACTCAACCTTTGCAATGTAGAAGATGGAAACCTGGAAATGGCAATGGGTCCATACAAAAAGTAAATAAAGCCCCAATGAAGCCTGCTCTCTCTAGACAAAGGGACAGGAAAGGTGCAGTCTAGCAAGACAAAATACTTTTGACAATAACCATGCTACTGCACCTAAATTTCACAGAAAAACACTTGTGCCCATTTCACTTACACCAGCAAAAACCAAGTGGGGAGCCTCACTCATTCCACCCTCACCTAGCCCCCTGCAAAATGAGTGTCTGAGAAGACTAAGGCAGGAGCTGGGACTTTTATTCCCACAGGGCAGTGACAATGTCTCCTATCCCCTGAGGAGCCTGGACTTCCATACCTACTAAGCAGAAATGCAGTGCTCCTCTGGGGTCATATCAGAAGCATCCCAGGGAAGAGTTAAGACTTTCACCACAGCCCATAGTACCTAGACCACCACCATGGTACCTAGACCACCACCATCCAGTGGCGTAAATGGAGGCCACAGGGACAGCAGTAACCTAGCACTCTTGCCTCTCCCAGCCAAGCAGGTATCAGCAGAGGATGACAGTAGGAAGCTGTAATTTTCAACTCAGCAGTAAGTCAGAGCCCACTCTGTTTTGTATTGACGGAGGACAAAATGGTAACTAGACAGTGCCTTTCTCTTTCCCTATTGAAATGGTGTCAGAAAAAGCAAGCTAAAACAGAAGATTTGAATAATATTTAGTTTTTTATAACATAATACACTAAATGGCCAGATTTCAATAATAAAATACCCATGCCAAGTACCAGGAAGATCTTGAACTGAATAAAAAGAGATAATCAATAGATGCCAACACTGAGAAGGCAGTGATGTTAGAATTATCTGACAAATCATGAAAAGCAGCCTTCATAAAAATTCTTCAGTGAACAATTATGAACACAGTCGAAGAAAATGAAAAACCAGAAAGTCCCAGCAAGAAATAGAAGGTCTCAGCAAGAAATAGAAAATATTTTTAAAGAACAAAATGGAAATATTAGAAATTAAAAACACAATAACTGAAACAAAAACCTCAATGATGGGTTCAACAGCAAAATGAAGGTGACATAGTAATTAGTCAACTTTAAGAACAACAGAAATCACCCAATCTAAACTGTAGAGAAAAAACAGACTGAGAAAATGAACAAAGTCTCAGGGACCATGCAAATATAAGAAAAGATCTAACATTTGTGCCATTGGAGGGTTAGAAGAAGAGGACGAAGATAGTGGATTAATGAGGTAATGGTCATGGGAAGGAAGAGGATGCAGCTAAAAGGGCAACACAAGGGATCTGTGTTGTGGCGATACGTTCTGTATCCTGATGGTATCAAAGTTAATATCCTGGATGTGACACTGTACTATAATTTTGCAAGATGTTGCTCTAGGTAGAATTTGCATAATGGGTACATCAGATCTCTCTATATTATTTCTTACAACTGCACATAAACTTAAAATTATCTTGAAATAAATATGATACTGAAATAAAAATTTTAAATAAAATGTTATTTTTTAAAGTGTGCACTATTTTCCCCAGATTACAATAGTCATATATGATAAAAGCTGAAGACTTGGAAAATACAGAATAATAGATGGAGAAGCATTAAAATATCATTCAAAATCTAATGTGAGGGCAGAGCGCCGTGGCTCACGCCTGTAATCCTAGCACTCTGGGAGGCCGAGGCGGGAGGATTGTTTGAGCTCAGGAGTTCGAGACCAGCCTGAGCAAGAGCAAGACCCCGTCTCTACTAAAAATAGAAAGAACTATATGGACAGCTAAAAATATATATATATAAAAAAATAGCCAGGCATGGAGGCACATGCCTGTAGTCCCAGCTACTCAGGAGGCTGAGGCAGGAGGATTGCTTGAGCCCAGGAGTTTGAGGTTGCTGTGAGCTAGGCTGACACCAGGGCACTCTAGCCCGGGCAACAGAGTGAGACTCTCTCAAAAAAAAAATAAATAAATAAATAAAAATAAATAAATCTAATGTGAGGATGAACTGTTATTTCTAAAAAGTAAGGATGTTACAATATATATGTAACCTAGATAATATCTGGGGTCACCCTGTCTCTTAAAGCATAGATACGATTAAGTCAAACACATCCTCACTCCCAAATCCCTTTCAGTGTCACATGAAAATTGACACAGTCTCTTTCAGCTTTCCATTTGAACCTGGAGGTAAGAGTAGGGAGTGCTTATACTCTCAGATAAATGTGTTTCTGAAATCCAGTTTGTTTGAATTGGTTCTACTTATGGATCATCTGTTCTGTTCATGGCATATCCAGTGCTTGTGCAGCCCATCCCCTCCCCCCAAAATCTATTCTCTTGACATAGGTGCATAGTCTGTTTTACTGACATCAAAGGAAGGCGGCTGGGGAGAGCACTGCATCACGTCAGCACAATTATATTCAAACTGAACACCACGCTTCACTCTAGGAAGCCCTTTGATTCTCCCACAGCAGGGTATTGTCACTGTCCACTTTTCTCCCAAGGTCTTCAGCCTTGTACCCTCTTCTAATGTCTTATATTTTCACATTACGCCTTCACTTTTCTCTCCACAGTACCAAATTTCTGCTCATGATTCATTCAAAGGTGTTTGGCCTTCTCTTTTGGTGTTTTTTTTTTTTCTTTTTTTTTTTTTTCTTTTTGACTCCTGGTAGCCCATGACCTATGACCTCTGTATTACTTCCCCACTAAGCAAGTGTCAAGAATTTCTTAAACCAAGACATTTTCTTCCTTAAGAGAAATTCTCGTGCCATTTATTAAGAACATCCATTTATTTCCCTTGCCATACACTTGCTATAAAAGAATATGCTCTCACTGGATATGGCTGCCCCCATGTCAAGGGACATATCTGGAGACCAAGAAGTTATCATTATCCTAATCTAGCTTCTCTGAATTATTTCTCATACTGTCCTCTTCAAAAGAGATCACATTTGAGGAAATGAAGGCATCTCAATAATCATTACCTTAAAAATAATAATATTAATAAGTAAGGATATATGTGACAGTCACTCCTTTCTCTCTCTTTTTAACTAGGAGAGAACAGTGTTACCTAAGCAGCAATATGCTGCAGCTCAGAGGATTGATTATGATGGATGTTTGGGCTGAACTGGGCGTTCCCCGCCACCACCAGAAGTCACGTGTTGAAGTAGTAAACCCTACTACCTCAGATCATGACCATATGTGGAGATAAAGTATTTAAAAAGGTAATCAAGTTAAAATGAAGACATTAGGGTGGGTCCTAATCCAATATGACTGGTGTCCTTATAAGAAGAAGTTAGGACACAGACATACATAGAGAAAAGATCATATGAGGAGAGATAGGGAGAAGACCACCACCTACAGGCCAAGAAGAGAGGTCTCAGAAGAAGCCAACCTTACTGACATCATGATCTTGCACTTCTAGCATCCTGCATCAGGAGAAAATAAATTTCTGCTGTGTAAGTCACCTAGTCTGAGGTACTTTGTTACGACGGTTCTAGCAAACTAAGACAATGGTCTAGTCAATCACGGCAATTTGTTTTTACTTTGCATATGACCCAGTTAGGAGAAATGAGATATAAGGGTAAGTCTCTTAGGTTTTTTAAAAGTCTCTTCTGTTGTGCTTTAGATATTATTCCACGAAGACATAATGGTCCGGAACTGCAGCAGCCATCTTGAAAGCATGAAGGAAAGAAAAAGAAATCCCAGGGACATTGATCTTAACCTTTGACATTCATGAGTTACTGGTCCACCCCCAGAACTACTAATCTCTGGATATCTTGTTTTGTAAGTTTTATTAATAAGTCTCACTTGTTTGAGTTAGTTTTGACAGGTATTCTCTCATTTGTTAAAAGCATGAAAACTGTTACTCTTCCAAACATTACAATAAATGTTTATATATGAAGACAGTCTACTCTTTGTCTGAAATCTGGAAGACTCATTGTCAGAGGTAATGTTAGTACAGCAATCACAGGAATGAATTGCATCACATCAGAAAAATGGAGGGAAATAGACAGAGGTACATTAGGAAAATACTATCAAATTGTATCAAAAGTCGTTTGGCAGAAAGTACTCCCTCCCTAAGTCTTGGCATATTAATTTCTTCATTCAAGAGATGTTTACTGAGCATCATTTACGTACCTGCGCTTGGTGTCATTTCCTTTGAACGGGAAATTGAGTCTTGAATCTGAATCCAGTTCAAAATTGTTTATTGTGTAGATGGAGACTAAATATTTTAGCAAGACTCATTTGGCTGACAAGTAGAACCAAATGAGTGAGGTAAATCCTGGCCTGTTGCCTCTGGCTCCAAAAGCAGCCAGACACTGTCTTTTCCACTTTCTGCCCCACGCCATGATAGAGAGTCCTCCTATAATTGGAAAACCACTGGCCACGTCAGACAATACCTGAAGAAACAACACGGTCGGTTGGTGGCCACAGAGGGACAGCGCAGCTGTGAGCCTCTGCTCCAGAGAGCAGCCCACCGGCACGGGCTGCTTTCCAGAGGGTAATCGCAGCTTGTAAAGCATGCTGGCGCCACCAAAACACAGCCAACTGCCCCTCTCCCTTGAGCCTTGTTGTTCCCGAGGTGGGAGAACAGGGAGAACAGCTGACACAACCGGTGGCAGGTTAAATCGTCCGTCTGAACCAAGCAATGCAGAACTAGAATGAGGAGGGACAAGTAAAATAAGGCTTGAGGGGTTTTTTGTTTTTTGTTTTGTTTTGTTTGTTTTTGAATTTTTGTTCTTGTGAGGAAAGCCAAGAAACCATCATTTTCCTTCCAGGTGCCCAATAACTGAAAAGCCGCTGTTGAGAGCGCCAACGCTGCCATCTCCGTATTGTTGTTGCCTCACTGACGGGTGGGGAGGGACTGGCAGTTAGACCGACTGTGTTTTAATTGGCCTCCTCCTGGAACGCAGAGAGCCAAACGTTTGTGGGATGCTTACCGGAGCCAGTTTCGGAGTAATAAAAGTGCATCTTTGATACGCAGAGAGTTTATGTTCTTCATAAAAATGCTAATTTTCATCTTTGCTGAAAGGAGTGGCAAGAATGCTCTCCCCCCAGGCTTTTTAGTATGAATACAGTCGTACTATGCGGATGACCTTGTATTCATGAAAGAGGGGCAAAGCTTAAGTCCTCTCTACGCCTTTCCAATCCCACTCTGAGGACTCTACCACTGCGAAAATGAGAGCATTCAAACTCTTTCCATGGAAAACTGGAAAGCAATGTATTTGTTTCTTTTTTAAAAAAATCTCTTAATACAAATACACAGGGAGAGCTTACCATATTTTTTCCTTCATTGAGTATGTTTTTCCAAGGTCAATTTGGAGGCTCTTCCTATTTGGCTGAGAAAAACTGGAGCCCCAGTAACTGCGTTCACAGCCCTCTCTGTGGCTTGGAAACCTTCCCCACCTACAGATGCTACAAGAAGTTGCTGATGTTTTTCCAGGGCTCCACTGTTTGCTTCTCTCACTACAGAGAAGGAAGACACGGTGATGAGTGAGGTTTTATTTGTCCTGTGGGATGACTCATTCAGCAAGAGTTTCTGACCCAGAATTCTAGTCTTTTTCAGCTCTATTCATCTCACCCCCCACCCTCTTTGATTTTTCAGTCCCCGCGCAGGTTTCCATTCATTCTCTCCCTCAAATCTCAAAATATAACAAGACTTTTAAAAAAAAGTTAAACTTCCCACAATTACACTCAATTTACTCTGGGAACTTGTTTAAAGGGCAGGGGTTTTGAAACATGATCAACAATATAATCAGTCCTGGATTGCGTTGAATAGCATCCTTGCAGCCTGAGCCAAGCCTTAAGAAGGAAAACAGCTCCTTTCAATCTCTCCCACCATGAATGGGACTCTGTGTCTCAAAAACTTTTTCTTGAATGTTTCCCAAATGATGTCTGTCCTTTCAGTAGGAAGAGTGTGCTGTGTCTCAGAACCCCGACCCATCTTCAGCCCAGCTCCATCAGGTGCTGCCAGCAGCTTTGGGCAGCTCTCTTGGGCTGCACAATGCCTCCCACAGCTGCTATTCTGCAGTCACAGGAATGCCAGTCTATTTATTAAAGAAAGGGTGGGTGAGAGGGCACTAAACGTGAAGGAATCAAAAAATAATAAACTAACTGGACAAAACATCATACCCCTAATCAATTTTCATTGCAGCCATGAAAATCCAAGTGATCAATATCAAAGTTTGCGTTCATAAAACCTGATTTCTAATGTTCCTATTATCTGAGCTAATTCATTATAACATGTACAAATTACAGTTCTTTATACCTTGTCTTTCCCATCTGAAAACTGGACAAAGAGAAAGAAGGAACATAGAACAGTAATACTTCTTATGAAGATGCTGGTTTATAACGCAATGTCCTTTTACTCTGGGTCACATAATACTAATAAATGGTCATATGGAAACTGTCTCTTCTGCATGTTTTAAATCTAGCACAACCCAGTAATGACCAAAGAACCCAGGTCAATAGAAGTTTCTGAAGACTCAATATTAAAGAGACAGTTTCTACTTTCAGGCAAGAGTGACAAAGAGCAAAGTGAGTAGCCAAACCAAAGACTGTGTGTTAGGAAAGCAGGGGCTTTCACTCAAGGAAGACCTGCTTCAAACACCAAGTTTTGGTCAAGGATAGTGTAAAAGAGCCAAAAGTTCACAGCCAGATTAATCAGTATCAAATGCTATGATGCTCTCCTAGAGTGAAGAGTGAAGAGTTACCTAATGGGTGGGATAAGGAGATGGAGAAGCTGGTGAGCATGTTATGAAAGGCATCTGTGAAGAGTGGAGACATCTTCCTTGAAGTGTTAACATTTGTATTAATCAAGGTGTCTCCTCAATTAACCAAGTGAAGAATGGTTCGGTGTAGTGAGGTGAAAAGAGGGTGCTTCAGGAAGAAGGAACCCCACTAGCAAGAGCATGGAGACAATAAACAGCATGGTATGAAGGAGAAGCACAAGAATATATGAATGATGAGATGAGTAATAGTGAGGGGCCCTGATGGCATCTGAGTAGAAAAGTGACATCATCAGAAAAATGAATACGGCAGCATCATGCTACAGGTCTCAGGAGCATCAAAAGGTAAAAAAGCCTGTGACTTCCCTTGTTTTTCCCTTATGGTCATATGTACTATGTTGTTTTATCATTAATTTTTGAATGTTTGATGTGCATCTTCTTCCATGACAGCAGGTGCAAATTCTTTTTTTTTTTTTTTTTGTCTTGTCCACGTCTGTACCCCCAGCACAACTGGAGCTCAGAAGAGAGGGCAAAGCTAAAGACAGAGGTTTGACTGTTACCTATAGAGAGGCATCAGTTAAGCTGTGGGCAAGTATGAACTTGACCAGGACGGAGGGCAAAGAAGAGAAAGCAAACAAAGATAGTGCCTCAGGGAGGGAGGCAAGTTAAGCTGGTGTCTGAGGTTTGGGAACCAAGTTTTGATCTCCTTGTCCAGTTATCTGATCTCTTATCCATCCAGCTGACCCAGAAAACACCACAGATTCTTGTTCTGTCTAGTGAGACAAGGTCTTTAAATGCATGCTGCATTCCAGCCATTAACTACAATCACCAGTTCTTGCATCAACCATTAACAACGGTTCAGAGATTGCTACTCGAGGCTGTACATTGCAAACTTATTTTTCCCTCTGATGCTATTTAGTTTCTGATGATGTTATTAAAATGAAAGGATTTTTTTTTAATGAGCTGGGAGGGAATCCACTTAACCAAATTGTTCGTAAAAGGAATAAAACACATCAAGACTCTGCTTTGCGCCAATCCACCAATATAGGATCCTGCCGTTGCAAGAACCTTCTTATGTAAATATTTACAAGGAGAGTAAAAAAGGAAAGTGGTTTAGGGAGCCACCAGATGGAATAATACAAGAACAAACTTGAACACAGTCAAAATGGGCTTCACCAACAACAGGGAGTTCTCTCAGGAATCTACCATTGCCTGGGGGTAGGGGGGTGGTAGGAAAGGAAGAACATAGAGTTAAAAGGAAAAGCAGCTTCTGGCAAAGCTTCTCTTGGGATTCATTTCAGCTAATCTCTGAAAACCAGGTTTTTGTTTTTATTAAAAATCTTCAAAAATGAATTTATAATAAACTCCGTAATAATATTTATAGATTAATTCATTATCCATCACTTCTTTCTCTCTAGCCAACCTGTACTCTCTCCCAAAGTCTTTCAAAAGATGCCGTCTAGGTGCTTGGGGGCGGTTAAGCAGGAGCAAAGCTTTCTCCCAGGTTCTCCTCTCCAAGTCCCCAGTGGGCCCCTTCTGCATTTCACTTCTGAGGCAGCAGAGTCTGTTCAGGCTGCTATACATGAGCCTATTATGCTTTCTCAGTTTCCATTTCTCCATCTGCCTTGAGTAGCCTAATTACAAAGAAAGGAGCAATAACAGATATATCAATTATATAATGTTTTTGCAACTACTCTCCTGCCTTCCGCTTCCCTCTCACTGGGTCCTCTACACGACTCTTTTTCCATCTCAGAGCACATTTGAAGCAAACTTGGCTCACAATGCCTTTTGCAAATAAACCACAAAATAACATGATTGTAAAAATGTGAGCTGCAAAAGTAATAAATAAGAAAATAAATAAGTGCGTAACCACAGAGCCTTGTCTGGCTCCTAGGCTTTCTGACCACAGTGGCCCTCTGCTGTCTGTCCTCACTAAGGGACTGAGAGAGGAGGCCAGGAAAATGAGAAGACATCTCATCCTCGCCCAGGTGTCTCCTAGGTGGAAGTTTCATAGAGATAGATTTTTCCCTCATTGTGAAGCAGAAAGTTCTATGTCAGAGCTACCCAACAAGAGAAAGCATTGCTGGAGAGTGGAAGAGGTCGGCTCCTTGTCCCCGTGGTTTTAGATTCATCCATCGTTTTGTCGGCACCTAACAGGGGTTGGGCTCCTCTGCCTGGATGCATACATGGGGCCTCACATTTACCTCGTTAGCAATCCTGGGAAGTGGGTAGGATTAGTCTGGGTCTGCAAATGAAGAAACCTAAGCTCATCAAGAAACAAATAGCAGCTGGACTACAACACTTCATAGATGCTGTGAAATCTTCATAATGATTGGAGTGGAATGAGGAGAGGGCAGGAGAAATGCGCTGTGACTTCCCCCTTCCTCACCACCACGTTCAAGCCTGACTTTTGAGATGTCCCTATTTTCAAAGATTTGGGAATTAAAACACCAGGGTTGCCAATTATTTTACTTACATTTACTTTCAAATCCTGGTAGCCCAAAGCCCCTCTTCACCAGAAGACCTTGGTGCTGGGAAGATTCTCCCAAGGCTATGACCAGTGCAGTCCAGTCAAAGACAAAATGAGAAATTGCAAACTGGCCCTGGAGCTGTACTATAGAGCAGAAAAGTTTCCATTCAGGGACAGTATACACAAATATTTTGTGCCCCATGATAAGGGTTAAATATTAAGGCTAGAAAAGAAATCACTAATATTTAATATATGCAGAGACAACAACATGCTAGGCACTTTGGTCAGGGCCTCCACATCATACAAACTTAGAGGACCCTTTGCACATCATAGTCTGTATGCAGTGTCCTTCCCCCAGGGTTGTGTAATACACATGATCTGCAGAGCCCTTTAGGACAGCCTTTCTGCAGGGAGACACCAAAGGGAAAAAAAAAAAAAAAAGGAAAACACAGCCTCAAATAAATTAACAAGCAAGTAAGGGAGACAGATGCATATGTAAGTGATAGCTAGGGGAGGGGTATTTGTAAGTGCCCTGTGTGGGCTGAGAATGGATCCACTGCCCGGTTTACCAAGCATGCTCACATTCATTAATGTCTTTGGTTTTCGCAACAACTCCATGAAAAAGGGTTATTATTCTTATTTTCCAAATGGGGAAAACAGAGGCTCAGAGAAGGGAAGTGACTTTTCTAAAATTTCCAGCTATGAGGTCGGACATCAAGACCCATGTCCAAGTTCTCAGCCCCTGCCCCAGAGCGTCTCCCACTGGCCCTCCCTGCCATATTGGAAACACTAGCGAAGAGGTGCCAGCTCCCAGGGGCTCAGTGTGCAGACAGCGGGTGGTGGGGCTGCTGAAAGCACAGACAGGAAAGAACAAAATAGACCTTAGGAATGAGGAAGCTCAGAGATGATAAGGAGTTTGGAAGAGAGTATATCACATGAAATGATCCACAGAACTTTCAGATTTATTTAAAGTCAAACCAAATTATTCCTTCTCTGGTGTGAAGCATTCCAAATGCTGAAGGTTTATGCTTTTAATACAAACTTTATTGTAACTCAATTGTGATGGAACTCTTTTTAAAATCGATTACACATTTGTCTATCTTCTAAAGCAAAGCATAGAAAATATAATTTAGCCTTTTGGTGGGGGGGGGAGCTATAGGCTGTCACTTTCTTCACTGAACTATAATATAGGATGACATTCTAAAGGACTCTAAATTTAAAGGACCATTTGACTCCATACTCAATCCAGATTGCTGTAATATTTCAGTTATTGAGGATTTGTGGCAGAGTTTTTTTCATTTTGTTTCCTGTCTCCCATCTTCCTATCAAACCATCAACCTTGTGCTTCGCTCCATTTTCACTAGGCTTCCCTGTGGCAGCCCCTAATTCCACATGTGCTAGTTTGGTCTCATATATGCTGGGTTTGGTCTCATATACATCTGTAAGTAGCCAAGTTTATTAGCAGTTTGTGTAAACTAAAATTAATCAAGTTCTGAGTGAGGAGTCCATCAACAAACAATGTAGACATTGGTATACAAAGCTTGAGCCCTTCTTTGGCTGTGCCTGTGTCCTTTGCTCATTTTCCAGGATAATTTGCGCTTTTCCAATAGATGGCCTTCAAGATCCATCTCAAAGGAAACCTCCCTCAGGAAGCATCCCCTGAATACCTAGCAGAAGTTACTTCTCCCGTCTCTGAACTCCCAAACTACCAGATGTACTGGGGGGGAATGGGGGTGGGGGTGGTCACTACTGCCTTCCTTGGGTTTATGTCCAGAGATGATGCTCCTTATACAATAAAAGTTTAAAGGCAGGATATGTACTTTTTTTTCTGGATATCTGCCCCCTAACTGGGGCTGTGTCCGTAATAAAGATATGAACACTGTCCTCAGGGGGATTTCATCCTCAGAGAAGGGGCCAAAGGGAGAAGGAGAAAGGAGGAAAAGCTGGTGGGGAAGGAACTTAGGGAGAAAGGTGGGGTTGGGGAGGAGGAGAAAGGAGAGCTATAAGACCCAATTTAGTCCGTTAGCCTAGTCCATTTTCCCAAAGTAGCAGCAGCAGAAAGTCAGGGGCCATTTCTGACATTTCCTGAGTCTCTCCCTAAGTTCTGCCCAGGGACAGCCACTAACATAGCCAGCTGCCACCAAAGCTTGGACTGGACATGGACACCCAGATAAGCCCCCAACCATGCCCTCCAGAAAAGACACCCAAGGCCAAGGCCCCGCTGCCTGGAGGCTGGAGGGAGGAGGAAGCAGCCCCAGCTGGCAGGAGACAATGCACTCCTGTGGCTGCGGCTCTGCCCTTTCCTGCCTCCTGGCAGCCTGGCTCCATTGCACTCAGCTTGTCCTGGGGCGAACCCGTCAGAGGCCCTCCCGATTTTAGACAGGTATTCAAATGAATGAATGTTTTATTTTAAAAGACTTTGTTTAAAAATACGGTCTCAGAACTTTCTCTGTTCCTCTCACTCTCATGCTCACCAATGCCAGTAGAAGAAAACTTTAGGCCAGTTTGAAATCAACATTGAAGCAATTAAACGTTGGTTGGACTCCCAATATATGCCCTATGAATATCCCTGTTTTGGAACTTTCCACAATTTGTCTGCTTTCACATTTGTTGTTGAGTGCATTGATTTGCCTCACAAGATGCAGGTTGTGATTCATCACAGCATCATCCCGACGTGTGTGTCACGGCGCAGCCATGCAGGGCATCTGCCCTTTTCAGTTCCTGAGGCTTTGATTGATAAGGCTGTGGTGGGTGCCGTAGTTTGGGCCTGTCTGGCACCTAATTTCTCATATTCTGACATCTCTCATATTCTGTTAGGGAACCGCCCCTCCCACTCTCAACCCATGTGGTTTATGAGTAACTGCCCTTACTCTTCCAAGCGATGGAATAGACCCAGGCTTGGCTCATCAGCATGTGTAACCTCAGTGGCCACCATTACCAAATTATAGATAGGCACATGTCCATTTCAGTACACTGAGAGTTGATTTGGGGATTTTTGCCAAAATTACTTTGGGGGAAAAAGAACTTTAGATTAAGCCTCCTAAACTGACATGATATAAACTTCCCGCTACTGAGAGATACCAGGAAAAGAGATGCCCAACAGAGTGGTCAACATAGAGGAAAGCAAGCTGATAGAAGACAAGAACAGCTCTGATTTATTTTTTTCAAAACAGGGTCTTGTTCTGTCACCTAGGCTGGAGGGTAGTGGTGCAATCATAGCTCACCATAAACTTGAACTCCCCGTCTCAAGTGATCCTCCTGCCTCAGCCTCCCAAAATGCTGGAATGACAGGTATGAGCCACTGTGCCCAGCCAGTTCCAATTTTCTTACTTGATATCTGTAGCAATTATTCACTTATGTGCCCCAAATGTGTGTTTTCACTTAGCTTACTTTGAATTGGGTTCCTGTTAGCTGCAAACAAGAGTCCTGATTAATACAGATATAGAAATAAATGCAATATAAAATTCCTATCTTTATTAAACATATTAAAACTAGGTTTTATAGTTTACAAAATACCGTCATATGCATGATCTCATTTAAACATCATAACAATTCCAAAAAGTAGCCATTATCATGCTCTCTATTCAATACATGAGAAAATGGTGATTAACAGATTTACCCAAGCTCTGGTAGGCAGCAGGTACCTGCATCAGAACTTGAATCCCGTTTTCCTGTTCTGAATTCAGTGGCAGTGGCACCCTTCCTTGTTTCAGGGATTTTACATTCAAATACAAGAGACCAGCTGAGCCCAGGTATAAAGTTAGTACAAAACCAGACAGTTCATACAATGATGAGATATACCTAATGAGGCAACATTTGTTTGTCAGTAAAATTGATGATCCCTTAGAGTAAGTGATTTGTGTATTCAGAGGGGAGAGAGTGCTGAGGCTTGGAGAAGGCATTGCACTATTGTTAAATTTCCCCAGAGGATTTTAAGGCATCTTGGCATGTCAGATCTGGAAAGGATTTTTAAAATTTCCTACTTCAATCCCATCTTTTTACAAATAAAGAAAACAAGGTTGGTAGGAAAAGGGGGATTGTTATTTTTATTAGCCATTCATTGATTATCTACCAAATGCCAGGCTCTGTTTACATACATCATTGCCAATGCTCACAACATTGCAAGGTAAATAAAACTCAAAGTTTCTTCCCTTGGTTCCTTTGTACAAGTTGTGTTCTTATTTCAAATGTCCCTCCTTTCCTTGTCCAAATGAGGAGTACCTATTCATCTGCTAAGGCATCCCTGAAAAAAAGTCATAGAAACTTTTCTGTCCTTTATCATTCACAGTACTTCTCCCTCCACTCAAGTCCCAACTATTCCTATCAAAGCACAATAGTTAATTAAATGTAGAGGTCTTTTTTCATCCATCCCTCTCCCCTCTACCAGACTGTGGGTTCCTTGAGGTTAGACACTGTGTTTTATTTGCCTTTGTATACCCAGTACCTGGCACAAAAGCTGTGGTACTGAGTATACATATACGAAGTGAGAGAAAGAGAGAAAAAGAAACAGAGGACCACCGGCTTAGAGTTGGGGAAATGTCCGAACTTATAAGGCAGAGAAGGAAGAGGCTATGCCGCTACTAGAGAAGGCCAGGATGGAGATGTAGAAGGACCAGAGCAATGTCTGATCTCAAGAGGAACTGGAGAAAATATTGTCAAAAATAGGCAGAGAGGTACAAGAACATGGGACTGGAGAAAAGGTCAGGTAGTGGATAACTATGCTGGTTTTGCAATCTGCTGGTAATTTCTCAGAGGAAATTATCAGTGGTTTCAGAATTATTGAGAGAAATGCTTTTGTCTTCAGGCAATCTGAAGGATCTATGAAGTTGAGCAATGGTGTAATTACACATCTTTGTCTAGTTTGCCTAAAGGATCTAGGTTGAAAGACCTCCAAGGCTTCCGATTTGCATCTTCAGAGCAGGGACTAGTTGTATCAGCTTAGCTCTCATCGGGGAAAACCCAGAACGATGAAGGTAATACACACTTCACATGCCAAGGAAACTAGGATTCAAAACCAAAGTACAGACTGAGCTAATAAGCTTCACAAGGGCTTAGTAAACTCATAGGTGAGAGATTCTTAATGAATTGCTGTAAGAAATCTAGAAATCGAGGGGTGTATACCCCTTATTTTGGTGGTTATAATCAGGAAGACAAATGAGGCTCTTGTACAGAATGCTCTCCACTGCCACTATCAGAAACTCCATCCTGGGATGAATTGGCCCTGAGTCTGTCCCCAGGGAGAGGGAAGAGCAATGAGCCAAAAAAACCAAAGTTCTAATTTCAGCACCTCTGTTTACCAGATGTGTGACAGTTGGGCAGGATATTTCCCCTCTCTGAACCTCAATTTCCTTATCTGTGAAGTGGGTAGTATAATAATACCTTCCCCACAAAGTTGGGAACATAGTAAGATACTGGCCTTAAAAAATCTTTGTCATTCTTTGCTATGCCAATATTGTGAATTGCCAGTATAGCAGAGGTGTTTTTATTATTGGTAAAGACAAAAAATGGAAATAGGCCCAAGGTTTACAACCCCACATAATTTAATTCTTTTCCATTTTCTCCTAATCCTTAGGATTCATTAATCCCAGGATAAGTATCTGCTGGGATAGAGACTTTCTTTTGAATTCTTTCATTATCTATTCATTGAATAACTATTATGTGCTTAACATTGTTCTAGGCGCTAGAGAGATGAAGGGAACAACAGCAGCAATAATAAGAAAAAATAGCCAGCATTCCCTGAGCACTTTCTACTTTCCCGATTTGACACGTACTAACTCCTTTCATCTTTTAAACATCACAACCAGGCGCTGTGGCTCACACCTGTAATCCTAGCTCTCTGGGAGGCCTAGGCAGGAGGATTGCTTGAGATCAGAAGTTCAAGATCAGCCTGAGCAAGAGCAAGACCCCACTTCTATTAAAAATAGAAAAAAATTAGCCAGGCATGGTGAACTGTAGTCCCAGCTACTTGGGAGGCTGAGGCAGGAGGATCACTTGAGCCCAGGAGTTTGAGGTTGCTGTGAGCTAGGCTGACACCACTGCACTCTAGCCTGGGTGACAGAGTGAGACCCTGTCTCCAAAAAAAAAAAAAAAAAAAAAATCACTATGAGGTAGGCATATTTATTATCTTCATATCATGGTTGAGAAAAATAAGACTTGAAGAGGTTCCATACTTTGCCCAAAGCCACCCCATGGATAAGTGGCAAAGCCAGGGGTTAGGACTGGCCCTAAATCCTGCACATTTAACCGCCATTCTGTCCTGCCACAGTAGGCATGGCCCTTAATCTCACAGAGCTTACAGACTAACCAAGGATGCAGACTGGTCAACAGCCAACTACAATAACTGCCTCCATGGGGGAGCCCCTAGGAGGAACAACCCCTCTCAGAGAATAGAAATCTGTTTGTTTATTGATCAGTACCTGGGACCCGAGATCTGATGGATAAGACAGCACCTATCTCTAATTATATCCCTTGAATTCTTGAATAGTTTCCTCTGAAATATTTACAGCCTTTTAGATCTAATCCTAATACTACCCCTTGCATTTATGTAAGACTTTATGTCCTGTTTACAAGGTGTTTCACATTCATGGTCTCATTTAAGCCTCCCAGCAGTGAAGTGAGATGGGTGAGCCTGGGACTAGTATCCCCATTTTATACATGAAGAAACTGAGGCCCTGAGAAAGAAGGCTACTGGTCTCGAGTCATCTACTTGGTAAGTGCAAGGTCATCAGACTCACGTCCAGGCTTCACTAACACCCAGCCTCAAGAGCATGTCACCTAGCACTTTGCTCCAAAGCTCTGACAAACTGAATTACCTCTCTGTGACATCTCAGAGGGGCGGTGTTGAAGTTCTGCTTTCCACAAACATATACTTTTTTTTCTTTTTTAACATAAAACTGCATTGCATTTATAGCGTCTTTTGTCACTTACATCTAAGCACTTTCAGGCTCAGAGTTTAGAGAAATTTGTACCCTCGGAATTACTTAGCCATTGACTTTGATTGCCCCTGACCTTGTCTAATGTGATCATTTTGGTCATTTTACAACATTGTTGGTCACAGTTCACATCACTTAAGAAGGTCTGGCATGGGCAGAGCCCATGAGTATCGGAAACACACTGTACAGGGGCAAGGAGAGCCCTGCAAGCAGATTCTTCCAGGATTCTGAGCTTAAGAATAGCATTAGGATATGAAATTGACTTCCAAGCATCATGAAAACGTCTTCAGTGACTCTGAATGCATTTATACTTGCACAGTATAAATATAATTTTAAATACCAGAATGTAGTGTTATCTCCGCCTTCTCCTCCTCTTTTTCTTCCTCACCAAAAGGCACCCAACCATCTAGCCCGTAGGAACTCCAGGCAGGCAGTGACTTTTGTGATGATTGACACTTGGAAAGGGACAAAAAGCAAAAAGTATTACAACTAACCTTTGTGTGTCTCAGTAGTCATGGATAAGAAGTTTATAAACGTCTGGAATCTAGATAGAAGCTTGAAAACTCACAAAGTCATTAATTTAAGGCCCATTCCCTCCTATTAATAAATTTAATCCAGGATTGTTCAGATAACCAAACATCCTTAAATTTGATTTCTGTTGCCCTTGAGTATATCAGAAGTTTTCTGGGAATAACTAAATTGAACTATATTTGCTTCTTTTTAGGAGGCCCAGTTTGAAATGTGTTGTAATCCTAGTTATCAAACTCAAAATTTGAATATGTCACCTGACAAGCATAAATTTTTTACGGTGACAACAGAACCAAAATCTGTGCAAGCTGTAAAACCCTGAGCTGGTGACGGTCACCAGGACAAGAGAGAGGGGAAGACCAGGGCCAGGCAGACTGTAATTTGAACAGATATCTTGAGAACTGGAGGATATCAGAGCATACCACTAGTCATCATAACTATATAAAGTGAGTACTACTGAAATCCCTACTCTGTCATCCAACGTTATCCTTTGAAAATCACGACTCTGATTATAACACTCCATAGTTTAAAATGCATCCCTTTCCATCTCACTGCTGCATGGTTCATGTTCTTCTCTGTTTCTGGGCTGCTGCACACCTTATTCCCTCCACCAGGAATGTCCCTCTCCAACTTTTCCTCTCTGGCAAACTCCTACCTCCTATTCTCTGGTGAGTCAAAAAGTTACCTCCTCTGAGAAATCTTCGCTGACTACCAGTACAGATAGTTGTTTCTTCCTCTGTGTTCCCTTAACACTTCATACATACCTCTAGGGGCACATTAAGCGTGTTGCCTTGCAGTTTCTTACAGGTCTCTCTCCTTTACGACCTGAGACCCGAACCATGACTTATATCCCCTCGGTGTCTTACACAATGGCTGGCACATAGTAGGCACTTAACTGTTTGAGGAAAGACAGAGAGAAAAGCCCTGAAAACCTCTTTCCTTTCTTTCACCACAAAAGGAAAGGAAGAGGGGAGGGAGAAAAAGAAACAGAAGGTAGAAGAGAAAGAATGAAAGAAAGAAAGAGAGAGAGAGAAAGAAAGAAAGAAAAGAAAAGAAGGAAAGAGAAAAAGGGGATGCAGGAGGAAATGGAAGAAGGAAGGGCAGGAACTTTGCTTGCCCAGAAATAATCCTGAATGAAATAGAAAGTATCTCTCGTCCTTCTCCCCATAGATAGAGAATCCATATTTATTTCAGTCACTCAATTAAGTGGCTTATTTGGATCTAATAAGATATTTATTGACTCTTGGTTTTCTATTGATTCTGAAGAGGCCCCTAGGAAGATTTAATAAGTATAGAAAAATAAATAAATAAGCATACAGGTAATAAACTCTAGATTACAGAAGTAAACATTACTTAATTACATTCCTATTAATATACTGACTCTGCAATGAATTTTTGAGCCATTTAATTATCAATTTGACAAGATAATCTAGGAGTAGTTAATGATTATACCAGTAAATTGTTTTTAAAAATCACTGACAATTATTAAGTCTCATAACAGACATCAAATTAACTTGCTAGAATTCTCTGGTTAAATAGACAGCAGTTAATTATGAGGTACTTACGCATGCCTCAAATTTTAATATGCAAGCCTTTTTAATAGCGTAATGTCAAAGGTGTTGTGTAAGGGAGCAGTTTACCCATGGGGAATACTCAAATTCCATACAGTGTGACCACTGGACAAGCAAGAGCATGATCGTGAATGTGTAGCCTGGTTTGTCACAATTTTCATCTTGAAACAGGGAGAGAGAGCTCCCTAAAAGAAACAAATGATTGTCATCTGCAGTCAGGCTTGTTGGCCATTTGATGACCGCTCTCTCTCAGAGGGAACCATGGGAACATGGTCAGATTCCAAAGGTTTAAGGTAATATCTGCCACCTTATGCACACTAACTATGAGCCAGATGTTGTTCAAGGTGATTTCTACAAACTATCTCTTTTAATGGTCAAATGATAGAAAATGTCACACCAATACGTAGGTTTTCATTGGAATGCTTAGTGCAGAGGGAAGACAGAGAATCACACACACCAGGCCACTCATGTGACTTCGCCTTAGCTTACAATGGCAGCTCAAGGCTGCTGGCCACACCAGCTGGAATTGGAGAGAGAACAATGGTCTCACTATTGGAGACACAAGCCCAGTCTAAGACCCTCATCTTTTCAGGGGTCCAGAGTACGTATGTTTTAACTCTTCCGCTAACCAGACTCTGGTTCTGGGAGACCCCTGTCTGCCCTCCTGAATGGGCCAGTTTTCATTCAATGAATAGTACAGAGGAAAGACTTCCCAAAGCCTCTTCTGACACTTACAGTTCCAGATCTGACATTCCTCCTTGAGACTGCCTCATCCATTCCATATGCTACCATCATTTTTATCTGTGAGTTACCCTTCCCATCAAAACACAAGTTTTGGCCAGGCATAGTGGCTCACGCCTGTAATCCTAGCACTCTGGGAGGCCGAGGTGGGAAGTGTTTGAGCTCAGGAGTTCAAGACCAGCCTGAGCAAGAGCGAGACCCCCCCCCCCCACTAAAAACAGAAAGAAATTATATGCACAGCTAAAAATATATACAGAAAAATTAGCCGGGCATGGTGGCACATGCCTGTAGTCCCAGCTACTTGGGAGGCTGAGGCAGGAGGATTGCTTGAGCCCAGGAGTCTGAGGTTGCTGCGAGCTAGGCTGACGCCGCGGCACTCGCCCAGGCAACAAAGTGAGACTCTGTCTCAAAAAAAAAAAAAAAAAAAAAACAACCCACAAGTTTCTTGGGTCCTACATCTCTCTGTTAGCTCTCACAGTGCTGAGTACATTGGCTGCTGACACAAACCTAACATCTTAAAAAGTATTTCTCAAGTTTCAATGAATTGGATTGGATTGGACTGAAGTAAATTGAATTGGACTTTGTAAGGAAAGAGAACAGACCCTAGAATCTATGTTTCTTTACTTTTAGGACAAAGCAGTTTCAGTGATGATAAAGCAACACAGGGCTGTGTATGAACTCTGTAGCTGGACTGCCTAAGTTCAAAGCTCAGCTCCACCACTTACCAGCTAGGTGATGTTGGGTAAGTTACTTGACTTTCCTGTGCCTACCTGAGTGAAGCAAGGATGGTGATAGTACCTACCTTGCAGGAGGGCTATGAAGATTCATTCAATGAATTAATTTTTGTAAATCCCTAGGAATAATGCCGGACACATAGAATATACTATGCAAGTTTTTAAAAGTTACTTTTTAAATTGAAAAATCATGATTTTACATATTCACAGAGTACATAGTGATGCTTTGATACATGTAATATATAGTGAGGTGATCAGAGTAATTAGCATACCCGTCATTTAAATATTTTTCATTTCTTTGTGTTGGGAACATTCAATATCCTCCTTCTAGCTATTTGAAACTATGTAATACATTAGTGTTAACTGTAGCCATCCTACAGTGGTACAGAAGGCTATAACTTATTCTTCCTATCTAGCTGTAATTTTGTATCCTTTAACAAATCTCTTTCTATCCCTTCCTTCCCCCATCCTTCCCAGCTTCTAGTATTTTTGCTCTACTTTTTTTTTAAACTTTATGAGATCAACTTTTTTTAGCTTGCACATATGAGCGAGAACATGCAATGTTTAACTTTCTGTTCCTGGCTTATTTCACTTAACATAATGTCTTCCATTCCATACAGGTTGCCACAAATGACAGGATTTCATGCTTTTTTATGGCCAAATAGTATTCCATGGTGTTTATAGATCACATTTTCTTTATCCATTCATCTGTTGTTGGAAACATAGATTGATTCCATATTTTGGCTATTGGGAATAATGTTGCAATAAACATGGGGTGGAGATGTCTCCTTGATATAATGATTTCCTTTCCTTTGGATAAATTCCCAGTAGTGGGATTGCTGGATCATATGGTAGTTCTATTTGTAGTTTTTGGAAAAATCCCTGCACTGTTTTCCACAGTGGCTGCACTAATTTACTCCTGGGCTCAAGTGATCTTCCCATTAAAGCCTCCCAAGTAGCTGGGACTACAGGCGCATGCTTTAAGGGTTTTCTATTGTTGTTGTTAATAAAATAATTTAAAAAAATAAAATCACTACTTTGAATTGTATTTCACTTTACATGCAACAACTCACATTACCTCTGCACAAGAAGGGTTATGCTCATTTATCCAGTAAGAAAACTGAGGTTCATAAAAGCAAGTGCAAAGCAAAAACTCAAGCAGGACATACACAGTTGCAGTGCTTGAGCCCAGTTCTGCCTTACTTAAAGCATGTTTTCAGTTGAGTAAGTGCCATTTTCTTATAACATCCCTGACTGTTTTAATATGTAGTCCTGGCTACAGAGTATACTGCTGGTCACCTTATGTAGAGTCACAGTATTCCCTGTATTATTGGAATAGCCTTTTTTTTTTCTGTTTTAAGACAGAGTCTCACTCTGTTGCCCTGGGTAGGGTGCAGTGGCATCATCACGGCTCACAGCAACCTCAAACTCCTGGACTCAAGCGATCCCCGTGCCTCAGCCTCCCAAGTAGCTGGGACTACAGGCACTCACCACCACACCCAGCTAATTTTTTCTATATTTTGTAGAGGCTAAATTTTTCTATTTTTGGTAGAGATGGAGTCTCGCTCTTGTTCAGGCTGGTCTTGAACTCCTGACTTCAAGCAATTCTCCCTCCTCAGCCTCCCAAAATGCTAGGATTACAGGCGTGAGCCCCAAGCCCTGCCCAGAATAGCCTTTTTCTTACCCAGTACTTTTCAAACTAAAGGATTCTAGCTTGGATCAAGATGAAAGATCTGCATTGTAGTGTGATAGAAATAGCCCCAGAGTAAAGAAGTCAGAAAACCTGAATTCTAGCCTTGGCTCAGCCACTAACTTTCATCACATTAGTAACTAACATTTATTAAGAGCTTACTCTGTGTCTTGGACTGTATTTCTATCACTTAAACCTCACAACAAACCTCAGGCATAAATACTTTTATTATCCCATTTTCAGGGTGAGTAAGCTGGGGTATAAGGTGGACAAGTAACTTATTCAAAGTCTGATTGCTGGCAAGTGGTATAACTCATTAGAAGGACCTCCAAGCCACTTTCCCACCCAGCCCATCTATAATCAAGTCAGCTCTTACCTAATCTTGACTGCTCTGGAGGGTGATTCTGTGGTTTAGGCAGCTCTATGTCAAACCCCAGGCAGTTAAAGGCCTCCCAAGATACCAAGGTGGAAAAACTAGTGAATCATTGCTTAACGTGGGATTTTATAATCACTGAAAGAATGAAACATAAATGAAAAATTGGCAAAAGATAGAAACCCCAAATCTTCCCCAGTTCATCAAATTCATACATCCATTTACTATGTTTGCAATCACAAGGGTTATTCCATTTTTCATTTTTCTTTCTTCCCTTAATTACTATCACAAACAATTTTTCTAATTGCTAAAATTCATAATTATCATTTTATGACTGCATAAACAACCAGCAGTAACTACCAAATGATATTCAGCCAAAATATCACAATAAAATGATTACCTTGTTGCTAAATATTTAAGTAGCTTTTAGTATATTTGCTATCATATGTAATGCTGCAATGAACATCTTTGTGTTTGTGTGCACATATGTTTTTATTTCTCTTGAGAAAATACTTCAGGGTGGAATTCCTGGGTCACAGGATAGACATATGTTTAACTTTATGAGAAACCAACAGTTTTCCAAAGTGGTTGTGCCATCTTACACTCCCACCGGCAATGTATTGTCCACATTAACAGCTGTCAAATATGACATCCTCACCAACATTTGGTGTTGTCAGTCTTTTCAGTTTTAGCCATTTGATTGGGTGTATAAAAGCACATGTTTTTAAAATATCAAGTTTATTGAAGTATAATTTATGTACAACAAAATGCACACATTATCAGTCTACAGTTCAATGAAGTCTGACAAGTATGTACACCCATATAACTACCACCACAATCAAAATATAAAACATGACTATCACCCAAAATATAAAAATGTCCATTACCCTTCATGTCCCTTTCTATTCAATTCCTACACTGCACCCCACACCAGGCAACTATTGATGTGCTTTCTTTTTTTAATTTCAGAATATTATTAGGATATAAATGTTGTGGTTACGTGGATTGCTTTTGTACTGCTTGAGTCAACGTTATAAGAATACCCATCACCCAGATAGTGTACATTATACCCCTTAGAAATTTCACCTATCCTCTCCTCCCCGCTCTCAGCTGCATGATTTCCATTGAGTTTTACTTTCATCTGTGCACAGGAGTGCTGATCAATTGGTTCCAATTTAATAGTGAGTACATGTGCTATTTGTTTTTCCATTCTTGCAATACTTCACTTAGAAGGATAGTCTCCAGCTCCATCCAGACTGTGGCAAAAGGTATTAAACCATTTTTTTTATGGATGATTAGTACTCCATGGTGTAAATATACCATATTTTATTAATCCACTCATGAATTGATGGGCATTTGGGTTGATTCCACATCTTTGCAATTGTGAATTGTGCTGCATGCAATGAGCATCTTTACACAGCCGTGTTGTTTCTGTAACATGCTTCCTGCAGAATATGAGTCCAGGGCAATGTGTGTGTCCATATTTGTGGCTCTAACACGTTGAAAATGGAAGGTGTAATATTGATAGTGACCACATACGGCCCTACACTGCTGAAATCTTAAAATATCGAGCACTGAATCTGGTTCTAGATTTTAAGTGGATATGACTGGTTTGCTAAGACGAACAAACATTAACAGTGTATTTAAAAGCTGAATTCTTGGTGTGTGGCTCTGAGGCAAAGCTTACTTACTGTCCAGGGGGAAAGGATCTGGGAGAAGTGCCTGCAAAAAGCAGACTTACAGGAATAAAGAGAGAACATACGGGAACTTTTAAACGACCAAATCCTCAAGAGATTAGCACTCAGGAGGCGTTAAGTAAACCAGTCTCCTGGACCTCACTTTGATATCTGAATCTTAACACTAAAGAAACACTCTCACTCACCTATTATAGTTTAGTGTCAGTTAATCAGAAAATTTTGTTAAATCTGGGAATATACAAAAACACATATTTTAACCTAAGAGATTCATTTGCCAGTAGGTAGGGCCAAGGCCTTTCTTGAAGCATGTATTTTCCATTTCCAGAGTTCCATCTTATTTTTCTTGAATAAACCACATCCATAATGTATCCTCTATTGTTTCTAATTTCAGGTGTTTTGCGTTTGTTTTATTTTGTTTCGTTTTTAGTGGAAGAAAACTTCAGAAACTTGCAGAATTCTTCCAGCTTTTAACCCTAGTTTTCTCAATCACAAACTAAGTTTGGAGCATTTTTTTTTTTTTCAGCAGCTCATCCCCCTTGAGCCTTTCCAAAGAAATCAACTTAATTTTTATTGAAACAAGTGTCTTTATTTTCACACTCATATTTCTTCTGTCTGAGTAACGTTTAATCTATATAATTGCATTAACTAATATGAGTGTCATAATCAGGTTTGTGGTAAAAGAATCAACTGGTTGTTGGTAAGCATACAACTCGACTCAGGAGAGAAGAGCATCGGGACACGAGATAGCGTCCAGCATGCTGTGGGCATCAGTCAGAATGTTATACAAAGGGAACGGAGGACTTAAGTTGGTTAAGTGGAGGTTACATCTACTGAACAATCAAGTGCTCCTCAATACAAAAGAGACGGAGAGAATAAGGACTGAATTCCTGTACCCCAAAAGCAGATCAGTGTATATCTCCTCTATGTCCACAGGGGGCTGATTCCAGATGCGAGACTCTGGGAAGATGAAGGGATTGAATCTTGGACCCAGAGCACCAGCAAAAGGCCCTGAGTTCCATGCTAAGTGTTACTACAAAGTCGCCGATGTTGCGGAAACATTTATATTCACTTAGCCTAAGTTCCATTGCCTTGTTCATAACATCAGAGAATTTGACTAGGAAATTTCTAAGGTTCATTTCTGATTCCAAAAACAAAGTCTGGGTTATCCTCATTTTCTTGGCCTTCTCCCCTTCCGTCCACGCAGAGACAATGACCACTAGGGGTCAGACTTTTTACATTACTCCTCTTACAAGAAGGAACCCAAGTCTTGGATTTTTTTTTTTTTTTTTTTAACTGGGAGAAAACCAGAGAGGTCGTGTATCCTGGCAAGAAGTGCCATTCAAACTCTTTCAACATGTGAGATTTTATTATGTTACTAAAGTTTTCTAAGAAACAGAGGTTTCAAAACCCTCTCTTCCAAGGAAATTCTTTATATCTAACCTAGATCCCTTGAATGTAATTTCAATCTCTCTTATTTGAAGTATCTTAGTAGAAACTGTTAATCATTGACCCTGTTAATCATTACCTTCTGGGCAAGATATCTGCTCTTTTGAGCAAGCATCAGTTCATGTCTCAGTGTCTACATCTGTAAAACAGGAGTCCAGGACTAGATTCCCTCTTTCAATAAATAGTTCAACAAATAAACAAGGATAGTAAGGTTACAACTTAAGTAACTAACTCACAATCACACACCCAGTGAATGTCTGGGCCAGGATTAAATTGGGGTATACATAACCCAAGAGCCCATGTTCTTCTCACGAAGATACACTGTCTCTCCCCTAGTGCCCATCCTGGCCTCTACCTGCTAGAGAGAACCCCTGATCTTTCATCAAGGAGTGGGAGCAGAGGATGAGGAAAAAGGGGCCTCCAAAGTCGTAATGGAGCAGCAGCTGCCTTGGTCACCTGGGCCACTGTGATGATGGGCTAAAGTTAGCTCAAGAAGCCCTTGGTATCTCTCAGTGGAGGCTTTGATATGAAATGGTGGAAGTTCAGGCTTTGTAGAGGGAGCTGAAGGCAGTAAACTCCAAGCCAGCAGTAAAAATCAAATGTGTTCTGATGTGTTGGATCAAGACTTGGGAACCTCATGAGCTCCACCCTACCCGTGATAACAGCTGCAAATGTTTGTTTTTTTCTCTAACATCTGGCCGGTCCATGTGTGAACAGAATGACGGGTCAGCGTGGGGAAAGGATCTGAATGCCCCATTTTTCAATCTCTTAAGGATACAGTGAAATGGGACAGAGTCTGAGTCAGGAAAACTCTTTTTAATTTCATAGGGATTTAGGCAGCAGTTTCCAATAGCATGCTGGGGCCTCTTACCTATGCATCCCTTTTCATGCCATTGTAGGGAAGACAGTTAACCAAAGGTTGTGTTTTCTAGTGGTAAGAGCTCTAGATTGACAACTGGATGACTCAGATTCCAACTCAGGCTCCACTAATAACTGATCATGAACCTTTGGGAAAATTATTCTTCCTAGGTCTCATGTCACCATCTGAGTTATGATGGTGGAGTATTCTCTAAGTTTTCATCCAGCTTTACTCTTCAATTTTTCAGCATAATTCTAGTGGTTACCATATTACTATGTTTATTCAATAAGTATATTCCTAGCCACTGCCTCTCCCTTTATTTACATGCTACTTCAAAGGTTATCAACCCCTCCACATTTTTTATGTCAGGTAAGTTTCACCCTGTCTTAATCCTAAACACCATGTTAGGACTAACATCAGCACTAAAGATAGAATTCAAACTATCAATTGTTTCTGTTCAAAAAGCTAATTGCTTAAGCAGGGTCTTATCCTTGTTCAAAATTATAAGTAGATTGTTTTCTGAGCCTTATTTTTACTGTGAAACATATGACTTTGATATTAAAATATGCTTTTAAAAATTTCAATACATTTTCTTTTCCTATAAAGTCAATCAGGATAAAGTTCTTGTTTAAAATGAGCATATGATTAGCTTTGATAAATTAAATTCAAACTAAATAATGTAACATGAATTTACAAATATACCTTGAACACTAAGTAGAGAATGTTGACTTAATTTAGTAGGCGATGAATGGCAGGTGAAGGTTTCTACAAAGGAGTAATACAAATGTGAACTTAAAAACTGAGTTATTCCAAGAAATTACTCTTTGTAAACCAGCAATTATAAGGTAGAATTTCTAATTTTATGCCCATTTCACTGGACTACATTTCCCTTCTTTAAATCCTATTTTTTCGTCATATGATGACCTTTTAGGCAGAAGCTACCAAAGAAATTGAAATGGAGGGAATGAGAAATGGAAGGCAGAGGACATGATGGACTGGATCCATCTTATTTGGGGCTAGTATTTAAAAAGTGGTAGTTCAGAACCTCGCAGGGTGGGAACCCATCTCTCAGAGAGACCTCAATTTTCCTTTTTGTCCTTTCGGAGTTCCAGTTGGCCCCGCTTCCAAGATGGCTGAGGATGTTGGGTCCCGCTCTCATCCAGCAGAGGGCGCTCTTGGAGCGGGATTGAGGACGGCTGTGGGAAACTCTGGGAGGACAAGCTCAGTCTCCACCAGCAGGCTGGCTTGGTGAGTCCTTCTGCGCTGACCTAAAAAACAGCTCATTGGTCCGTGCATTGCCTTATAGAATTCTGTTCCTATTCTAGTGAAACTGTGCTGAAGACCATGTTTTCCAGCTGTACCTCTCTGCCCATCACTAAGAAAAAAATTACTGATTCTCAAGAAATAGAAAATAAGTTAAGAAATATGACATCTGGGCAATTGCACAGAAGAGCTACTGAGGACTGAGAAATTAGAAAAAGGTTAGCCAAGGTAGCTTTATGTCAGAGATAGCCAAAATATGCTAAGCAAGATCACCTTATCTACTTCTCCCTACTTCATCATCCAGAAGGGAATTCAGTTTTTTAAAAAGTGGTGGCAGATATCACGGATATCATGAGCCCAAATAATGACACAAAATGGACAATCGCCCCTCTTTATCCATGGGTTCTGCATCTGTGGTTTCATCCAACTTCAGATAAAAAATATTTAGAAAAAAATGGACAGTTGTATCTGTACTGAGCGTGTGCAGACTTTTTTTTCTTGTCATTATTCCCTAAATAATATAGTATAACAACTATTTACATAGCATTTCCATTGTATTGGGTATTATGAATAATCAAGGGATGATTTACAGTATATAGGAGGATGCACGTAGGTTACATGCAAATACTACACATCTATGTAAGAGACTTGAGCATTCATGGATTTTGGTATCCACAGGGTATTCTGGAATGAATGCCCCCTGGATACTGAGTGATGACTGTACTAGGAGTGGACAGCAGAAATCCACAAAGGTTTTTGAGCCCAAGAATGATGTCAGCAAAGCTTGGCAACTGGGTCACCTAGCAAAAGATTTATCCATTGCAACCTAGGGACCAAGCTCCAACTTGTAGCAAAAAGGAAAAAAAAGAGGGGGGACCCCCAAGGAACAGTGGCGATCTGGACTATATCCCTGGCTCCAAGACTTCTTGGCTCTGTTTGTGTCTTTGGCCAGGTTTCTTGGGTAAATATCTTTAAACCTCAGTTTCCTTGTCTATCAACTATGGGAACTCACCCATGTAATCTGTCAGATTCATTTCATATTTCATAGTCTGAGTCTATGAGTTTCTAGCATTTTAGAATTATAATTTAATTTTTTCCTTAGGGAATCTAAGAAAGACAGGTTAAGGGTAGCTGACCACTCATTCAGTCATTCTTTAGTGAATAGACATGTCCTTCATGGGGTAGAAGAGCTTGGCCTCAGAGACTTCCAGACATATCCCACCTTCAATCTATACATGCCCTTCATCCATCAGCAGTTGGGGTGTGGTGTGGGGGCCAAGGGTAAGAAAGAAGGCATTGGTTTCTTAGCTGATTTACAGACTTCAAGGTGGAATCATGAAGTTTGATCAGCCAATCAATGTAGACTTTGACTACTCAGCAAATAGGACATGAGCACTTGGAGAAACTTGAGAGCTCTACTGCTCTTCCCTATCATTTAGTGAATGCTGAGATGTAGACCTCAAGGCTACACAGTAATTGGTAGAATAAACCTGGATTATGCTGTCCTTACAGGTTAAATGTAACTTCCACTATTGAACCCCCTCCCTTGCTAATCCCCTTCACTCTACCGGAACTATTTAGATTTTTTCTCCCACTTATCACTGTGTTCTTGTACTGCTTAGAGATAATCACAATCCCTTCAGCCCTTCTCACACAAAACTGCACCTCAAATGTACAAGCACTAAATCAACAGTCTCAGTGGAAGCTGCTTTTACCAATGATGCTCTGAAATTTAGATCTTTTGCTTCAAATAAGGTCTTAGGAAGGCTTCAGTCAGGTCACTATTCACAAGTGGTCTTATGATTTATTTCTTCACTTCACACACTGACTTTAATCTCATTGAACATTTATTTATTGATTTACTTATTTACATAAACCTACATGAAAAACTATTTGAGGAAACTTACAATAAAATGTACAAGTATTTCTAAACCTAACTGTAAAACAAGATGCAATTATCCCCAAACCCTTAGGTTGCAAACCCAAAAGTAACACCCCCAATTTTTTAATGATATTTTCCTTTTTACTATGGGAGTTCACTGAAGAAATTTCTGAGTCTTTACTTAAAGGCCATTAAGTAACTCAGACACTATCCTGATTGCACCATTATAATAAAGAACATTCTACATGCCTATCTTATAGTAAACCTTGGTGAATGTCAAAGATACACTACCAAATTGTCCTTCTGAGGCCACCAAGCCGTGTGGTCCTCACTGGGGTAAGGCTTCCTGGAAATCTAATACAGAATAGGGAGAGATCTGAAACATCTTGAGGAACAGCTGCTTAGCATGAACCCCAATGCAATCTTTTCAAATATCAGCGGTCTCAGCTGGACTAGGAAGTAGATAGCAGACAAGTCTAGACAGAGGTCACTGGCCAGGCCCTGCAGTGCAGATGTGCTGTGCTGTGGCCTAAACAAAGATACCCAGAGAGTCCTTTAAGACCTGCCTGAGATCTTGAGACTGGTCAGGCTTCCTCCCTGAAGAACAAGCTTGTTGGGCTTGGCTTTGTGTCTAACAAGGCAGTTGTCTCATTCCCACCCCTTCCTCCCACCCAAACACACACAAGCTCTTTCCTCATGGTCTTTACTGTAGAATCACAGCACATTAGTACGATTCAGGGCTTAACTCATTTATCTGACAGAGATGGAAACTGAAGCTCAGAGAGAGGGGAGTCACTGTTTGCTTAGGGGGTGACAGATCCCAGCTCCAGCTCCTGCCCCTCCATTAAACAGACGTGTCTCACTGAAACACAGTGCACATCACGCCATGCTCCTGCTCGGTCTCCTCCATTGATCTCCCGCGGCCCTCAGGGGAGTCCAAACACCCCAGCCTGGCATCGAAGCCCTCCATAGTGCAGCCTTGTTTGCTTTTCATCCCTGGCTCCATGTGTCGCTTCTTGACTGCTGGCTGGGAGCGCTTCCTACGACTCCCGCTCCCACTCTGACAGACCAGACTCATTCCCACCTCCTTCTTGAGATGGATTCTCCCACCCATTTCCAGCTTCTGGGAGGCTGTTCACAGTGAACTGGGGTGTCTAAAACTAAAGCAGCATCACAAAATGGCCTCACACTCCCCCCATGTGTGCCTCTCCAGAGAGTCAAAACACAGCTTATTTTTACTTTTAATAATTTTTGCATGTGTAATTAGCAAGGAATCTTAAAGCCTCAGCCCCCTCCTGTGTAGTAGAAAAGGCAAATACGTCCATTTTATAGGGGAGATGGAGGAAGTGAGACCCGATGCCGAGAAAGGGCATATGATTCATCCTCCAGCAAGCAGTGAGTCAGAGGAGGAGAAGACGACCCAGGCTTCCTGACGCTGGAGCTGGTGCTCTATTCATGAGGCCAGGCGTCTTGCCTGCTGTTATTTCCAAATGCTTGATATCTTCTGTAAAAAGTCAACAAACACCCCAACAGGCTGACTTTTGAGTAAGTTTTTTATTATGTAAAAGGGCAAGGAACCTTATCTTTCATAACCTCTGAACAGAACCTAGAATGTTAACTACCTATTTTATAATAAAGGAGCTTTGAGCTTTCCAAGGCATGAACTTCTCCTAAGGCCACTACGTAAATAAAGGTAATTCTGAAGAGCTGGACTGTCAAGGAAATTGGGCAAAGCCAAAAATCCAGTTGAGGTTGGAAATGACACATCCCACAGGCAAGGGTCGGACCCTCTCTAGCATTTGATATTTATTTCCGATATCCAGTGGCTGTCCTGTTTGGGGGCTGAGAAGAAGGGGAAAGGTTGTGGTAAGTGACTTCTTGTTGGGTCAGAGCATTTTGAAATCCTGGCAAGGCTTGTCAAAAAGAAAGTGCTAATGGGTTCCTCTGCAGTCCTTCCCCAAGGAAGAGAAGAGGAACAAATGGTAGCATGCCACCAGAGGAGGGGTGAAAACGGTTGGGCTGAGATCCCCAGGACACTGGGTAAGAAACAGCTCTTGGAGGTTCTTCGGGGCAGTTCACCATATTTACCAAGCCCCTGCTAATGTGCCAGGTACTTGGATAGAGCCTCTCAGTAAGCCGACCATATAACTTGTTATCCAAACCAGAACACTTTAGGGCTAATAATTAATTGCACCAGGATAAAAAACAGAAACTGGGAAGGCCAATCAGGATGTATGGTCACCTCAGCCATCAGAGTTGAGATCAAAAACAAAGAATCTGTATTCATAGAGAAACCTCCATTGCGTAAGAGAGATCTATCAAGCACAAAGATGGTATAACCCAAGGCTGGCTGAGTATATTGAGATATTATGAAAAAGTCCCAAGGAAGAGTTGAAAGAGATCACATCCAGATAGGGGATTTAGCATTTAAGCTGAGTTTTGAGGGATATAAAGAATTTGAATGTGTAGCAAAGAAAGGCCAAATAGAGGTCATCAAATTCAGATGATTTAAAAAGACTTTTTGGCAGGGAGTGATGGCTCACACCTGTAATCCCAGAACTTTGGGAGGCCAAAGGGGGAGGATCGCTTGAGGGCAGGACTTTGAGATCAGCCTGAGCAACATAGCAAGAAGACATCTCTACTACAAATAGAAAAACTTAGCTGGGCATGGTGACTCACACCTGTAGTCCCAGCTACTTCGGAGGCTGAGACAGGAGGATGGCTTGAGGCCAGGAGTTTGAGGTTGCAGTGAGCTATGATAACACCACTGTACTTTGGCCCGGGCAACAAGTGAGAGCCTGTCTCAAATAATAATAATAATAATAAGTAAGATTTTTTAAAGAAGCTTTGGCCACAGCCCAGTGGCAGAGAAGCATGAGGCCTCCATGCAGGGTGAAGAGGCAGAGTGATCTGATATGGCTACAGTGGAAGGTGTAGGAAGACCAAGGAGAGATGAGGCAGGAAAGATGCTGATGCCAGGTTGAGCTTGGTTTTAATTTTCTAGACACCACCAGGGACAAGCTGCCCTCCTTTCAGAAGTGTGGTTCCACAATTCAGGTTTCCTCGTCCCGCATTTTTGTTGAGACTGCTCAGACCCACATCTCATAGGCTGCTGCTAGTTTCACCAGGCTGAGCGACCGTCTCACCTCCAACAGGAAGGGAGTTTGATTTGAGGAACTGCACCACCTCTTCTGGTTTCGGTACCCAGCACTTTCTCTCTCTAGCCACTAGAGAAGTGGGCTTGGACATTAGGGGGAAGTGTCTGTTTTTGGCAATCCAACAACAGAAGGGGGTGGATTTTAGGGGTTATCCCCTTGTGACTACTCAGACCTCTGAAGCTTCCTGGTGAGACCACTTAAAATTCCTATTGTCCAGGAGTACACACAAACCCAGAGGAACTTTGAACCTTAGGGCTTTCAGAGGGGTGAAAGTCTAGGTGTTAGGGAGAGACTGTCTCATTTGGGCCTCACTATTTTGTGATGTACAGTGGAAAGGTCTTATTAGGTGAACAATTAAGAAGTAGGGAATTAAAGAGCAGAGAAATCAGTGACTCACCCAAGGTCATGTAGCCAGTGACAGAGCTGCAAGTTGAAGGCAAGTCTCCTGGAGTGAAGCCATAGCCATGTATTCCTGCACCTATCTCACAGCCTGAGCCTGGCCTAAGAAAGTAGGAGAGGGAAAGGACGAAGAGTGGAGAAAAGGCGGCGGAGGGGGGGAAGAGAGAGAGGAGCAGAGGAGGAGAGGCATGGCAAGATCCTTCACTGTAGGTGAAGGACCTAGAACCTCCTCCCTTCACCCCTTCCCCCTATCTCAAACGCCTCCAACTCCTCCTCTACCCAAGGAAATGGGTCGAGCTGTGCGGTAGGGAAGGGCTGCAGGGGAACGTCCGCAGAGAGGCCTGAGTGTGGCCTGCGCAGTTGCTGGGCCTTTCAAAGGCCACTTGTAAACTCTGATGCGGCGCAGGAGCTCGCCCAGAGGGCTTAGGGCCCGGGCCAGGAGGAGGAGACGGGCCTGCCTTTGGTGCCTAGAAATCAAAGCAGCCAACCTTGGACTTTTTCTTCCCCTCACACTGAGGCACTTTTATTGGCGAGATGAAGGGAGTCGGAGCGGGCCTTACAGTCCTCGCTTTGCTTTTGGAGGTTAATGACCCAGTTAGCAGCTCTTGGCTGCGTTTCCGACATTTTGCAGACATCAAGCCCCGCGTCTCTGCCAAGTACATTCTGTTCCCTGGAGCTCATCCAGTGCATCTCAGATTACTATGTAATGCGACAAAGAGGGAGAGGTGGCTGGGAGGGGCAGCGGGGAGCGGGGTGGGGAGGAGAGAGGGCGGGACGCCGGAGCCTTCGGGGCGGAGAAGAGGATGCCACTCTAAATATAGCTGCCCTCCTGGAAATCCACCCTTCTAGGTGCTTATTTGCTGCACAAGAGTGATCCCAGAGTGAGGGTACGCCGAGTCCTGTCGTCCAGGAATCCTGGGACGCGGAAAGCCAAGCCCGGGAGGGGGAAGGGACCGCCGGAGACTGTCGCCGGGAAAGGGGAGAGCGGCATCGGAAGGGGGCGGGGCTAGGGTGTGGCCCCGCCCCCGAGGCCGCCCCGCCCCCACCCCCACCTCCGCAGCTCGAGCCGGTACTGCAGCCTGCGCGCTAATTATAGACGTGAATGGAAAGCGGCCGCTTTTGAATGATCGTGTTGCTCGCGCTGCCGTTTCAGGCTGAGGAGCAGGTGCTGCCCTGCTAGATACAAAGAGATCCATTTAAAAGCCCTCTGTCACGCACGCACACTTGCTGACGTACACGAATCCTCTCGCTCTCTCCAGTGGTAGATTCCAGATTTGGTTGATGAGGACTTGAGCCCTGAGACCTGGGCCAGGACACGGACCAGGGGGCTTTTCTCACCTCTTTCACTTCCGTCCTCGGAAATCTCCCCGAGGATGAGCGGGGTCCCAGGTCTTTACAAGCTGTTGGAAGGTAGTATCTTGTTTCACAAATGGAGAAACTGAGGCCAGGAGAGGCGCTGGGATGTGCCCCAAAGCACATGGTGCGAAAGTGTTAGCTGAGGTAAAGCCCGGGACTCCTGACAGCCTCTCCGTTTACCTTACCAGGTCTCACTTCAGCGCCATTAATTTCCAGGCATGGATCTTTCACATATGAGCATTCTCCTCCTTTCCTGGTTCAGCATCTACCCTCCCAATCCCCACCCTCGCCCACTCCCGCACAGAAAACTTGCTAAAACGAGCAGCTTCTCGTCGTTAACTTTAATAGCTCAAGCCTATAAACTGGGTAACCTCAACAACTATGCCCATTTCAGTTACGTGTGAGTCAATCCGATGCACCCTCTGTCAGCATAATCTTGTTATGAGGAACTACAGAGGGGGCAAAACCTAGACTTTGCTTCCCGTCAGCACCTCACATGCCCCTAGTGCTCGCAGCCCAGTATTTTCACAACATGATGACCCATTCCAGTCCACACAAGCACAGTGAAAAGTCCGTTCCATTTAATCGAATCCCTATAGAAGTAGAGGCTTAGAGGGAGGAAGTCACTGGCTCACAATCATCTGCTGATGAGCAGCCAACTTGGGAGCCAAAACCGAGGCCGCCACCCGCATTGTGGGCCACGTCCAGTACTCCTGCAAGGGGGAGCAGAAATCCGCTCAGTAATAGAAAGGGATTGCTGTAAGTGACAGGGGCTTCTCCACCCGGGCCACTGGCCTCCTCTCCCTGTAGGTCTGAGGCCACCACTCCCATGCTAGTCCACAGTATTCAACTGAACCTGGAGAGCTGCTATCTTCTCTGAAAACAGAAGACTCCAAGCCCAGTCACTGCATCCAACTTCAAACAACAAGGCCAATCCCACTTGCCACCTGGACCTACCCACATCCCCTCGTCTTTGCTCACCACTTTGGACTTAACTTTTTGCTTGTGTCCCTCCTGGCTATTCCTGTCACCTCAAGATAGGGCCAATGGTTAAAGAGGCAGCATCAAGTAACATGCTGAAAAAAGAAGGGAGAGGGGATAGGTGTGAAGGATAGTTTATTACTTGCCTCTTAGAAGCAAAGACTGTTTCTTAGTCTTTGTAAGTCCCCACCCTGCCCAACATAACAAAGTCTAGTCTCAATGCACCGAGCATAGCAGACACCCAGAAATGTTAAAGAATCATAAAACTTTCACAATTTTGTATACTTAGGCTGGTCATAGTCATGTTTCTCTGATAAAACAGACAGGTAAGTAGCTTAGAACATGGGCTTTGCACTTACAAGCCCAGGCTTTGCACTGACTAGTACAATATTGACAAGTTAGTTTGCCTCTGTAGGTCTCTATTTTCTCATCTGTAAAATGGGCATGATTATACCTCATTGAGGTAGTCCTAAGCAGGACTGGCAGTGCTGAGTCAGGAAAAAAGGGGAGTACTCATATGAATGGTTGTTTCTACAATTAAGCTACCTAATTTGGGATCTGAATGCAGCTATGAGACTTGGATAAGTTTTTTAACCTCCATATGCCTCAATTTCTTCATGTATAAAATAAGGATGATAATAGACCTATATTATAGTATTGATGTATGAATTAAAGTAGTTAATAGATGGAAATGGCTAGAAATAGTGCCTAGCACAGAGTAAATGATTAGTACAGATGGCTATTGTATTTATCAGAATTGGATGAGGATTGAATAATATAATATGTAGAAACTTCCTAGCATGATGCTTAGCACTATGACTAGAGAGTCAGAACTCAGTAAATATTATTTTTTTCTCATCTGTAAAATGGGATTATAATAGTTCTTCTCACATAGAGTTGTTCTAAGAATTAAATTAAATTGGTACGTGTATATGTGTGTGTGTGTATATATATATATATATATGAACACTCTCTGTAAGATTGTTCACATGCATTATTAACTTTATTATTGGGGTACTGATTCAACAACAGTTACATGCTAACTGTGCCTGCTTGTATTTGAGATACAGAAATGAATAATATCCATGGCTTCAAGGTGAGGATAAGTAGGTAAGAGCCCAGGAGAGACACACAACTATGTAACACTGGGCAGAGGGTGAGGAACGCTTTGATTGGCACAATAAAGCAAATGCCACAAGGCATCAATCAGGGCAGGGAAAGCAGATCCCTCAAGGCGGGGGCAGGAGCTCAGGAATGGCTGCAGTGAGGGTAAAGGAGCATGAATAGGGCTGGGAGAATTTGGACAAGTGGAGATAGAGGTGAGAGAAATTCCCAGTAGAGAGATCAACAAGAGCAAAAACCCGAAAGCAGGAGTAGAAAGGGAATATTTAGAGAGCTGCAAGCTTGCCAGCATTCAGAAGCACATACCCCTGGCAGAGAATGGGCAAGAGAAGAATGAAAAAGCAGACCCTGGGGAAGAAAGAGGCCAGATGTCCCAGAAAGCCAGGGCAAGCCCAAAAGGGCCATGTGATTCTCACTAATGAAATGGAGGGCAGATGTGGTAAGGACAGTCTTGGGATGATGATTCGCAGTCAAACTGAAGAATCACATGTATTGGCAGTGGAGACAGACAGACAGGAGAAATGTTTCTGCGGGTCCAGATCTGAAATGGCAGAAATTAGGATAGTTTCATAGCTCCTTTGCAGCACTTCCCAGATTTCATAATTGTATATTTACTTTTGTGTTTCATCTTTTATATTGGCCTATAAGCTCCATGAGAGCTGGGCATGGGAGTCTTTCCTTCCTTACATAGCCTTAGGGCTTACCACAGTGACTGGCACATAGTAGAAGTTCAATAAAGACTCGGTGAGCAAATGAATGCTTCTGTGATCCCAAAGCCTTCAAAAGGACTCCCAAAGTGATCTAAAAGTGGTCAAGTGATTCTACGAGTTAGTCACACCTACCTTTAACTTCAGCAAACAGGTGGCCTCAGGGTGATGTAGAAGAGTTTAAAATTCACTAAACAGGAATGCAAGACTTTTGTCATGATCCCTCAAATATATGTACTGTCTTTTTAGAAAATAAAACCAGAAAGAACTGGGAGAAAGGGAAAAAATGAAACCTGGAGCAGAAAAAAAATCCCTTCTATAACTCTCTGTCTCTTCGTTATTTTAATTAGCCATCTTCTGGTTTTAGTCCTCCCTTTATAAAAAAGGAAGAAGAAAAGAAAAGAAGGAGGGAAGGAAAGACAGAGAAAGAGAGAGAGAAGAAAAGAAACTTGCCCAAGAAAGCTATGAGTTTGGGCAACTGGTTTTGTTGTCTTCTAAAGTCTTTTATGACCTAGATCCCTTCCAGGCTCGAGTTGGGAAGAAGAAAAGAGATCCAACTGGTTTCAGTTGTTAAGGATTTGGGACAAGCAGCTGATAGAAGCTTTGCCCACTGTCCTATCCTGACCTTCTTTAAAATATCAATGTCATTGTCTTTCTTCATTCCACTTGGGAAAGCAATTTGGTGCTGTGTTTCTTGAACAGAGGCACAGAGTGCTGGGGTGGAACAAACAGAACAAACAGAGTTTATCTAATTCAACCCCTTCATATAAAGGAGAAAACAGAGGAAAAAGAGAGAGGAAATGACTTGTCCAAGGTCATCCAGATCATTAGTGACGGAGAACAGGAGAACAGGATGAATACTTCTAATTTGAAGGCCAGTGCTCTTTCTATACACCATGACACCTCCTTTAATGGAGAACTCACATTTCCCTGAAAAGAGGGTAGCTTTGAAAGGAGCAGACCTGGATTTAAATCCCAGTTCTACTGTACATTAGCTTTGTAACCTTGGGAAAGAACCCAGATCTTCTATAATAATAATAGCCATCATTGCCAAGCACCTATTTTGTGCCAGACTCAGAAGAGTTAAGAAACTGGTCTCAAGCAGTATAAGTTGCAAGTAGTAGTGCTAGACTTTGAAGCCAAATCTGTCTTATTCTAAATCCCATGATTTTTCCATAATAGCACCCTACTTCTGTATGCCTCAGCTTTCTTATCTATAAACTATAGAATTTTTTAAAGAATAAATGAGATACAAAGTTCCTAGCACAGCAATTTACATACAGTAAATGCTCCATAAACAGCATCTACTATTATTTTGAAGAACACATTTCGAATGTATTAGTAAGTGTTACACCTTAGATCTTTACCATTTTGATATTACTTGAGAATATTAACTATTATCAATCATCATCACCATACTCATCAGCCTCTACCATCCCAGTTTCAGGTTGCCTCTGATGTGTCCTCTTAAGGGTTTGGGTTCAAAACATGAAAGATCCAAGCAGAACAGGTAAGGCTGCACACTGAACTTGTTTACCAGTGCTGGAATGCTGAGTCAAACAGGTGAGGTGTGACAGGAGCAGCTACATGTATTCACAGATCCAGGTACAGGAACCTGGTGGGTTGAACTAACTAGGGGCCAGAGGACAAGGATTTGGGGTGGGCAATGCCTAAGGCAGGCAGATCACAGCCTCTGAAAGGCCACATTTTGGGAGCAGGGTCCAAGCTACCATTTCTGGCAAAATAAGGACTTTAAGTAGGAAACAATAAACCTGGTTAAGTAGATCACCAGAAGAACATAAAAACCAGGATTAAAGCAAAATCCAGTCAGAAGCAATTGAAATGACAAAGGATCTAGGACTTCTGAACATGACAGATGAATCTTTTTTATCCTCTGATTATAAAAAAACAAATACCATGAAATAACCTTGGCCATAAATTGCTATAGATATATTTGCTTGGAGTGAAAGTACAAAAACATTCATGGAAATAATATCTTCCACCAAATTCAGGATAGTGGTTTCCTCTGAAGAGGGTAGGAGGGGAAGAAGGAAGGAGCAAGAGGAAATGGAAAGTGGGGGCTTTAACTCTGTGTGTTATGTTTAATATCTTTTAAGAAAAAAGAGATCTGAAGCCAAATATAGCAAAATGTTAGCATCTGTTAATTCTGATGGTGAGTACATGACATCTGTTATATCTTTTCTGTATGGTTACATATTTAATAATTTAAAATAAAAATATAAAGTAGTAAATAGATTTAAAATCTAATAACTTTTATTAATACTAATATGTAGTCATTGTAGGAAATCTGGGGACTTTATGCATAATAACATAGGAAGATAATGAGTTTTGTATGTTATGATGTTGGCTGGCTGATCTGCTATTTCCCAGGTATAATAACAGGTTTTACTCCAATGAGAATTCATATAAGACCTTTGTAGTAGGTTACATACTGACAGCCCACAGATGTGTGTTGGAAAGAGAATTTCTGGATTCTTCAAATCACAACATCTGGCCAACCATTCTAGAAATGCCCAACTGCTGACCCCTAACCTGGCTGGCCAAAAAGTCCCACTTTAAGATAATAATCATGATCTTGTACTCTCATATGGAAAGAGAACATAAAAGTGCTTCTAAACAATCAAAACTAATGTTACAGAGTCTACAAACTAAAATTCATGGGTGTAAAACCAGCCAGAATATAGAACTGAACAACACCATCAACCGCTGAATCTAACGGGCATTTATAGAACACTCTGCCCAACAGCAGAATCCTCATTCTTTTCAAGTGCACATGGAACATGCACCAAGATAAACCATATTCTGGGTCATAAAACTTATGGATGTCTTCCATGAAGCAGAGTTCTTCTGACCCTCATTCAGAAACAAGCCTCATTTTACATTAAATTGGAGGACCATCTGGAATCTCTGACCACAGCATGACAGACAGGCGAGCAGAATTGTTGCATGTCGGCAACACACATCAGTAATAGTGCGCTGCCAAGCCAGTTGGTAGGAAACCAAAGAGCTATAAAATATAGGCACAAGGGCCCAGAGCGTAGCAGTCTAGGACCGTCTAGTTCAGGGGCAAATAGTAACAAGCCCAGAAATACCTAGGGGCAGTCCGATACTGGTGCACTCAGTGGTTTAGTAGAAATGGCATTGAGTCAGCTGAGGAAGGTTTGGGCCTGGCTCTGCTACTAACCCACAAGAGGCTGTGGACCAGTCCCTTTCATTTCCCTTTTCTGGGGACGAGCTTCCTCTTGGGCAATATGGAGACCTTAGAACCTAGTGACTAGATTTCTGAGATGATTTCCACTTCTACCATTTTGTGACTATTTTTATGTTCATTCTAATTCCCCTGGGTCTTCAAGGAAAGGATTCTTGGTAATCTTTGTTTTAGCAAGCGGGTGATGGTCTGAGACCTTCAGAGGGCATATTTGCTTACATGGACTGGCTTACTCCCCCCACAATCTGGGGTATGCTCAGACATATCTCAAAAGGTTCCACAAGGACATATTTACAAACAGCTTCCAAACAGCAGTAAAATGGCAAAACAAGCCTTGCAAGAGAAATTCTGTATACCAGACAATTTAATTCTGAACAATGGACCACATGAGAATGTATAAATAACTAATTATGCTGGACAACATGAACAGCTTTTTTGGATGATTGCAAAATTGGGGAGGAAGGAAATGTGATGGGTATTTATATATTTGGGCTTCAGTCAAAGATTTCATATTCATTCTTAAGCAATTTGACTTACAAAATTAGCTCAGACTAGAACATGGTCAAACGACTTGAAACTGGAAGAAAGTCTGCTATCCCAGGGGGATGGTTTGTGCCCAAGCATCCAGGGGAATGGAATGGGGGGTTGGGGGTGTGCTCTTGCAGTCTCTGCAGAATGCTTGTTGAGAGATACCTTGGTCTCCACGATGACCTACAGAAAAAGGGCAGAGACTGTTTTAGGGCATTTGTAATGAGTGTTCCAATGGGAAGTCCAGTTCATCTTGTTACCACACAAGCACACACTCCTGGATACTTAATTCCACATTTTTCCTGGGTTCCTACTGTGTCATCAGCACTATACCAAATCTTGAAGATACAGAGACTAGATCTCTGTAAGGTGCGTGGGACACCTCACTTTTAATCTTTATTTGTGTGTTTATTTGTTTAAAGGTTACTCCTGAAATAGACTGTGAGCAACAGTGTCTATCTTGTTCATGGCTATCTCGTCAGTACCCACTATGGTGCCTGATACATCAGGGTGCATAGTAAATATTTTTAAGTTGTTTTTTGAATAAATGGATGTATCTTTACAAAGTAAGTTGGATTTGAGCAGGACCTTGAAAAATATTTTGACAAAGAGAGATATATGAGAAGAGAATTTCAGGAGGATAGATGAACACAACCAGAAGCAAAGAAGAGGAAAGTGCAGACAGAAGTGACTGAAATGGTCACAGAGATCACACCAGTGCTTACCACAGAGGATGTGCCAAGAAATAGCAGTGGAAACCACCCATGATTTTTGAGGAAGAAAGATAAGATTACCAGAGCTCGGCATTAGAAAAGTGTCTCAAGAAGGTCCATGAAGAACTGATGGGTGGAAAGAGAGACTGGAGAGAAATATTAGACGGCTGTAAAGGTGATCCATGCAAAAAGCAATGGGAAGGGTCAGGCAGGGCAGCTGTGTTCAGAATGAAAAGATCACGGACTACAGAATGATTGGATAGAACTGTGTACAAGGAGAAAGGAGAAGGAGAATTCAGCAATAATCCTCAAGTTTCTATCGGGGAGGATGGGTGAAAGGGGTGGAGCTGTGAGCAGAGATTGAAACACAGCAAAAGGAGGAAGACTTTAGGATGGAAGTAGGAGAGTTGGGTGTGGACATCTGGTATTTGAGGTATGGAAGAGCCATCAGTGGGAACCCTGCAGCAGGAAGAGAGAGATCAGGACTAAGGTTTGGATTTAGGTGGCACCTGCCCAGAATGGGCTGCTGGAGCTGGTGGGCCAACTCAGAGTCCTGAGAATGCCCTGGGACAAACCCTTTCCATTTTTCCTACTGAATAAATCAGCTTGTCAGCTTGTGACTCAGACAATGGTCCCAGAAGAAGGGTTTCAGAATCTTCCAGGCTTCTAGGACCTTATACCTGCCTCCTTTGCTGGGCACTGGGTAGCAGAAGCATGTTCTGCATGTCATTGGATTGTTGTCACAAATGTAGGCATCATTCTTGGATCCTGGAAAATCACCTCTCTAACTTGAAGACCTTCTCCACCACCTCTCCTGCTGTGCCCTTCTACCCAGTGTATAAAATCTAAGCTCCCCATCCCTTTATTCTCTCCCACCCCAAGCTCCAAGTAGCCGAAGCTAAGTTCTCCCTGGCCATGTTGAACCTTATGTCCCCATTAAGGAATGATGGACTTGTTGTGGGGGGCGGGGAATCTTCTTACACAGAGCTAGAAAAAATTCTCCTAAAAGTAGAAACTTTAGCTTTGGTTGATAGAAAAATTATACCCTTAATTGTTTCTGAACTTAAATAATAAACAGATCCAGTCAAGTGCCAGATTGGTGTGAAAGAATTTCCCAAGGTACAGAGTGCCACAGTGTTAGCTGACCGTGACAATTGATGGAGAGAACATTGTTTCTCACCAGTCATCCAGGGTCAGGAGTGGTAGATATATACTCAGCTCTCGAAGAGTTTTATCTTGAAAGAGAAAAACAAAGGCAGGATGAGAACGCAACCAGCTGCTTCCTTCAGGAGACCTACTTTGGCAGGACTGGCCCCTTATAGACACGCCAAGAATGAAGCTTTTACTACCAACAAGCACTCAGGGTTAGAAGTTCCTAGAATTACTTCCTACTTGAATCAAAGAATCACAGGAATACAATGGGGTCAGATGTGAGATGTGAAGTGATTTTTAACCCTGACCCACACTCTGACCCAGTGGAGAACTTAACTACCTCTGGGGTGAAGGTAATCCTGCCCTATTAGCTTACAATCAAGATAAGTCTTTTGTTCTTTTTAGTACTCCAAAGTGTTTAGTTTGAGCCTTTTTATAGGAGCACAAATATTACTGTAAGGCAAACAGTCCTAGAACAGGACCACAGCACCCTCCCCAACCTCTAAAGGATGTCCATGATTTTCAGCTCCATGTCAAAGAAATTGACCTTGTCTTTGATGTGAATAATCCATAACATTCTTTTCCTTACCATGGGAGACAGAAAACTTAGATGAGAAAAGGCCCAAGTTCAAAACCTGCTCTGCCACTTACAGGCCTCTTGGTTTTCCTGAGCCTCAGTTTCAACTGCCAAAACCAGGGATGATCCTTGTCTGAGTAACCCCAGGTTGTTATGAGGAGTAGATAACATGTGTATATGGGGAAGGGCTTTCTGACTATTAAGCTCTCCACACGTGAGAGACTATAATCATTCACTGACTTAAACCTGTCATGTGGATTTTCTTGAACATCACTTGCTGCTCTGCTTTCCCTTAAGGTCATGACATATTGGTAAGAGGCTGTCACTAGCCTTCTTGGGCTGCTTTCTGTCTGTCTCTGTCTCAGTCTCCAATGGAACCAACAATGAATCATATCTATAGAACACAACTCAGCATCTCTAGTCTGTTAAAGATACTTGTACTGCTTATATTATAGCAAATAAAATAGAAGACAGTAGATTTATTCCCACCATTGATAATCTATAAGGCATAGCCAAACTGATCAGAGAAAACTGGATCAACCAGCCTTGCCTAGAATAATCTCAATGTAAGGGATTTCATTATGCTAGCTGGGAACTTGGGGCCAGATCATCTTGGGTTCAGTGGGCCTCTCCTAACTGGGTGATCCCAAGAAGGTCACCTAACTCCTCACAATTTCCTTATCAATATAATTTGGCCAATAATAACAACCTATCAAAAGTTATTATCAATATGAAATTAAATTAGGTATTAACTATAAAAATGTTACATAGTAAGTCCCCAAGCATATTTGGGTTCCTTCCTTCCTCACATAGCAGAGAAAAGACATGATAATTTAAAAAATAATCATAGTAATAGCTAATGCCTTATAGCATTTATAATATAGCAGGCACCATTCGAAGAGCTTTACTTATATTGACTCACTTAGTCCTCGCAACAGCTCTGAGATAGGAACCTGTTTTCATCTGCACATTATGGGTGAGTGAGCTAAAGCTCAGTGAGATGAAGTACTTACCTGAAGTCACATAGCTCACAAGGGTGAAACCAAGATTTAACTCAGGCAGTGTGACACTAAAGCATTGTGTTACCTACCATGCCATAGTGCTGCATATAAACCCACAGGGTTCTTTCAGCTTTATATTCTGAGAGTTGACACATAGGCTTTCCCCACTATTAATAGGGAATGGCGTCCTAGAAAATACATATTCTAATTAGTTTCTTTAATCTCTCAAAAGTGCTTTTTTGTCATTTGTAATGATTCAGCTTCTGACGAGATTGTTAACTAAGCGTTATTATTTTTTTCCCCACCTAAACTACCTTTGGAAAGTTCACACACATCATTCAGTTATTTATGATTTGAGGAAGAACAACACATGTGTAAACTGAAAAATGTCTATTAAAGTTAGAACTATTACATAACAGTGGTTGATTTGATTTTACTGGTTAGGTAACTGGGGAAAGGGGCAGGTAATTGGGTATTTACAGAAGAAGGTCAGGAGCAGTTTTCTGGGAGGAGTTACTCAGATCCATTCCAGAAGCCTTTGCTCAGTTTTTCCTCCCCTAAAACCATCCCACTGTAAAGCAGGAAAGGAAAGCGCTGTGTCTACATTTGCTTATGACTGATTCACTTTTCTTGCAAAAACTGCACTCTGATCTAATGTGCCGTGACATCTCCAAAGGCGCTTTTGTCTACAGAATAAAACCAAACCTCAGCTGGGCCTCAAGGGTCCTCCATTATTGTCTGGCTCCAGACCACTTCTCCATTACTGTCCACCACCAGACTTCAGACCTTTTCTCTTCCCTCAAAATGCTCTCAGCTCTCCATAGCTCAGGCAGGCCCCTCTTCCTCTAACTCCGCAAAAGTTCTAGTAAGTTTTCAAGACTCTGTTTAAACTGTACCTTTCTGCATATATGTCCCAGATACCCCCAATTCAGAAATAATCTATTCTTCCTTACATTTTCCATTATACAAAATAATTCTTCTCTTTTAGAATTGATCCTTTATCCTCTTGCATTAAATTTCGTGTGTGTGTCTTCCTGTTTCACCAGAATGAGCCCTAACTGGCAGGGTGAAGGTCATATTCATCTCTTAATGGTCCTTCATTAACACAGTTCCTGGCAACAGGAAGCTTTTAATCCATTTCGGTTTGTTTATATTGCGATTCTTACACAGCAGAGTGAAATTATTTTGTGACTGTACAAAATAAAATTATTTTAGCTTTTAGAGAGCCCACCTCTAAAGGCTAAACCAGCCAATGAACTTTCCTCACAGTAACTATTAGGTAGTACAAGCCATCGATTTCTGAGAGCCAGAGGGAAAACTCAGCTTTAAGCACTTGGAGCTTCATTTAACTAAAGGAATCATTCCACCAGAAAGCAGGATTGTGATTTCTCTTATTTTCCAGAATATGAATAAGAGTTATTATAGTGATAAATTAGAGAAGGAATCATTGATTTTTAGAAAGAAAAATTAATAAGGCACAATGAATAGAATCTCATTCAGGCATTCTTTGCATATTCTCCCTAATAATAATAATTCACTTTATAGTACTTTACTGTTGGCACATCAATATATGATTTCATTTTCATATTGACATAGCTAGACTCATTGCCAATTTACAGATAAGAACACTGAGGTCTAGGTAGGCAAAGAAACAGAGAACTATTAAGTGCTAGACTTGGATTTCAAGTCCAGGACCCCTCAAACCCTGGGTTCTCTTCTTCCAGGCATTGCCAAAGGTCTCAGGAGCCTCCTCCAGGGTAAGTCTTGCACTCCCCCAGTTGTCCTTGTCAGAGACCTCTGTATGTTTCTGTGCCACCCCAGCCATCTTTGGCTGGGCACACTTTAGGTGTCTCAGTGCTGTGAAATTGCTCACTTCAGAGTGTTTCGGTGTCCACGGTCCCCTCGGCCTCTAATGACATTTCAGAAACTTACTTTCAATTTCTTTATCCAAGTTCCCTGCCTGCAAGAAATAACCTATGTCCTAACTCTCCAAATCCCTCCTTCTTCCTGTTACCTTCACTCTGCCCGATAAACTGCCTCATTCTTTCCATTATCTCCTTTCAAAATGAAATGAGGGATATAACTGTTCTCAGAGTACTCAGAGGGGGAATTGTTCTAACTGAGCTAAAGCCTCATCTATTTTAGTCACGCATTAATTGGCAATATAAACTTCCCAGTGCCTGGAACAGAGCCTGGCACATAGGAGGTACTTAATGCATATTTACTATTGAGTAAGGTAAATAAAATAAGAAATAATAATATTAATCATCATACTGTTAAGAGGTATGAAGATAATCACAATAAAACTAGAGCAAGAATGATAGAAAGTCACTGCCTGTGAGGTGGTGGGAAGGGCACGAATTAGAAAACCATTGCCTTTGTTATATGCCTTGTGGCGTATTTGACTTTGGAGTGGAGTCAGCCTAATCCAGACTGTAGCCTTTGCTCAGCCCTTCTACCTGAAAATGGTACCTTTCCCACCTGAAAACCGAAAACCACCCGCGGGGGAGAAAAAAGGCATTGTGTCTGCACATGTTTTAACCATATGTATGTATTACTTTAATAAAAATCTAAATATTAAGTATGTTTTACAAATCAGTAAGTTTATGTTCTTTGCCACTTGTGGTATCTGGGTTGTATAAACAAAGGACGAAAAGCCTCTAGCAAGAGCCCTTCCTTTCATTCTACTTGTAGCTTGGAACAACAAAAGGTAAAACTGGAAGAAATAAATAAACACTAACAGGAAACCCAATCCCCTTCCACATGCTCAATGTTCTTTCTTTCTAGGTGGCTTTCTAGACCCTCCTTCTATCAATTCTCTCATGAACCTGCTCCCAGAGTATATGCCATGGCCCCAGACCACTCCCCAGATCCTCCTGTCCAGGCTGAGTCTCAGGCCTCCGGATCCCTGGGCAGCACTGTCCATGCAGAGGGAAGGAGGGAAGGTCGCTCCAGGCTGGTCTACGAGGGCATGCACGCATGATTTCTGACTAGCCTAATCACTGATGCTCAGTGTGGATAGCCTGCCATACTGAAAATGACACAAATGCAGCAAAAGTTCAAGATCAATGTCTAAATTTGAAATCAAAGAAGAGAGACAAGGAATATTGCGTGCAAGCAGGAGATCAGTACTCTGGGCCTGCCTCTGCTGCCGAGGGGCTGTGGGTACCCGAATGAGCCAACTGCCGCTCCCCTACAAGAGAAGGACAAAATCCTGCCTTGCCAACCTCTTAGGGTTGCTGTGAGAATCGAAGGAGATCCTAGGTATGAAGAAGATTTAGAAATTACAAGTCTCTGTACATTTTGAAAGATTTCTGTTATCATAAATTGAGTTGGAAAGAGGAGAAGAAATTGGTTTTTCTCCCTGGTCTGAAACTTTGAGTCACAGACCAGCTAACTCAGCAACTTCGGGGCAGACCTAGGGGAGGAATTCTGGCCTCCTGCCTTCTGTCCGGGTTGTTAAAATCCAGCACGTTGCTCTGGAATAGAATGCATCACATAGATGTAGTCTCTAAAAGCAACCCAGGGGGCTTTCCAGGCCTACCCCCCCAGGACCTGGAAGACAGTTGTACTGACTCTGTGAAACCAATGCTCTCTCCCCAGGCTTAACCTTCAGTGTCAGATTCAGAACATCGGCACTGAGAGCCTCTGGCTTCTGAGGAAACTGCCTCCCATTCCCAAGATGAAGCTAGGGCTGAGAGATACGATCTCCTACGTCCAGGTCTCTTCTGTTGAGCTCCCGGCCCTGGGTGGCCACTTGATGTGGGTGTCAGAACCAGAGCTCCAGGCTAGGCTGGGGCAGAGTGGGGTTGACAGATCACCATTCTCCCTCCCTCTAAAGCCCTTACTCTCCAGAGGGGTTCTAGAGGTTTCCAGAGGGTGGTCTCCAACCATGTAACAATAGTGCCTGGGGGGAGAGGGTGACAAGTTTTGCCTTCTCAAGTCTGTTTCTGGCTTCTCCATCCTTAAAGCAGGCCCTTCCTGGAAACTGTTATACCCAGGACACATCTCCAGGGTCTTCCTAAGGAAAAGAACCCTCTGCGGGTGGCACACCCACCTCAGCCTCACACAGGCTCCGTGCGCACAGCCAGGCACGGTCTCATCTGAGAGCACCCTGGTTTCCGGTAGACATCTGGGCACACCTGCAATAGGTGCCAAAAGGGATCAGCTCTTGGTCTCTGGTCCGGGCAGACATGGGAGAGAGGGCTGTCATTGTGGAGGTGAAGCAGCCGTTACATACTCCCCGGCTCGCAGGCTCTCTGTGAGCTTTGTCTCAGATTTTGTTCTACCTGCCTCAACCCTTGATAATACAGGTTCCAGTTCAAGATTAGGGGATATTGGCTCTAGGGCACCTTTAAGGTGGGAATTTCACTGTATCTCTGGATCTGGAATCAAGACTAGGGTCCCAAGTGGAACACACTCCTCTCTGGTAGTGGGGGCGGATGCTCCCACAGGCTTGACCAACTGCTCTGCCCTTACGCTCCCCAGGAAGTACCACCTCTTACATCTGTGCTTCAGGGAAGCACTGGGCCCTCAAGCCACCACTCTGGGCTTCAGGGGTTCTTGTTGCTCACAGCCTCCTCTGATCCCTCTGACCATGGCCTGGGGCTTCCTGGTCTGGGCTCCAGAGAGTCACACTTTGTGGCTATAGCAACTTGGGCCCACAGACTGAATCTGGCCCTGAGCTGTAGAAGAATGCCCGGGCCTGGGCCTATCTCGTGGGGCCAGGCACTGCTGGGGAGGGGCTGCTAGAGGGCTGGGAGTATGAGGGGACCCACTCAGAGGAGGACAGGCAGTAGCTACTGCTTAGGCTCCTTTTGTGCTAGCATCTTCCAAGGAGGAGGTAGGTTGGCGTCCCCTGGCTTGTGGCAGTGGGCTGGGGGGAATCTGTATTCTGAAGGGGCAGCTGGATACAGCCGGGGCAAGCAGGTGTCCTTGATGGGTCAGTATGTACAGACTATGGAAAGCCTCCCTCGGGCTAGAAATGGGCTGGATCTGCCCTCTCAGCAGGGTGAAGGCCACAGCGATGGAGCAGAAAAGGAACAGTCACAGTATTTCAGGCCTCAGAAATTCGAGGTTCCTTGGAAGGTTCTGGGCACAAACCTGGACTGGAGTTGCTTCAGAGAGAATTCATAGATCTAGTAGTTCCCAGGGAGAGGGAAAGATCTGATTTTGAAAGGGAACATAGTTGAGCTTGGTTGGATGGCTGCAGTCTCTGGAAACGAGCCCATGGATCTCTCATTCTGAGCTCCCCTCGGTCTGGCAGAAGAGCCCACTGCTAAACAGAGTCCTGTCAAATTCTTCTGACATGAAATCCAGTAGCTCACAGGTGGAAGGGCTAGGTTTTGGAAGTGTAGTTTAGAGTGGCTAGACTGGCCAGATTGCAGTTCCCAACTTCAGTCAACCCCTTTAACCTCCACACTGCCTCTCCCAAAGGCTGCAGGAAGCCCAGGCTGGTGGATCCAAGCACCTTGTCAGGAGAACACATGTCTAGGCAGAGGGAGAAGGCAGCCAGGCCAGGCGCCACATCAGGAGGTCCTAATGGCACCCTGGGTAGTGAGCAGAGCATGGAAGCAAGTGAGTAGAGATTCAGGCAGTGATCCAGGTCAGGGGGCCTAGGAGCACGTACACATCCCCATACCTGGGCCAGGGCCAGGGCAGGCCAGGCCATGGAAGGATGGCGAGGAGTAGAAGAAAGTCAAATATATCAGCAAGAAGACAGGACCCCAATCCAAAAGAGTTTATAAAGGCTGGGCCTGGGGCAAAGGAGGAGCAGGATTGGTCCTAGTTCTAAGTGCAGGGAGAGGCACCATACCACCTGGTCCAAAGATGGTGAGCAGCCAGGCTGACTTGGTGCTGATTTCCTAGAGGTACTGACTCTGGGCTTCTTAAATTCTAGCTGACTTTTTCCTTAATAAAAAACAGGATTTACCATCTGTGGAACCTAGGGCAAGGCTATGCCTTTATTAGGGCCTACACAGTCTAATACAGGTTACCAGAAGGAAGCCTAGAAAGCCAAGAGGGTCCCCGTAAGCCTCAAGCCCCGTAAGTCCTTCCTTATTTTCCCGTTTGACTTTTTTTTTTTTTTTTTTTTTTGGAGACAGAGTCTCAGTCTGTTGCTCAGGCTAGAGTGCAGTGACATCATCATAGCTTACTGCAACCTCAAACTCCTGGACTCAAGCGATCCTCCTGCCTCAGCCTCCTGAGTAGCTGGGACTACAGGCACACACCACCACACCCAGCTAATTTTTCTACTTTTTGGAGAGACAGGGTCTCACTGTTGCTCAGGCTGGTCTCCAACTACTAGCTTCAAGCCATCCAACTGCCCCAGCCTCCCACAGTGCTGGGATTATAGGCTTGAGCAGCCACACCCAGCCATATTTGACTTTTAATAAACCCCATCACCACCCTAGGCCTCCGTTACTCCACGTGCAAAGTAAGGCTGCTGGATCACAGCGGAGCATCCAAACTGCTGTCTGGGAAGTCCGGGGATCCGAGGAGGGGCTCACAGGCCCCTGTGGGGATCCTACAAGAAGGAAACTCAGAACCCCCCACCTACAATTGCCTGGAGCAGTTCTCTTTCTATGTTGAATATGTTGGGTTTTTATATAAGATTTTATTTGGAAACCACAACAAGAAGAATAAAAAGAAAGAGGGAGAAAAGAATAAAAAAAAAAAGGAAAGAAAGAAGAAATCACAAATAAGACTGTCAGCTAGACGATCTCCAAGCAGTAGTGCATGTAGCCTTGTACTTGCCACAATGCTCTCTTGCCCACATTTTCAAGAACCACTTCTGTTTCTTCCTGCCATCCTCTCTGGGAAAAATCCATACATAAGCCCAGAAAAAGCCACTGCTTAGATCTCATTTCCCAGCTCTGAGGAGTGCTGGCTCACAGAGAAGGAAATTGGGGGGTTCTTGTGGGCTGAGCGGGAGGAGACCTGAGGCCCCAAGCTGTAAACCAGGCAGAGGTTTGGATTCCCTGCAGCTTGACCTTCAGATGCCCCCCTCGACTCCAGAAACCTTCACACTCACACCCAGGCTTAGGGAAGCATGCCCAGCTCCCAGGCCCACTCTCAAGAGGAGTTGTTTTGATTTTTCAGGAAAAACTGCTCATAGCCAAACCTTCCCTCCCAAGAACAACACAGGCAGGGATTTTCTACGTGCTTGGGAGTGAAAGTTTTGGGAGGCTCTTTGCTATTGCCTGGCCAGTGAGATCCACAGATATCACCCCTACCTGAAACAGAACATATGGCTCAGAATTGTTACTTGTTTTTACGCTACACACCTCCCACCCTTGCCAAGCCTTGGGCTTCCTGACATGTTTTAAATGGCTTAGTTCTTCTACCATTGCTCCCCGACTGTGCTGCACATCTCAATGCCCTGCCCACAAGTCCAGGAACTCACAAGAGCTTGGAGATGTGGCAAGCCCAGATTGAACTGAGGATTCCCTTTGTACACACACACACACACACACACACCCCATCCAGTGAGAGCACTCTGCATACAAGAGGAGGACTTGTTGAAACTACCTGAGAAGATAAGGTAGTGGAATGAGCACTGGACTAGGAGTCAGGAGAGGAATCCTTCTCCATGTGGGCTCAGACGAGTCAAGCCTGTTCCTTCTTGTGTAAACTCAGGGGGCTCCTTCACGCAACCAACATTTCCCACGGGCCTGCTCTGGAGGGCCTGGCTCCCCTTGGCCATGGGAGTGCGTGAAAGCCACACTGGGGACACAAACTCTAGAGACCGGTGGGGTGTCAGACGTCAAGGTCAGTTATACCTCTAGTGTATATACCTAAAGAAATAAATGAGACACTTTCTTATACCGCTGAAAGTTCACCTTGTAGTGTGGTCAATGCTCTGATAACAATTACCCGGCTATTAAGGGAATGCAGAGAGGGTGGTTCTGGAGTGTGTCCCAGAAGAGATGACATCGAAGTTGAGTTTTAAAGGCTGAGCACCTCTTTGCCAGACAAAGAGGGGAAGGCAGGCAGAAGTAAGAATACGGATGTAGTTTGGTGGGTTGGAGGAATTTCAATTCTCCAACGACTAGACATCGTGGGATGGGAAGGGAAGGGGAAGTAAGAGATTAGGCAAATCAGATCTCCAGGGGCTTGTGTATGTTACGCTATAGGGTTTGGATTTTTTTTTCCCCTAAAGGCAATGGGAAAACACTGAAATGCAAGGAAATCATATACTCACATATGTATTTTAGAACTCTCAGTCTGGCTGTCTTGCAGGGCACGATTTGGAGAGAAAAAATGGAAGGCAGGGCAATCACTCAGGCGGTCAGAAGCAAGGGGTGATGGTGTCCCGTCCCAGGTCAGGCCTGAGAGCACAGATGAGGAAAGTGAAATCTAAGTACATAGTAAGGGCCACTCCTGAATGAGCATTTTCCATTTCCGGCTTTCTAGGACTCCAGAGCTAAAGAAATCTCTCCGCACACATCTCACCTCCCATTCCCCCCCCCTCCTCCCACTTCCCACACACTGTGGAGCCGGCTGGCCCCTCCCGCTCCTCCGCTGCTCGGGCGAGGCTTAGATAATAGGCGTGGCAGCAGGCCCAGGCATCCCCGCCATCTTCTCCACCAGCATGTTCTGCTGCCTGAGCAGTTGGCTGCCGCCGTGAGTGTTAATTGGAGAGACATCTGAAGTGACCAGACTGGTTACGCCGCCGCCATGATAGACACACTCCATCTGCTCTAACCAGGCGCGTCTCAGCACACACAGGAGGCCGGCCTGATTCCCTGTGCCCAGGACTCATTAGAAGTTATTCAAAGAAGTTAGATGCACGGTCTTTTGAACAGAAAACTGCCTCAGAGAACATTGAGTCCACGCCCTTTGGTTCGCAGAGGAGGAGAGTAAGGCCCAGTCTTGACCAGGGTTAAACTCAGAGCTCATGGCCAGGTCTCCCAGTCCTGTCCTCCGCCCCTTGTCGGTGGGTGAGACGTGAGCCTGAGGACTGCGCTTCTAATATTTCCTTTCCTCCACAGATTTGCTTAAACTACCAACTAGTAAGTGACTGTGACTTGACTGTAGAATGGTATTTTGTATTGAGCCTATCAATTTCTTAGATATTTTTAATTTATTACCTAGCAGAAAGTTCTTTAGAAATAGTCTAATCCAGTGGTTTTATTACTGGGATTTGTTTAGTTGTAATATTTTTTTTTGTTTTATAGTAGCAGAACTTTTTCTCAGGTGACAAAGCTGAGGCTCAGAAAGGGAAGCACTTGGGCATTCATGACGTAAGACATAAGGGGCAGGCAGAGCTTGATTAGAACCAAGCTCTCATAATTCCAAAGGCACATGGCACATTATCTTCTTTGATCTGCACAACAACCCCCACTGCTACCTGCTGTCCAGCTCTGACATTGCTAGGGACAGAGAGGAGGAGGGGCTAGTTCAGAGTTCCATGATAACAAAGTAGTGGGTGTATACCTTTTTTATTGCAAGCTAAAATCTTCCAGTGTCTTCTTTTAGGATTACCTGATCTTGGTATGGCACTTTCTAATTATTAATGCATATTCACATTTACAGAAGAGGTAGAGAAAAGACAAATGCTGACAGTCAATAAGAGTCAGCACCAAGATCCAGCTTTCTCAGTGTTCATAGGGTCCCACTGGGACCCTTAAACCCTATAGTAATTGCTCATCCTAGGAGTACCCAGGCCACTCATTTTTTTATTGAAGGTAAGAAACCTGGAAGAGCCAAAGATATAAATCCAATAACTTGAATTGATACTTTTGCATCAGTTGCTAATTAGATGAACAATTAGCCAAAATATATATGGGAAAAGGAGCCAGTTTGGAGAAGAAAGGAGATGAGTTCAGTTTAGGACATCTATTGATGCCAAGGTGCCTATAGGGCATCTAGGTAGAGATGCCAGCAGGTAGGTAGAATTTCAGAACCTTAGAGGATGAACCTGGTGATGGAACTTAACTGAGAGATCAGGACCCCTTTCATCTGGCTGCCACTCATTTTTAAGATAAGGGCCACAGCTCACATAACTTTCTTAAATGAGTTGCTCAGAACTGTCAACATGTGGCAGAAATTCTAGTTCTTAAGACTGAAACATGCATTAGGCTAGGACCCACCACTACCACCAGATGAGTGATTCCCTGACACGATATTTCTACATGTAGAATGAGGGAGTTATTGTGGGTGCTGTCTTCAAAGAAGCAAAGGCCTCTGTGTACCCATGATCAAAGATACCCTGTATGGGTCTCAGGCCTGTGAGCAGAAGCAGAGAAGAGAGGGTAAGGAAACACAGCTCTGGAGGGGCGTGGCTTACTCCCCTTCCTATGCATATGTTCAACCAAGTCCTCCTTCTACTTTCCTGCCACCATCATTTATTTGCCTTTCCTTCTACTTAGATTAGTCTTTCCTCCTTCTTATCAAGGCTTAACCCAAATGCCACCTCCTCTAGGAAGGCTTCCATGGTTCACCTCCATGGAAATAATACTCTTTCCCTACTATATTGTTTGTATGTCTTTTATGATTCTCTGCCTGTAGTATCTATTACTTTCTATTATAATCATCTATATTTTTAAGGCTCTCTTTCTCCCCAAACTAGGAATTTCTTGAGAGCACAGATTCTGCTTGATTTATTTCTGTGAGTCCAATAGCACCATACATAATGTTGTATATATCATCAGTGTTTCATAAATTCAGAATGAATGAATAAAAATATGTTTGTGCACTTATGTTATCCCTTTCTCTCTCTCTTGTCCTTTAATAGACTTTGTGTGATGTTCTCATTGGAAGGATTACCTCTTACTAAACTTCCAAAGTATCTTCCTTGAATATCTTTCACATGATCAAAACTCAACTCAGTTGTGTAGATAACATGTGACTTATAGCAGAAAGACTTATAATTGTGAGGCTTGGGATAGGATTATGTTGAACAAATATGCAGTGAGAGCTCAAGGACAGCTCAGCCTTGGCTCTGGGGTGGGAGAGGAGAAGACACATTAAACCATGGAAAGAAGAGGATCTGGGCCAGAAGCAGATAAATCTGGGTTAACTGAACAGATGTGTGGACTCAGAATTCAGGGGGAGAAACAACATGGGTCAGTAGAACAGCACAGGAAGCCTTGAGTCCTGGATGCTAGGCCTGGGTTGATTTCTGATTAGCCCTGTGCCACCATTTTCCATGACTACTTCTTCTCATGATTCAAATTTCAACTCCAATGTCACCTGCTCAGAGAGACTTTCACTGACCTCCGAAGGTATGAAAGCACCCCCCCATCACCCTATTTTTTATTTGTTATAACAACAGAGCGTATGAAGTTATCTGTGTGTTTGTTTATGTGCTGCCCCTAATAGAATACAAACAGACTATGAGCAAGGACTCTGCCTGTCTGGTTCATATCAGTAGCCCTGTAATTTGTGTTTGCCATATTCTAGATACTAAACATTTGTTGAGGTTGGGGAGTAAGAAAGATAATATCTAAGAAAGTTCTGTCTCTACTAACTGTACAACATTTCATTCTGTATGCTTCTGTTGCCCTTGGGAAGTCTGAGATGAAATATAAATGTAAGGCCCCCTCATTACTATAATGGTGCTTTAGTATGCGGTTAGTTGGTGACCTAATGGGTTCTCAAGCCTTTTAAAAATTGGTATCAATAACACTTCTTGATTTTGGTGAGGACTATAATTTACAATGTCTTTCCTAACTTGATTCTACAACCACTTATGGGAAGTTATGATTGTCCTTATTTTACAGGTAAGGAAACTTGAAACGTAGAGGGGTAAGGTGTATTGCCCGAGTCCACACAGCTTGGGCTTGGCCAAGGCAGTGTTCCACTCCGGGTCTTGTGATCCCCAGTCCTGTTCCCACTAAACTTCACTGTGTATTAGCTATGAGTAAGGTAAATTTCTCTCCTGTATGAGAAACAGTATTTATAAGGAAAATTCTCCCGTCTGCAGTTGCTAAGGCTCCCATGCTGGCATAAGCAGGTGTATTCACTGGGTCATTTAATTCTTCTCTCTGCCAGTGCAAGATCAGCCCAACTGTGTCAATAACACTGGGCTATCAGGACCAGGGACTCTGGTCACACAAGGAGGGAATGCTATGGTAGAAGAATACCTAGGTATCACCTACTTTTTTGCAAAGAGGTAGAAAAACTGAGGCCTAGAAGAGAAAGCAACTTCCCAGAGCTCCTGAATCTAGGTCATGGAGTCATACCCAGTGTCTCATGAAGAAACAGGGGAAATCAAACTCCACTTTTTACTTTAGAAAGAGTTACGCCAGGTTTGCATTCCCCTAGACCTGATAGGGAAAGCCTGAACCGATGGGGTGAAAGGAATAAGAAAAGCCCCTCCTCTCAGACAGTGGAGAAGGGTACAATCCTGGGCCCCCCAGAGCAAGGTCCACAGCAAGACACTCTCAGGAGCCTGGGGAATTGACGCCAGCAATGCTTGAGGAATGGGTGTGACAGCCTGAGGGTGTCTGCTCCTATCCATGAGAGTCCTCTACATGCACAGGTGGGCTGGCAGACGGGCTGGGAGAGTCTGAAGGGCTCCCAAAGGTAAACCTGGAAGCTGCTCCCAGGGCTGGACCTACCTTAAGAGCCCCAGATCTGATAGCTTCCAGGGAATATAAGGTATAGGACTTGATTTTCCCTAACCTCTCTCAAAAAGATGAGCTCATGTCCACACCATTTTCTCACCTTTAGAATGTATCAGGACAGCCATGGAATTAGAAGTGACTTCATCTGTGACAGACACTGGCACAGACACTATTGTTTTGTCTTCTAAAGATGACGACCAAGGCAAGAAAAAGGTGTTTTCTGTTTTTTTGGCATTAAACAGCTTTTTCTCCATTAGCACACAAGGCACTCTATACATACTCAAGATTTTAGAGTTTATTAAATATTTTTATAGTCATCCTGTAACTCCACGCTGTTAACAACTCAGTGAGGGAGGCAAACCAGGTACTTCTTTGTTCATTCACCAGTTAATTATCAAGACTCTACTGTGAGCCAGGAGCTGTGCTAGGTGCTGGGAGCACATGTGAAAAATTTGACGGAGGGGAAAAGTGAGGCTCAGGAAGACCTTATCTTCCAACAAGTACAGTTACTCAAGTTGGGGAGCTGGAACTCAAAGCCAGCTCTGCCGTGTGGCCTGGGCCTCTTTCCCTGCCTACACGTGCCTCACTGCCCATCCTTTCACGTAGAGATTCAAAGAGATGATCACCCCTCTCTGGCTGCTCTCTCCCTCTTCCTTTCTTCTCCTGATTTACATATTGCCAAATGATGAAATTATACAGTACATAATTCCACAGCAACTCTGCTGCTTAAAAAAAATGGGAATGGGGTAATTAGGCAGAAAGGATTCTCAATTAGGCAGTGGATTCTGTTTCTAAAGCAGTAAATGGAGAAGAGATATTTTTTTAACTGTCTCTTGAATATATTGCCAGGAAGTGATTGCTGCCTGGGAGAGCAGCAGCGCAGCTCGGAACTGGAACCCTCTCAGAAGGCCTGGAAGCAGCATTTTGCATCTGAGTTTTCTGCCTAGTGCTCAACACTGGGGCTCAGAAACACAATACTCTAAAGTGTGGCACCTTGGTGTGCTGAGTATTTTGAACTGAAGGAGATTGGAAGGGCATAAGAAGCAAGGTCTGTATGACCTCCTCCCGTCCCCCTGTCTCCTGCCCATCTTTCTCCCCTCAGAGCAATTCATAGAAACCAAAATTCCTCTCCTCCAAGGTGGGTCATAGAAACTAGAACTCCTCCTCCCCACAGAAAGCCATACATCCTAGAAAGGTCATTCTGTGACCTTCTTTCTTCCCCCTTGAAGACACTAAAGTGACAGGTGTCCTGTGCTATCCTTGGAGAAAAGGAATGCCACACAGCGAGGCCAAGAAGAATCTGAACAGACAGGCCTTGCTGGGTTTCCCCTCAGTCTGCTACCATTAGATCACACCATTTTGTGCAGTCACAGTTCTGCATGGCTGTCCATTCTTCATTGAGTCTGAGCATAAAAATAGAGAGTTGTCCCTTGGTCTTTGAGTCTTTGTTTCTGAAGCCTTCCATGTCACAAAAATCTTTTATTAAATAAATGTTATATTTTTCTCACATTAACCTATCTTTTGGTGTTGGAGTGTCAGCTGTGACCCTTATGATAGGGGGAAAAAGGTAACACTTTTTACTCCTATATAGACCTTCAGATTTTGGAGGTAATCTTAACATTTTAGGATCTCTGGCAAGGAAAGCAGTCAAGATCACCACTTTAATACTAGATATCTCCTCTAGTTTTCTTTGTTTTAAGGTAGAAATATGACCCAGAAAGTATAGGTTGAGCATTCCTAATCTGAAAATTTGAAATCCAAAATTCTCCAAATTCACAAGTTTTTGAACACTGACAGGATGCCACAAGTAGAAAATTTCACATCTGACTTCCTGTGGCCATTGGCTGTTCCTGAATTCCTGACCTGCCACCTCCAAATTGCGTGGTCTTACAGAATTCCACTGCTCTGAGCCTTAGTGGACTAACAAATGTTGCAAAATTCCAGCCCCACAAGATAATAGTAGAATGATGGAGGATAACGATTTAAACTGTCTAGAATACTGCAGGGGGTGAATGAAAGATTCAGTTCCTTCCCTAAGAAGGGAATGTACACAGTGTTCAGATTGAGGAAGAGTTGCCATGGGGAGAAGAGGGACAGATTTGTTGAACTGACTTCTTCTGTGTGGCTAGAATGTAACTAGAATCAGTAGGCAGAAATTATAAGTCAATTATAGCCCAGCAAAAACATAAAAAAGATTTTGTAATAGACCTATTCAACTGTACAGCTCAACAGGAGGCAAGTTTCCGGTTACTGGAGATAATCAAGCAATGGCTCAGCAACTTTTAGAAGAGATGCTTTGGAGGGAATTCAGGTGCTGGTAAAAGTTGAACAATTTGATCTCTTAGGTCATTTCCAATGGCAAAATTCCACAATTATGAGTGTGGTTATTTTCATTTAGTAGCATGAGAGAAAGACTAACAGCTACTAGTCCATTTGCAAAGGCTTGCCTCTGCCCCAAGGAGAAGGAGCCCAGATGGGCTAACATTGAAGATCCTGCTCTTCCTCCTTCAGCATGACTGCTATACATTTCATTAACACAAACAGCATTGCATTCTGCCCCTAAGCAATGAGTTCTAGGAGACTGTTAGAGAAAATCATTGTCAAGTTTAGACTGAATGCAAAAGATTGGGCCTCATGACTCCCTGGGTTTTTTCACACAAAATAAAATCTGGAAGGGCCCTAGAACTATTCAAAGTGGGCTGGAATACTACCTTTACCAATATTTTATTTGCTTTGTCTTCCCCTGTAAGATAAGACATCTCTTAGGCGTGGGCACTAATGAGGAGGCCACTTCTCATTATCCCAAATTCTGCATGTTCTGGGATGGACTATGCCTTTGCCACGTGGCTAGAAATATCTGCCAAATGTCTTTAATAGATAAGCACCACAAAGCTAAATGGATTTGATGCCAGACTTTGAGTAAAATAGAAAGCTTAAGCAACCGTTTGAGGCTGACACATCTTAATATTTGCAGGGAAAGCAGAGCTTTTCCTGAGTTTGTCTTGGCAAGGTTCAGTCAGACTGAAATCATTCTAAGCGCATGATGTGAGAACCACTGACAGGAATTCACATGGGTACTTATACAGCCATTATTTCATAATTCTGTTACTTAAAAATGTATAATGGCCACTATGTTATGGTGGACTAGATGACTTTCCCAGGAAGAGATCATAGAATCTACACATAAGAACCAAACAGTATCAGAGATCATCTGTGGTTTATAAAAAAGGATCTATCCCAGATAGTTTAGAGGAATTAGCAAAGCAACTTCCTTCGTGGAGTCTTATGTAAAGCCAGCCCTATGTATAACACAGGTAGATGTGGGGCGGTTCTGGTGTCTGTGAGTGGGGGGCCAGGAATTGGCAGTTGAGGACCTTAAGGCAACCACGTTAGGAAGTGACTCATTTGGGGTCACACAGTGGCAGGACTGAAACCGAGGCCTTTCACTTAGCCAGAAAAACATGCTAAAACTAACAAAAATTAAAAATAGGAGGAAAAGCCTAATTCTCGAGACTTTCTGGAAATACTGTGCTCTCCCACTCTGAGAATGTATCATACACTTCACAATTCTGGGCCCCAGCTCAAGGACATCTGCTTTAGGAGAACGTGCAAGGAATGGAGCTTCAGTTGTCAGATTTTAAATGGTGACCTAGTCAGACTGATGAGAACGGGACAACAAGGGGAGAACACCCCCCAAGAGGAAAGGAAGCAGCAAATTCCCATAATACTAAGTTACTAAATTACAATCAACAAATACCCTTTCTCTAACAGTGGTAATGATACTTTGCATTTGTATTAATCTATAGTTTTCAGAGAACTTTTCACATTCACTGTTTAGTTTTAATCTTTCTAACAATCCTATAAAGTAGTGGGGGCTGATATCGTTGTCTTTATTTTACAGGAGAAGAAACTGAGGCTTGGAAAGACTAAGTAATGTGGCTGTGACCACAGTTAGTAAATGGTAGTTCTCATATGATGACTGTTTTGGGTGATGTTGGAAACAGAAGGGAAGATGTTAGAAATCTTTCTGAATCTGTCCAGCAATATTTCTGAATACATTGGAGGAATGCAGTGGAGTATAAACCTTCCCAGTATATTAAAGATATTCTCTGCACACGTTTAGAAAGATTTTTTTCTTCCCTTCTGCTTTCCACATATTACCCAAAATAGTTATCATACAAGTACTACCGTAAATATATATAATTAATAAGTAATTATATCATGGAATATAAATAATATACTATTATATATATTGTATATATATATAAAAATATGAAAAATTTAAAATGCAGACAAGGTAATAGTTCCTAAATAAGATAGTGTCTTACAGTTTTAGACAAAGTAATCAACATATTTACCATGTTTATGTGTCAGTATTAGACATTTTCATGATATTATATAACACTTAGTGACTAATTATTATATGCTAAGTACTATACTAAAGGTTTTACATGTATTAATAATAATCATAACAAACAAATTCCCTGTTTTTCATATACCATACTAGCCTGAAAGTAATCATGGGGCCATTATTTTAGTACCAAAATAATCCTTTCCTTGTCTTTATCCACACTTGTACATCTATAATCCCCCAAAATTTCTCTCCAGCCATTTCTGAGAAGCCTGTCAAGGTGACTTACATATGCTCTTGTGTATAGCAACCTGTCATTCATTATTTGAGATATTTTATATTAGTCTTTCCAGTTCCTTCAGTTGATTCTGGCATTAAACTGAAGCAAAACCTTCCGCGCTTCCGTCCTACGTTCAAGTACATATAAGCTGTCAAAGGCGAAGACACTACTCATACTTGTACCCTCAAAGCATCAGAGCTACTTTGTGCTGTCTCCTTCTACCTTTGCGTAGTATGATATTCCATGGCCCCAACTTGGAGCTGCCTGGTGCTCCTAAACCTTACAGACTTGACTGGAACCATGGTTACAGATTTATTATAAGCATCCATTTTCCTGAGCGTTGCATGAGTTAAGGCAGAAAGCAGTTCAAAGGCAAATAAGTACAGCACTCCAAGAATGAATAATCCCTCTCCTTTGAACATGATCCATTTTCTATGGGCCTTTATTAGGTGTTTCCGCTCTCTGTCTTCCTTGAGAAAGCTTCCTTTCCAGCAGGTTTCTGGGCCACCACTGCAAGTAGTCACCTGCTGACCTACCACCTTAGATGTTCCAGTCCTCTTCAGACATCCCCATCCTAGATGAACTCAGCCAAGCTTCAGATCTACACTCTCATATCACAGATGTCCACATTTCTGAAAGAGAGAGAGAGAGAAATTCACAGATAAGAAAATGCTAAGTTGTGCCAGAAAGGCAAGTGAAGAATACAGTTGAGGTATGAACTATCTATGGGGCTGATTTTTAGGCTCTCGGGTCAAGGGTGCTTTCTCTATGATCTTGAAAACTACAAGAAGCATGGACTATTCCGGGAACATGAAATGGGCATCAGGCTGTATTGAATTCTTCTTCCAAGTATGGATGCTACCGATGAGGAATCCATTTCTTTAATTCAAGTGCTCAGGTCAAAGTCTAATGAAGCATCCTGAGTCTCAGCTGCACTCGAACCTCTCAGAGGAGGGTCCTCTACACTCGTCCTGCTCTCATCTGCAGAAACACTCAGCTCCTTCACCAGACCAACTGCCAACAGCCCAGCAGCGCCTGACAAATGTTTGTAGCATCTTGCTTAGAGTTTTTGCTCTTAGAAAGTAATGCAGAAACCTTAAATAAAGAAAACCGAGGAACAATAGATCACTTTATATGTCCATTTCACAGAGGAAGATAATATTTCAAGGAAGAATATGTTCTACATCTACATAGTTTCCACTTAGCCTCTGACCTACTGCTGTTGTAAATCTGATGACTGCCCAGCTGTCAGCCTTCCAGACCTCATCTCTCCAATGCCCCTTTAAGAGGAGAAAAAGTGCACCACAGGAAAGAGAGACGGTCTCAGGCAAGGTCCTTGCTCTCCTCTGTCTCTGTGAACAAGGCAATGGTGGTAATATGAATTAATTAGCTGAAGAGTCATGAGAAAAACAGGGTGTGTATGTATGCACGAACAGGTGTGATGTGCATGACTCTTGAAGCACTGTCTTTCTAGTGTTCCTTTCTTCTTGGTCCCTCTGTGGGAGTAGAAATTGTTGCTTAGGAATAAGTTTTGCAGTTGCAGTCCTAAAATCAACTTTGTTTTAAAATGCTGTTTGATTTTTTTTTTTTTTTTTGAGACAGAGTCTCTCTCTGTTGCCCGGGCTAGAGTGAGTGCCATGGCGTCAGCCTAGCTCACAGCAACCTCAAACTCCTGGGCTTAAGCAATCCTCCTGCCTCAGCCTCCCGAGTAGCTGGGACTACAGGCATGCGCCACCATGCCTGGCTAATTTTTTCCTATATATATTTTTAGCCTTCCAGATCATTTCTTTCTATTTTTAGTAGAGACGGGGTCTCGCTCTTGCTCAGGTTGGTCTTTAACTCCTGACCTTGAGCGATCCTCCTGCCTCGGCCTCCCAGAGTGCTAGAATTACAGGCATGAGCCACCGCGCCCGGCCCAAAATGCTGTTTGATTTTAAAGTTGGATTTCAATCTTGTCTCTAGCTACCAACAGGCTGCAACCTTGTACCATCCATGTAGCCCTTCTAAGTTTCCTTTTTTTTTCTTTGCGTAGTTGAGAAAAATGTATTTATTCCACAAATATACAAGGAGCACTCGCTCTGTACCAGGCTCTCTGCTAGTTGCCTTCGATGTGGGGAAATAGATAAACAAAGAAGATAAACAAACACACTTCTTTACATCAGGTTTTTTCTGGACTACTTAATTCTTAAAACTCCCTTCTTTCTTGGCTTATGTGACATCGTTTTCTTTCCTTATGATGAGGCCCTGCCTTTTCCTCACCCCAATTTCATCTTTTACTGGATGTGTAAGTGGATACTTACACACTCGTATGCTTTCTCTCCCTCTTGTGCCACCTTCTGTACCCTTGATTTATTGAACTACGAAATACATGTGCGGTTTAGAGTTCCTGAAATCTTTCTACTTATATTCCCAAAGAGCCATTTTTCTCACTTTCATATTGTTATCACAATTCTAATTTTATCTTTATTTTTATTCTGTAATTCATGGCTGTCTCACCTGCTTGACTGAAATGTCTCTAGGGGGAGGCCTTCTGTCTTCTCTTCCTCACCATTCTACCTGCAGAGCCCAGCAAATTGCGTGATATGGAGCAGCCACTTAATATTTGCTAAATGAATGATTAATGGAAATTTGGTTTCTACTCTGCTCTTCTCCAACATATTCTTCTTAGGGCTTATGTAGCCCAATTGACTCATTTTACAGACGGGAAAACTGAGTTCCCAAGGGAAAAAATTTACTCAGTTTCACGCTTTATGTTAGAAACTGAGCTGGAACTAAACACCAGTTTCCTGATTCCAGAGAAAGAACCCAGGACTCTTTCCATGATGTTCTTCTTTTCCTTTTGAAATTGGATCATAATTGAAATAGAACCAAAATACCTCAGGCATTACCAGTATGTGACTGACTCCCCAAAACAAAAACAAAAAACAAAAAACAAACCCAAAACACCCAAGGGCTTCTTTTTTTTTTAATTGAAATTTCAATAAGGCAACCCCCTACTAGCTCAGTGTCTAGAAATTAGCTCCCCCTAAGAGTCTCTAAAGAGGAGATTCACCCACAAAGAAGAATGTCAGCAAAACCCACAACACATCTGTCCTGTTCTTTTGCTTCTACTTTTCTTCCTCTTGTCCATACCTGATTCCTGCAGAATCAATGCAGAAATCTCACTGCTTTCAGCCACCATGGTGAGGACATCGGTTTGGGGTCAAGGCCTCTGCTTTCAATGTTTCCAGTCTACAGAGTGCAAGACTATCACTAATTTCCTGAAAAAGAAAAAGAAGCATTTCCTTCCTCCCTCGTGCCTTACATCCTCTGTTCTCTGCATCATTCTCCCAAAGGCTTGTGCAAATGCAACAGATCCTTCCATCTCAAACCCTTCTCTTCACAGGAGTCCAAACCTGCAAGGACCAGTTAGAGGCAGCTGGCACCATTGGTACTCTGAGTCATCTTTCCCAGCACAAGCTACCAGCCAAAGACCAGAAAGGGGCACTGATGGAGACTGGCCTAGGCGAGTGAGAAGTGGTGACTATACCACTTTAGTCTGGGCCTGGCCATGAAAATGTTGTTTTCATCAGTCACTGGACTGAGGCAGCCTGGAAACTTAGATACTCAGATAGTAAAGCTGATGACAATGTTCTGCCTTGAAACAAAGGCATTTTTGCTGGACCCAGAGTGTCCCAGGAAAAGCTACCTCTTATCACTCAGGGGCTTCCTTTATATCATTTTGCATCTCCCACTGAATGCAGCTCATTATGCTTTTCGTGGAAGGCCCTCAAAGTACATGTTTAATGTTTATTGCACATCCTCCTACAGGCTAACCCAATGGTTTTGATGCTGTGAACTTTACCAAAATGAACACTTGTTATGATGGTTAATTTTGTGTCAATTTGACTGAGCTAAGGAATGCCCAGGTAGCTGGAAAACATTATTTTGGATGTGTCTATGAGAGTGTGTTATAGTTTGAGTGTGTTCCCTTCACAATTCAAGTAGTGCTAATGTGATAGTACTAAGAGATGTGACTTTTAATAAGTGATTAGGCCATGAGGGCTCTGCCCTCATGAATGGAATTAGGTGCCCTTACACGAGGGCTTGATGGAAGGAGTTCATCCCTTCTTTTCCCTTATGACTTCTGCCATGTGAGGATGCAGCATTCCTTGTGTTCAAGGTGCCATCTTGGAAGCAGAGAGCAGCCCTCAACAGAGGCTGGCCCCTTGATCTTGGACTTCCCAGACTCCAGAACTATGAGAAATAAATTTCTGTTCTTTATAAATTACCCAGTTTCTGGTATTCTGAAAGAGAATAGTATTTGAGTCAATAGACAGAATAAAGAAGATCTGCCCTTCCCAATGTGGGCAGGTATCATCCAATTTGTCGAGGGCCCACATAGAACAAAAAAGTGGAACAAGAGTCAGTTCTCTCTTCTTGGGTTGGGACATCTATCTTCTGCCCGTGGACATCAGAGCTCCTAATTCTTGGGACCTTGGACTCAGACCGAGTTACACTACTGGCTCTCCTGGTCCTCTAGCTTGCAGACAGCAGATATATATTTTTTCTCCCTACTTGGTCTCTTGTAGCAATATCCTAGGGAGAAATAGAGTTTCTCAATCTTTTCTCCACTCCTTCATTTATTCATTCATTAGGATTTGGGCCAGGAACTAGGGGCTACCAACAAGGACAAGACCCAGGCTTAACCTCAAGATGCACACATAGTCAAGTTATGTCAGACATGCAAAAAACAAACAATCCAGCATCTAGTGTAATATGTGTTGTAAATATGCTGGCCATTGGTGTGTCTGGGAGAGAGATGGCTAGAATCCAGATATCAGAGGAGCACAAGTCAACTCCAGGAAGATATGAAATAAAGAGGGAAATGCCAAAACAAGAAATTGGATAAAACATGAACAATAGGGGCAGGGAAACTGAGTGGGGAAACAGATAGCTAAGTAGGACCAGACACTGGGCAACATCACCAAATGACGTGTAACTGAGTGGAAACAGAACTGAGCCAGGAGAAAATAAAGAGTACACGCAAGGATCAGAGCATGTATGGTACAGGTAGGCTCCTGGGGAAAGTTGGACTGACACAGCCAGCAAACCAGAAGACATGGCTCAGACCCTCTGCTGGGGCTGAGGGGCCTTCAAGATCCCTTGGTTGACTGAGATATGATGTGGTACTGCTACTAATTTTATGACACTCCAATTTTTTTTCTTCTCTATGTAACTTGTTGAAGGTCATGTTGAAGCAGATTTGGGGCTATAAATAGGACCCTGGACTCCATGAATTCTGTTTTCTGAGGACTCCCAATTCTGCAGATCTAGAAGACAAGGCAAAGAGAGCTACACTGAGAACTACGGATGTGGTGGGGAAGTGGAAACCAAGCCGACATTTGGTGTGTTGTAGCATTCCCAGCTCTGGTTTAACACAAGCGAAGTGTTTCGCTCACAAACTGGCACTGAGAGCTCATTTACATTTAAATAAGAGGCTTGTTAATGCCAGCAGGAGGACGCTGTCAATGCCAAGCCTGGCTCAGGATTCCTGCCAAGGAGTTTCTAAGAGCATCGCTCTAGGAAACTCCCCCAGAAGAGAAGCAAGCATGCCTTCTCATTAAGACAACTCCACAGTGACATTTGCCTCAGAGCAGTGAGCCTTTGGCTGGGATGGAAGCAAGTTGTTGAGTCTTGGAAAGTTGTCTATTGCCAAGACAGTCGTTTAGTTCAATTTGGCACGGCACACGCTCAGAGACCACCTGGCACATGTGAGATGCCCTGGTTGGGAGTACAGCTCATTCCTACCCTTTGGCACCTCCCAGTCACATTGGGAGGACTGAGTGTTACTAAGAAGCATGTGCAAAAGATCATGTTACAACATAAAGAAAGAGAAGGCCTCCCCCATTGTTGGGCAACTCAATATTGGAAGGTTCTTCCTGAGATTAAAGGGAAATGTGTTTGTCTGTAGCAGAGATCGTGTACACAGATGCCTACAGATGCCAAACAAGGAACACTGGATGAGTGAAGCGGGTTGGTTATAAAACCCTCAGAAGTGGCTGGGTTTCCGATTACCTGGAATGCACCTGTCTAGTCTAAAGCGGCAAGCACTACTCAGCAAGATCTGATCTCAGGTTTTATAAACATGGATCTTGTCCTATGTTGCTTAAAGATTAATGGGGAAGTCAGAACATTAGACAAAATTACAACACAGTTCAAAAGTACTATCATGGGGAAGTAAAAAGTGCTGTAGAAGCACATGGGAGTGATAGGAGCACATCACCCAGAATGTAAAGGTCACAAAGAAACTGATGTTTAAGTTCAATCTGAAGGATAAGCAGAAGTTACCCAGGCAAAGATGGGTGGGGAGAGAGGAAAAAGCAAGTGCAAAGGCCCTGAGGCAAGAGTGAGCAAAGTACATTCAGGAACTTAAAGAAATGGTAGGAGCTTAAAATCAAGGTAGGGAAAGGATGGAGAGGCAAGCAGGAACTAGATTATGAAGGGCTTTCCAAGCCACTAAAAGAGTTTGGACTTTAGACTAACATCATTGAGGTTAAGCAGAGGAGTGAAAAGATCAGGAATGATGCTGGCTGAGTCTTCTAAAGCTGCAATCCCCACCCCCAGCCCCTGCTGCCTCCCCCAATGGTCCCCCTCCGATGAAAAAATTGTCTTCCATGAAACTTAGGAAGGGGGGAGGTGCAGAGCAGGAGGTGGGAGGTGAGCAAGCAAGTATACACAGCCACTCCCCTCCCCATCGCTGGCCTGAGCTCTGCTTCCCCACCCCCCGCACCCTCACCAGTGGAAAAAAATGTCTTCCAGGGACTGGTTTCATGGAAGGCAATTTTTCCACTGGTGCCTATAAGGTTGGGGACCACTGTTCTAAAGGTTCCATATCCCAGTTCTGATAAAAGACGCACGATGGTATGGCTAGATAAAGAAGAGCTGAAGACCTGGAGCTCTCGCTCTAGTTCTGCCACTCTGTGAACATGGGCAAGCCTCATTTACCGCTCCTGAAAACGGGAAGAATGTATGCCAGTGTTGGTGAAATGAAGGGGGAAAGGAACTTTCATACTGTTGACTGTATTATAAAATAGTAAATTATTGTTAAAACTTTCTCGTCAAGTTTTTGACAAGAAGCCTTAAGAATGTGCATTCTCTTGGACCCAGCAATTCCATTCCTAAAATGTTGGCTAAAACAAATTTAGGATGTCTGTAAATATTTAACTATAATGATATTCAATGTAGTGTTGTTTATAAGAGCCAAAAAAAAAAAAAAACGTGTAATTTAAGTCTCTCCTGACTAGGTATTCCTTAAGTCCTTTATTCTGCTGAGGTCATTTTGGCCTTTAGTATTTAAACAAGATTGGCTCAGCCAATCTTCTCAAATACTGTGAAAACCCTGTGACCCAAATCCCAATATCTCTAGTGATTCTTGTTCTCCTAGTTGCCTCTGCCTCCAAATTCTGTTTCTCTAATCCCAATCTGTATTTTTACCTGCCCCTGCTGTCCCTTTTCTGCAATATATCACCCTGCAACCCACCCCAAATACCCTCTACTCCTCCAGGTACCCTGGCCACAGCAAGGAGCGTGGTCACCTTTTACTGAGAGTTTGGGCAATGAAAAGCAGACATCTACCCTGCATCCCAGCAGACAGCTACCCTGTTTGGTGCCTCCTCCCTCCCTTCTAATGCTCCCTCCATCAACTCCTCTTTTTGTTTTCCAGGATTCTTCTTTCTCAGCCTCCTTTTTGGCTACTCATCCCTAAACTATTTGTCTTTGCTTATATTTTTTCCAGTTCATCTAGCTCTTTACTCCTCAACTCTACCCCACCCTAACTGAGACTCATGAACACATTCTACTCAGGGTCTTACCCATTCATTAACAGCACAGAAAGGTCAACATGTCTCAATTTAAGATCGCGCTCTATCTGCCTCCCTCCATGATCTCTGTAAATGGCAGGATGCAGTCTAAGGACTTATTTCCCATTTTAGAAGGCAAAAGAGGAACAATAATTTTGTTGTTGTTTTAATGCCCTTACTGCCCTTGGAAGTAATCTCAATGTCCAAAAATTGAGGGTTAAATAAACTATGGTACAACTGTGCATCGGAGCACAATGGAGCCATTAAGGTATCAACATGTTCAGGATATGGTTAAGGAAAAACATTTGGGATACATGGTTAAGTAAAAAATAAAAATAAAAATAAAAAACAATATATATACTGCTCCATTTTTAAATGTGTATTCACGTTTATGTTTGGAGGACAAAAGCCAGGAAAATGTACCGCAGTTTATCTCTAGAGCAGTGGTTCTCAGTGAGAGTGATGTTGCTCCTAGGTGGCGTTTGACAATATCTGGTGACATTATTTGTTGTGCAAAATAGGGGGAGGGTATGTTAATGGCATCTAGTGGGTAGAGGCAGGGACGCTACTAAACATTCTACAATGCAAAGGATTCTGCTTGTTTGTATTTTCTATTTTTTTCAATGACCATATAGATATTGTGTAAGTTTTAAAATTAATTTATTTTTAATTGACAAATGATAACTATGCATATTTATGGGGTACAATGTGATGTTTTGATTGATGTATACATTATGGGCACATTAAGTAAGCACTTCTGGAAAAAATCTGGAGTAAATGTCAATATTATTGCTATGAGCTATAGCTCATGCAAAATTGCCTCAGGTTTCCTTGCCGTGACAGTCCCTTTCTCTAACCCCACTCCTTTAAACTGGGGCTAAGGGACGGGGGACCCAATATCCCAGAAGCAGCAGATGATTCGCTTGCTGGATGGCCTGAGCATTCAGGCAGTGTCATTCCACAGTATACCCAGGGAAATTGCTGTTAAGTGAAACTTCTTTGACTTTGTCACTTATGTGGCCCCCTGAGGTATCTTGCCATAACCAAAGAGGCAGAGCAAGGGGGACGGCCAGAAGAGACGGGGTGCCTGTGCACAGCCAGAGCGCCAGGCTACAGAGCCTACATTCGTGGGGAGTACTGTTCATTGTCTCAGAAAACCTTTGCGAGGGAATGGTTCTTGCGGTAATCAAAGTGTGTTTGCTTGGGAGTTTAATCATTTGAAGAAGTGGTTTATTGCCCCCACAGACTCCTCTGCTGTGAACATTAGACCTAATTAGTAGCTGAAATAATGATGATTTAGCAAAGCCAGTGCATTTGATGGCTGTGGTTTCTGGGCCACCGATTGCAGTTGAAAAGAAGAAGCCAATCATCTCTTCCATGTAATGAATCCTTTTTCCTAATTCTCAGGGAGCTAAAAGGGCTTGTGGGGACTGGCTTTTTCTTTGACCCTAAAACTGGTGGAAGCTCAGAGGTTATAGAAATGACTCACACCTTGAGAAAAGTGAATCCCACAGTTGAAAGGGGCTTTGGTTGGTTTTCAGAGGGGTACTCTGCTTCCTTGTGAATGCTCTGTCTCCCAATGAAAGGAGCAAAATCTCTTAGAGAGGGGAGATTTTCCTCTTTACCCAGAGATAGCAGGCTGTCTCTGAGTGTAGTTTGGAACAGTTGATCCCTGCTGCCACCAGATTTGTTGGGGGAAAAGGGAAGATGAGGCTGCTGACTGTTCAGAATAAAGCCTAATGGTGGAAGCTAGTAGAGACTGAAGCTAGAAGGGGCTGGGTGAGAGAGGGGCTGCTGTCTCCCAAGGTTTTAGAAGGATAGAAGGCAAGGAGAAAGTATTGGGACTCCATTTAGCCTGAAAGGCTTGGATCAGACAATTTTGGTTATCTATCATTTGCCACGGACGTGGGAGAAAGGACTGATATCTGATCTTCCAAAGGGACCTTTGAATAGCGTCCTTCATTTGCACTCTCTGAAGACATCCCCAAAGCTTTGGTCCTGCTCACTTCTCTGTTTTCTCTCTGAGAGCAGTCATGTCTCTAGTGATTTAGTCCACATGGAATAAGGCTCTGAATCTCTTTACTCTGCAAACACCATGTTTCCCAGAAAATAGAACTAAAAAGAATAGTTTATAGGGAGGCAGAAGAAACTGCTGACAGCCCAAAGGTGTGAGGACTTGTATTTGAAGGACGGAGACTGTTTGCATCCAGCCGGAGCCACTTGGCAGCTGTCGTGGCGACACTGCACGTCTCAGGATGGGCAGGGAAGTAAGTGCTGGCTCCTCACTGGGCGACCGGGGCAAGGTTTCTTCCAGCTTGGGTTTCAGTACTCTTTGTTGCTTATGTGAATAACCTAGAACAACAAAAACAACAAAATCCAAAACCAAAAAGCCATTGCTAGACTTAAGGGTACTCTTGGGAGCTTTGGGTTTTTTCTTGTTTCCATTTTTTTCTCTGTCTCAAGTGGTTATGATGTGCAGGAAGTCATTCTGTCCAGACAGCAAAGTATAACAACAGCCTGGAACTCGTCCATTGTACTGAGTCAAAAAAAAAAAAAAAGTGCCAGAGGAAGTAATATTAGTCAGTATTTAGTCACACTTGAAAACAATGGGATAATTTAGGTTGGCTTGACATCACACATTTTCATATGGTTATGGCCAAGATGAAGCCCTTTCAGTTAGCAAATTTTGTCTGGCATTTGAAGGGATTTGAGTCCTTCTTTGCCCCCATTACAATAAAGAATATAAAAGTTCTTCATTGCGCCCAAAGGAAAAATATTTTACATACAAACTAAGAAAGATCGGGGGAGGGAAAAATGGAGTGGTAAATATCTCAGAGACAATAAAGGGCAAGTCTACACTGGTCTATCTTCCTCCTCTGGGAGAAGTATAATTGCCTTCCTCCTGCTCTGTCCCCATTGCTTTTAGGGACAACTCTAGAGAGAAAGCACATCTTAACCCTTACCATCCCACACAGAGGCACTCATTCACTCATTCATTCAGTTCTCCATTTGGTACGCACTTATTCAAGTCTGCTATATACCTGGCACGACGCATACAGGGATGAGTAAAACACAATTTAAGCCTTCAGGGTTTTAGTCTACATGAAAGTTTGACCAGAAGAAAAGTAAATTTTAGTTTCACATCACCATCCTAGGACATGTGTGTGCAAAGTTGCAAGGGCATACATTCGAGTGACAAACCCCATTGTGGAGGCCAAAGAGAGGAGATTTCTTTGAGGAGGTCACATGGGGGCTGGGTGTTGGAGTGTGAGTAGCGTCAAAGATAAACAGAGCCAGACATTAAAGTGGTGAAAAGAGGTTTTACTTACTGGGTGGGGAAGAATGAGGGTGTGGGGATGGAGCATGAGCTCAAGCAGAGTCAGGGGAATAAAAAACTATAAAAATCAGGTTACAGAGCTGGTCGGTGTCTGCAGCTCAGGATTCTCTCTTCCTACAGGGACAGGAGACCAAGACTCTATCCTTCCTGATGATTACATTTCAAAGGAATGGCTTGAGAAAGACCCCCCTGGGTCGAAGGAGATACATACATGCACATTTCAAAGGGGCAGACCAGGGATTTACAGTTGTAAGCTTTTTTTTTTTTTTTTTGTAAGCTCTAAGAAAGATGGGGACAAGGGCCTACTGTCAGGTCTTGGCTAGAACAAATGATAAATTCCTTTTACAGCCATTAATTTTTCGAGACAGGAACTCAAAGGTGAACTAAATCTTCCCAGGGATGCAGCCTTCTGCTGCCAGAAGCCATGCTGGGGTTGGTCCAGTCTTTCAGAGCAGGGGTTCAGACAGAGTCATTATGTGCAAGAGTCCTTTCAGTTCTTAGGAGGTGCCAGACAGGAAGGGGAAGGAGCAGTCTAAACACAGAAATACTAGGAAGGCCTGTTCTGTTTGAGAATGGGATGTGATTTACGGCAGATGTGTTGGGGGGAAGTAAAAATAGATAAGGCTGGGAAGATAACTTGAAGACTTCAAGGTCATACTGAGGAATTTTGATTGTGTCTTAGTGGTGATGGAGAGACAGTAAAGGTTAGGATCCGGGTGACAGTGGGGTCCAATTTGTAGTCTGGAGATACCAGGCTGGCCACAGTGGAGGATGGATTAGAGATGGCAGTGAGGGGATAAGGTCAGAAAGACTGAGCCAGGGAGATAAGTGAGGACTCTGGAATGATTTCCTAGAGGAATGAAAGGCAGGACTAGGGGAGTGTGGACCAAGTGAAGGAGATGCATATTAAGGGGAAAGAAAGGACAGGATGTGGGGATGAGAGAGAGGAACCTGGGACAAAATTGAGGTTTGGTCCCTGGGGGACCCAATGGACATGCAGAATTTGTTGACATGACCATCCCATGTTTGTTTCTTCTTTCTTCCTCTTTGGGAGGGAGGGAAGCTCTCTGACCTGAATTCAGGAATCTTGTTTATGGCAATTATCATGATCCTAAGGAATCATGACAAATGTTTTTGTATGAAGACGTGCACAACTGAGGAATGGTGGTGTGATAATTTGCCCTGTAATGGGAACTCAAAAGAAAGAGGAATCAGTTTCAATAAAGAAAGCAGTGAAGACTTCATCATCCAGTTCGTTGCAGTAGACATCCGCTATAATGGATTGACCAGGTTTCATGAAGCCGTGGTAGATAATAGCAGCGCTGGACCACCAGACACCATTAGCTTTTTTTGATGAATCTTTGATTTTGGACTGTGTTTTGGCACTTCATCTTTATCCAACCATTATGCCAAATGCTTGTGATTGTCAAAAGAATCCATTTTTCATCACACATAACAATACAGTGCAGAAATGTTCGCCTTTATTTCATGACAGCAAAGAAAGGCAAGCTTCGAGATGATTTCTCTTCTGACGCTCATTCAATTCATACGGAACCCATCTATCCAGCTTCTTTCCCTTGCCAATTTGTTTCAAATGGTCCGATATTGTTGGAATAGTAACGTCAAACCTTGCTGCTAATTCATGCATAGGTTGAGGTGGATTCGCTTCCACTACATCTTTCAGCTCATCATTGGTGTCAGGTTGCCCACATAGCTCATTTTCAAGATTAAAGTCACCAGAACGGAACTTCTCAAACCATTGCCATACTGTGTGTTCATTAGCAACACCCTTCCCAAACACTTCATTGATATTTTGAGCTGTCTGTGTTGCATTGGTTCCACGACACAGAATGCATATTTGAAAATAACATGAATTTTTGACTTATCCATGGTTTCACAAAAATTGCTCTAAAAAAAAAAATTTGAAAGATAATCACAAGCCAAAATGTGTGTTTGCAAGAGTGAGGATATACCTTCACGATAAAAATAAAACAAGAAGTGTCAAATTGAAATGTCAGAGATATCAACTGCCAAACTTAGTATAATGCTTAAGGAAATCAGACATTTCATACTTAATAAGTATATATTATATTATATACACACACATTTATATATATATTTTTACAATGTTATTTTAACTGGTTTGACCACAAGTATTTATATACATACCCATTGCTCCACATCATCTCCAATATTTAGCATTATCAGACTTTAAATTTTTGCTGATCTGGTTGGTATAAATGGTAATTTTCATTGGTTTTAATTTGTGTTTCCCGAATGGCTAACTTAATTGTTCTTTCATATGTTAATTGCCCATGTGTGTTTCCTCTTTGATGAAATGCCTGTTCTTGTGCCTATTTTTATATTGAATTTTCTTTTTCTTAGGAATTCTTTATGTATTTTGGTTAGTCATCCTTTGTGTGTGGCAAATAGCTTTTCCAAGATTGAAGATATTATGAGTCTTTTGATTAGCCAAATTTCTTAATTTTAATGGAGTATAAATTGTCCATTCTTTCAGCTGTAGCATTCACAGTTTGTATTTTGTTCAAGAAATCTTTTATAATCTAAAGATCATAAAGATTTTTTCAATTGGTCTTAAAGTTTTGCTTACATGAGGTAGGCATTGGATGTTATTTTTTTCCACATGAAAAAACCAATTATTTCAGTGATCTGTAATATCCTACATGTCACATGTTAAGTGACCATAAATGGATGATTTTTTTCCAGGATTCTCAACTGTGGTCCATTTCTATATTTGTCTTTTTTTATACAAATAATACACTATCTTAGTTACTATAGTTTTATAGACAGTCTTACTTAATTAAAAAAATTATCAATTTTTTTCTTAAAAAAGTCTTCAGTATTTTTGTATTTGTATTTCCACATAAACTTTAGAATTAGCTTGTCAAAGTCCATGAAAAATTCTGGTGAAATTTAGATTAAAACTCCATTAAATCTATGGATCAACTTAGGAAAAATTTACATTTTTAAGATGTTATTTTCCTATCTCTGAACATGGTAACTTTCCATTTACTTATGTCCATTTTAATATCTTTCAGTCAAGTTTTATGAGTTTCTTCATTAATGTCTTATCCTTTTATAAAAAGATATTGTGAGGTACTTTACATACATTTTTTCTATTAATGGATTTTTGGGGTATATTAATGTTATATCTAGCAAATTTACTAAACTTTTTATTACCAATTCTTTACATATTGAATTTCTATATAGTTTTCTTTATAGTAATACTTTATGATTAAATCATTTGGCTATATTACACTCTATATTTTATTCATGTTGCTCTTATAGGTACACTGATTAGAGTCTTCATTACAAAGTAGAATAGAAGTGACAGTGGGCACCTTTCTCTTGTTTATGATTTAAAATAATTACTTTTAATGTTTCACCAGTGGAGTGATTTTTGCATTGATAGTCTTTAGCCAGTTAAGGAAATTTCTTTCTACTCTTAGTATGCTAAGGGTGTTTTTTCATCATAAATGTTTTATTTTATGACACTTTCTTGTATTCCTGGGATATACCAAAATTATTTGAGTTGTATTTTTTTTTTGTTTTTACTTTATTACTGTGTTTGGTCTTCCAGTAGTTTGTAAGTTTTCAATCTATATATTCATGAATAAGATTGGGCACTTGCCTTATAGATTATGTTGGAAAATGTTCACTTTTTTTCTATAGTAATTCTAACTTAAATGAACTGTAGGATTCACATTTAAGATCATGATCCTGGTTATTTTTATAAATAAAAACAATTATCCATTGAAGTGGAATATATATAAAATACACAGATCATAAGTACATTGATCAATGCTTTTTCAAAAACTAATTACAATCATAGCACCCTAATCAACAGAACATTCCTAACCCAAAATATATCCCAGAAGCCCCTCTCATGCCCCCTCCCAGTAATTATTTTTTGGAAAGATTTAAAAGTACTAACACAATTTATTTAATTTTATTGCATTATTCAGGTTGTCTAGTTTTTTTACTCACTTTTGTTAAGATCCAATATTCCAGGCCTATTTCCATTTTACCTACATTTTAAAATTAATCACATGAAATTGCTCATGCTGTTCTATTTCAAATATCTGCTGTGTCTGTTAAATATTGTTTATTTGTGCCTTATTTTTTCCTTAATAAACCTTCCCAGAAATTTGTAAATTCTATCACTTTTCAAAGTGCCAAATTTAAACTTTACTGCTTTGAAATTCTATTATATCCTTGTTTTATATGCTATTAATCTCAGTTCTTTCATATTTTCATTTCCCTCTTTATATTTTGTATCTTTATTCTATTCTTTTACTAACCTAAGTTGGATGAGTAGTTCATTGATTTTCATTTTATTTTTAACATAACCACTTAAAGATTTACATTCCCTCTAGGAACCATTTGAGCTGACTCCTACAAGTTTTACTATATAGGACTTTCATTATTGTTCAGTTCTTTTTTTTTTTTTTATTGTTATAACATTTTTTTTATTATTTTTTTATCATTAATAACAATTTAATTTTACAGAATCAAAGAGTCTAACAGTATATCTTGTTAGATACAGTATGTCCTCATAATGTATACATTATTTCTTGTACAATGATATGAAATAATATGGGAAATATTCTTGATAAATTATTAAGTGAACAGTGCAAGTTAAAAACAACAGTTTCATATTTTTTTCCCCACCCCCCCTTTCCCAAGTCAGCACCTTCAAGTGTTACCACTCCCCAAACGGTGCACAATGCACTCATTGTGTAGGCATACCCCCATCCCCTCCCCCACCCCCCACCTCAGTCTGATGTCCAATTGGTGTCGTTCCCAGATTTGTATTTAGGTGGTGATCAGGGAAACCAATTTTCTGGTGAGTACATGTGATGCTTGTTTTTCCATTCTTGGGATACTTCACTTAATATAATGGGTTCCAACTCTCTCCAGGAGAACCATAGAGATGTCGTATCTTCATCATTCCTTATAGCTGAGTAATATTCCATGGTATACATATACCACAGTTTACTAATCCAATCATGTATTGATGGGCATTTGGGTTGTTTCCACTTCTTTGCTATTGTGAATTGTGCTGCTATAAACATTCGGGTACATGTGTCTTTGTTACAGAATGACCTTTGTTCTTATGATTATGATTTCTTCTTTGAAGTAAGCCATTTTAAGGATGTTTTTAAAGTTTCCAAAAGTATATTTTTTTAAAAAAATACCTTTGGTCGTTAATTTGCATTAAATCTTAACATGATCAAAACATTTGGTCCGTATGAAAGATGCTTTGAACTTTGTTGACAATTGGCCTAGGTCGGTTTTAGTGAACTGCTCATGTGTACTTAAAGAAAAGCAAACAAAAATTTATTTTTCATCTGGTGAGCATGAAGATTCTTATGTATTCATTAAAATCAAGCCTTTTAATAATGTTTAAATCTTCTATATCTTTAGTGATTTTGTTTTTGTTTCATAACTTGAATACTTGTTGAAAGAGTTGTATTAAAATGTCCTTCTCTGAGAGATTTATGGATTTTTTGAGTTCTGTAAACATTGCTTTTACGTTTTCTAATTTCAAAACATGAAGGGGGTACCGATGTTTTTGGTTACATGGATGGCTTTTGTATTGCTTGAGTCAAGGCTATCAGTATGCCCATCACCTAAATAGTGTTCATTGTACCTGTAGGTAGGTTTTTGTCTCTCCTCTCCTTCCTCCTCTCTCCTGCTTGATTTCCACTGAGTTTTACTTCCCTCTGTGCACATTTGTGCTCATTGGTTAATTCCAATTTAATAGCGAGTACATGTGGTGTTTATTTTTCCATTCTTTACATTCTTCACTTAGGATAATGGTCTCCAGTTCCATCCAAATTGTGGCAAAAGGCATTAATTCATCCTTTTTTATGGCTGAGTAGTACGCCACATACGTATACCACATTTTGTTAATCTACTCATGAACTGATGGGCAGTTGGGTTGATTCCACATCTTTGCAATTGTGAATCGTGCTGCATTAAACATTCGAGTGCAGTTGTCTTTTTGATAAAAAGACGTCTTTGCCTTTGGGTAGATACCCAGTAGTGGGATGCTGGATCAAATGGTAGGTCTATTTTTATTTCTTTGAGGAATCTTCATGGTGTTTTCTGTAGAGGTTGTAATAATCTGTAGTCCCACGAACATTGTATGAGCATTCCTTTTTCTGTGCATCCATGCCAACATTTATTGTTTTTGGAGTTTTTAATAAAACCCATTCTAACAGGGGTTAGGTGATATCTCATTGTGGTTTTAATTTGCATTTCCCTAATGATTAGTGACATTGAACATATTTTTATGTTTATTGACCATTTGTCTATCTTCTTTTGAAAAACTTCTATTCATGTCTTTTGTCCATTTTTTAATGGACTTGTTTTTTTCTTAATTTGATTGAGTTCTTTGTAGATTCTGGTTATTAGCCCTTTATCAGATGTATAGTTTGAGAATATTTTCTCCCATTCTGTCGGTTGTCTATTTGCTCTGTTATTTCCTTAGCTGTGCAAAAGCTTTTTAGTTTAATCAAATCCCTGTTTTAAAGTAATATCATTAGGTGCATGCAAGTTTAGATTTGTCTTCTCTTAGAGGATTGACCCTTCTTATCAATAAGCAATGTCCCTCTAATAATTCTTTTTGTCTTAAGGTTTGCTTTGATACTAATTTAGCTATGCAAATTTAGTTTTGTGTTGGTTCATAGTTACAGATACAATTCCCATCCTTTTACTTTGACCTTTCTCTGACTTGCATTTTAGCTGTTTCTTATAAATAGCATATAGCTGGATTATGTTTTAATCCAGTTTAAGAATTTATATCTTTTAATGGTAGAATTTTAATCCATTTATATATATTGTAATTACTAGGATTTATGAACTTATGCTATTATATGCTTTGTATCTGTTCCTTTTCTTGTTTTTATCTCCTTTAAAAAAATTGTTTTATTTATCCCTGCCTTTCCCCCATTCCATTTCTCCTCTCTATTGATTTTGCAGTTATATACTGACTTTCTTTTAGATGGTGGCCATTGAAATATTCACATACATACGTAACTTAAAAATGTAAAGTTAATCAATACCACTATTCTTCTCCCAAATCTACAAAAATCTTACAAAGATTTAACTCCAGTCATTGCACTATGGGCCTACATTCCACTGTTGTACAGTATTTTAGCTCAATGTTTTTACCCCCTCAACTTAGAAACTGTTTTATACTACAGTCTGTTTAGATTTAACTATATGGTTGCCATTTTTTTTCTCACCATTACTGTTGCAGCATTGATATTCCTTCTCGGTTTCTTTCTTCCTGAAATATAGAATTTCTTCTAGAATTTCTTGTCATTAGAGTCCATGGATACTACACATTTAGTTTTTGTTCATTTCTAAATGTCTTTTGCTAGAAATGGAAATTATAAATAGAACTCTTCTTCCACTCTCTCCTACATTATTCAAATCATCTGTATGGTAGCAATGGACTGAGAGTCAGGAGGTCAGGACTCACGATCCAGCCCTGTCATTACATTATTTTATCATCTTGGGTAAATCCCTTGGCATCTCTGGGACTTAGCAATCCTTTACTAAGTTAGAGTAAATGATCTCTCAGGGGCCTTCTAGTCCTCACATTCTGAGTAGGAACAAATGAATATGCAGTGTTGGAATAGAGAGAGCAGAAGGGATATAGGCAAAGAACATAGAGTGAGTAATTTGAGAAATATAGAGGAAGAAAAGATTACATCTTGTATGTTCTTCTTCATATAAGAATAGAGGAAGGGAAGACAAGATAATATTTTACAACTTTGTTTACAACTTTCTAGCAAGAATTTATGAATACTGTGGGTCCCAGTGATTTACCTACCATTTGTTTGTTAGAAGATATATCTTGGGTCTGGTGGCTTTAAAATAGTGGTTTTTCATACAAAGTTCTCCCACCTGTAGTTCTCAAGGGCCCCAGCATTAGTAGGCTGAAATATGGCATTAGAGAGATAAGTGGGAAAGAGAAGAGTTTCTCTTGATTCTTTCATGGAAGGCGTATCCTCTATGCTCTAGTTCTAATCACTCTTAGGGGTTAGAGGAATGGGTGGCAGGAGATTTGGTTCACCTGAAGACCTGTTACTTAAAAAAAAAAAAAAAAAACAAAGGGTTTAGTGAATGAATGTTGATCTTGGGTTATTAACTTTCTCTCACCCTCAGAATTTTCATCTCTAAAATGAGGATAAAATATTAATAAACACAGGGCTACTTAAAGTGTTGCAACAGTGAAACATTTTGAAAATGCCAAGTTACTTTCCCTTGTGTCTGATTCTTCTTTTCCTTTTCTCATAGTTATTTGTATCCATATCTATTAGCTCAGCTAGACTGTAGACCCCTTGAAAGGAACTATGTGTGATTTTTATCTGTATCCCTCTAGGTGCCTAGTACAGAGCAGATTCTCAATGTTTAAAAAAGTATGCATAGTACACATAGAATAAAAGCAAGAAAAAGTCAGTTACTTCTGATGAGCATGGGGAAGGAACACCCTACCCCTACCCCAAGGGACCCATTTCCTTGGATTCAGCTTTAAAAACGGAAAATTCTTTATTGCAAGATCAAGACACAGAGTGGTCAAGTCATTTTAGAACATAGCTGACCTTAAGTTCTTCCATACTCACAGTGGGGAAGAGTGGGTATCATCATACTCTGTGGCATCATGTTTGTTCTGAGCGACGTTCCCTTTTCCAGAAGACCATATGGAAAGCAAATGATGTAAAAAATGAATCACAGTAAAGGGGGTTAGAAGAAAAGGAAACAGAGATTATCCAACTTAAAAAGAATTCCACACATAGGCAAGTAAATGTAATAAGAAGTTTATTTGATTTCTAAATATAATAAAGTAATTGCAGTTCTTTTACAGAAAAAAATATAATTTTCATATTTATTCTTATAGAGCATTGGAAAAACATAATTGATAGAAAAACTGATAGAGGGTAAATAGAAACATGTTTTAATATAGTTGGATAATGCATAAACACAAAAGAAAGTACCCAAATCACTTGCTTATAACAGGTTTTATTCTCCTATTTTCATAATGAACCATGTGTGCTATTTTGGATATGTCAGTGATGGTTCATAATGTAGTGGATAAATGCAATTTGCTAAGAATAAAACAACAAAGAAAAATCTATATTTTAGGAATACCATGGCTCTGTCAGTATGATACATATGAAAAAAGGCGTATTCCCTGTATGTTTTTGTGTGCCTTTCCCTAAGTCAGGGAATGTTATTCAGACCAGCAGCTGATCATGGTGGGGCTATGATGGTGCTTAGCTAGGAGACATTCTTAGTAGACACATTTAGCATAGAGAAAACCTATCTTCTCGCTCTCTCCCCCTTGTCCTTGGTCTATCCACTTGTAAACACCATTTAATCTTTACATAAAACTATCTCTCATGGTCACGATCATCAGATTGAAACCCAGAGCAAAGCCATGTTGCATCTTCCCCAGTCCATTTGTTTCCAAGAAGAAAAACCTCTGTATCCCCATGTCCTTATGACATCAGACAGAAACGTTTGAACTCTTATCTAGCACTAAAGTCTGATTCTCTAAAAAGTAAAAAAAAAAAAAAAAAAAAAGACTAGTGTTGAAATTGGATAAGGTAAAAACAGAAAAGGAACATACATGAACAGGAAGAACATATTTTTAGTGAGAAGTATCACTCTTTCTCCAGAGTCAACTGGTCTCGTACAATGACGACAACTAAAGCGGAGGGGTCACACTGTTGAAATTACGAACCGGTGATCCGCTCTACTCTCACCCTAGTTTATGTAATGGGGCTGCTCACATGGAAAACAGAATGGTGGCTAACTGCAATGGCATGAAATCCATCTTCCATAGCTTGTCCCCCTTTTCTTCCATTTGGTGAAACTGGGCGGGGTGGGAGACAACGCTGTGACCAAGAGGACACCAAGAGCTTCCTTGGATAAAGGGTAAGTGGAGGTATCTCAGTCTCCCCAAAGAGAGGCATATTCAAGTGAATATGGAGCCAACTGACTTAGAAGGAAAGGCAGCAGCTTGGCAAGTGTAATCTGCCAGCTGGTTGAGTCAGACGACACATTGAGAACGATCATTTTTGGAAGCACGTCCTCCCTTCAACTCTTCTCCCACAATCATGTACTGTCTACCTCGTCCCGTTGACCTGGGCCTTCTCCTATTGCTACCACTCGGTCAGAATCTAGTATTCTGGGCTATGCTGCTGCTCCATCAGCAGTATCTACAGCTCTTCTGTCAGTAACAGAACTATGGAAACAACAGTCATCAAGTGACACGTACTACTACTATTTTTAGGAGTCAAAGTAAAAATGCTCTGAGGATCTGGCAAGGACATTTGGCCCCCTGAGCCTCCATTCCCCACAGCCAAGACTTTAGTTTTTTTTCTGATGTTAGCCTGAGAGATAAAAGGAGAAGAAATGAGTTGACACTCTAACACTGTAAACCCACCAGTGCTTAGTCTATAAAACAAACATATGACACACATCCTAATACCCACCATGGCTCTATTAATTCTCTTCAACATTTTTTTCCCTGACTAAATGTTCTAATTCCATAAAGAATATATTCCCTTGAAACAGAGTACAGGAAACCTCAGCAATATGCCACCATCCAGCAGGATATAAATATAAAGGAGCTGTATCAGCAAGGAATGCTCAGGGAGTATGTTCGCAGCCCGTTTCACGGTAGCCACTCGAGAGGGGATATTGGAAGTGAGTGACTTTCTTCCGTTTGGCAAGGTTTCCTTATTGCAGCACCTACTCCTTCTGATGGTATGTTTCTGAAAGCTGCACAGTACGACTCTGGGTACCGTGTGTACATACATATGTAGGAATAACGTTTATGTTTCTCAGAATAGGCACTTTTTGAAGGCAGTAAATCTAAAAGTAAAGTTAATAGAGCCTATATTTAGTGCTCATCTTCTCACTTTGCTGATGTGTATGCTGAACAGAAGATCACAGATTTGAGTCAGTCTCGCAAAGAGGCCAGAGTCGGCAAATGGCTATATTCAGAGCTGGGGAAGTCTTGCCAACTCAACTGTAGCTGTTAAAAAGGCAGACTTGGAGAAGGTGCAATCGTTTTTCTCAAAGGTGACGGCACAGAAGGAGAGAAGCCACGAAATAAAAGCTTGTGCGTGTGGCTCCGGGAAGATTACTATCCTCAGGCCCTGCATCTTCGTGTCACGTCTCCCTCATGACACAGATTTGCTACTTAGAAAGTTCTTTCCCTTTCCTTTTATTGTATGTCTCATAATTGCACATATTCCCTTACTTAGCAGTAGAGAAAGAGAAACCCCACATTTCTTAGAGTAATGATAAAGGTGTAGGTTAAAAGATAAAAGAGAACCAAGAAAAGTAGTTCATTGCATAGATAACATACAAACGTTCAATGCTACATCAAGCTGTAGAAGTTTTACATCTAAGTTTAAATTCTTGCTTAAGGCACATTAAACCACAAGGTAATTTTATTCATGCCGAAGAATCAGACAATCAAGTGTCATCTTTAATTCTGTTTGCTCTTTGATATGTTTCCTGAAAAAGAATGAGGGCATAATTCAGATTTTTAGAGGGGAAATATTCTGACTTTGTTTAATAAAGAAAAAAGTCTTGGATAATTTGCTCATCAGCTTTCCCAAGAGGATAAATGGGTAGTAAAAGGAAGAAAATCATTTAAAAATGATTTTGCTACTACTTCCCTGTAAAATATTGATGACTAGATTTAGTTTCTAGGGTCCTGAATCTCTTTCATAAAGGAGACACCTCAATTCAGACTTCAGCTGAGCCAGAAGGATGGCACAGCAGCCCATGCTAGTTTCAATGCGCTGCCTAGCTAGGGAGCTACAAGGCACTTGAACTATTTGTGGCAATGTAACCCTGATATGCTGATGCACTTGACATTCTTCTAAGAACTAAGCAGAAAGTATAGAGGATTAGTGAAATGCAAACTTCCTAAATATTACCTCTTTTATTATGTGAAAGTTAAAATATGAGGCCATGCCTATTGTTGGCATTTAAATTATAAAAATCCCCATTCCTCTCAAGTCTGTGATTCAAGGAATGAGACACATGGGGCAGATACATCATAACCTGGCAAATTCTCCCATTTCTGGTTTACAATTACTACGTGAGCATCACTGACACCCCGCAAAAAAAAGAGAGACAAGAAGGAACTGGATTGTTTTCTATACTTAAGTCTCCCAAGAAAGAATAAAAAAATCAGAAATTTATCTAGGAAAAGCTAGCTCTTCTCATTTTGCATTTCTCAAACTAGTTCAGAAATGGAGTTAAATAATTTGGTGAAGAAAGGTACTCAAACTTAATATTTACTCCCTCTTGATGGAAGAAATGAAATCAAGAAAGCAACTATCACTCCTATGCCTCAGTATGAAGCAGGCACCGTACAAAGTGGCAACACAGTGAATCAATAATAATGGTCCAGGAAGAATTCTTCACCCTTTCCCCACAGGTAGAAATATAACGAGGGAATCAAGCAAGGGAGATAAATGCCTTACTTTCCACCCCCACCTCAATTGCTTTGGCATATTTTAAGACATAACTGGATCTATACAAAATTCAAATAGCTTTTTCTTTTCCTTTTCAGCAGTTACAAAAATGGGTCAGGTCTAGGATTTATTAATTTCCTGGCCTAAAAAAATCTCAAGTGTTTTAAAATAAGATTTGTTTTTTGAAGGATCAGCTTTCTTGGATGGAAGATGTGTCTGTGTGTATATGTTTTAAAGAAAACACAATTGTATTTTCCCTAAATATGGGGGACTGTATTGCACAGAGTGAAATAAGAACTTTTTTTCCAGTTTTTTTCTATACATTATGTAAAGATGAATTAGTGTTTGTGGCTGATTTATAAAGGTATTTGAAAATTCAGATTTTATTTTTTTTTAAAGGGCTGCTTTTCCACACACCCCATCTTATTGTCCTTTTATTCCCTCTAACAAGACATCACTGGTTCCACCCAAGTGGGTCTCTACTAAGGTCTACTCACACAGGTAATGCTGAGAAGTGCTCAGAAGGTTTCTTCTATTATTCCATTCCTGGGGTGAGGGTACTCCATCTACTCTACAAGAATCATTTTCCACTCCATTGGCCATGACATTCATCAAACCTCCCAGGAAGGTAGGCACCCTTCTAGACTTTGAACGTGCCATCTCATCCGAGGCTACCACTCTAATAGTCCTGCTGGTGTCTCCTGTATGCCTCAAGGGTAAGGACTCATCCCCTCCCACGAAGGGGTGAGGAGCCATTCGTTCCTTCGCTTGGCTGTCATTAATCCCAGGGAATAAGTAGATGAGTGACCATATTAGCTTGATGGATGCCACATCACTTAGGGAGGGAAAATGCCTTAGAAAACTTACTAGGTAAGATCATTTTAAAGGTTTCCTAGATGTAACGCAAGAGATTTGGCTAAGTGGCAAATCCACGTGTGCACTGTGGAGCAAATCCACGTGTGCACTGTGGAGCAAATCCACGTGTGCAATGTGAAGAAAAGATATTTTTTCAATCACTTCATAGATTTAAACTCATAGCAAACAACTAGAAGAGAGAAATGAGAATAAATGAAAGGTGAAGAGTATATCCCCAAATGCACAGCTTCCTAAGAGACACAGCTCAAGAGAAGGAACAACCAGTTGTTGAAGTGCTATATAGAGCAACTTCTAGAATATACATGAAGGCTTCCAAGTAGGTAGTATGAAATAACATGGTACCAAACTCCTTGTAATGAGGATACACAAATCACAAAACTACAGCAGCCTGGGAAGCCCAGTCTATCAAACGGCAAAGACTAAATCTCAGAAATGCCATCAGTCCCATAGCATTTGCTCACAGACATTTCTAGGTCGTGGGTTGGTTGCATCAGAAATGCCAGTGGCAGCAATATATACTTGGTGTGCTTTCAGTAAATGTGAGCTGAGAGAAAGACTCATATGCATTGTTTACCTTCAGCAATTTCTGCTTCTGTGGAATAGACATTGTGGCCCACAGGAGAGAGGTTTGTCTTAAGATCAAGTCACCTCTGCATGCCAATGAATTCCAAATGATATGATCTCAGTTGATATTCTGAACCTGACAGTTCCAGAGAGGTGTTCGGTTAATGGAATATAAACCAAGTCTCTCTGGGGAAATTTGCTGCAATGTGCTTCAGGGTGCCAGTTGTTTGTTCTCGTTGGTGGCCTTTCACCACCAACTTCATCACAGTACCCATCAGACAGAATACCTGGTGGTTTCCCACAAGATGACAACGATGTGTGCAAGCTCTAAATGATCCCAAACACCACAGTGCACATGTGGATTTGCCACTTAGCTAAATGGTCTGTGTAAATTCTCCCGGATGACTTTCAACAAGGGTGGGGGTCCAGTAGTCTGTGGGAATCATATACCATCCTCTGCGGTATTTCGGCACTGATAGTGACTACCTGGAGAGTACTGGACTTGCGAGAAATGGGTACATCTCCAGATCTGCCAGTTACCAGTTTTATTGCTTTGGGCAAGTCACTTAAGGATTCTGAGCCTCCGCTTTCTCTTCTAGGATAGGGCTAATTAATAACCTTCTTCTCAGGGCTGCCTTATGTGTGAAAGCAATCTGTAAGCTCCCTTAGTAATTATTATTTTAATCTTTTTTTTTTTTTTTTTGGAGACAGAGTCTTGCTCTGTTGCCTGGGCTAGAGCAACCTCAAACTCCTGGGCTCAAGCAATCCTTCTGCCTCAGCCTCCCGAGTAGCTGGGACTACAGGCATGCACCATCATGCCTGGCTAATTTTTTCTATATATTTTTAGCTGTCCAGATCATTTCTTTCTATTTTTAGTAGAGACGGGGTCTCACTCTTGCTCAGGCTGGTCTCGATCTCCTGACCTCGAGCTATCCTTCCGCCTCGGCCTCCCAGAGTGCTAGGATAGTAATTATTATTTTAGAGCTCAAAAAGCCACCCGCAGGTCCTGCCCAGGAGATGATGGCAGGTTCTGCATAGATGGGTCTCTAATTCAAAGCTGGGGTGGAAAAAGCCACAATCATTGTCCTCCCCCAAACTAAGGAATCCTCAATAGTAGTCCAGGGTGATAATGAAAGAATTTATACATTTCTACATAAAAACTATAGCATAATATAACCATTTCCTTCAAGAATGATACCCTTTGCATACAAAAACTGACCAGAACTAATGAGTTTTTAAAATACCACTATCTTTTGCTTTTGACTTTTTCCTTGTTAGAGATGGAGATTATATACTGTCATTTCCCAACATTTTTAAGGTCATTATCAGCAGCTCAGATAAATGGAAAGTATAGTTCATGGGTTAGTTACTGGGGGAAAGGCATTAAACTATATAACAACTGTCAGAACAGTTTGTCTTCTGAATAAGAAAGTACAACCAACAACAAAAAACCCATAAACTCTAATGTCTGACACTCAGAAAATCTTTCAGACTACTTCTAGAGACATTTAAAAAATTTTATAATCTTGAGCTAGAGGCTAAAGTTTTTTTTTTTTTTTAAAGTAATGTACTGTCCCAAAATAAACTAAATATATATGGAAGGCAAATGGAGGAAGTAACATTTTATTATGTACTACAAGGTAGTTTTGCGTGGCACTAGGGAGAAGATAAGCCCCAAAGGCTGGCTCTGTTTTAAAGTCGGGGGAGCAGGGAACAAAATGTGATTATAAAGAGATGGAAAAGCAAGTAACAATTTAGCCTTCCTCTGTGCCTTTTCCTTGCCATTGACCCTAAATATTAATATCTGGAAGCTGTTTCTTCTGTTAAGGAGGAAATTCCAGAATCTGTGATATTTTGGCCAACACCAAAAGTGTTCTCTGAATATAGCCTGTGTTTTCCTGTTATGCCTTAAAAACTCTCCCTCAACTTCCAAATCAAGTCAATGAATCAGCTCAAGATTTCTTATCAAATTCCATGCCCTCCATGAAGCCTAATTGATGCCATTGCGAAAAACTAGTCTTCCTGATGTCATCTTCCTTCCTATAGAGTAAGTACGGATTGAACCTGTTTGATCTTATTGTAGTTGTCCTGAATCAGTTACTTACGGTTGATTCTCCTATAGTGATTAGTTGGTCATTATTAAACTGAGGAGATGAGTAAGGGATAAGGATGTTGGGAGGACAAAAAGAAAGAGAAAATATGGACTCCTAAGGATAGTACCTAATTGATCACAGAGGGAGGATGCTTACTTGGTCTAAAGTGCAACATCTTTAGGCACAAACATTTGAGCACAGAATGGAAGTGAATCATAAAACCAATCAACCTGTAATGTGTCCAGAATTCCTTTCCCAAATTCAGTATGGAAACATGGACAGGAAGAATCCTATTTTTGAGAAAACAAGGATAAAGAGAAAAGGCTGAATAGACTATGAATTGACACAAGAAGTGGGAATCTCATGGGTGGCATATGCATTAACTTACATCCTGTTTTAAGAATGACATTGATTTTGGCAACATCAAAAACAGTACAGAATACAAAGTAAGAGGAACTATCCGCACACTTGGGAGATCTATTCTAATCTAGCTTTCACCCTTCTGGGTATGAGTCCTTGGGGGAAATTTCCTTTAGGTAATTTCAATTCCATTTACTTTCAACCCTAAAGAAAGTGTTTTCACCTAGCCTGACCCAAAGTGATGGCTAAGTTTCATTGAGCAGACTGAAAATTAGAAAATATTTTTGGGTCCACTGTTGAATGAAGAAGCAAAAATATGATGGGACTTGACACTGCGTCAATCAATGAAGGAAAGTTGAAAGAATTTATGATACTAGACCTAAAGAGGCAAAGATTTAGACATTATGCTTGCTTTACATAGCTATAGAGCTAGAATTGAATGCTGTGAGCAGAACTACATACAGGGCAAAATTAAGAGGATTTGGGATGATAATCTGTCAGGAAAATAACAACAGAGGAGATGCAAAGCTTTAAAAAGGCCCATGATTCTATATTTATCTAGGAATACTAGTAGTGTTTGGGGTCAACTATAACTCTCTCCACTGGTATAGAACATAAGATGACATGATGTCACTTGTCTCATTCTTGGTAGAACATTCTACTCCTAGGGTTGAGAACTGAATTTAGATGGTACATTCAGTGCCAAGTTGAATACATTTGTGGCTGTTGAATAAGGTTTCTGTTTGGGTATGTCAGGTAAATGTCTACCAAATTTAAATGAATAAAGCCTTCTTTTGGCCATTAGTGGATGAATATCTTGGAAAAATTAACAAAGCCATATAGCAGGGAAGGCTCAACTCAAGCATTTTGAAATATTGCAAAGGAACCAGCTGCAGAGTCTCCCCACCCCCAGTACATATACGTGTTTGTAGAATGTTAATTTTTATTTTTAACAAAGGCTAAAAATAAAGATATTAATTAGTGTGGTTAGAGATTGCTGTAAATAACAATCAGAAATAAATTGTAAAATTTTAGTAATTTTTTTGTAATGTCAAGGGGAAAAGGTCAATCAGATGAATAAAAATTCATCTGTCTCCATAAAATGAGGCACATGCATGTTGTAACTAAATTAGAGTTTACAAATTTTTGCACATGGGCCAGCGAAGTAAAATAAAGAAAGGAATTAGTGTCTTTTTTTTCTGTATTGAAGGGAAAATATGCCTGCAATCTGGGTTCCAAGAAAAACTCTGGTGCTGACCTATTGCTAAATGTGATTCAACTATTAGGATTTAATATTGTTATCATGGGCTAAGTGCTGATTTGTGTTAAAATTCTAAAAGATATTATAATAGTTTTTCCTTGTCATAAAGAAAATTATCAAGTTCCAATGGAATAAAATAATATGCCACCATTAAAAATATGGTTGTTCTGTGGTCAAAATGCTTTATTTAAAAAAATCTTAACCTGGTCTTAGAAAAATCACTTTGCATATAGCTGGGAAAACTATATAAGTCACAACTAAATTTGCCAAAAATCTATGATCTGAGTTCCAGTGAAAAGTTATTAAAATAAAACAGAAAGACTACGATCTCACTTCACTTTCTTAATAAACACAACCTGAAAAATATGCCCTTTTAAAGGAAGATTTTAAGAATGCCACAAGTATTTTCTGGTAACCCCCCTCCCCATTTAGTCTGATCATAATTCCATGAAGATCATAATGCATCTATTTAATTTATAAAAAGTCCAAACACTATAGCATTAATAAGTAGGATGGAGAGAATAAATGAAGTAAGGAAAGCAGAGGAGAAGGTAAGAAAGGAAGGAAGACAATTAGAAGCAGGGAGAAAGAAAGGGAAAGAGGGTGAAAGAGAGGAAGAATCCTAAGTCCCAGTCTCAGATAACTTTCTACATGTTTGAAATAAAGCTATTCTAACCCAACAACAGCCTCATGAGAAAAGTTTCATCCTTGTTACCTGTCAAGTAAATAACTTGACCTGAAATGTTTATGGCTGCCCCATAGTAATTCCTCACTCAAAACCAGAATGTCCAACTTGTTCTATTGTTAAAAAAACAAACAAAACTAAAACAATTAAAAAATTGATATGCAGCACGAGTGTTAAAAGCTCAAGCTGAAGTCTCTCTCTTCATTATCTGACTACAACCAGAGTAAGATCAAATCGTAAACACCAACAACATCCAATATATCACCTTCTGGCATAAGAATGGTTTACTAACTTAGGGACCTATGAGATACTCCCAAGACAAGGAGAAAAGAAATACCATTAGAATACTTTAAGATGAAAAGTTCAGACTTCTCTGAGTTTTTTGTTTAACTTCTTGATGAGAATATCTTTGAGATTTGGGAGTTATTATTTATGTTATTGACTCTTCAGTAAAATATTCATAGTAGTGTAAATAGATTCTTTAAAAATAAGGCACAAATATATGCTGCTCTCTGGCTGTCTGCCATGAGCATGCATCAAACAAGAGATCCCAGGAAATGGACTCGAGGCACATTTTGCAGAGGTATATCTTTTTCAGTTTGCTGGTTTCCTACAGATGGCTAAAGCAGGGGTATGGAACATGCTGTCATATTTCATTCATAACACACATGTACTATAGCTCTAGGCAACAGATGGACAATCGCTTGTTTAAACTACAAATGTGAAATACTAAGGTAGAATAGCAATATTTCTAGAAATGCATATGAAAAAATAAAGCCTTTTCAAGCCAAGAGGAATGGCGAGAGGCTGTGAGGTTATATCAGTGTTTCCCTGATCTCCCTAGCAGCTGCCATAATTTCCCCAACACCCTTCAAAACATGATAATGGAGGGATCAGGGGACAGCTGACAAAGATTTGACAAGAGAAGCCCAAACCATATCAAATAGAAATAACACTGTTATTCCCGGCTGGTTCACATTAATAGGATTTGTACTAACTAGGAAAATGTTTGGAAGTTGTGTTTTTAGAGTCCTGTTATATTCCATTAACTCTACTAAAGCCCCATGGAAAAAGCACTCTCTTTCTTCCTCTGGACCCAAATATAAAATAGTTGTTTAGCAGTAGTTAGAGTTTCATGTCCTTTAAACCTCCCCATAAACATCTTTGCAGAATCTTTCATAGAAAACAATGATGGTGTTGATACGTCCACCTCATTAATCAGCACGTTCCCAATAAAGTAATTTTGATCAGAGAAGTTACGCCTACAGAAACAACAATGGCAAGAAAAAGAACCCACAACTTTTAGCTGCAGAGATGTCAGCATCTCACAACCTAATGTCTTATGCTGGGACACATGACTTATTTTTGAATTTTAAAGGCAGTTTTGTTTGCCAGTGAGACTCCACGTTGAACTGGCATGATCTGAGGACCCAAACAATTAAGAAATCTTATTTTGAAATGGTCTGCAGAGCCCATGACCTAGTGGGTTTTTTTTCCTTTTCCATGTCTTGTTACACAGAATACCAAATATTTATATTCTTAACAATTTTTTTAAAACTAGTATGTTTTTTACAAACTTTGTGATAGACTCTATGATATCTTTCTATTATTTATGTATTTAAATGATAATACAATGTATCAAAAGACAATATGATCATAATCATTAAAGTAATATGGTCTTTATAACTCTGTTATAGGCAAAATTTCATGTAACTAAAACAGTAAAGAGTGACTTGGCATTGTTTAAATCAAATGATTAATAGAAAAGACAAGAAAGCAATATAGATCATATATTCAAGAAATCCTGGAATAAAATATGGTAGGATCCTTTCCTTATTATACCTTATGAAAGAAAAAAAATCTAAATCTAAATATTTCTGCATATGTATGTGTGCACATTCATTATTATAAATGCATAAGTCTATATTAAAAAGAGATTTACTTTAAAAATCTTTGGTAAAGATACTCTGAGGTTATGTGATAAGAATGCACTATAAAGACTGTAAGCAAGCAGTATTCCGCTGGCAATGCCACAGTGATGGGTTTGTGACACCATTTTCTTGTAACTTTTTCTTTTGGCATGTAAACATTCAGTTACATGAGGAATTAAATGTAACAAGCAAGTAGAATGCTACTGCATTTTTGTAGTATAAGTATTGCATAAATTCTTCTCCTTTTGGCAAAATTTATAATAATATGACCGCTTTATGAGATAAAAATCTATCCCTCAATAAATTGGACTCTTTGCTTTGGCCTAAAGGGAATTTCCCCCAAGTATTTCATAGAAAACATGTTACTGAATCAGTTCAGATTATATTATCACCTCTGCTGTGTAACCGTCAGTGTTCCTTGAGGTCATCAGCATGATCTGGCCTTTAAGTTGGAAGATAGGAATTCAGAGACACAGTTGCTATTGTATCCTAAAACTCATATGCTAACCCTAAGTGAATGTAATTATGTTTCACATTATGAGAAATATAAGATCAAAGGCAAGAGAAGCAAGGTAAGAAAAAGACAGTGGTCAAAAGAGGCTCTTATAATCTATAACTTTGGTGGTTCTAATATGAAACTAGTGACAAAAGCAAATGATCTACAACTTAGATGAGCTGCAGTGACCATAGGTAAAAGAATTTCTTGTTAAAAAAAGAATCACTTTTATGATTATTCCTACTCAAGTAAAATAAATTTAATTGGAATTCCTGAGGTATGGGTTGTGATTTAAAACATATACCAATAATTTTTCATTTCTTTTATGGATGTTAAAATTAAAAAAAAAAAATCAGACTAGGAAACTATTACTTCATAATCATGAAAAAGATATTCATGGAATAAAGGAAAGGTACACAGGGTGACGGAATTACATTTGTTATATCTGATTTCTTAAAACGACTCCTAGGTATACAGGGATTCATTATATTATTATTTATACTTTTTTGTATATTTAAAATACTCCATAATTTAAAAGTATATACTTGTAGAAGATGTGAAGAAAGGTTTAAGAAATCTCAGTCCAAAATACTTAATTAGTTTACAAAATGGCAACTTGCCACTACTAAGCTAGGTGTCTCTCCTTAAATGAAACGTGTTAGAACTTAATAAGTATGGTTCTACAGTTGGCAAGCAAGTGTTTCAGTGGCTAATAAAGAATTTGAATAAAGATTCTAGGCAGAGACTCTGCATATTTTTAGCTCCAGAAAGACAATTTTTTTTCAGTGATTGTCTTTGAAAGTGTGGTGTAAATGTCACATTGATGATATGAAAATGTCTCCTGCAATATGTAATTTGAGTTGCAGAAGGATTATGAGAATAAAGAAACTGTGCTTTTACAATCTTTTCAAGCTTTCCTCTCTTTTATAAGTAAACTAAACAAAACTGCACAATTTTATTTTATATATGTCCTGATTTGCAGTTGTCAGGCAAAAAGGACTTGGGCCTGGGGAAAAGAAAAGAAAAGAATAGAATTTGGACTGTTTTTTACAGCTAACTTCCTCTAGAGAAAAAGTTAATTTTGATAGTTGTATTGGCTGTTAGAAAAAAAAATGACAATATTTCTAAGATGAAAAGTGGGACTATATTGGAAATGTTATATTCTAGAGGAAATCAAGTTTGTATTACGATGTCAAGTTAGTGTGGAAGAGGAAAATCTTAAAGTAACATTGTGATACAATAATGAACTTTTTAAACATACCCCAAAATGCTTTTTTTAGCATATCCCACCTATAATTGCTTTAAAAAAGATTAACGCTTGGTTCTCTTTCACCACTTATTAGCCATGGGCCAATAACTATTTTCAAATGAGCCCTGACCACTAGTCACTACAGATTCTGAATTTGGATGGTTACAAATTAAATTTGTGCTTGGTTTAACTTATGCAACTTACAACTTAAATTCTTTATAGCCTAACAAAGAAATCGTGTACTTTCCCCCCAAGGGGCATGAGTTACCACTCATAGAGAAATAGAAAAATACAGTTTGCAATACATAGCAAAAGAATGGCTATCCTTTATGATCACAGGCAACGTGGAAATGATAGGATGGAAACATCAAGCCTAAAAGCACCTGTGAGCTGGCAGACTCACCCAGGAAAAACTGTGCGACAGCAAATACCACACTAAAAAAAGCCATTCAACCAGATGAAAAGTGAGACAAACATAGGGATTAAAAGTTACAGGAATGCAGAAGTGAATGGGATGGAGCATAATCTGTGCAAAAATGTGGAAGTCCTTGGGAACAAAGGCCCATCAAGGTCCTACATGATTAAATGTGAAATGTGTATTTGGTAAGAACTTAAAAAAAAAAAAAAACCTCATAATTTATGTGTTTCTAATGAAAGGTTAATATAGCAGATGAAGAACCGAGATCATCCCATAGTTTGATTGCCTTTCCTCTATTTTCCTATTTCTTTTCTTAGGTTTTCCTTGTGTTTCGTTCTTCTCAGCACCATCCACTAACTAGCTGAACAGGTGACTGAATCTAAAGGTCAGTGCTCGCCTTGGCGGTCAACACCCTGATGCGGGCAGAATTGCAGGTCTTGCAAAGGATGTGTCCATCCAGCGGGTAGCAGCCTTGGTTATCTCCTTCAGACAGGAGGCCACCACAATCCTAGAAAAAAGAAGACAGATGGAAACAATGTAAGTGAATACATAAAGTACATATGTGAAGAACAAATTCTTTAGCTTTCTACTCTAGTGGCGATATATGCCATCTTCCCTGCTTATATTCCACCAACCGCCGCATCCCTTCCCCCCACTGTGTAACATATTAATAGTATATCTTGAATTAAACTGAATTAGAGATTGGGGACACAAATACAAATGGAGTAAAATGACCTCCCTAAGGTTACCTATAATGAAATACAGGTACAGGAAAAGGAGAATCCACAAGTCTAGGCTCCCACATAGTGGTTTGCTTTCCCACCCAAACTACGACAAGGAGAGAAAATAAAAATAGATTCCTAACTGCTAATTCATCTTTACCCTCTATCATTAGTTTAAGGATCTCTCAAAAGGAATGTACAGGTGCAGGAATGGAATTTTTGGGCCATTTCTGGGTAAAAGCAAAGGTAGAGTGATTTCTGCCACGCAGAAAAGTCACCAAAGGGTGCTACATATTTACTCCAATTGTAGTTAAGACAATAAAATCCTAAAGCCTGTGGGGAACGATGGTTTGTTGTATTTTCTAAAGGAGATAGCATGGTGCAATGAGTGCTAGACTGGGAGGGCCCTGGGCACCGCCCTTAGTTTGATCCAGCCTGTGTCACTGCACACAGGCTGAGTGCCACTCTGAAAATAATTCCTGCATTTTCTACTTTACCAAGCTGTAGGGAGGATCAAAGGGGATAATGGATGTGAGTGTACTTTGAAAAAATGCAAAGAATTGCATAACTCTAGAGGATTATACTACTGTTGACAGTACCTCCAAGGGTCCATTTCGGAAAATGTTATATAACAGTTAAATGCTGGCCATTGTCTTTGGAGAAAATGGAAGTTTCTTTGGAAAATAAATATATAGTACTTCATCTTGTGGTGTGTGTCCTTGCTAACTTTAGTACAAACTCTAAAAGGCCACACCTGCTGCTAACCTCACCTCTGTTGTCTACCACGGTGGCAAAGAGGTCAGTGAAGCTCATGTCTGCATTTGACATGTAATGAAACTGAAATTCGAACAGGGCGTTGCCCAGGAGACAACAGCAGCAATGGTTATGCTCCACAGGAAGTTTGGCTTTACCAGAAAGAACCTGCAGCTATGCCGCAGCTCTAGGGACATTTGGGAAACTGAGCAATGGCACTAAACAAAAGATTTCCATCACAATAAAAAGAAAGAGGGATATTTCATAGTATAGTTTTAAGGCTTTAATGAGTGAATCTCTACAGTCATCTGGACACCTGGAGCCCAGAGTTACCTACAGCACTGGAACCATCAGGCTGTGAACATAAAGAGCTTTTGAAAAGGAGCTTTGCCTGCAGCTACAACCTCCTCCATGGGGAAGGGGAGGAAACAGAGAGGGAAATGATCTTTTCAGTGTCTACAGAGTCCACAGCAGGACTAGACCAGTGGTCTGCTCTCTTCTAATTCAGTGTTCTTCCCGTTTTATAGTTTTGCTTCTAAAAACATTCTCAGCATTTTAAAGCAAACCTAAATTGTACAGCCACCATTTAATTCATGAGGAGAGAAGGCACATTTGATGCAACTCTTAGCACAAAAGCCAAAACCATAGTCCGAGACTATTGGTATTGGTATGTGTATCAAGCATGTCAGGAATGTTGGGAGGCTTTCTTCTTTAAGCCTTAGTTTCTCCATCATTAAAATCTCTAAAATATCTACTACCTCTTTACACACTTACTATTTGGGTCATTTTAAAGATGATGACTGGACATTGTTGTTCTCTTTACTTCCCTAGTCATAAAACCTTGGGTAAAAGCTGGTAATTTTTATTATCTGTTCTTATGTTAAGGCCAGAGAGAAGCATGCAACTTGGGCTCCAGGGCAAAACAAAGCACACTACATAAAACAGATGGTCAATTATAGCTAAGGCAGTGAACGAAATGGATGTAGTCTCAGAGAGCCAGGGCAGCCTTCACAGCCCTGCCAGCCTGTGTCCTGGGAAGGTCTCCTAGACCAATGTCATCAGGATGGGGTCGTAAGAAAGTGCATATTATCCGTCACAGATAGACAAAGGGGTTGAAAAGTACGGTACTCCCAAGAGCTGCTAGAAAACAAGAAAACTGCTTCAAAGGAGGGGGTCTGGGCAACTTAGAGAACCAAGATAAGAAAACATTTAAAAATCATTTTCTGAATGTGATACCCTTTTGATACGCAAATGGTAGGGGGGAAAGACTTGCTTTCCTTTGTCTTAATGGCAACATGTCCCTTAAGTTTTAGTTGACTTCCTCTGAGAAGCTTTCCTTGTCACTTCCAGCCTGGGTTACAGGTCTGTTTGGTGTATTCTCATAGCACCTTGTGCATGCCTCTCCTATAGCCCTTAGCAGCCATCTGACCCCTTGTTTTTAGCACTCAGTCAGTGCTTACTAATCAATAAATTAATCTCCATGACTTTGAACAAGAAATTCTAACTGCTCTGAAATGAATGAGTTCCTATCCTTCTCAGTGGGTGACAATGACATCTCTGCCCCATGGGAGTAGTTAACCAAAGTATCAGAGTCAAAGTTAAAGATTCAGTATAATAATAATACTACCATTTCTCACTAAGTTAGTTTGCAATTTACAATGCCCTTTAATATGCAATTTTGTGTTTTAGTCTCATAGCCATATTTGGGGGAGTTAAGAATTTGAATCCTTTTTTACAGGTGAGACTGAGAGAGATAAAGTAACTTATCCAATGTCACTTATATAAAATGCCAGTGTCAAATCAAAAACTCAAGTCCTTTGACCACAGGCACTAAGGCCTTTTTCACATTTAAAAATTGCTATGTTTATGAAAACCATGCATTAATGGGCAGTTCAGTGCCTGCCACAGACTGGCAGGGCGGGGGCCTCGACCAGACCTCACACCGGTAGCAGTGAACATGGAAATCGCGATCCAGTGCCACGATACGGACAGTCTCCTCCTGGCCTGGGGCTGGCATGATAGGCTCCTTGCACACAGAACATCGGGGGGCAAATTTCCTGGAAACAGAGAGAGAGTGCTGGTTAGATACTGAGCATAGGCACCAACAAAGAGGGGAGACACAGAGGTAAAAAGGAAAGGTGGAAACCAAGAGTCGGGGGATCTGTTCCTCATCTGTAAAATGAGGCAGTTAGACTCCGGGCTGTTGAGGTCCTCTAGATCTGAGGTCCACCCGCCTCCCCCCACCCCTAGCCATCTGTGGTCAGTTAGGGACCAGGACGCAGAGCTCCACCATCTCCCCCCATTCCCCTCTGTGGAAAAATTGTCTTCCATGAAACCGGTCCCTGGTGCCAAAAAGCTTGGGGACTGCTGCTCTAGATGGTAAATGTGCTATCTGGTGAGGTGAGGGTGAGTGTGTGAACTGTTTAGGAACAAAGAGTATCTAGGAGCTTTTTATCACACAGGTGTGGAATACAAACTTCACCTTTGGATAGATTCTGAATACAAACCCCGGCTTCCATGTAGCTGGCCAGAGGGGAGAACAAAGGTCTATTCCATTCCTACTAGTTTCTGACTTTCACTTCTAGGCTTTTGTATGCATTCCTCAGGTCCTAGACAAAAATTCTGAGGTTGCCTTGCTTTCACTTTTTAGAGCCTCTTTCTTGGAAGTGTGTCTTGAATTCTAGGAACTGATAAGAAATACATAGCTTTTTAAAAGCGCAGAGGTCAGTGAGTTTAAATACACATTACACCAAAGTTACAATGGCCAAGTCGGCATATCCTATATTTTTGTTGTGTTAAACAGGAAGAAAAAGTAAAAGAGCTGTCAAGTTCTTTATTCTTTAAAGAATTTTAGCACTGTTAGAAGGTAGGCGTATATGAACACATATGTACACATCTGCATATGTTTTTGAGGCTGCTGGTAAATAATTTTAATATTTCTTAACTTCTTAGTATTTCTTAATAGGACCGATGGTCCCTAACCTTTTTTTTTCTCATGACAGATTAATAGGCTGCATATATAGGTCACGTATCCATCGTATCTTCTAGAAATTAGAGGTCGTATTGTGAAGGTGCCAAACGACACCTGATTTGAAATGGACATGGATAAGAACTGAAGAGATTAAAAAGAAAGAAGAACAGATTGTGCCACTCGGTTTTTTCATGGTAATGGTTTTAAGATTAATGATGTTAAAATTTATCTATTTGTAGTGAGACTTAAAAAGAAATAATGATAGTAATCTAATACTTTGTAGAGCACTTTATGGTTGTCAAAGCATTTTTACATACATTATGCTCTATATGTACATATTAATTTTCCTGGCAGCACCCAAAAGGCATCTGTATGGCTGCAATCTAAATAAATATGAATTAAGCAGCAGATAAATTGATTGCTATGAAAGAAAAATTAAAAGGATCATGGTACCACTGCAGCAGTAATCAGAGTTGTTATAATTGGTATTTTATGCAAGAAGTTTATATTCAGTGGCAAAAAATTGCTTTGGACTACCTGATTATTTTTAAATCTGGGTCATCAGTGGTGAAATAAGCAGGCTTCTGGGATCAACAGTCCTCACAGGGTTTCCCCATACTCTGTGCGTGCAGAAGTATGTTTTGCTTATCAACGTATCCATAAGCGTTCCCCAATTTTCCCAAGTAGAATGACTTACTCGCTCAGATAAAAATTCTTTCACTGAATTTTCCTATTTTGGTAGCAATTATTTGCATAGGATTGGAGACTGGTGAACTGTTAAACTATAAGCTTCCAAAGGACAGGACTTTGTTCTATCTCTGAGACTCCAGAAACAACCACCGTAACTGGTGCAGAAAAAAGAAATTTGGGCTATGTTTAATGAAGTGAAGTATCCACCATATTTCTCTATAAAAAAAGATGATACTTGGACTTTATGTTCAATCACAAGGTTCTTCCCTTTTGAAAAGACAAACTGTATTCTTGCTGAGTAATGATTCTTTCCTACCAATTAGCCTCATTTCCATGATGGGAAAAAGCAAAGTGAAGAGACAAGAGGTGTTTCCACAGTCTCCATGATGTTCCCAGGACAACAATTCAAAAAGGGTTCAAAAATCACAGGTGGTCTTTTTCAAGGCTTAGTTTACTAAGCGGATAATAATAAAGATAATAAATTTGATAAAAACACTTTTGATGATTAAAGCCACCATTTATTGAGTGCTTATTATGTGCCAAGCCCTGTTTAGCACTTTACACACTTGACGTTATTTTCTACTGACAGCAACATTACGAGGACGTACTTTTAGCGTTTCTACTTTACAGTCAAGGGAGCCAAGGCTCAGAGAGGGATCTTCTTGGTCAACTTGTGTCCTGGCACATTTCTGGCAATCAACGAATGGATGCTGATTAAACAAATGAACAAGGGTAATATCCTTGATAAAAAAGCACAGATAGTGCAATAAAGCCTCTATACACTGGAAGAGTCAGTTCAATAAACCCGCTTTTCTGGGCGTTCTCATTGTACTGGCACTCGGAATTTGGGAATGGGGGGACTCCAGCACAGCCTGAGAAGGAGTTCAGATGGCGGTGAGTGCTATCTATGGCACAGTTACAAAACTGTATAAAACACAAACACAGAGACGGAGATGTACATTCAAACATGGTAATAGGGAGGAACTGAGATCAGAGAAGTCTTTTTCGAGGAAATGTAATTGAGTTGGGTCTCTAAAAATAGCCATTTAGGTAAAGTGGGGAAGTGTGTATGTGTGTGTCGGGGCAGGAGGCAGTCAGTCTGCAGGGCACCGAGTTTATAGCAGTTGTCTGAAATGGCATCTGTGAAGGAGTTCATGTCCAATAGGCTGGAGCAGGTGCACCAACTTTGACCAAAGGTGGGTATGTATGGAAGGGGTCCCCAACCTATGGTGAGTTGTGTAATTATTTCATTATCTATTATAATGTAATAATAATAGAAATAAAGTACACAATAAATGTAATGAGCTTGAATCATCCTGAAACCATCCCCCACCTTCCCATCGGTGATAAAATTGTCTTCCATGAAAACGGTCCCTGGTGCCAAAAAGGGTTGGGGACTGCTGATGTAGGGGATGGCCCATCAACAAGGCCTCAAACACAGTATTTCAGAAGCTTGTTACTCCAAGTGCAGTCTAAGACCACCTGGGAGCTTGTCAGAAACACAGAATCTCAGGCCCCACCCCGGACCTGAATTAGAATATGAAGTTTAACAAGATCCCTCAGTGAACTGTAGGCATGGGAAAGTTTGGAAAGCAGTGATTTAAAAGACAGACTAAGCAGGTGAGATAAATCCCTTCTCATGGGTCTCCTGTACCTTCAGGTAAACCTGCACTCCCAGGCTGCCCTAGTTACAGCAAAGCAAACCTTCCTGGCATAGAAGAACCCCGTCCTAACTCTGTGCCCTTGCTCTTGGGCTGATTTGTTTCCTCTGCCAGGAATCTCCTTGTTTCACACTTAAAACACTCTCCAAATTCTCCTTCCATGAAGCCTACCCTGATGGCAGATGCAAGTGATCTCTTCTGATTCTGACAGCACAAGACCTTACCTGTGCCGGCCTCATGGCATTCAGCCTTTTTTGCCTTATGTCTGCACATTTTCTCTACCCTCGTCCTGGAAAGCTACTTGCTGACAGAGACTTCTCTATATATATCTGTGCAATTTCTCTCCTCGTATCTCTCTTCTTCGACACATAGCACAGTAACTGGCACACAGAGGGTTCCTTATAAATGTCAGTTGAATTGAATTGAAATAGATTTCCTAAAAGCCCACAAAAGGAGACCTATTCAGAAGGACCAAAAACAAAACCCCAAAAATCTGTCTGGAGAAAAAGGCTGTATCCTTTTAGCTACCCTCTCCTTGGCCTTCCAGAGCCCATCCTGTGCTGGACTTCTGGCTGCTTTGTGTTCTAGTAATTTTGAGGCTCAGAAATAAAAGTTCTACAAAGCATTCTCTTATTTTCCTTTGAGAAATGGGAAAAGATCAAGAAGCTTCTCCCCGTACATAACTGCCAATCATGAAGACATCATTCTTAAAGAATAATTTATGTTTTAACATGCATTGAACTAGGGATGGGGGTAGCTGGGGGGTTAATTTTTTTCCCCTTTAGTTGCTCAAGTATGCTTTTTTGGAGCCTTCAGACCCGCACACTTATGTCACAAGTTGCAAGTCTCTAATTATGCCCCCCACTCCTAGAAATGAAAGATAAATGGCACAGATATAAACTTACATTTGTCAGAATTGATTTCCTGTTTTAATTGAGGGTTGTAATATATCAGTCTTTTCCAGCAAAAGAAACATGTGTGCTCTGATTATATCAATCCGTCTTTCTTGGATTAGGGTAAGGAGAGAAACAGTGACAGAACCTACTTCCCATTGGTATCTTTTCACTTCCCTTAAATAGAGGCAGGGTTTTTTTTTTTCTTTTTCTTTTTTCATGTGTAATTACAAGTTAAAATATCAATAATGTGAAGTACAATTTATGCTGTGATTGCCCTTTAAAAGTGAGCCCTTCCTTGTCTAATTCAGGTTGAAAAATTCTGCCTCTGGGTCTTTTAAAATTCATTCAGTCTCATGTCTTTTAGTGAGGTTTTCACTTTCTTTGCTACTTGGAAAGTGGTCAGGAATTTCATTTTTAAAATATGAGTCCCAGATCCCCAAAGTGCTTGTGGCAAGTACTTCCTGGTTGTTGACAATCAACAGAGAGGTGAAGATTAACCCACAAGACCGTACATTTGGAGGTCACAGAACAGGTACCCAAAGGCGTGAGCAATACGAGCTTCCTGTCCTTGACAGCCTCAGAGGCTGTCCTCAAAGCCACCGCCAAAGAAACACAAGCGGGAAAACCTTCGAGCCTACCGGTCACAAATCACATCTATAGCTTTAATACAGTTCTTAGAAGTATGTAACAAATGTTATCAACCTGTTAATCAACTAACCAACTGGCCAAATCAAAGTGAACAAAATACAAAACTGTGTAATTTTCTTGGAAACTCCAGCTATCACAGAGGAAGGAGGGACCAACCAGTGAGAGAAGACAAGGAAGTAGGGACATAACTGGCCTTGATCTTGAGGCTCTACTTTCTAATCCTCCTCAAAACATCGCACAATTTGCATTATTAATGTCGTCAGAAAAACACCTGAGGAAGAGAAGACCTGGGTGGGGGAAAAGACTAGGGAAGCACGTGAATATGGTGACAATGGCATGACTGCTTCTGAATATGTGGAGGCTTGCAGTAGTAAAAGAAACTGCATTGTTTTCTGTGTCTGTCTACCACAACCTCCTATGTATACGCAGGAATGCAGAGGTTAGCTTTTGAGAGAACCCTGAGTTGTCACAGCTCAGAGAACTTTAAGAGAGGGTTTTTGAATGACTACATTGAAGAGCTCAGAGAAGTTGAGCTATTTGCCAAATGTCACGTATCTTGTTCAGGTTTAGGCCAGGATCCTGCCTCTTTCTAATATAGTACTCTACAGTTGAGTCAACTTTGTCATACCTGGAGCCACCTAAAGATGCCATGGACAGGCCCCAGGGAATCACAGATTGGGCTGGATGACCACCTGATATTAATGCCTGTATTTGAATGAGGGGATACATTTGCTCTTTTAAAGGTCCCACTAAATCCTGAGATTCTATAGCTCCGAGAGAGAAGAATGCATGGCCCCGATGCCAGGGAACCTCCAAGAGGACTGGCAGGCTGGAGGAAGGAGAGTAGGCTGCCTACTTGTGGAAGTCCTCGATGCAGTGAATGAGGCCGCCGGCATCCACAGTGAACGGGATCCCATCCAGGCTGCGGTGGCACATCACGCAGGTGAAGCAGTGAGGGTGATAGGCCTTCCCAGTGGCTCGGAGAATCCGCTCCATGATGGGCTTGGAACACACGTTGCACTGCTCCAGAGTATTCTGAGAAAGGAAAGAAAAACAACATCAGGCTGAGAGGCTTGACGGGCTCCGTGCTGCGTGACAAGCATTTTTACAAAACACATTGGCTTGCGTGCTCATCACAGTACTCAGAGGAAGGCAGAATGTACTCTGCATTATAGAGAGAAGGAGACACAATTCGATGGGTCAAGTGGCTTTTCTAAGATCACCCAGGTAGTAGATGGAAAATCCAGGATTTAGAACATATGTTTTCTGACTGCTACCCTTGTTCCTTCCCTTGTTTCCTGTAGCAAAGGTGATGGCAAACGTTTCTGCCAAGGCCCATATAGTAAATATTTCTGGCTTTGTCATAACAACTCAATTTTGTTGTAGTTCGGAGGCAGCCAGAGACAGCATGTAAGCAAACGGGCATCCAGTAAAACTATTTACAAAAATAGGCAATGTGCTGGATTTGGCTCACGGTTTTAGTTTGTTGACCCCTAAACTATGCTTCCCAGGTTCTCCATTTGGAGAAAGCTTCTCTATTATTTCTAAAACTTGATTCATCATCAAAGACCTAGTGGGGTCACCAAGGCCTCTAAGTTTCAGAGAGTGGTCTGATGACCGAGGCAGCATGGTAGCTGCAGAACCCGAATAAGAGCTCAGCATAATCAATGAGGCTTCTGACCCTTTAAAACCTTGATTCAAACACCATTTCCAAGTCGAAGGTTTGTAAACTCTTGATAGAAATGTTGAACCTAGAAGGGGTCTGGTTTTGAAAAGTGAATTAAGAAAGCCAATTTATCTGGCTTTAAAAATATGCTGAGCTTTAAAAATACAGACCACCTTCTAAAAGAAAGACCACTTTAAGTGAGGCAGGACTTAGAAAGATTGGCTGTTAACCCTTCCATAGAATCCCACGCTCTGACCAAACCACCACGTTTTACATGTAAAACGCCATATTACAGTTGAGATATCTGACCTGACTCACTGAGTTTACAATCAGGCATAAACCTGGGATGTGGATCTCACTGGGAAGATGCAGAACTGGAAAGAATGTGGAAATTAAGGAGTAACTGCCCTCTTGCTAGGAGAATCTCTGAATGGCTATGAAGAAAAAAGTGCCTGCATGCAGGTACCTAGTGTCCTCATGTCAGACCTATAGCAATGGCCCCTGAATTGGCTTCCTTGTTTGCATCTCTTCTCTTATAATACTCCCCTTGTCCCAAAATGACTTCTGATTTACTTTCCAAAACACAGATGTGACTGAGTACCTTTCCTGATAACAAAAACTTAATGGTTCCTCCATAATGTAAAAAGAGCTAATTCCTTACATGGTATCCAACCCTCCTTTCTAGGCTCAGCTTCTCCTAACATCCCAGATTTCTCACTCTTCTTCAAGCCTACGGAAAACTTCCCTAATTCTTTGCCTTGGCCAATGACTAAATGTATTGCAATTTGCTATTTTGACTGACCTTTCAAGGTACAGACCAGAAGGCAATTCCCCAGTGAAGCCTTCCTTGATGGCCCCATGTAGAATTAACTGTTTCTTTGTCTTCCATTATAGAATGCTATATTTACTTTGCTTCCAATGCTTACAGTGTGCATTTTATTAAAATTATTTGTGCATATGTCTGTTTCCTCTACTAAACTGTAATTTCATTACGGGGAGGGCCTGTGCCTTAAGAATGTATTTCCTCTGTCCCGTACTGCACCCCATATACTGTCTGGAATAAAAATAAGCCTGGGATGAATGTGTGCAAAAAGAATGAATGAAGGAATATTGTTTACATCCCACCCTGGCAGCACAGTGTTGGCCTGACTCCCTTAACTCTGGAATCCATCCCAAGATGAATTGGTAAATCCATCATCATCCTTTCCTCAAAGCTGTGGTTGCCTGAGCTTCTGAAATTGCTTAGTATGCCTCTGGTCACAGTCTAAACTCATGGAAACTGTTAACCTATTTTTTTCCCCCATTTTGAAGTGGTGAAATTAAAATAGCAGAAGAGCACAGGACGAGAGTCTGGAGATGACGATGGTCTGGAGAATGAGGGCCTGCTTCTTTTCTCCCCTGATGATCTGAGCTAATGTGGCTGGAAATTGTCTTCCCAAGGCTTGTGTTTTGCTCTTCTGTGGTTTTAACTCTTGTTTTTTAAAGCCAGCCCTGTAATGGAGTTGAACAACCAGAAAATGCTTGACCAGAAAATGTTTTTGTTTGCACTGAGGCTTGGCTACAAGATTCAGCTCATTTACTCAAACCTAGCAGCAACATATAAGGTTTAGTCAGTTGTTATGGAAAGACTTTATGGTCTATAGAAGTTCAATTCAAATGACAGGTAATCCAAACATTTCTGCTACAGTGGAAAAAAGTATAAAATATGTCTAAAATCAGCCTATTGCAAAATGCACCCAAATCAGAAAATAAGGGTTCTGAGAACGCAGTTGACTGGCATCCCGGGCTAGCAAATGATGGAGGAGGACACAGTAGGCTTCACTAGCCAACTCCCTTAACTGCATCCCCACTCCTTTCCTGTCTCCAGCTGGCCCACTAGTCCCCCTGGGCACACCTGCTCTTAGAGAAAGGAGAGAAACTCACAGTGTCAGGGAGGAGGGTGCTGGGAGTCCCTCTAATCCAGGCTCTCATTGCACAGGTGCACAAATAGATCTGGAGGACTGATCAATTGGACCTGAGACCTGGAGCTCATGAGGGGCAGAGGTGGAACTGATACCCCAATTTCCTGACTCCCAATAATTCAGAGAGGGATCTGAGGAATTCATTATGTAGGCATGGAGAGGAAAAGTTGCTAGATAAAGAATATGAATTATCCTTCTGGTTTTGTCAATATCTACTGCATGATCTTGGGTAAATAATTTCTTATTTCTAGACCTCAGTTTTCTCACCTGTAAAATGACAATTCATTCAAACTCTGCAATTTCATTACTCTGTGATATATCAACAATAGGAAAGAGTGACTGTTTCCATTATCAGAAATATACTATTAACAACTGGATAATCCCTTATCAGAGTTTTGAAAGGGGGGTTCATCTGTTAGAAACCTGGACTATATTACCTTTTCTATGGCTCCACGGAAAACCCTGCAGCTGAGATGTCTCTGCAGGGTTGTCCTTCCTAGAAGCTTGAGGATAGGGCCTTTGTATATCTGCATGTACCAGTCAGTAGATACTGGCTGCCACCAAGAAGGAGGTGTGACCTTGGGTGAGAGGTTCTTTTTAGTTGAGGGTAATTACCAGAGAGAGAGACTCAGCTATGAATGGTCAGCGGCGAGGGGAGTGAGCACCTCAGTCCTGAACAGAGATCTGGGCAGCACATTACAGCATGCACAAGAGTAATCATCTTGGTCTGGGTCTACATAGTCCGTGACACACAGCAGGTAATTGGTAACCAGCTGGGGAAGGCCTTTTGGCCCAAGCTGAGTGCAGAATCTAGATTTTATTCTTTTTGCAGCAGGCACTATTTGAGGATTTTCTTTTTTATAGAAATTGTTTTAGGTAGCTACTCCAGTGAAAGTATGGTTAAAGTGAGAAGATGAAAGAGTGGCAGATAAAAGCAAGAGATTAATCAGTTGCTAAAAGGCACAGCTTATATACTTTTTTGAAATGACGGCAATACAATTGTGGTTAAAAAGAAAAAGTTATGTGAAAATAAAAATTTCGTCACAAATTTTGTACATAAAACTCCCAAATGCAACTGTTTTTAAGTCAGAGATACAATGTGGTTGCATTTTTTTCTATCCTTGGATATTGTATAGATAACTTCTAACTTGTAGGCAGAAGAGATGTAAGAATCATCTGAATATAAATGAAGCATATAGCTAACAAACACTAACTACTAGTGAGATGTTAAGAAAATAAGTATATTGCCATAAGGTACACATTGCATAGGTGTATATACATGCTCAATGTTGAATATTTAAAATCAAGAAGCATAAGTATTTGCAGATTCATCAGACTATAAAGTGATTGCTGCCATTTAGAAATGTTAAAATTTTCATTTTATAAAATTAAAATGTGATCTTATATCCATCTTTATCTTTTTTAGGTACAAAAGCAGCATTGGGAAACAGGAAAGACTCCTGGAAAGATAACAGGTGACAATTCATGTTCCAGATACAGTCTTGGTCTTGTTGAGATAAGAACAAAAGGGAAAAAAAGAGAGTTAGAAAATATTAGATCTTGAAAAGTCCTTAGAGATTACTCTAGTCCAGGAGTTTTCAACTCTCCTTACTTGCCTCCCTCTCGCATAATCGTTTTTTCAGAGAAATAATTCTTCAAGGAAGCACATCCAAGAGAGCCCCAAATCACTTCTGGATGAAGAGTGTGTAAGGAGGGAGCCCGTGGGGATCCACATTTAACTGTTTGAAAATCATGATTCACCTGCAACTACCAGATTCAAGAAACTAAGTTATAGACACAGCTAGTGGCAGATTTGGAGTGAGAATATAGGTCTCCTAATTCCCTGTCCAATGGAGAATCCCTCTGCTACATCACACTATACCTATTCTATATTTCAGTAGACACATTCAACGTTGCAAACAGAAGGCAGTCAGGCTTACTACCTGCAAGTCACATGCAAACAAATAAAGAAAGGAAAATAAAATCCTAACCCTCTGCTACCAAACTGAGTCCTCTCAGCCAAGGAGACCCCAGGGAACTTAAAACTGAGTTCCCAGCCATGATGATGGGAGGTCAGACACGCATCATTTCACCGCTCCCTTGCTAACCATCAGGCTTTATTTCCTGAGGGCCAGACCAGTTCTTTTCTGATAAAATATCATCAACCATGAAGTGGTTTTCACAGTCCATAGAACATGTGCAAAGAGGGTTTTCATATCCTTCTTTCACCTTTTTGACATAAAGGGTGGCCATTTTTAAACATGGACCCCATGAAAGGACAGAAAGCCCCATTGTGTAGGTGCATAGATATCTTTTCATAAATATTTGTGACTCCTCCTATAGCTTGTGTATATTCAGCCACCCTGCTTAGTATAAAATCCTCTTCCTTTTGCCTCTCCCTAGAAGCACATGTTCCTGGCTTGTGGCCCTGTTTCCCAGCTTGCCGGAATGGTCACTGCAGTGGGCTGTAAACAAGAAATAAATCACTCCTTTTCTAAATTAAAAACCTCATTATTTTATTCAGTTAACAAGATATTAAGACAGTTTGTCTCCCAAACTCCTACAGGATAAGAGAAAATTCATTGTTGGATCTCTGGCATCTACAACAGTATGCTTGCATAAAAGTGATGCTTTACAAACATTGATTAGTAGATGAATTAATAAACTCTGGGTATATATTTTATATAAAACAAAATTATTTTATTTAACCATGCAAAACAATTCTCTAGTCCAGACCTTCTCAACTGGCAGGCTCAGACATGGTGTGCCACAGGTGGTTTCCAGGTGTGCCATATTTGGGAGGGAAAGGAGAGGCCAGAGGTTTCCAGAGCCCCTGAGTGGTCACGCTGGGCCAGGAGAAGCCTCATCCACTTATGCCACTGTGTGGAATGAATGCCATCATTTTCCACATGAACTGTGATGTGAAAAATGCTGGATGGTCAGGGAGCACAGCTCAAGTGCAGGTGTTCCCAACAGAGTGGCAATGTGGGACAGTAAAAAGAAAGCAAGGGCTATGACTCAGCAAATCTCTCTTAAAATGCTAGTGCCATTATTTGAACTCAAATAATTATAGTACCTAATTTAATTAGGGAATAAAAACTTTTTTATATCTTGATTCTGCTAATCAAGAAGGCCTTCTAAATGATGGTAGCACTTTTGGGTTTGCTTTGCAGCCAAAGATAGCACTTTACTTTGGTAGTTCTAAGGAGCCCACAGTGCAAAACCTTCCAACAGCTCTGCCCCCTTTGTGAGGCATGCATTTCTTAAGAAAAATTTCCTTGCTCTTTCCAAATGCCCTTTACCTATATCTCTATCTTAATGCAGATGTATATTTGCATCTGTATCTAATATGTACTTCACAACACACTGAAAATAATAGCAAGTCTCTTGTCATATCATCCTCACGACTGTGATTTTTTTAATGAGAATCAAAATTTCTCTTTTATAGAAGAAAGCTTTAATTTTTCCTGACAGAAAAAGTTTTGAAACAATTTACTAGATGACATCATATCTATAAAATGTACTTTCTTTTGATGTCATGACTGTCCCCCTACGATGACAGCCATGAAACTCATAACTGAAAATTCAGTAAAAGAATTTCAACATTTTTTGTTCACTTCTGCCAATCTTTTTGAACACAACTTTTTGCAGTTAGTGCCTATATTACCTCAGCTTTCTTATAAATCCCCTTTAAACAAACTTTTCATATGCTTCTCTGAAGAGAAATAAGAGCTGCCTCCCCACTTACACTAGTATTGCAGAAAGCTAAGAGTGAATCAAGTGTTTACCAGCCTGCAGGTACAGAGGAAGAGAGAAGACAAAGATGCCATCATTGTCCTCAGAGGTTCCCAATGTAGGGGGAGAGGTAGACACATATATAAATAACTGATTCAAGTTGAAGAGTACAACAAATTGCTATTAATGAGACATGAGTAATGTATGATGGGAACAAAGAGAAGAGAGTAATTACGTATGAATGGTAAGAGTGGGCAGGGTAGTGCTGGTTAATGACTCTAGGAATCTATTCTAGGTGGGATTTGCGCTGGAGCTTAAAAAAACCCTTGTTTTAACATTTTTTGGAATTAATGTTGTAATATAACAAGAGTTCTTCATTATCTAATCCTCTTTGAGAGGAGTCTCAGCTAAGCCTGCATTGAAACAAAATTCATTTCACAGGAGGGATACTGTAACAAAATCTGTGTCTTGGGCAGCACTAGTGAGGGGGAACTCAACACGGCCAGACGGACATCCATGTGCCAAAGCAGCACAAACAAGATGTGTGTATTACTATTAGTATAGAATTTGGAAAAAAAATTTCTGTTTATATTTGGACTAAATAAACTGGCTTTAAAATTAAGAAATATGCCCTAAAACCAAAGGAATAAAAAGCCAACAGAAAGGACAAAAAAGATCAGGGCAATGAGGCCATTTTATTCAATTTTTTCATGAGCCATAAATCACATTTTTTTTGTTTTTGGAGACAGGGTCTGCTCCATCACTCTGGCTTAAGTGCTCACTGCAACCTCAAACTCCTGGGCTCAAGCAATTTTCCTAGCTCAGCCTCCGGAGTAGCTGAGACTATAGGTGTGTGCCACCACATCTGGCTAATTTTTTTATTTTTGTAGAGACAGGGTCTTGCTATGTTGCCTAGGCTGGTCTCAAACTCCTGGCCTCAAGTGATCCTCCCACTGCAGCCTCCTAAAGTGCTAGGATTACAGGTATAAGCCAAAGCGCCTGGCCCATAAATTGTATTCTTTACAAAGTAAATTATGCCCTGTTATTTATTTATTCTTAAGCACTATGGTTGGGATTGTGATCTGAGCTTTAGTAAATCAGAAAATAAAATCTCGATTATAGGACATTTACTTTATCTAGATCTTAATGCCTAGAGAGGTGGTGTTTCACCTTAAAATGTGCAACCCGTGTGTCATGCTGAGTCTTCCAAAGCTCTTCTCTTGAATGTTTCACGATCTTTAGGAAATGTGGGGTAAGGAAAGAAAGGGGAGTAAGATTTGGTGACTGTGTGTCAGACCTTCATGTTAGGGGCAAAATGAACATATCAGAGAACTCCTTTGAGACTATCCTGTGTGGGGAAGAAAGAAGAGGATTCCTTTCCTTCTAAGCCAAATCAACTCATAGATTTTCCTTTACAACATTTTTAAGATACAGTCATGTTAGGACTTTTTTTTTTGGAGACAGAGTCTCACTCTGTTGCCCTGGCTAGAGTGCCGTGGCATCAGCCTAGCTCACAGCAACCTCACACTCCTGGGCTGAAGCAATCCTTCTGCCTCAGCCTCCCAAGTAGCTGCGACTACAGGCATGCACCACCATGCCCGGCCAGGGCTTATTAACTTAGGAATCAGAGCAGAAGGTCTGCCATATACATCAAGAGAGTTAGTGATAAATTATTTAAAAGTGACCTGGGTTCAGAAGTCTAGGCAATTGTCTTGACCCCTCTTCCTTTGGTGTCCTTATCTACTAAACGAGATGGAAATGTTGTGAGGATTAAATGAGTTCACACATATGAAAGCAAGTACCCGGTGCCTGGCTACATAAGAAATGTTAGTTTTGTATAATTCCCCTATATGCACTGTAAGGAGTTAGGACATATATTCAATTAACTTGGCATCCCTTGATCATTTAATTAAATTACTATATTTCTATAGATTTTTTTCCCTTTGCTATCAATTCTCCTATATTTTATATCTCTCCTTTTTTTCCTTAAATGGATTATCTAACAAATTCTGTATATAATAGTCTGGGATAACTGGATAATGTCATAACATAAAATGCCTTCTGGATTCCTAAGTGACTTCCCCCTGCTTTCCTGAGAGTTTTGTGAAAACATTGTTCTTCTGTGTAAACCTTATTATACCTCAAGTCCCTAAACTTCTTAGTTCTTCATAAAAGTAATTTATGTTCTTTTATGTACCAAAAACAAAAACCTGACACCTTGATTTGGTAAAATACTTGAAGTTTACTAAGTGTACACACAAACAGGACCTCATTTAAGCTTCACAACAATCTCGTATAGTAGGTGGAATGGTGGAATTCTTATCCCCATTGTATGCCATGTGACTATAAATGTGGTCAGGATTTGAACCTGTGTTTTCTAAGTCCAGAGACAAAGGCTCTTTCTTCTACTTTATACTGTTTTCCAATTAAGTTTCTCAGATATCTATCTCATTCCATGTAATGGCGATTATGCTGAATGCAGTTATTAATCTTTAGCATGCTGCTGTCCCGTAACCTCTCATAAATACATAGTTTCATAGAGCATGAAAAAATTTCTTAAACCATCTTGCCCAATTCTCACGTTATATACTAGGACAGTGCATTCAGGGAAGTTGATTTGCCTGATATTGCATACTATTTTGTGAAAGAGCTGAGTTCAGGACCCAGATGATACGGTTTCTAAGTAGTACTCTTTTCTCAGCCCCTCACGAGGCCCTTTGCAGAGTGCCAAAACTTCTGTTTGGTGTTCTGACCCTTGTTAACAAGAATATGACACAATTAACACAATTATTTACATTGCCAATGAAAAATCATTAGGATGAGTGTATTACATTACTTGGGTTTTGCCATTGTTAAAATAAGATTATTGCACGCTGATAAATATAGCGTCCCCCTGGCGAAGAACTCAGGGGAGCTAATCCTACCCAAACCCTCACATTATGATGTCTTAGGTCCAGCTTCTATGACTCCTGCTAACAGCAACCTGTAAATAGATGTTATTAATAGATACTCAGACCAGTTTCACCAAGGTAGTCATTTTTCAGAGTAGCTGGAATTTTACAGCACCTTGAACAAAATTTTGTAAACTATTGACTGTCAATTTTCTCATCTATAGAATGAGAAACTAAATATTCTGCCCTACCTACCTCTCAGAAATGTGAGAATTAAATGAGATAAGAAATGTGAGACATATTCTCTAAGAATGTAAAGAGATATAAAGATATTGTTATAAATCTCTTTTTGCTGGGAAGAATTACTCCAAGTAAGGACTGACCCTAAAGTCTTGGTTCATCAGTCTCTGACTAATCAACTGAACCTATTTTCCATTACTCTTACTATTGGAGAGAAGTCGACAGTCATACACACACAGGTACCCACGATCCTTTGAATACTGAATTTGAGAAAATACAGATTTTTTTCTTTCCTCCCTGTTGTTTTGTTTTCAAGAGTATTTTTCTTGTTTTTTATATATATACATACACACACATATATATGTTTTAGTTTACGTACCTAGAAGACCCATTAAGTGATGGAGCAGTTACATACCATGCATTTAGGATGCATACAGAGAAGTCTATGGTCTATGCTGTATAGTTTGCATATACTTGGCAGGGTCCATTTTCTTGAATTAACTATAATGAAGGCCTAGCTAAGCCCCTGGTGCCTGTGCCTGTGAAACACCATCTTGACAACCCTCAATTATGTTATCTTTAGAGTACACAGAGGCCTTGATGGGAAAATAAAAAAAGTTATCTTTGGGTCGCAATGCTAACTAATCCCAGCACTACTTGAAACTAACATTGTTGGAATAGATGTTTATGGAGACCCTGTATGGTTTGGTGACAAACGAGAAATGAACCAGAAGCCAAAGGCTGTATTCTAGCCTTGCCAAGGCCAGAGACCAGCAGTGAGTCCTGTGAAAAGCATTTTTTTTTTCTGGGCCTAAATTCCTTCACCAATAAAATTAGGGATTTAAGCATGGAGGGGGTGGCTCATGCCTATAATCCTAGCATTTTGGAAGGCCATGGCGGGAGGATTGCTTGAGGCCAGGAGTTCAAGACCAGCCTGAGCAAAAGCGAGACCCTGTCTCTACAAAAAATAGAAAAATTAGCTAGGTGTGGTGGCTTGTTCCTGTAGTCCCAGCTATTTTAGAGGCTGAGGCAGGAGGATAACCTGAGCTCAGGAGTTTGATCTTGCAGCGAGCTATGACGACAACACTGCACTTCAGCCTGGGCAATAGAATGAGACTCTGTCTAAAAATAAATAAATAAAAATAAAGTATCAGGTAGTATGGTAAATACAAAAACAAAAATTAAAATAAAAATGTCATAAAATAAAGGATTTAAGTTAACAGACTTCTTGGTCCCTTGAAACTCCGATTGATTTGAGGACTGATAAAAAGCTTTAGTAGGGCAGCGTTCTTTGTCTTGTTCACAGCTTCATCCGCAGTTTTGAGAATGATGCCTGGCACACAGAAGGAGCTCAATAAATATTTTATGAAGTAAATAAATGATCATTTGCAAATACTTTAAAGATTCATCCAATAGCATCTATTCTCATAGACATACCCAAACTTTCATCCCCATCCTCAGAAGGCCTTCTGCACCACTCTGTGTAAGCAGTCCCCTCTCTTGAGCCAGACTCTATCTCATTACCCTGTTACTGTCTTCATAGTCTTTATCACCATCTGAAATCATCTCATCTATTTTGTTGTTGCCATACTTATTATCTCTGCACTAGTCTGGTCACATTCTCTGGAGCAGTGTTCAAGACATAACAGGCAATCAATAAGTATTTGTTGAATAAAAAAAATAAATGGCATGAAATAACCTAAGGTCTGTTTCAACTCTTAGGTTCTTTGATTCTATCTTAGCAAGAGTATATTTCTCAGAAAAAAATTAGTGCTACAAATTTCTCTAGGAATATAAACGATCTGAAGTTAATCACACAACATACTAAGTAGGACAGTGCTCTTTTTACTTACAGTATTTGTCTACCATGGGTAACTGAGCCATCCAGGGGAAATCTAAAACCTGTGCCCAAGTGATGATGTTTTCAGTGATGTGTATACATAGTAATGACTGCCTGCCTGCACATTCCAAATCAGAATTAAACCATTATGAATCATCTATTAGAATCAAGATCTGCAAGCAGAGACTAGAAATGTTCCCAATATCATTCTACTCATGCGTTGGTTCCCTTCAGAGCTGCCTGAAACTCAGCCCTGCCAAGATGTTTATTTTCTACCTGGCTCTACGAATTACAATGACTTCCTAAATTATAGCAAACCACAGGTGGTCTGAGCCAACAACCAGGGTCAGGGAAGGTCTTTCTGCTTGTATTCCTGGGGATGACAGAAAAGCTTATTGGAACCAAACTCGATCCTCTTTCAAAAGAAGGGGAAAACTGTAAGCCTCCACCCAGGAGGGAGTGGCAAAGAGAACAGCCAGAGGGCCATGGGCTAACTTTGATTCTCCAGAGATCAGTTGAGCAGATTTGGCAATTGTTTGGCTTCTGTGGAGAACAAGGCCTTCTGATTATATTTCTGCCAGTGGAAGACAAAAGACAGTACCATAGCTTAGAGAGGCCATAAAAACATGCCAACATCATGGATGCAACTGTGGTTTCTTTCTGAACAAAGCACTGCTGATGTGTATATCAAATACCCAGCTCCAGAACCCATTCGCCAGAATGGAATTTCATGAAGAGCTCAAAGGGAAGCTGATGAAGTGATTTGTTTCTCTTAAACTGTATCTTGGCTATAATATTTTCTGACACTAGAAATAAAATAATTCCATGCTTTGGTTCCTCCCCCACCCTGCCAAAAGCGATTTAGATTAACTAGGTATGAAAATCGCAGACAGAGAGTACAGGGTTTTCTATTCTATAACTGCTGAAAGACAAAGGAGACAGAAAATACAGATGTTTTCTCCTTGCTGCTGCAAAAGGGTGGTGGACTAACTCAGTGTTTCTGGAATGCAAATTTTCTTTCACAGTTTAGCAGTCTTTTTTGGATTATAGCACAGTGAACTAACACATTCCTGGATTCCAAGACCTCCAGAGAACCAGATGGATGAGAGAAATTGGGAAAAAGAACCCACACTGCTTGAAAAAGGTATGAATTTCTCACTCTGCATTTAGCCAAAAAGCTCTGAAAATTAGAAAAGTGAAATCACTTTTGGTTTGTTCAAATGCATGCCATCCTAGAGTTGTTTGCGGTGGGTAAAAAAAAAAAAATGCAAGGGATTCAATGGTTTGGAGTCTGTGTTCAGTTTAAGCTAGGAAGTAAACTTTAACAGAGATAATATGTTTACTATCAAAGCAGAAAAGAAAGTAGATGAAAGAGATCACTGAAGAGGATCATTCTACATTCCTGTGCTTGAAAGACAGTCACTGCTTCCCAAGGCCAAATGTTTTTACCTTGATGATCAAGGCCCTTTGGGATATTGTCCTACCTCCCCTTTCCAGGTGCCTCTCCCATTATCTATCCCCCAAACTCAGTATTCATTCCTATCAACCCAAACTTTTTTTTTTTTATTTCATCTTATTGTTATGGGGGATACAGAATTGCAGGTTACATACGTTGCCCATATACCGCCTTTCCCCACAAGTCAGAGCTCCAGGCGTGTCTGATCCCCAGATAGTGCGCGTTGCACCCATCATGTAGGTATATATCCCTCCCTTCCCCACCCCCCCTTCCCGAGTCAGCACCTTCAAGCGTTACCATTCCCCAAAGGGTGCGCAATGCACTCATTGTGTAGGCATACCCCCATCCCCTCCCCCACCCCCCACCTCAGTCTGATATCCGATTGGTGTCGTTCCCTGATGTGAATTTAGGTGATGATCAGGGAAACCAATTTTCTGGTGAGTACATGTGATGCTTGTTTTTCCATTCTTGGGATACTTCACTTAATATAATGGGTTCCAACTCTCTCCAGGAGAACCATAGAGATGTCGTATCTTCATTATTTCTTATAGCTGAGTAATATTCCATGGTATACATATACCACAGTTTACTAATCCAATCATGTATTGATGGGCATTTGGGTTGGTTCCACATCTTTGCTATTGTGAATTGTGCTGCTATAAACATTCGGGTACATGTGTCTTTGTTACAGAATGACCTTTTTTCCTTTGGGTATATGCCCAATAATGGGATTGCTGGAAATGGCAGGTCTACTTGAATCTGTTTAAGATACCTCCATAATGCTTTCCACAGGGGTTGCACTAGTTTGCAGTCCCACCAGCAGTGTATGAGTGTTCTTGTCTCTCCACTTCCACGCCAACATGTGGATTTGGATTTTTTTGATAAAGGCCATTCTCACTGGGGTTAAGTGATATCTCATTGTGGTTTTGATTTGCATTTCTCTGATGATTAGGGATGTTGAGCATTTTTTCATATGTTTATTAGCCATTCTTATATCTTCTTTTGAGAAGTTTCTATTCATGTCATTTGCCCACTTTTTGATAGGGTTGTTTGATTTTTTCTTGCTGATTTTCCTGAGTTCTAAATAGATTCTTGTTATCAGTCCTTTATCTGATGTGTAGTATGCAAAAATTTTTTCCCATTCTGTAGGTGGTCTGTTTATTCTCGTGACTGTTTCTTTGGCTGTGCAGAAGCTTTTTAATTTAATCATGTCCCATTCATTTATTTTTGTTGCTGCTGTGATTGCCTTGGGGGTCTTCTTCATAAATTCTTTGCCTAGGCCAATGTCTGTAAGAGTCTTTCTTACATTTTCTTCTAGAATTCTGATTGTATCACGCCTAAGGTTTAAGTCTGTTATCCACCGTGATTTGATTTTTGTGAGAGGTGAAAGCTGTGGGTCCTGTTTCAGTCTTCTACAAGTGGCTAACCAATTCTCCCAGCACCATTTATTGAATAGGGATTCTTGTCCCCAGAGTATATTCTTTCCTGCTTTGTCAAAAATTAGGTGACTATATGAGGATGGTTCTATATTTGGATTTTCTGTTGTGTTCCACTGGTCTGTGTCCCTGTACTTGTGCCAGTACCAGGCTGTTTTAAGAACCACGGCCTAGTAGTATAGTTTGAGGTCTGGCAAATTAATACCTCCCATTTTGTTTTTGTTGCTTAAAATTGTTTTTGCTATACGGGGTCTTCTCTGGTTCCATACAAAGTGTATAATTATTTTCTCTACGTCTGTGAAGAATGATGTTGGTAATTTAATAGGGATTGCATTGAATCTGTAGATCACTTTGGAACATTGTTAAAATGTCTATACAACCCAAACTTTTTAACACTTTATGCTCCTTGTTCTTGCATGCCCTTCCATCCACTTCCAACCCTGCCTTGAACATTTTTTCTGAACAAGTTAAATGCCTCAATTTTTAGGGCCCAGGATGTGTGAATGTTACCTCCTTTGTTAGTCATTTTCCTTCTCTTCTGTTCTTTCACAGCACTGTTCATACCTTCTTTATAGCAAGAACCCTGCATATAATAGTGTTATCTAATCATATTCTATGGCAAACTGTAATTTCCAAAGATGGTAATTACCAAGATGTATCCCATCCCACAATGTGATACTAATAGTCCACCAGTGAGACGTGAAGTTCTGGGAGATTTTTGTGACTACCTGGCCAATAGAAGGCTGTAGCAGTGATGCTGCATGACTCTTGATGCTAATCATAAAATGTAACATTGCATTTCTCTTGAAATACAGACTTTTGGAGCCCTGAGCTGCTGTCTTAGTCTGTTTTGTGCTGTTATAAGAGAATACCACAGGCTAGGTAATTTATAAACAATAGAATATTTGGCTCATGGTTCTGGAGGCTGGGCAGTCCAAGAGCATAATGTCAGCATCTGGTCAGGGCCTTCAGTACTATATTATCTCATGGCCGAAGACAGAATGGCAAGAGAAGGTGAGAGTGAGAGAGCAAGGGGGATTTGAACTCTTTTTTTTTTTTTTCTTTTTTTTCCTATAACAACTCACTCTCAGGATAACTAATCCACACACATGCTAATAACACTAATCTATTTATGAGGGTAGAGCCCTCAGGACCTAATCACCTCTTATTAGGCCCACCTCCCAACACTGTTGCATTGGAAATTGAGTTTCCAACACATGAACTTTGAAATACACAATCAAACTACTGCATTTGGCATGTAAGACGTTGGGTTATCCCAGAGCTACCATGCTATAGACCTCATGTAGACAGAGGGAGAGGCTTGAAGAGCCCCAGTTGTTCCAGACCAGCTGTTTGAAAATTCTTGGACCAGCTGTAGGAGAAGAAACCTTTGTGACACCTCAGCCCAGAAACCACTTAAAAAGATCTCAAGCTAGAATTGTCCACTTTAGATGCTATCAAATTTCTGACCCACTCTACTGTGAGAGATAATAAATCATGATCGTACTTTTCAGCCACTAAGTTTTGGAGTGATTGGGTGTGTAGCTATAGTAATTGAAACAGAAGCATAGTTTTCATATTTGAGCCTGAGCTCTTCAAAGATGAGGGTAAAAAACATTTTTTTCTTTATGTTTCTAGCACTGAAGATGGTACATAAAATACAGTAAGAGGTTGTTTGTTAAATACTTGAGTGAATGAATATTAAATTTTGGACATAGCCACTTAAAATTAATACACTATAACTTCATGAAGCTAGTTAGGTATATTCAAAATGCTAGGCATATTGGGCAACAATAATGGCCAAACCAAAGAGTATGATACAAAATAGACCTTCCTTGTCCATACAAATGGCACTGTGGTTTTCAAATTATATAAGCTATTGTTTATTCCTGTATTAGCATGAGAATACATTGGTACAGGAATATGTGTATAGAATTCCTTTTCTTCAAAAGTATCCAGTACTATTCTTTTTTTCTTTTTTTTTGTGGCTCTCAATTAATAAGGAGAAATTATTCCTCTAATGGTACAAAGAAATAATTGAGAAGTTAAAATTTCACACAGAATCATGGAGTGATGTTAGAATGAAGAGGACCTTAGGAGTTATATCTACCCTAGTCAATCCGATCCATAAATTCCCTCTATAACATCCCCAGTCAGTGAGTGCTTGTCCAGCCCTGAGACTGCTTGTAACTCTAGGAAGGTGTCCATTCTACCGGTAGGTCTAATTATTACGGCATTCTTATTTCAGTGTAAATACCTTCTACCCCATTAGCCCTAACTTCTGCCCTCTATGCGTAAATCTGTTGCCTTTCCTACATTACAGCCCTAAAGAACATCGAACATACTGCCTTTCCTTAGTCTCCTCTTTACTGGGATAAACACCTGGATTCCTTATGAGATATTTTTGTCATCTTATTCTCTCAACCATTCTCCTCTGCTTAAATTCTAGTTTGTACAGGTTGCCTGGACATATGGGCCCCAAAACTGAACACAGCAGTCTGGGTACCACAGCTTCCCCTGTTCTGTATGTTACTCTTCATTTGAGTGCAGTCCAAGATTGTATTTACTTTCCTGTGGTCCCATATTATTATCATTATTAATTTTGTGGTCATATTGTCTCCCTTTAGTCTTTTTGGTTTTCTTGCTTTTTTAATAACATAGTTATCAAGTTAAATTACACTCATATCATGTACTTCTATGGTTAATTTTTAAAGCTAAGAATAGGACTTTACTTATTCCTCTTAGATTTTATCTTGTTAGATTTGACTCATTGTTCCAGACATTTGAGAATTTTCCAGATATTAACAATGATATTTTGTATATTATAATTCCTTCTGTCCTTCACTTCAAAGCAGTAAGTTTAGGTCAGATAAACTTCAAAAGCTACAGTTTTGCTACTGTTGAAAGATTTATCAACTTTGCTTCTCCTATATCTCATCAGGTACAAAGTCCTATGCATTTTGCCCACTGAAAATATTTTAAATCCCTCCATTACTCTACCATATTATTCTATCATCTCTCACTTAAATAATCATAATAGGCTCCAACTGGCCTCTCAGCTTCCCCATTTTTCTGCACTCCAGTCTATCACCATATTGATCTGCCTACAAGACAACGGCACATCAAAAACCAAAGATTTCATTCAAAAACTAATGACCCTCTAGACCTATTTCATTAGTATTTCTGGGTTTGAGTCTCAGGCATCTACAACTTTAAAAAAGGTTTCTGCTTGTGTCAGAGCCTCCTGATCTTTCAAGATTAACAGACTATGCATCTTGGCAGGTCTGCTATGAATATATGGAAAATAATTTTGTCAAAGATTTAGATTCCTTTCAATTACCATATGAGAAACTTCAGTTGTCTTGGGGTTGGAGGACCTAAGGGCCAAAAGGAAATGAAGGGAAAGGAGAAAGGAACTGACATTTGTCGTACTTGATACCTATTCAGTACTAAGCACTGTGCTAGGCCTTCATGACCATTGTCCCATTTAATTCTTAAAATAACCCCAAGGTGAAAATATTGTGACTATTTTTAAAAAATATTTATTTATTTGTTTATTACCCAATTCTGTTACCTCTATATATTGTCACTATTTTAGAGATAGACCAAAGCATAGATTTTTGATCCAAATGGACCCAGAGTCATAAATTGGTAGACAGGAATTAAACTTAGGTCTGCCTGACTCCTATCTACATGATCTACAGATTAATAAAAATAAAAATTTCTTCAGCAAAGGGAAAATATTCCATCTAGTGTGGACATATAAAATAGTAAATCTATTCATATTCAAAGTATTCTTTTAGGCTTCTTAATCAAAGATCACATCTTTATGAGAATTGAAAATCTATGCTATAGTAGAAAGAACATTTTATGATACAGTCAGGAGATAGGATACTAGTCCTACAAATGCCACTGATTGCTGTGGTAGGCCTTGGTAATTGTTCCCATTCACTGTCTATTCCCTTCCTTCTTTAGAACCTCCAAACTGTAGTTAAGTAAATACATGGCTGCCCAGAATAAATACATTTCCCAGCCTTCCTTGCAGCTATGAGACTCTGTTTTGGCCAAAGGGCCAAAGGCAGAATGCAGGGCCTTCAGCGGGAAAAGGTGCCTCTGTTCTTGGTCCACTGGAATACAGGGGCAGTCGCCTCCCACACCCGTGGCAGCCATGTGCTGAGCCTGGCAGTGGAGAGAGCAGGAGACTGCTCCTGCCTGCCATCATCCTGGACCTTCTCTTTTCTCCAGTGAGAGAGAAATAAACATTGTTATGCTTAATCACTGTTACTTTCTATTTTCTGTCACTCCAGCTGAACCTAATCCTAACTAACACATTTACTTTGTGATGTGTCACTTTACTCCCCTTTTCTGTGCCTCAGTTTTTATATTTTTGTATCAAAGAGGTTGGACTAGATGATGCCCACCTAAGATCCATTTCAGGCCTCCCCTTCTCTAAGGGCTTCATAAGGAAAAGACTCCGATGAGAAAAATATTTCAAACAACCTCCTCGCTCCAGCATCTTGGCATGCTACCCTAATGATGACTGGCCTCTGGAATACAGTAAGTGCTACATCAGTATCAGTGGAGCCACTGCAGAGAGGAACCGCATTCCACATGATGCGTCGGTGTAAACAGCTGAAAGCAATTGCCTATCAATGGAGCCAGCGTTAGCTCAGCCCCACCTGGAAACACATGAGACAAGGTTTGAGGCTTTGACAGTTCCCACAAGTATCAGCCCAGAGCTTGTTCTGCCTGTATCACCCCATGGTTGGTACATATGTATGAATGAGATAAGATCATATATCTCAATTGACTATTGTAACTACATCCAAGGAACTTCATTGGATGAAGCATAACACTTTATCATTTAGGATCATAAACATTTATAACTTTTTTTTGCAAAAACTCAGGGCCAGGACAAGGCCATGGCAAGCAACACACACAGGGAGCAACACGTAGGAGGTGCACACTGTCAGGGTCTTGCAAGTGCCCAAGAAGGAGTCTCTCCTTAATGTGGTTCCCCAGAAGCCTCACTTCCCTTATCCTGGTCTTGTCTCTGCTTCATGTTTTATATTAATTTTTCCCCTAAAGAAATTCTGCATAATAGCTATCATTTATTTCAAATCTGCATTCTAATATTTCCCATTTATTTCACATCGACTGAACTAAGAAAGGCCTGTTTTCACTTTTCCAATTGTCTACTATCATTTAAACCCACCCTAGGGATTTCAAACATCCCCATTTCCTTACTTGTTTCCCTGGATTCAAGAACAGATATTTGCCTAACAACTTGTTAGAGTTTATGATAAAGTGTGAGAGACATCGAAAAACAATTTTACAAGTGCTCGGTTCACAATGATAACCTTTCTTATTTTAGCATGATATTTTTCTAACCAACTATGTCACTGACCTACAAATATATTTTCAACAGTCTTACTCATATTTTTCAAAGCCTTGAACTACAAAGGTCCACACTGAATATTCTGCCATCTTTACAAAGCCCTGTCTCTTGCTGGGTTTCTGACTATATGGGAATCCTACCCACTTATCCAAAATAACAACACTGGAGTCTTCTTTGACTTCTCCATCTCACTCACCCCCAACACAAATAAAAAATCAGTAAATCCATCCTGGCCCTCCTCTCAATCCTCATGGCTTTTACCCTAGCTCAGGTTCTCATCATTCCTGACAGTACAACTGCAACATCATCATCAGTGATCTTTCTGACATCAGGTTTGCTTTGCCCCAGGAATCTCATGCTCAAACACAAGAACCAGAAAGGCAGATGGCAGAATGCATGCTCCAAGTCAAAGTGGAAGATGCTTCTCAGCAATAGCTGACTCTTGCCAGGCAAAACTTGTGAACTCTAATTTTTACAGAAGCTGGAAACCTAGATTTTTATTTTAATTCTCCCAAATTTTAAATGTTTGCAACTAGTTTAAAATTTTTTCAAAATTTTTTTGAATATACAACTGGATACACCTGCAGTCATCTGGCCTGAGAGCAGCCAGTGTGTGACCTCTGTCCTATTCTAGCTGGTCACCTTTGCTACTCTGCCAGAGCATATTTCTAAAACACAGACAGGATCATATCTCTTTCTTGCCTATAAACAGATCCCCCTTTGCCTATAGGAGAAATCCAACTTTTTAGCATAGTAAGAACTTTTCATAACTTTGACCTACACTTTGTGTGCCCCACATTCCAGCCAAATCAGATTACTTGCAGTTCTCTGACCATATCCTACACTTGGTCCTCCTTGGCACCTTTCCTCATATTACTCTGGTTCTCACTTATATCTCTGACTGAACGACTCCAGACTCCAATCATACATGCCCTCTTCTCTGAAGCCTTCCCTGAATTAGTCCCTTTCAGGGAGAACTGGTTAATCCTTCTTTCTTCACCCATAAAACTTTTGCAGGTATACTCTGTGGCATGCATTACACTGTGTTCCAGCTTTGTGTACATGTTTGTCTCCACTGTATCTTGAGACGGGACCAAGACTTCCTCATCTTTTGCCTCCTCTACTTAGCACAGTGTCTGGCATGAACAGTAGGTGCACAATGCGTGTTCCTTGACTAATGAGTGACTAAATAAAGCATGAATGCAAAGAGTTAATTTTGTTGAAGTTAAGTGCGAATCCTCATCTGGTTTAGGGGAGACTAGACTTCACAGGGGAAAGGAGGCTCAGAAGACAAAGGGGAAGTCTAGAAGTCTGGGCAGTAATTATAAGTGTTTTCCTTATCTGAGCTAAGCAACAATAATAAACACTTTGTAGTCATGTAGCAGCTTTCTCAGGTGAGCTCTCAGTCCCTGGCAGATATGATCTCCTTCACCTTGTTTGTGAACCAACTTGCCCCAAGGTCACAGAGTCAGCCTTTGGAAGCAACAACAGACCTAAGAGCTCCCAATTCCCATGTCTGTGCTAGGAGTTCCAGAGCATACAGTTTCCATCAACAGCATTCTCCTTGTCAAGGGTACACAGCATATACACCGGAGGAGATTTAGGAAAGAAACTGGCTGAGACTTGTTTAGATATGCTTCTCACTCACTCACATTCCATCAAGGAAAACAAATCACAGACACCCTAAACAGTTACCTGAAGAGAGGCCCATTCTAAAATTCTAGACAAATAATGTGTCTCCTGCAAGTGAAAATTCACTTTGTTGTGTGCAGTTTTTGGTAACTCAATAATCTTCCCTTAAGCCCACTGAATTTGGAATCGCTTTCAAACCCTTTACCCAGCCCTCAACCCCACCTTCCAGTGACAGGGGCCTGGAGCAGGTTTCCAGCTTCTGGGGCTGTCTGACCCTGGGGCTGTCTGAGCCTCTGCTGCAGAATCCTTAGACACAGCTCCCCTACAAAGGCCACTTCCTTGCACTGTAGTACTGTGGTCACCTAATAAACATCCTAATTATGCCCCTCTGGGTCCTTCACTGGAAAGCGACAGGTACCAGGGCTTTAAAGTACGTTTTTCTGGATATAATCACAATTTGGTAAAATATAAGGCAATATTGAAAGGTCTCAGGGCCTGTGAGCGTGAAAATGAAGTTCAGAGTTAAAGTTAAGAGTTTAAAGCTTTGAGCTTCAGTAAATATTAGAGGGACTAATTTTGATGTTATAATGAGAAGCAGCAGAAATGACAACTCCTAATTAGTACATTTATTGGTTCATACCTTATGTGTCATGAATTTTATATGTATTATCTAAGATCCTCAATACAGCCTTAAAAATAGACATTATTATTCCCAATTTATTGATAAAATGACTAAAGCTAAAAGAGGTTAAGGGATCTACCCAGTGATATTCAACTGGAACATAGCTAGGCCAATATTAAAATCTCAGTCTTTCTGAGTTCTTAAGTCCATGTTCTTTCCACTCCACTCCACAGCAAAGAATGTGTCAAAAAAGATGGACAATAAAAATGGTGGACACTTCCTAAATCCATTTTTACTTAGAGATGGAATTTTGAATTTTTCACTAATATATGGGTAAATATGCTAACCTCTAAATTCCCTTGGTATCCAAAAAAACTATTGTGTATTATTGACTTAAGCTAGAAAAATATTCTTCACTGTTCAAATCCCCCCAGTTTTTTTTTTTTTGTTTGTTTGTTTTTATGCTAGGGACAGATATTTTGCTTCTTAAAGTAAAATAATGTTACAAAGTTTATCTTTAAAATAAAAAAAGTCTATAGAAAGCATTTCACATAGGGGGAGAAATTGTGTTTCAAAGACATTTTCTCCATGTATTGTGAAGAGAAGGATAGAAAGTATTAAATAAGTTTAGTCCTAAAGTAAAAGAGACATTGTCAAATGAACAATATTAACCAAGGACCAGCTGAAATATAGGTATGCCAGCACTTTATCTAGTGCCTCAACTCAGGTCATATAACTTCTATTACAAATCAGAAGGAAAGAAAATAAGCCAATAGTTTAGATGGTACCATGAAAAATGATGGTTAAACAAGGGAGTGAGACAGAAAGAAGAAATCCATAATGTAGTTTTGAAGTATGAGAAAAGGTATGATAAAGTATGGTATCTATGGTTATCTTTGCAAATTAATAATATCCAAAGAACTTGAGAAACTATAGAATTTTAAGGACTGACACTTTTTAGGGAAATCATCTTAGAGCAAGCTCTTTAGACAACATTTCTTCTCTAGGCTCCAAGTCCAGAAAAAGGAAGTGTAGAGTCTGGGAGAGGAAGAAGGACCAGACATATTGTAAATAATTTAATGCCTTGGGTACTTCCTCACAGAAATGCAAAAGAGAGGGATTGCAGGAGCAACTGAGAAGAATGAAGTATCGAAAGCCCCGAGGAGGGATTCTGGAAGGACCACAGGATGCCAGAGATGAAAAAGCTCAGTGTCCGGTCCAACCAGACCATTTTACTGATGAAGAAACTGAGGCCTAATGACCAAGTAGCAGTTATGCTGTCAAGCCAAGGCAGAGCTGCCATTGAACTTGGGTGTCTTGACTCTTGGGCCAGTGCTTTTCCTACTTGCACACAACACTCGCAGAAACAGTGAACAGTGGAGGAGCAAATGACTCCTAGGAGAAGCAAAAGTATATGCCTAATAGTCCAGGCTGGGGTGAGGGCCCTCAAATACCCTGAGCCCTTGGTACTGACAGAAGATGGATTTGACCCAAAGATTCAGTACATGTATTTCCATGTTTTTTGCTTATATAAATTCATGATAAAATAAAAATGAGAAGAATGGATAAATTAATTGTGGTATATTTGTAGAATATGGTATAATTCATGGAATACTCACCAACAAAAAGGAACAAACTGCTGATACAAGAACAGAAATGAATGGATGAATCTCAAAAAACTTCACATTAAATAAAGAATTCATATAAAAAATAAATACAGTATGACTCCACTTATTTGAATTAAAACGACAGTAATAATTTATGGTGACAGAGGTCAGAAAATTGTTGCCTCATGAGAGAACTTTCTGGAGTGATATTAACATATACAATTGCCAAATCTCACTAAATTGAATATTTATGATCTGAGTATTTTCTTACATGTAAGTTATGCCTCAATTAAAAATGAGAAAAATGCAAGAAGAAAACAATGATATTAAAAGTAATATTGTAAAGAGACATATTGTTGTAATATATCAACATATAAATAAATACAAAATAAATAAATACAAATAGAAAAAAACATTAATTCTGTAGCCCATTTAACAAATATAAATATCCTAGCTAGGAAACGTTTTAATTCTCTAAGTGCAAACAAATGAAAATTTTGCTTTTTTTTTTTTTAAAGATGGACATCATTATAAAGGTATGATCTATTTCTCTCCCACTTCAAATACCTCCTATTCATAACTTAAATTTTTTTTTTTTTTTTTTTTTTTTGAGACAGAGTGTTGCTTTGTTGCCCTGGCTAGAGTGAGTGCCATGGCGTCAGCCTAGCTCACAGCAACCTCAAACTCCTGGGCTCAAGCAATCCTACTGCCTCAGCCTCTCGAGTAGCTGGGACTACAGGCATGCGCCACCATGCCTGGCTAATTTTTTCTATATATATTTTAGTTGGCCAGATAATTTCTTTCTATTTTTAGTAGAGACGGGGTCTCGCTCTTGCTGAGGCTGGTCTCGAACTCCTGACCTTGAGCGATCCACCCGCCTCGGCCTCCCAGAGTGCTAGGATTACAGGTGTGAGCCACTGCGCCTGCCCTATAACTTAAACTTTTTTATAATGAAATCTGCAGCTCTTTTGATTAACTCCTTACATAGAAAAGTTTAAGGTACAATTTCAGAGGAGGAAGGGATATCTGAAGTCATCTGGTTCAAACACATAACTGGGTAGTGGAGAAAACAGATTCAGAAAGGGCAGGTGACTTTACCAGAAGAGACGGAGTAGAATTTAGTTTTCTAAGTTTTCAGGATGAGCTCTTTTCACTGCATCACACTGTCCCCTGGCCTTGAGAGATGCCTTAAACTTAATCCACCTTCAGACATGAAACTTCCTAAAGCACTATGACCAAGAATACCAAGGGCAGAGAGGTACAAATTATAGAGATTGTTTTTCTAATGTCTTCTAATGTCTTCCATGTGGCTTACATAAAGACTTCACAAAGATTGTGACTCATGAACACATCTTATTGATAGGCTGGTCTTAATGAAGGGCCTCCAGTGTAACTATAGCCCTGGTGCTCTTTCAATTCTCCTGCCACGGCCAGACACAGTCTGATGACACACAGCCCACAGCAACCGCCGCTTTGGGTCTTGAGAGAAAGGAAAGCAAGTTCCAAGCAAAGAACCATTTTCCCAAGTGGTTTGGATGCCTGCCACATCAGATGGCTGCACCTTTCGCGCAAACCGAGCCTGAGCTTGCTCTGGAGGCCAGGGAGCCAGAAATAAGGCTGGAAGTGGAAAAGAATGTTGCTGGATTTCAGAATAGGCTGGGATAGTAGTAGTGGCTCATGCAATTTCATATCACAGGCAAGTCACTTCACCAGTTGTTTCTTCATCTATAAAATGAGGATAATAATGTCCGTTTGTGGGATTGAAAGAACTAAATAAGCTGGTGGAAGCCAAGGTCCAGCCCTCTACCAATGCACAGGATGCACCATTATAAGGGACGGTGTAATACCTTCTCTTAGCCTTGGGAATGTCAATATGGTTCCTTTCACATTTTCAACATCTGGTCCTTTAGGTCTAGGAGGAAGATGTGGCTGTATGTAGGTATACATAGCTTCCAGTGAACCCAACCCTTTCTCAAGTTTCCTCAATGGAAAAGGGATACAACAAAGATCTGAACATGTCACTCCCTGCCCCTATCAATAGCTAGAAAAAGGAAGAAGGAAATCTTGGATTCTTAGAATATGAGGGAACAGGAAAACAGGAGTCTGGAAAAAACTGTCTCCTCAGTGATAAACCTTTGTGTCTTCGAGTATTCTAGAAAGTAGGACTGGAATAATAACATTTACCCTAAATAACTTGATTGGTGAATTTTTACATCTGACATGGAAAGCAGCAATTTATAATTTACTATTTGGGGCTAGTGAAACTAAACTTCAGAAAAGTTAAGTAATTTACTGTGCATAGGCTGTATAACATTTAAGTGGTCAAGCTGACTTTTGTATTCTGGTCTATCTAACTCAATCCTTTGGTCCACTCCTGCTCCCCACCACCTTGCTGTTTACTCAGATAAACAACTCTTGTTCAGATGTGTTAGCTCAGTCTTGCAGTGATTACCACATTTACTGCTAGTCCTAGAAGTGATGTGCAAAATGTTTGCTGAAGCCTTGAGGGGCTCTAACTATAGAATAAACATCAGTTATCCTTGTTGACATCATAAGGGAGCTGTGAGCCTTGAAATCTAACCTAGGGTAACAACTGACGCTTGCAGTGAGCTTTTAGATATTTAGATAAGACTCTATTAAAGCACCAATAAAAATGTTTCCCTGTTTATACACCAGACTGTAGGCCAGTTTCAGAGTTTAAAGTGGCGTTGTATAGCTTAAATGCCTTTCCCTACTTGTAGGTACAGTCGAGGTTCTCTCTTTCCTGGAGAATTTTAGGTAAAAGACACTTTCTTTGGTGATTCTCTTTAAGTTGTAAGAAGACAGCAGTGTGGAAGATACCACTACAAATTTTCAAATGGGAAATGAAAACCACTAGCATGAAATGGAGCTGCTTCTATCCGAAGGCTGTATATTTTCAGGAAGCAAAGTTTGTTCTAGAGTATTCTGAAAGAAAGAGGAGACACTGAAGAGCCAGAAGCTGTATGCGCCAAGCCTTTTTAAATGACTCTGATTACGTCAAATGTTCAGGGCCACCGTAGCCTTCATGAAAAGAACTTGGGTTTAGGAGTTTCAAAATGTACACATGAATCCTTCCATTTGGAAGCTAACTTACGTCTGTAGTTCTTTATCCTCCTAAAATCTCTTTTTTCACTTATAAAACATAGATCACAATACATCTGAGAAACAGTAATAGTGTAATAGAATGATAAAGTAAAAAATAGAACATTTACTACAGTAATAGAAAATATTAAATAATATTATCAATAATAGAATGATAAAATAACAAAGTACTTCATAAGCCCTAAAATGCTAAGCAAATATTAGCCAGCATTTGGATATTGTTATTAATCGGAAGCTACCTGACCAAAGAAGACTCGGAATAGGAACCACGAGACACGGCATTTTTATAATACAAATTTGCATATGTCAAGCTGGCATGCAGCAATCTATGGCCCAAAGCTGTTCCACACTTTTCCACACTAGACAGAGAGAGACAGACTTCCAGGGCTCCTGAACTGCCTAAAACTAAAAAGCACACACTGCCAGGATTCTGATGCAGACTCTATAAACTAAACAAAACAAAACACAACAACAAAAAAAACAAAGCAAGGGCTCTCTTCATTTCATTACCGTTCTGCCTTTCTTGACTCTCGGGCAATGACCCTTTATATTTCTTAATTCTTCCTTGTTAAGTTTCCTTTTCTCAAAGTTATGATGATATTTAGAAGGATCTCAAAGGTGGAAAGGATTCTGGAAAGCAGGGCTTCAGGCTTAGAAAAAGCAAATGATGGCTTTAATACATAGTCACTGGCCATCAAACTTGAAATAGGGGCAATTTCAAGATTTATATGAAAAGATATAAACAAGGTCAGCAGAATAGACTGAATTTCTCAGTTGGTGATAAGGGTGACTATCGTTCTTTTCCCCTGATCAAAAGCAATCCCAATTTAGCTATGAACCCAAAGGACAAAGGTCTGGCCTGTCAATACGAATAGCAATATTGGACATTAAGAAGAAAATCCAGATTTCTCCTTAACTCTTCTCTATCCCTAGAACAGTCTAGGAAGAGTAAAAAACAGAGCAATGTTACATTTTTATGAAAAAAAAATATTGGGAATATACACACACCATTTTGATTAAGGACAGCTCATACCCCTGATTCATTCACTAACAATAATGAAGCAAATATGTCAGCTTCCTCATGTGTAAATGATAAGGATTTAGATAGGGTGTCTAAAAGCCCATGTAGCTCTGATAGTTTAGGATTTTATGCTGCATGAACACAAAGTTAGGCAACCAAGCATGGCCACGAAACCCCGGAACTGAGTCTCATGGACCCAATGTTATGGGTGAGATGATGTTGAAAATATTAACTCTGTACTTGGAAATATTTCAATTTCTGTTTATTTGGGCTCTACTGACTGGAAGTAACATAAAACATTGATGGAGTATTAAAAAGTGATAATAAATATGTACCAATTAAACATGTTATAAAAAAACCTGGGTGGTGCATCTAATAGAATAAAGCAGCCCATGGAATCAAACTGGAAAATTCACCCATGCATTCATTCATGCATTGAGCCTCTATTGTGTGCAGAGCATAATTAAAGCCCTGCAGGGACAGAGTGAAGAATCAGACCATGGGTGCTACCCTTGGCAAGTTGCTCACACAGAAACAATAAGAGGGAACTCCATTGGAAAGCTGACAAAACTGAAAAGTCATAGAGCACCAAATGCTTATTATATAAGGCTAGGGCAAATTGACAGCCTAAGACCGGCATCAGTTATTGCTATATAAATGTGAACACACAGGAATGCTTCATGTATGCCTACCTCCAAGCCTGTAGACTAAAGAGAATAATCTTTTATTTTATGCTTAAAGAGACAACATCAAAGAGTTTGAGGCTCAAGACGTGAGGAAGCCAAAGCTCGCACAAAGAGACATCAAAACAGTAGGCTGGCAGTAGATACATTTTTCTTTACTGTCTTCTTCTTTAAAGAAAATTAAAATAAACATTTTCAGGAGTTTTGAAAAACCTAACGTGATCTTGCAGTTCTGGACAGAAGCAGTATATAACATTTATCTGAAATAAAAGGCAAAATTGCCTGAAAGCATTTGTTCTAAATCCAGGCTGACAGGTGTTTAGAAGATATATAATAAAGCCCTGGCTTCCTCACCAAAAATACAAAGAATTACACAGGAACAAGATGTACATCTGAGACAATTATAATGGCTTCCCTTCAGTATGAACTACTGTGTCTTTGCCTATGAAGAGTGGGCAGAAGGCTCGTCGTTGATTCAAGAACTGCTACCTTATTTGTGAATACCTTCCCTGTTATGTAAGCATGGGCACAGCCACCCTGCCCACCCATCCATCCGTGGATATCGAGGCGGAGCCTTTTCTCTCTGTAGGGAAGGTTCTTTCTTGTGTCCACTAAAGGCCCCTGGATGCCATCCTGTGGCAGCCCTAACATGTGTCTTGCCCTAGTTCTCACTTTCCCCATAGCATATTCTTTAATAGTGTCAGAACCATGTGAATAATTATTTTATCCAACACTGGATTAAGTTTACCTCCTTGTGGGCTAGTTTAAGGATGCAAATAATTGGTATATGTGTCTGTGATCAAGTGAGAACAAGCAGTAAGGAAAATATACTAAACCGGGAGTTAGTGCTATTGTCACAAACTCTTTCTAGGACATTGGTGAGGCAGGTCCTCTTCTCAGGGCTCCTTCACCTCATCTGTGAAATGGGAAGGCTACATGAATTCTGCCGTGGTATATGAACTGTAATACTCATTCGTTTCTGAACCACAGGGACACAATCCATCTGTACATCGGCACTGCGGACATGGATTTTCCCTGATTATCTAAATCCTCGTACTTAGTATCTCAGATGCTATGATAAGATCTAGGATTGCATTATCTGGTCCATAGAAAATGGAACCTAAGAACATTAATTAATTTAGAAAATAAACAGTTAAGGAACATCAGCTTTCTTCAAGGCCATGTGCTAGGCATTGGGGTTATAACGATGAATAAGACAAACAGGTTCTTTGCATTGCAAGAGCTCACCACCTAGTGGGGGAAACTGAGGAACTGAATGGCTAGTTTCCAGTGGTATATTGTGGTTGGGTGGAGAAAAACATCAAAGACAAGGAAGTAGGTAACTTCCTTGGTGGGGAAGGCTGGTAGCACCACGTATGAACCACTGAGATAGTCAGCCAAGGGAATTTCAAGGAATCAGGCTCAAAAACACTAGCATTCAAATTAGCACTGGACCTCAGGCCTAGATTAGAAAACTAAAACCAAAACCAAACAAAAACCGAAAAACCCAAAACAAACCACAAACAAATCTTGGAATCATGGACAAAAACTAGGTTTGATGGAAAACGAAGATGTAAAATGCAGCACTGACGGCACATTTCTGTATGTTTCTGCCACTCGATAATCAAAACAACATGTATTATCATGATGGCAAGAAAACAGCGTATGTACAGAGAAAGGTAAAAACTCAGACCAAAGATAAAAAAGAAAATTGTGGAACAATTTTCCCACAGAGACAGCTTACAGAGGTTATAGAGACAGCTGGCTGACTGTGAAAATTTTCTAACCTAAGTTTTTAAAAGGAGGGGTTTATGGAGGGTTTTTGGTTTAATAATGGGATCTTGGTCTTGATCTTTCTGAATAATGCAAAATAAACCTACAATAAAATAGGGATAGTTTTAATAGTGATGTGGGTGGTATAATATAAACAGATATATAAAATACACCCTGAAAAATACATGCATGAAAATATTACATATTTTTCTCTTCAAAATGAGGTGAATTGAAAACATATAAATAGTCTATGCTAAAAGAATTAACAGTGACTTGCTCGAACATTCTTGAATGGATAGATTAAACATCCTTATAATTTCTTGGGCTGTTGGGAATTAATTTAATTCTTGGTGGTTGGTGATGGCAGGAAGAAATCTAAAGAAAATAAACGAATTTGGGGCTGACTGAGAGTGCAAAGTGGCTGCATTTGTAAGTGAAGACATTTTACTTAGCGAAATCTTAAACTGCCAAGGTTCCTATGGCCCTTCAAGAACAGAGAAACATGTCCAAACCAGTTTTGCCTGCAGACAGAGGGACGCTAATTGCTTTACCCAGATTCTCTTAAACCTTCTTGCAGGGAGAAGCATAAAAATAGCCAAGGATATACACTGCCTCTAGGATCCAACCCTCCACCTGCAGAACGAAATTCAAGTTTCAACTCTGTCTCACTGCCACAGGTTTGCTTTGGTGCCTAATTAGCAACTAAGTTTGCTGACAACATAACTGGCTCTAAGGGCTTCTTGTTCCTACCAAACAAAACAAAAAACAAATTCCTGAAGCAAGACCTGAAATGCACTGCTGGGAATTCAGAATCAGTGATGCAATTCCAAACCGGGGCTGGTCTCCTCCTTATCTTTGCATCGGCAGCTTCCCTGGAGAGCCTGTCTCCATCAGTGTGGACCGGCTTTGACAAATATTTACGGATGAATGACTATTATTTTAATAATAATAATCATTTGCAATCACTTGCTGATTTACAGCCAACACACACATTCATAGACACTATCTCACTTGATTGTCACAACTCTGTGAGGAAAGTATGCAGAGCAGGGCTCATTAAGTTATCTAACTGGGTGAGAGTTTACATTGCTGCCAAGTGGTGAAACCAGGAGCAAAAGATCCAGTGTTATGGACCTGCCACATGCATTCCCTTCCAGTCCTCTTTTAATGAAGGAGGCAGACTCACAACTGTTAGAAAGCCACTTGGGATGGTCCAGGGCCAAGAGAACCAGGAACCCTTCACCAGCTACCTGGGAATCTGTGGTATGTCCTCGGCTGCTCTGAAAAGTAGAATTGAACTTGACACATGCAAGCCTGTTTAACATAAAAATGGACTGCCCTGTGAAATGGTAGCTCCCTGCCACTGAGGATGGTTAAGTACAGTCCTGATAACCATCTACTTGGAAAACTGTATAGGGGACTTCTTTATTAGGTGGAAGGCTTTTCTAAATAGTATCTGTTTAGAAAACAGTAAAGCTTTTGATTGCTGCCTAACAATCTTTGTAGCTTAAAACAACACACTTTTATTATCTCATACTTTCTAAGAGTCCGGGCATTACTTAGCTGGATCCTCTACTCAGAGACTTGCAGGCTGAAATCAAGGTGATGGTTGAGATGCATTCTCATCTGGAGGATTTACTGGGGAAGAATCTGTTTCCAAGCTCACTCAGATGGCTGGTAGAACTCATTTCCTTGTATGTGACTCAGGGCCCTAACTTTTTGTTGGCTGTCAGGTGGAGGTTGTCCTTAGGTTCTAGGGGTTGCTCACAGTTCCTTGTCTTATGAGCTTCTCCTTCATGGCCACTTCCTTTCTCAAGCTTTCAAGGAGAGTCTCTCTTTCTAGTTTGCTGAGATGAACCCTTATATAACATAATGTAATCATGGCAAGTCATACCCTAATACATTTGCGGTCTTCTATTGATTAGAAGAAGTTGCAGGCCCACTTGCACACCAGGAGAGGGGATCACACAAAGGTATGAAATCAGAGGTGGGACTCATTAGAGGTCACCCTAGAGCCTGTCCTCCACAAGTATCTACATATAAAATTTAAAGTCCTTTCCAACTTGCCCTTCTGATCTCTCAGAAAAAATACTACACCTTTCCACGTACTGGAGCCTCATCAAAATCTAGGAGACACATATTTAGCAACAACTTAAGGAGATCCTCCTCTAATTGTTCTGAGGCAGTAACGCACATTCAGTTAGTGGAGCATAACGGAATGATGACAGAGAACTCTCAGCATCCACCCACAATTACTTTTCTAATTCAGGCCATAGATCTTTGCTGCATATATTACTTAATTTCATTTTCCATAAGTCTATTGAACATCTATTACAAAATATAAAACACTATAAGATTGAGATTTCACAAAAATCTCTGTACAATTTCAATAGTTCCAAGTCCCAAAGGATAATTTGTAAAGCAATGGTTGGCTCAACAACAATCCAGGATAACCACAGAATGTGAATGGGTTTCTGCAGCTCACAGTAAACTCAACCCGTAATGCTGAGCTTCTTACCATATATAATAATAAGACAAATCTACATGCCAATTTTTAGCATCACTGAGTTTTACAGGTAGATGTAGAGACCTCTGGGGTTTGCTCAGTGTATAAAAAGTTGCCCAGAAACATAACCTTTTTCACTGCTTTCCAAGTATGTTTGTTTGTTGGGGGGTGTTCTGTTTTTCAAAAATAACATTTAGATGCCAAAGGTTGTGCATATTCTTTTTTCAGCCTATAAGTTTCAATCATTAAAAATGAGTTCTTGAATTCCATATTCTTTACAATCAGTGTAAAACCTTACTCCTGCTTGAACATTCTAAAGAGCTTTTGGTTTGCGGTGTGTGTGGAAATTACATACAATGTCCATTTCCATCCTTCACACAGGGAAGCCATCAGCCATTATATTTTCACAGAGCTCATTTCATACCCTGCACATTTATGCATGACGACTTATACTTTCTGAACTTTCTCAATATATCTTTTAATCGTCAAATTGTTCCTGTGAGTCAGGGAGGGCAAGAGTTACTTTATTTCACAGAAGTGAAAATTGAGGCTTTACGGCACTTTTCAGGTTCATATGGTGAGTAAATAGCAAAGCTTGGGTGAGAATTTGGGTCATCCAGCTGCCAAACATGAATTTTTTTCAAACCCAGTACATATATTTCTTTAGATAATAGGATTTCAGGTACCATCTGTCATCTTTAGTCACATACCCTTGGATTTTTCATTTTACCTCTCTTGAGCTTCTGTTTCCTTACTAGTAACATGCAGCTGGTAATTTCTGAAGTTTGTATCTTACACAGTGGTTGTAAATATCAAATGAGAAAATGTATGAAATGGGGTCTTCAACTGGAAAGTTGAAGACAACTGCTAAACAGTTGTATAAGAGTATTATTATTAGGGATATGCAGCATGTATAGGGGTTTTGAGAGGGGAGTGGGTGACTCCCACTGGACAGAAATGGGTAAAATTGTGTGAAAGTGGAACAAGGCTCCAGGAACTGGCTGAATCTACAGTAAAATGATCTGTGAAAAGCTTCCATAAAGGGACAGAGGGGTGAGCACGTCAGTGGGACAAGGACCATTAGTTTGGTATTCTGTAAGACGCTGGAAGGTATGGTGATTGGAAGGTGGGGATAGGAGGTGGAGAGAATGTAGTGCTTCTTTAGATGTGATACAAGAATGATAGGAATTAGAGAAGGTTTCTAAAATCTAATGTAAACATAAGATTACTATGCCTAGAAAAAGAGTAACCCATTTGTTTCACATTCAGCAAGCAAACAAAATCTTGTATGTGCTGGGCACTCTGGAGGATTCAGAGATAAACAAGATGTGGTCCTTGCCTTCAGAAGTTCACAGTCTAGTAGGACAGAGAGACAGACAACAATATAGACACTTTGAGAAGAATGGAATACTAGAGGCACAAAGTTAGATAATAATACTATTATATCCATAACATATATACACAATTGTGAATTGTGCTGCTACAATCATTTGAGTGCAGATGTCTTTATAAAATGTGGTATATGTATACCATGGAGTTCTACTCAGCCACAAAAAACAATGGTGATCTAGCACCTCTTGTATATCGTGTGGATAGAGCTGGAGCCCATTCTACTAAGTGAAGTATCACCAGAATGGAAAAACAAGCACCACATGTACTCACCATTAAATTGGTACTAACTGATCAACACTTATGTGTGCATATAGTAATAACATTCATCGGGTGTCAGGCAGGTGGGAGGGGGAGAGGGAATGGGCATATACACATGAAAGGGGTGTAGTGCACACCGTCTGGGGGATGGACACACTTGAAGCTCTGATTCAGGTGGGGAAAAGGCAATATATGTAACCTAAATATTTGTACCCCCATAATATGCTGAAATAAAAAATATATATACACACTATATATTACAAATAGTATAAAAAATATAACATATATTATTAAATAATAATAAAAACTAATAATCATTAAGTGTTTGTAGAGGACATGTCCTGTGTTTAGCATGTTACATTTATCATTTCATTGAATCCCTGCAACAACCCAAGGAGATAACCAGTTTCCCTTATGATTCCTGATGATCCTTGACATACAGATGAGGACACTGAGGCTCAGTGGGTTCTATTAACCTGCCCAGGTCACATGACCAGGAAGGATGGAGCTGGGGTTCTAATTCCAGCCCAGGCTGTCTGACTCGAGCTGAGACCCTTAGTCCCTTCTCCCCCAGCACTCCCTTTTCCCTTCTGGCTTATTTCTTTCCTAGCACATATTATCTACCAATATACTACATTACTTACCAGTTTTTTAATTTGTTTTCTCCCCACTAGGAAGCAAACTCCATAAGGGCAAGACAAGAATTTTTGTCTGTTTTATTCACTGCTGTATCCTCAACAACTAGAATGATGCCTAGGATATAGTATAAATAAATATTAAGAGATCACTTTATCCTATAGTGGGTCTCATCATTAGGCAGAAACGTGATCAGATGGAAATATTTAGAAGAGGGGTGAGATGCACCATAAAAAGGTAGACACAGAGGAAGGTATGAGAATGGAAAGTTATGTATATAAAGAAAGACCAAAAAGCAGGTGGTCGCGAAGCCGTTGGGAGGAGCAGGGGTTGTTTGTGGGTCAGTGAAGAGGATGATAAGAGATTTACAGTCCACATTCCAGCAGGCACTCAGCTCAGAACACACAGAAAGCTCTGAATTCACTCTCGTAATGCTCTGGTACATAGTTGGGGAAAGGAATCTTTCCCCCACCCTACCATTTGGCTCTTGCTCTCATCTCTTTCTACTACTGGGGTACAGGACTCCCAATGTTTTCCTCCTCTCTGCTCCTCTCCCTGTTGTGGGAATGCTGGCCAGCTTCAACTCCCAGTTCTTTTCATGCTGTCAATGACTTGCCAGTCTGAACTTGAGTCGCTAAGTCTTTTACCAAGGATGAAATGGAGTATTACTTATTGCCTCCCTTGGGTTTCTGATTCTGCTGTGTAGAATCACCACATGATGCAAATACTCATGTTTTCCTCTAAAGTTGTTATTTTGTCTGTGCTATTTATATTAACAGGAAAATAAATGTATGGGGTCATGTGCTGTGGGGTGGAAAACTGCCTTCCCAAAATCATGTGTCTGGGTAACAGTATGTGTATCTCACTATTATTCTAACCTTATTTCACAAGAATATGCTGGGTTGGTTGCCAGATCTGGGGTACAAGTCCTGGCTCTATTATTCATTCATTATGTGATCCGGGACAGTCACCTCTAAGTCTTAGTTTCATCATATGAAAATGAAGGTGGTCTGGGTAGGGAAGTAGCATCTAGATTGCTCTGAAGTTCTTTTTTTTTTTTTTTTAATTTCAGCTTATTATGGGGGTACAAAAGTTCAGGTTACATACGCTGCCCATGTACCGCCTATCCCCCCAAGTCAGAGCTCCAGGCGTGTCCATTCCCCAGACAGTGAGCATTGCACCCATCATGTAGGTATACACCCATCCCCTCCTCGCACCCCCCCCTCCCCAAGTCAGCACCTTCAAGTGTGACCATTTCCCAGACGGTGCGCAACGCACTCATCAAGTAGGTATACACACATCCCCTCCCCCCACCCCCACCTCAGTCTGATATCCAATTGGTATCATTCCCAAATGTGCATTTAGGTGATGATCAGGGAAACCAATTTTCTGGTGAGTACATGTGATGCTTGTTTTTCCATTCTTGGGATACTTCACTTAATATAATGAGTTCCAACTCTCTCCAGGAGAACCAAAGAGATGTCGTATCACTGTTATTTCTTATAGCTGAGTAATACTCCATGGTATACATATACCATAATTTACTAATCCAATCATGAATTGATGGGCATTTGGGTTGTTTCCACGTCTTTGCGATTATGAATTGTGCTGCTATAAACATTTGGGTACAGGTGTCTTTGTCATAGAATGACTTATGTTCCTTTGGGTAGATGCCCAATAATGGGATTGCTGGATCGAATGGTAGGTCTATTTGAATCTGTTTAAGGTATCTCCATAATGCTTTCCATAGGGGTTGCACTAGTTTGCAGTCCCACCAGCAGTGTATGAGTGTTCCTGTCTCTCCGCATCCACTTGCCAATTCTAATATTCCATTCCATTGATGTTAAAATGGTTCAAATCTCCTATATAATCAGTCTCTTTTCAGTATCTCCCAGTCAAGGTAACTGCTTATACCAGCATTCTACATGTGGTTTCTGCCATTTATTCATTCACCTTTTCAATAAGAATTCTTTAAACAGCTACAGTGTGTGAGGAAGTGCCCTAAGCCTAACCAAGGAGGGAGTGGGGAAGATAAAATAGGACCCTGCCATCATCATGGAATTTAACATCTAGTGGTACAGATGAGATATTCAACTAAATAACAACACAAGTTAGAAAGTGATCAAAAATGAATAAAGAGAGGTACAAAGATGAGAGTGGGGGTCCAGAGGAGAGGACTCTTAATTTCAGCCAAGATAATTAGGGCAATGCCTTTCAGAGGAAGAGTTACCTGAGTTGGGGCTTAAAGAATAGGACACATGCTATTCTGGTGGTAGTGGTGGTGGGTAGGCAATTCCAGGCAGAGACAAGGTGAGCAAAGACAGTAATGGGAAAACTTATGGCTAATGTGAAGGGAGTATGAAGGGAGTTAGAGGAAACAGAGTAACAAGTCAGACTAGGGAGGGCCTCGACTGTCAATCTGAGATATCTAGAGGTTACTTGCTAGATAATGCTATTCTGCATTGCACATTAAGCCACATTCCTCTTTGCATACAGTCTTCAGACTATTAAAATGTCTCTAAGATGTACTGACCATGTAGTAATAATAGAACTTTCCAGATGAGACCTTCAACTAATTACTGCTGAATGCTAACGGGACAAGAATCCACACTGAAGATTGCAATACATCTCCTATAAGTAAACCTGCAGAAAGCAGAGAGTATTTTGTTAGCCCCCCTACCCAAACCAAACATAAATTGGATCCATTTTCAAATGGCAAAAACTTTAGCACATAAGAAGGCAAAAAAGCTGCTCTTTCTCAAGAAGTAACCTGTCCACTGGAGAGTTTGCAAGTGTTTGTACGTCGTCTCTCCGGTTAACCCTCTGGCAGCTGCTCCTGAATCAAAATAAGTGTCAGGCTATAGAATACAAGCTGTACTCTACAGAGAGCAGCACATAAAGACCCAGGGGAGGGCAGGGTGAGGGGAGAGGCTGAGGGGGTGGAAAGAGGAAAAAAAGGCTAGGTATGATTATGTCACCAGGTATCCTTGGCAACCAGAAAACATCTTGTACATTCTGCTTGAGAGTTTGGCAGCACATGGAAAGAAAACGTGTCCTACTTTTGTCAACATCAACAGCATGGGAACAGGACATTTCTGCCTCAGTCAAGGTAAACGCAGACATTTCCAAGGCCCTTAAATCTTAAGCATCTGGCAAAAAAGAAAACATATTTTGAAGCTTGTGTCTGCATGTCTTTCTCAGGGTACCTGTGGCAAAGGTTTGCAAAGGTTTGCAAAGGAAGTAGTCAGCTAAAGATTGTGTGGACACAGGTTGGGCAGATAAGCCTTCTAGGTGCCCCTTGCATCTTCTAGGGCAAAGATATGAATTTCATTACTCTTTCTATCTCAGAGCCCTGCTGCCTGCCAGACTGAGGATGACAGCAATGTGTCTTCATTAGATTCATACTTCAGATACATGTGTTCTGTCTCTGGAGAGCATGAGCCACTTGGGTTAAGCCCTGTCCTTGTGGGATATTCACCCAACCCTTGAGTTGACTGTATGCTGCCTTTAGAACTAGTTCACCTCAATGCTCTGGAACCTTCACAGTGCCTCCTTCTGAACTTCTGCACTGTGAGAACTTCTTTCACCTCCACCCTCTGATACTGCCAGCTACACACGCATGTGCGCACACCCCCCCGCCCCCCCCACACAGAGAAAGGCCAGGACCGCTGCATCTATATAGAGACAAAGGCAGCATAGATGGTCATCACCCTAAGACTTTATCATAATGTAATTAAAAAACAATTATGACATTAATAATCAATACTAACTTTGGTATATGGTTTTATAGTTCACAAAGAACTTTCAAAGTCAGACAAGCACATGGAATGTGGTGGCGTAGCAAACCATAAGCAGAAGGGGAGAATGTTTTCTGCCCATTATGCAGCTGTTCCTGGTCACTTAAGATGAATTTCTGCTGATCTATAATAGCAGCATGACTCTCAGATGTCCCCTCATTCCTCATTCCCAGAAACACTCTCTCACCCTACTTTAGGATTCTAAAGCTCAGTATGTCATCATCACCTTGGGCTTTGATGGCTAAATTTATGAAAGAGACTGTGAGGTTTCACACTGGAACTTAGATGAAGCCAGATAAATGTCCCAGAGATGGCACTGGACATATGGTACTTAAAAACAATTCTGACAGAATTCAGAATAAGTGAGTCCACTGATTCCACATCTGTGGTGATGCCGCTGACATATTCAGCACAAAATAACCACTCCCTCATGCATGCCAGGTTGACGATCTTGCGTGTGGTCAAGGAGAGCCAGAGTTCTTTGAGGATTTTGCCCTGTTCCCAGTGGCTCACGGACAAACTAAAGAGATACCACCCAAACTCAGAGAGCAATTCCCAGACCTCTGAAAGGAGCTATCATTCTGGGTCAGTGCTGTCCAACAGAATTCTTTGCAATTATAGAATAGTTCTTCTGTACTGTCCAATACAGTAGCCTCTAGCCATGTGTGATTGCTGAGCATTTGAAATGTGGCTAGTGTGACTAAGGAGCTGAATTTTTAATTTTACTTCATTTTAATTAGCTTAAATTTAAATAAGCCACATCCAGCTAGTGACTACCATCTAGGACAGTCCAGTGCTGGATCATGTACACCTGCATCCTCATTCTACTCCTACCAGGCGCTGTCTCCTGAAAACCTCTTATCACCTAAATGAGCGAACACATTTTTCAGAGGACAACACTGGAGCTCTAGAGGGCCAATTACTAGCTCAAAATCAAAATCAAAAACCAGATAGGGTAGAGGCAGAATTACAATATAACTCTCCTGTTTGTTTTTCTGGTTCTCCTTCTACTTGAATACACATTTTTAAGATGAAAGTATGAGACAAATAGATTTTCATTGAGTCAAATCACAGCTGCTCAAGAACAAAAAGACAAATCTCCCATGTTCTCAGTCATATGTGGGAGCTAAATATTAAAAATAATTGATCTCATGGAGACAGAATAGAATGATGGTTACCAGAGATTGGGAAGGATCGTGGGGACAGTGGGGGACATTAAGTGGGGATGGTTAGTGGGTGCAAAAATATAGTTAGATAGTTAGATAGAATGAACAACATTTGATAGCAAAACAAAGTGACTATAATCAACAATAAGTTGGGTCATACTTTAAAATAACTGAAACAGTTATTGGGATTGGAATGCTCCTAACACAAAGAAGTATTAAATGCCTGAGGTGATGGATTCTCTGATTTGATTAATTCATATTGTGTGTCTGTATTGAAACATCACATGCACACTATAAAGATATACAACTGTTATGTACTCACAATAATTTAAAATAAAAAATTTAAATAACCCACAAAACTGAAATCACAGCTGCTAACCTCCTATCTTCTCCTTAAAATTAATGACTTAGGTAGTGGCATATATTTAAGATCTAACCGATTTAAGAATCAGCAACAGTAACAATAAAAGTGAGCCAGAGAGATTTGAAAGATAATAGGGCAGAACATAAAAGTTTATGCCTAACACCAGATTTGGTAAGTTAAATACATAATTTGAGAATCTTGTATGCATTAAATTTTATTATTAATTTCACAATCTTTTTGGACTAATAAAAATCACGCTAAAAAACCTCCATTCAAATCTTGATCTACTGACCACTTATAATTCTACATCTTGGTTCTGCTATTCTCTGACTTTATTTAACTCCATTTGTTCTTTGTCTTTCCACACTCAAGCAGTTATAGATTGTCATAAAATCCAACACTATTCTGGCAACATGGGAATGTGAAAAAGCCTCAATAAAACAAAACATTTTAATTTGTTTTACTGGTTCTTTTTTTTATTAACATTTACAACATAGAAATTGTGTTTGTTTTTTTCCCACCCCCCACCCCAATCTGTACCCAATAAAAAATGTTTCCAAACTGGAATGCCAAGTTTCCATCCAAACCCCCTTTTATTTAATATCCCGGGGTGAACTCTCCTTAAAACAAGATTTACACTGAAGCCCGGATGGACTTTCTGTTGAAACAGCGAGATAAACCACAGTGCAGCCATCCAAACCCCCCAAGCCTAGATGGCATTAGGAAGGGATCCTTCAAAGGACAAAGGCCCAGCTTGGGCAAAGTCAGTGACTCTCTCTCTCTGGCTACTAGGAAAAAGCTGTTTACTGATCCTGAAGACATTTATTTTCACCCATCTCTTCTAGAAAGTCTCAGAAATTTCACACCTCTGGGCCACATTACCTTGATTATCATCCTCTCTTGCTCCTCTCTGGCTCACAGACTAGCTGGACTTTTCAGTAGGACTCTTGGAAGGAAGTAATTGAATAATAAAATGTCCAATTTATCTCCACAAAAAAAGAAATGTCTTCTAGCCCATGCCCAGGCTTTTTCTGCAGGACTGTTCTCCCTCCCCAAAAAGCTACCCTCATACGAGGTTTATAGTTTTCTGTATTAAAAGACAACAAATAAACAACAACAAAAAACACTATGAAGGGAGATTTACTTTGGAGGGATTTCATACTAACATAAGAAAGAATTTCCTGTGCATATGGTGCCCAATTTTAGACACAATGCATTCTTAGAAATTGTATCATAAAGCAGATCACCAGAAGGGAAAGCTGTGATTGTGCCTGCTTCTTTCATTCAACAAACATCTACTGAATGCCCACTATGTCCCAGGCACAACAGCAAGCTCTGCCCTGTTCAGACGGCCTAAAAAATGATCTGTGCATCAGAATGGGTAAGGGAGTACGAACAGAAAGAAATATTTATAAGGCTGTGTCAGATGAGCAGGGCATCACAGTGATGAAGAGTGGGACCTCCAGCACACTCTTTCCACCACTCAGTGTGGAACTTAAAGTGTGAAAGAGAGGTCTTATTTCTGCTTGACTTTCCCAGTATCCTGTAAAACAGATGCCGTGGTACACTGAGGTGACCCAAATGTCAGTGCAACTTCGGTGCTCTCATCAACCTACCGCTCTTTCCATTTCTCCTAGCATTTGTCTCAGACCTTCCTGATGTCCTGATCCTCCAAATCCAGGGTCACTTCCCCTAGCCCAAGTAGTGCAACTTTTCAAATCTGAGAAGAGAGCGTTCATATGCCATATTCCCCAATATTGCCTCACTTCGCCTAAAAGAGTCCTACTCATCATTTCATGACCCATCTGTCATTCCTCTCTCAGAAGAGGAAGTGGACCCAATCATTTCCAAGATTACTTAGTCAATTAGTAGACCCTTTCAATGTGGAGGTTTAATAATTCTGTACCCCAGGCTGGTTGTGGTGGTACATGTCTATAGTCCCAGCTATTCAGGAGGCCGAGGCAGGAGAATTGCTTGATCCCAGGAGTTTGAGACAAGCATGGGCAACACAGCAAGATGCTTTATTTAAAAAAGCATGTAAAACCCTAACAGTACTCTATTATGTTCTGAGTCTTTAGGAAAAGCAGAAAATAACCATTCCTTCATATACTAGAGAAACGAGACATCAGGGTACATACAGCATCTTAAGGGGCTACTACTTTCTTTCTCATAGACAAAATTCAGAAACAAATCAATAGACCACAATCTATTCTCAAGGCAAAAATTGGATTAGTGCTCCAAAAGTTGTTTAAGGATGTTTCCTGAAACCTTAATGTGTAAGAATAGAAGAATGAGTAAATAATTGTGACACCACAAGAATAAATGTCATATAAGTATTAAAAATCAGGTTCTTAGAAAATATTCCTGGGAATATATGGGAAAATGTCTCTGAGAATAAAAATACACACATATTATAATCAAATGACACATAAATATGTACATGTATGTAAAATGTATAAGCATAAATACATATATTTATATATTAATAATATATGAATATATTTAACATACATATAAATATATATTATTGCTATTTTATTTAAAAATAAAGCAGGAAAAAGCAAAGGAAAAAGATAAACAGGTTAGCTATTTTAAAATGTTTATAGTGATTCATAGTGAATTACAGGACTATAAGACATTTGAAATTTTTTATCCTTTTAGAAATGTGTTTCTGTAAAAATGATGATAATAATGAAAAATATTTAAAATAATGGATCTCAAAATTGCAATTACTTGGGGAGCTTTAAAAACTACTGATGTCTGGGATCTACTCCTAAATATCCTGATTTACGTGGTCTGAGGTGACACTTGGGTATCTGAGTTTTGAAAGTACTCAGATCATTCTAAATGTTTAACTACAATTGAGAACCACTATTTTAAAAATGTTTCTTTTCAACCATATGCTTTATTTATTTTAAATACATACTTTCAAAAGGTTTCATTTACATTATAATTAAAAGTCAACATTCATTAGGATTGTTGCGAACCAACTAAAATCTGGAAAAAAAAAAAATCAAAGACTATAGAGAGGAACTGAAGAGAGAGCTGTACCAGAAACCTAAATATGATGGTTAATTTAATGCAAGCCAAAATTTTGGCTTGTGCTTGCTGGTAATCAGGACAAAGAAGGAAAATATGACGTAAAAAAATAATTTCTGTTAAAGAAGCCTAGAACTAAATTCTAAGGGGAAATTATCTTGTACATGTAAAAGATGACATTGACTTGGTGGAAAGCATATTTCTTAACAGTTTCATAGAAAATACAGAGCCACATTTTCTTATAGAAGTTTCTTATACTAAATTCTTATAAAAGCCAAAGGTAAAATGTTAAATTTCAGTTTTACAAAAACATTTCAGTGGTGAACTCAGCTGAGTGGTCTGGACTTACTATAGGTAACACTGTATTTACTTACAATACAAAGGATTATTCAAGAACATGAAAAATGAAAATGCATATCCCTTTCATTGAACTTCCAAATATCTGTAACACAGAAGTTAATTTCTCAGTTAAGCACTTTCTAATGTGTAGATAGGACAGATTTAGGAAATTAATTTGGGGATATGTTGGGCGTGGGGAGAAGCAAACACAAAGAATGATAATTCACATCTGCATATAGGAAAGTAGGTATTTAGGGAAGAATATTGATATGAACTTTTGAGAACTGCTCTCTTCCTTTTACAGAAATGAGCACACACAGATTCACACAGATACAAACAAAAAGACACACCCATACTTTTTCTTTTTAGTGATAACTTCAAAAGTAAATTTATAAATATTTGACTCAAAATAGCTTGAAATTTTCAGCTGGTGGTTCCTCTGGTCTTTCCTCAATTGAAAACACACACACACACACACACACACACACACACACGAACACATATTCAAGTTTGCAGGACAGCAAAACCTACCAGGAAGTACAGTAAATAAGTTCTAAGGGGGAAAATTTTTCTTAACCTTTAGCACTTGTTAACAACACTTACTGTGATGGCTTTAGAAATGTGATTACCACATTTCCTTGGAAGAATATGCTAAAAACAAAACTAACCGTATTACACAACAGTGAAAATAACTTCAGAGTCTTGTGAATGATCCATGTGTAGTTGAAGTCACAGACACTCTGTGACCCTCTGAAAGCTCTAGTTTGCTTCAAGTTAGGGCACAAAGCTTCTTTTTCAGATTAGATGGCCAAAAATATTTTTTTTCCCCAATTTAATCTCTTTAGTTTTTAAATTGATGGCTTGACAGTTAGTTGCTTGACATAAAGATTTGGGCATGCTACTCCGGGATGCACAAACCTTCCTCTTGACCACCAAAAGGCAAGTCTGTCATTCAAAGACTTTCCACGAACCAGTCCTGATTTCTTAATTTTGTCCTTTGCATTCCCACCACCCATGTGTTCATCTTTTCCACCTCTAACCCTTGGCTCAATCTCTTCATTCTTTTTCCACCTTCCCACCCAACACGATCTATCAAAGATCCTACTCAGTCTTTAAGACCCATCTCCCACCTTATCCAAAAAATATTCCCTGATTACCTAATCAGAATAAATTCTTTCCTTATACAATTTAAATTTCTATTATAACATCCTTCAAGGTCAACTTTTATTATTATTATTGTTATTATTACTATTATTTTACAAACTACTGAAGTTTTTTTCTTCCTTTTATAAACGCCCAGAGGATGGGACCCTATAGTGTGGATTCTGTAGCCTCTACATCAAGGCATACAATAGGTATTCAGATATTTTTTAAGTACTTGGAATTTTAAGACCTGACTAATCAAACAGTCACACAAGAATAAAAGAGATGGCAAAAAACTTCATAAATTATACCCTCACACCCCCCCCACCCTATATATGTTGTAATTCTTCAGAGATAAGGGAAAACAAATCGTTAAATTATTATTAACTGAATTCTCATGACAATTATCAGACAATTATCTTCATGACAAATTATTTTTTTTTTCTTCCAACAGCCCAAGCTAAGGTGAAAACAGATCTGAAAGTAAAAGGCTGAAGAGGAAATTGGCATATATTATAGGTTTGCAAGGAGTCAGGTACTTCACATATATAATCCAATAGTGACAACTCTACAAGGGAAACATTTACCCTATTTTTTATTTGAAGAAACTGAGCCTCACTGAGGTTAGGCAATTTGTCCAACCCCACGTTGCTAGGAAGCAATAAAGCAGGGATTTAAACCCTGGGCAGGAGAACTGCAGTCTAAACTCTGTCCATGCTACCAAGTTGTCTCTCACATATACATCGTTAAGAATTTAGATGAAGATTAATAAGAGAGTGTTTCTCATATTACTTTATATTTTTGCAAGGCTTTGGATTAACACCTGTCCATCTGACACAGAACTATGAAACTCTGGCAATTGCTGAGAAATTCAAGGTAGGAAATATCTTGAGAGACAATAGCAATAGAAACTATTATAGCACTCAGAAGAGCTTGAAAATCATTACAATGAAGACACATACTATTATCAACTATTAAATGGTTCTGGTTACACATGTTGTACATTATTTATAAAAAGCACTGGTGGCTGTACTATAAAACTAAAAAGAGCATTAATTAGAAGTTATGACACTTGGAATCAGTTCAGAAAGCCATGAACTTGTTGTGGCATCTTGAGCAAGTCATTTCCCTTGCTGGGGTGTCATCTGTGTCTGGTTGTTCAATCAAGGGGTGATGACATGATTTCTAGTGCACCCTTTAGTTCTAATGTTCTCTAAGCCTGAGGCTACTAACTAGTAGATCTATAGGACCTCACTAACAACAAAGAGAGATTCTATTCACGCTTGCACTCTGAACATTATTTGATGTGCATCGAATTATCTCTACCACATTTATAGCCCACTCAAGACACTAAGTTAAGAATCAGAAGGAAGAATAAAAATGTAAACTTTTAAATACATAGGTGTCTGAAGGTGATTCTCTTGCTGTTTCCTTTGAAGTGAGCCAGACATCTTTTTGCACTGTAGTATCTGTTTCTCTGCTTCAGGTTAGGTTTTGAAATTTTAGTTTTGAGACAAACACAGGATCTGGTTTTTCATTTTTGGTCTATATACAAAGTGAAGTTGAAACCATTTCAAATTCAAGCGGACTACTCTCCATCCCACAGCCCACAAAAATTCTAACAGGGCTGGGTTTTGTTTTGGGGTGGGGAGTGGCTGTAGCAGCAAAAATACTTGTAAAACGGAAGAAGGTGTGATATGCTGCAGAAAAGAGATGAATTGCCAGGAGCAGGAAGGATCAGAAAACCTGACATCCTAATTGAAACAGCTGCAGAAGAAGCATCCAGTTTGTTATACTCATTTGTGTATCTCTATAATACAGAACTAAGTGCTTTAACAGCCCTTTTAAAATCTGAAAATGGATTTTCCATTTATTCAGAACTATATATTGGGTCAAACTAGCTCTTGTTCAGAGAGGTCATCTGGCAGGTCATCGCCCACCGTATACCAGAGTCTGCATCAAAGGCTCTGTGAAAACAGGGCAAGTGCTGACAGGAGATGGGTAGGGGATGAATGGCACAAGATTCCACTGCAACACCACTGCTCCGGCCACCACTGCCCTTAACACACGGCATTCGTACAAGCCATAAAGAAGAGATGACATAAAATGGATCCATTTGCCTGATAACATTGTGTTGGCTTCTGATCAAGTTCCTTTCAAACTTACTTGAAAATAATCTTGTCTTTTAAGGAGCCAAAATTTTCCCTCTTAATTATTTACAAATACCTGTTTCCATGCAACAATTAAAGAGGCAAAGAAACACCAGGGTACTGCTTGCTTTGTACTGCTTAGTCTTGCGGGAGAAGAAAGAAGACCAAAAGTAGCTTTTCCTTTACCAGTGAAGAGGTTGTTATCAGTGTTATCAGTAAGTAATCCAGAGCATTGCAATACTTTTGTATCCATAATCCAGATCATTGTAGTATTTTTTTATACCTATTAGGTGCTTAGCACTATGCTGAGTATTGGGGGTTATATAAGATTTTTATAGTATTTAGGACGATTTCATATAACTTGGTCTTGGATTCCCAAATCCTTTCATGTTCTGTTGAATCCCAAGTAAATTAAAAACATTAATTTGTTTGGCACTAAATCTAAATGACAGAGGATGTCAGAAAAGGGGGAGAGCCGATAAGAGAGATCTCAGCAAAGGTTTTATTAAAAGGATGGACTTGATTGTAATATATATGGAGAGAGATATAAGCTCTACCTAAGTAAAGGAGTAGAATTTGGAGAGCAAGTCAGAAAAACTTCCCAGAAGATGAGAAGGAGGTATCTGAAATCAGGCTTAGATAAGGAGAGTAAAAGCAATGACGATGAGGTAGAAAAGTATCTACAAAGCATTTCATAGTTTATCAATTATAGTTTCTGATTTCATATCAATCATCTCATTTGAAGACAAGGCCAAAAGTGGCAAGAAACTTCAGAAAAAAGAAAATAAAAAAAACACATGAGCATGAGGTATAATGATATTTTTTTCTTATGAAATTTACTTTTGGATTCTCTCTCAACAGAATGACAACACAACAAGTGATTTGCTGATGCAAAAAGACCCTCAGTAAGGAAATCTGCTTCCCTGTGGCCTGCAGGAGCCTGCCTGCAGTCCACCATTGGCTTGAGGTAGAGAAAGCAGCTAGTTTACCCGGAACAGTTGCCAAGGAAACAGCCAGCGTTTTATAACATTATGGTCAGATTAAAGGGAAATAGACTGACCCTGTAACAACGCCAGTAGAAGACCAGCTGCTTAGAAAATCACAACGATTATCCGAAGTCTTCTTTCAAAACACACACAACAACAGAAAATCTAAACCGACACATACAACCATGAAAACAATTTTTTTTTCCAACAAATCCATTGTAGAGTTCTAGCCTGAGCATGAGAGGCAATTACTGCTTCTGCCCCCTTTTTCTTTTTAAAGGCAGGTAGAATCCCATATTATTTTGTCTCATTCAGAGATATAATCTTAAGCCCAGACTTATTTTAACCAACATCAGCCAGAAAGGAAACGAATCTAAGTTGAAGTGCTTGAAAAACAAACCTATATCTGGCTCCATAGTCCTTGATCATCTTGGTTCTCTTTACAAAATACTCTTAGAAATAGATATAAAATCTGGAATGTCTAATGATGCCTGTATTGTATCTGTGTGTTCACTGAAATGCCAGAAAAGTTATCCAGGTGTCTTAGGAGCTGGCTCCAATATAAGGGGATAGGATTGGCTTTGGAACTAAATCCAAATGGCATAACGCTGTTATCCATATGGTAGATATTAGAGTGAAGTGTTAGGGGCACAAAATCCTAGTCAATTCCATTGAACAAATACTTATTTAGTGCCTGGATCTTAATAGATGTTCAATGCATGTTGGCTAAATTAATAACTATTACTGTTTATTAAGCTTTTATGTGAGAGGCACTGAGCTGACTGCACGACATGTGTTTTCTCATTTAATCAACAATTACCCCAAGGGAGGAGGACATCTTATCATTGTTCCCATTTTACAGATAAGAGCACTCACTGAGTCTTGGAGAGGGGTAAAGTAACTTGCCCAGTGCTCCACAGCACATGCGCAAAAATATCTTTGGGGTCCTGTCTCTAATCACTTTGTAATATTGCCTCTCAAGACTGAAAGAATTAAGCAATGAGAGGTCCGTTTTCCCACGGTGGGTGACAGATGAATCACACATTGTTTGTATCTTCTGAGAGCTTGCAAAACAGTCTGCATTTAAGTGCGTGTGTGTGTGTGTGTGTGTGTGAGCGTGTGTGTGTGTGTGTGTCTGAATGAGAGGGAATGGTGAATACACACATGTACAAAAACTCTCATCCAAGTCAGAATAAATCTGACTCTACAAAGGAAGAAAAAAAGTTTGAAGAACAACAAACAGAATTTTAATCCTACTTGACCTAGAGGAAGCCGTTCAGTTTATCTGAAAGAAAATATATGGAATCCAAGTGAAAGGGCTCTTGGGTAGAATTTCAATTATTCAAGTGAATAGAAAACTTAATGCTCTAACCCAGAGTCATTTCCACATGAGAGTGGATTGTAATACAGCAAGGAAAGGGGGAGGGAGATGTAAAATTTACTGCTGGTATACTAATTATCTTCTCCTTGAATTTTGAAATGAGCCGGTGCCATATAATGATACTAGTGAAAATAAGTTGTAAAATTTCTCCCAAACTGCCTCTTTATTGTAGCATTTTTTTTTTCTTAGATACTATCTTAGTGTGTATTTTTGGGCCACCTTCTTATCCACTAAATGAGAGAGATAGATCACCTAAAGGCCATTTAGCATCTATTAACACGATATTTAGATGCACTTCCAAGGATAGATAGATACTAAATGAATGCCTTGTTAACCAATTTCCCCAGAAAAAAATAATTTCTTTAAAATAAGCTAGATTTGCTCCAGTGGGTCCCTGAACTAAGCAACAGGATTAATTTTGTGAAGCCTGGCAGTTCCAAGGGGGCAGAGTGTAGCCTTGCGTGGTGTCTGGTGTTATCTAGCCAAAAAATTAATAATGCAACTGGAAGAGGACCTAGAACTCTGCCTAACACACAGTAGGCATTCAATGATATGTTGGATGAATAAACACGTGAGTACTGATTAAGAATTCATTTTCTGGAGACACTATCTGGAATAAAATTTTATCACTCCCTACTAAGCCTTTTAATTTATGGTAACCTTCTTTTCTACTTAAGTATCAACTAAACAAGAATAGTAATGGTGCTTATATAATAGATTACTGATGATTAAATAAGATCATTCATGCAAAATGCTCACCACAATAACTGGCACAGAATAAAGCATGCATTAAGTGATATTACTGAAGAACCCAGAGGGACATGAGTGATTGAATAAATGGTTATGACAGCAATTAAATAGCTAAGGTATTTGTTAATCTCACTGGAGACTAATAGCTTTGTGCATATATGAGAATGTGTATAAGGTATAATTTCTATTATTCAAAGACCATTTCCTTCCTAATTCAATTCATGAATTCTGTATATATCTGTGTAGCATGAGCCTATAAACTCTAAACTCAGATGTGGACCTGTTGCTAGGACTGGCTCCAGAAATTGGGGACAACAATAGAAAACGTCACACTGAGTGAGTAGTAGATTCAGAAGCTATGTTTTATTCATAATCACCTATCAATTCTTTTATTAGTTTGAGTCCATACCCCTCCTTTTTCCCTGTCCTCATTGATACTTTTTAAAGAGAGAGATTAAAGGATACTAGAAGTGAGCATTTTTTTTTAATCAAATCAAACCTATACCTGGAATGTTAGATGTCTGAAGTAAAATTTCTTAGATATAATATACCAAAGCATGAGTGTGTGTGTGTGTGTGTGTGTGTGTGAGAGAGAGAGAGAGAGAGAGAGAATATAATTAGCTCCTGGGCATGGGGAAAATCTCAAAAATTACCAATGAATAAGAGAAAGAATGTCATTACAGGGTTAGTCCTTTGAATTATCTAATAATCACATCTACAAAGAGCACACTAATCTACCCCATCAGTGAACATTTTGGAAACTATTTATTTGGTTTTTAAAATATAATCTTTAAAAGATCCTCAATATGCACAAGAGAAGGGGAAAAATAAACACAGATGCTAAAGAAACAAACTGAATTGTGCTCTTTTCAGTCCTCCCAGTCATTTTTGCAAATTCCTTCAAAATATGCATTTAGATCTTTTTATGTTCTAATTACATTCATCATTAAAACATTGCGTAAAAATTCACCACCGCTACCATTGTGGAATTAGAGGTTTATGCTAGCTGCAAGAAGTACGCTTTCAGAATTCTTTGGTTGCACAAAGCATTCCGTTTGCCCACTGGCATTACAAACACCAATAAAAGGAATTGGGAAGCATTGTGGAGAAGAATTTTGTAGCTGAAATGCACAGAGGAAAAACAGAGTTACCAGAATTCTCCAGATTTTACTTTATTAACTGTTACCTAGAGCATCATCTATATAAACTACACTTGATTTTGAAAATAAAACATATTTACAGACTATCTACAAACTTGCTCAATCTTGACCTTGGAACAGGCCAGGAGGAATGTAAGAGGATAAGAATTCTTTCCATATTTCCACAAAGATCCACTTAGTACACTAGCACAATGTTTTGTGGGGAATAAAGAAATGGATAAGACAATGTTCTAATACTCAGAGTTTTCGGTGTAGCTGAGAGAGTTCAGTATGTACATACGTCAGCAGAGTTCAACCCTCGGCAAGTCCCTTCCCTTCTGTAGGCCTCAGTTTTCTCATCTGTAAGTGAGAGTTTTGGACCCAGTGATCCGTAAGAGTCTACCACTCTTTAATGAATGGTTCTAATATTATTTCTTCCAGACCAAAAGACCCAGATATCCCAGTAATTGCTACAAAACAATGCCATAGGTATCTTTTCTAACATAATGATTAAGTTTTAGGAAATCAGTAAAGATGATTCTAAGATAAAACTAATGTAGGATGATAAGAGTAGGGTAATGAGGATGATAACAGTAGGGTAATGAGGATGATGATGATAATGATGGCAGCTAATATTTATTTAGCATGTAAAATGTGCATGATGCTGCATTATTTCAATTATGCTGGTATTCCCATTATTCACATTTTAGAGAAAAGATAACTGAGTTTTACCCAGCCAGGAAAGGCAGAGCCAGGATTTAAGCCTAAATCTCCAGATCCCAGTTCTTAGCTACTATCTACACTGCTATACTTAAAAGTCAGTTTCAAATGACAGTTTCTCCAATATGCTTATATTGATTTCCCCAGTCATGATGTGATTTCTCTCTCCCCACTCTTTTTTTCTTTTTGGCACAGCATTTGATCATATTCTTTCAAGCTCCTTAATGGCAGTAACTTTCCGTTCACCTTTCATTTCCTAAGTATCTATTACATAACAGGTTTTTAGTGAATGTTTGGTGATGTGAATATCCATAGCTCTATTACATTATACTCTAAATGATGTCCTATGGTCACTAAAGATGAGTATAGTTTTCAATAAGTTATACTTCACTGAAAACTTTTATGAAAATAATTTACCAAAATTATACATATTTAACATATAAGTCACATTTTACATATATGTATATATACATATATTCTCCTACAACTCACCAATTCCACTCCTACATCTATGCCTTTGAGATATATTTTATGTACGTGTACCAAAAGACACGTGCTCTAGAAGCATTCTTTGTAGTAATGGACCCAACTCTAAATAATCCAAATTCCTCTCAACAACAGAATGTAAAAGTTATAGTATTTTTCATTCAATGGAAAATTATACAGAATTGAATATGGCTTCTGTATAAAAGAAAGCTGGAAGGAACACTGTTCCAACCCATGAAACAACAACAACAAAATGCCAGACATTTGGCAAATCCACAACTATTTTTGAATCCATCAGAGAACTAAGATTGCAGAGAAATCAACTACAATAGTGCCCCTTTATGCATGAGGGATATGTTCCAAGATCCCCAGTGGATGCCTGCCATTGTAAATAGAACCTAACTCTCTGCATACTATGGTTTTCATATATATACATATCTATGATAATGTTTAATTTATAAATTAGGCACAGAAATAGAGTTATAACAATAACTAATAATAAAATAGAACAACTATAACAATATACTGTAATAATAGTTATATGAATGTGGTCTCTCTCTCTCTCTCTCTAATATCATATTGTAAAGTACTCACTTATTTTTGGACTATCATTGACTGTGGGTAACTGGAACTGCAGAAAACAAAATTGTGGAGGTCAGGGGTAACCTGAAATCTGAGGAAAGACAACTGCTTCTGAGGAAAGACAAAATGGGAGCACTTGCTTACTTGAGGTAGATACCTTTGAATGCCATACTATTGGTAAGAAAAAAAAATCACGTAAAATTATTAACAAAATGCAAAAGATTGGTTGTAGATTAGTATAAAAACATAGAACCCTTGGGTGCTGTACATAGAAGGGGAATTCAATTTATGCTTTTCTCCATAGATCTCACCAGATGCTCACAAGAAAGACTTGGGATAGGGTAAGAGGCCTGATGAAGTGTGCCTGTTGTGGTATAGGCTTGGGGAGGGGAACAGCAGCAGCAGCAGCTGTGGAGAAGGCTTAATGTTCTTCCATATCTTTCCGTTGGAACAAAGGTCTTAAACCCTGGGAAAAGGGCAGTGACTCTTGTGGCTCTTAGGGCACCAGTGAATATTCACTGAAGCTAGGGGTAAGAAACAAAAAATGACTTTAGTTCTAGAGGAGAGGCAGAATCTTTGAAACAATCTGCTTCTGAGACCTAGAGACACAATGCCTCCCTAAAGCTGAGGTTGAAAAAGGACAGAGAACATCCCCTTGGCTCATCAGCATCAAGTAAAAAGTAACAGCAATCTAGTGTTGGGAGACAGATAAAAGAGAGAATGTTTTTGAATTGTAGGCACAAGAGAATATCTAAATCAGGGGTGGTACAGATACTGAGAAAATCATTAGGCAAACCACTCCCTACCATGAAGAAAAAGCAACATTAGGGCCTGGGCCAGTGGGACAAAGGATAACCATGAACCAGAAAAAGTAACATTAGAGAAATCTGACACCTGTGGTGTACTAAAGGGAACCATAACAATAACAACAAAAAAATTAAATCAAGGTCAACTCCTGACTAAACTGACACAAACACCCCACACTAAAGGCATACCAGAAGAAAAGGCATGTCCATTTCTAGGTATAAAATATTTGCCTAAGTCTCTACTATCCTATACAAAATGTCTGGCTTTCAACACAAACTTACAAGGCATGCAAAGAAGTAAAAATAACAACATATTGTCAAGAGATATAGCAACCAACAGAAACAGACTCAGAAAGAAGACAGATGTTGGACCTATTAAATAGGAAATTTAAAATAACTATGATTTATGTTAAAGGCTCTAGAAAAAAAGGAAGAAAACATACACAGAGCTGTAAAGACTATATCATAGGAGACTACGTCCTATTCTGTCTTTGAGAATAAAATGGAACTGCAGAAATGAAAAACATAGTAACAGAGAAGACAAATGCTTTCAATAGGCTCATGAGTATCCTTAATAGTAGGGCAATAATGAGTAAGTTAAATATAGGTCAATAGAAATCATGCAAACAATAAAAAAAAAAAAACAGAATACAGCATCCAAGAACTATTGAAAAATATTAAGCATGCATATAGTTAGAACTAAAAAAGGAAAAGAGTAAAAAAAATAAGGCAACAAATTATCAAAAATTTGAAGATATAATGGCTATTTTCTGAAGTCAAGGACAAACAAAAAGATGCAAGATCCAAGAAATAGGAATTGCCAAGCAGGATACATGCAGAAACTAAAACTGAAACTGGAAAACCAAAATTAAAAGTCCCAATAACATAGTTTCAAACTGTTAAAAAAAAGACAAAGAAAAATATCTTGTAATCAGTCAGAAAACAAAAGTTCACACTGCATAGAAAGCAAGAAGAAATCGACAGCAGACTTCTTGTTGGAAACTATGCAAGTGAGAAAAAAATGGAGTGACATTTTAAAAATGATGAAAGGAAAAAATTGTCAACACAATTCTCTACTCAGTACAAATATTTTTCAAAATGAAGAAGAATTAAAAACTGTTGCAGACAAACAGAATTGAGAGGGAATTCATTTCCAGCAGACATACACTACAAGAAATGTTAAAGAAAGTTCTTTAGGCAGAAGGAATATGATACCAGACAGAAAGATGGATTTATACAAAATAATGAGGAGTTCCTAAAAAGCCTAAATAAATTATTTTTCCATTATATTTCATTGCTCTAAAAGGTAACAGTCTAAAGCAGTATTAGCATTAATGTGTAATGTGCTGCGTGTTTACAGCATATCTAAAAGTTAAAAGAATGGCAAAATCACAAAAGATGGCATGGAAATTTAGAGTAACCATTATGAAGTCCTGAGACTACTCAGAAGGTGGTAATCATATTATTTCAGAGTACACTCTGATTAATTAAAGATGTATATTGCAAATCAAAGGGCAACACTGTCATTAAAATCGAAAGTATAAATGATAAACAAATAGTGTAAGTAAAATGGAATTGTGAAAAATACTAATTCCAAAGAAGAGCAAAAAGAGAAAAATAGGACAGATGGAAAGGTAAAAAAACCTAGCAAGATGATAAATTTTAATTCAACCATATGAATAATCACATCAAATGTAAATAGTCTATTTATATTTGCAAATTGCAAATCAAAGGGCAACACTATCAATAAAATCAAGAGCATATATAATAAACAAATACTGTAAGTAAAATGGAATTGTGAAAAACACAAATTGCAAATCAAAGGGCAACACTACCGTTAAAATCAAGAGTGTAAATAATAACAAATAGTGTAAGTAAAATGGAATTGTGAAAAATACTCATTCCAAAGAACAGCGGAAAGAGAAAAACAGGACAGATGGAAAAGTAAAAAAAAGCTAGGAAGATGATAAATTTTAATCCAACCATATCAATAATCACATCAAATGTAAATAGTCTAAACACACAAATTAAAATACAGATTGCCAGATTGGATAAAAAAGCAAGACCTATTTTCTGTCTAAAAGTAAGCCACTTCAAATATATAGACATTGATAGAATAAAAACAAAAATCTAGAAAAAGGAATATCATGTAAACTAATCTAAGAAAGCTTATTAAATAGAGCTTAATTTAGAGCTTAATTTAGCTTAATTTAAATGATCCCTTTATTATTACATAATAATTGTTACATGATAATTATAATAATTATTATTACATAATTACATATTTATTGCATAATAATATTTTCTGTAACCCTGAAAATAGAGTTCAGAGCAAGAATATTTTCAGGGTTACAGAAAATATTATTATGCAATAAATATGTAATTATGTAATAATAATTATTATAATTATCATGTAACAATTATTATGTAATAATAAAGGGATCATTTCTGGACTCAAGAAAATATAATAATCCTAATGTATATACCTAAACAGCATGGCTTCAAAATTCATTAAAACAAACAAACAAAAACCATAAAACTGAAAGAAGTAATAGACAAATCTACACTTATAATAGGGGGTTTCAGTATCCCTCTCTCAGGAACTGACAGAAAAAGTAGATAGAAAATCAGGAAGAATAGAAAAAACTTGCCCAATACTATCAGGTAACTTAACCTAATTGACATTTATAGGACATTTTACCCAACAACAGTAGACTATACATACTGTTGAAGTGCAAAGAGCATTCACCAAGATAGACTATATTGTGGCACATAAGAAAAGAGAATCTAACATGGAAATATTTCCTGGATGTAAAAAAAAAAAAAAAATCTAACAAACAAAACAAATTTAAATGAATTGAAGTTACAAAAAGTATGTTCATAAACCGTAAGAAAATAAGAAACTGGGAGTGAATAACAGAAAAGCATAGAAAAAATAACCAAATGTTTAGAAATTAAATAACATACTTCTAAATAAACCATGGGCGAAAAGGAAATCACAAGGGAAATTAGAAAATATCTTGAATAAAAATGAAAACAGCATATCAAAATATGTAGGATGCAGCTTAAGTAGTGCTTATTAATTAAATGTTTACATTAGAAAAGACAAAAGATCTTACAGTAACAACAGAATCTTCAACTTTAGGGAAATAGAAAGAGAAGAGCAAACTGAAGCCAAGGCAAGCAAAATGAGTAAAATAATAAAGAGCAGGAATCAATAAAATCGAGCAGAAAAACAATACAGAAAATATCAGAGGAACAAAAAGCTAATTCTTCTGCAAAATTAAGAATAAAATTGACAAATTCTATCCAGACTGACCAATGAGGAAAAAGGAAATGAAAGACTAACTATAAATATCATGAATGAGAAGGGAAACACTACCACAGCAATTACTGACATTAAAATGATATTAAGAAATACTATAAAAAAAAATAAGCCTATAAATTCAGCCACTTAGATTAAATTGACCAATTATTTAAGAGATGCAAAGTATCAAAGGTTACTTAAGAATAAATTAAATTTGTAGATAAAGGTCTTCTGGAAACAAAATTCCAGGTCCAGATGGCTTCACTGGCAAATTCTACGAAATATTTAAAGAATAACACCAATTTCATACAAACTCTCTCAGAGTATAATAGAGGAGGGAACACATATAAACTCTTTATGAGGCCAGCATTACAATGACACCAAATCCAGTTAAACACATTACAAAAAAGAAAAACTACAGTTCAATATCCCTCATGACATAGATATAAAAATCTTCAACAAACTACTACCCCCAGCAATACATAAAACGATTGGTACAACATAAACAAGTGGGGTTTATCATGGAAATGCAAGGCTGATAAAACATTTAAAAATTGATATCATCCATCATATTAACAGGCTGTAGAAGAAAAATCTCATTGTCAGATAAACTGATGTTGAAAAGCCTTTGACAAAATTCAACACCATTTCAAGATTAAAACTCAGAGAACTAGGAAAACTAGGAATTTCCTCAACTTGATAAAGAACTTTTATAATAACCCTGCATCTAACATTATACTTAATGGCCAAAGACTTAATGCTTTTCCCTAAGACTGAGAGCAAGGTAAAAATGTTCACTGTCACCACTTCTATTCAACATCTACCTGGAGGTCCTACTTCTGTTCAACATCTACCTGGAGCCAGTGCCAGGGGATAAGAAGCAAAGAAGGCATGGATTCAAAAGAATGAAATGAAGCTATAATGACATAGAGACAATTTTTCATTTTTAATGAGAAAAACATGATTTGTTTTCATTAAGCCTCAAAAATTAAAAAAAAAGCTACCAAAATTAACGAGTTTAACAAGGTTACAGCAGAGTCAATATACAAAGATTAATCTTATCGCTATATAGTACCAATAAATAGTTGAAAATTAAATTTTTTTAAAAAGTACCATTTACTAAAGCATCTTAAACCATGAAATGTTTCATTATAAATCTCACAAAATATGTACAAGATTTCTATGCTCAAAACTACAAAACAGTGATTAAAGAAATTAACTAAATAAATGAACAGATATGCTGCTGTATTCAGAAACTCAAAGACTCATTGTTAAGATGTCATTTCTCCCTAGAGTGATCCATTGATTCAATACAATTCCAGTCAAACTCCCAGCAGGATTTTGTTGTAAAAATTGACAAACTGATTCTAAAATTTATATGAAAAAGCCAAGTAACTAGATTGTCAAAACAACTTTGAAAAAGCAGAACAAATCATACTGCCTGATTGAAGATTTACTGCAAAATGACAGTTGTCCAGAAAATGTGGGGCCTGGAGAATGGACAGACATATAGATTGATGAACAGAACAGAGAATCCAGAAACAGACCCACACATGGTTTATATAGTCTATATTGTTTACATGGTTCACAACCCACATAAGATTAAATTATAATAAATGGTACTAGAACAATCGGTCATCCCTATGGGGGGAAAAAAAGAACCTTGATCCAAAAGTTAATTACCTTATATAAAAATTAATCAAAGACCTAACAGTAAAACCTAAAATTATAAAACTTCTAGAAGAAAAAAAATATATACTACGGCTACACCTAAAATTTTAAATATATGGACAGTATGGAACAAAAGAACACTCATAAACGTATACATAACTAAAGTAGTTAAATCTAATATGTGTATGGACAGTATGGAACAAAAGAACACTCATAAAAGTATACATAACTAAAGTAGTTAAATCTAATATGTGGTATTATAAGGCAGGATAGTGGTCACCTTTGAAAAGCAAGAAAGGAATAAAGTTGAGTTGACATGAAGGGAGATTCTGAGTAATGCCCTGCTAATGTTTTTTCTCTTCTTAGGGTGGTGATCATGAGAGTGTGTTCACCTTGTGATAATTTAGCCAAGTATACATTTATGATTCATAAAATCTATATGTACTATGCATTCAAAAATTACTATTTTTCTTAAAACACACACATTGGGTGTCATGTGATAGTCTTTTCCCTTTTCTGAGATTTAGTTCTTTATATATAAAATAAAGTAGTTCAACTAGACCATCTTAGTTCCTTGCTTTGAGCAAAATGGTAGTTAATGAATGTTTCTTAAGTTGAATTTAGCTGGTTTAATATTATATACTTGGCATCAATAGAAAAAATAACTTGCATTTCTATCACTGATTTGGAAATTAGAATGAAGAGTTAAATCTCACCACTTAAAAGTAATTGATCCTAACTTACACAGAAAGGAGCATTCAAAAGAAGGCCCTGAGGCTGCTCCCTTGACCATTTAGAGTCAGGACTTCACTCTATTTCAGAGAGAATGAAAGAAAGAGAGCCATGGGTATATATTTTTTTCTTTCAAATCTAAAATATGAAACTGGGAAAAAGCAAGCTTATTTCAGAAGAGACTAGAGATAAAATATCAACACTGGTCTACATGATATGGGAATATGCTAAAAATAAAAACATTTAATTAGTACAGTTACTGGCCAAACTAGCACTCCTACTTTTAACACCCTGATGAAGAGCAATAGATACTTGGATAATTCCTCACAATTTTGTAAGATATTATATGCTATGCACAAAATTAAGAGCAGTCATTATCCAACTCTAACCTCTTCAGGACATCAATGAATGGATTATTACTGTCACTGAAAGAGAAAAGAAAAAAAATGAAGCTCAGAGCAGTTAAGATGATCTGCCTAAGGTCACCATCAAAGAATGTTGAAGTGGGGAAAAGTACACTGCACTAGGAGTCAAGACACTAAGGATCTGGGTACCACTCTGCTATTAACTAGCTTAGTACTGACAAAGATTCACTCTTCATTACGGAATAGAAATCAATTCAGCTACTCACAACCATGGGCAATAGATACTTGCTAGGCCTTGAGTTAGCAGAGTCCTTACATGAACATATCATCTACAGACTAAATAAAGTGATAGACAACACATAAATAAATACCAAAGTAATAATAATAATGATAAATAAGCCCTGAGCATTGCTTAGATATATATATGTGTACCACTAGTTTTCAAATATATGCAGAAGCTATTGTAAAGAATAAAATACATATTAATAGTAAGGCATTATAAAATTCATTACAGTATTCATGTCAGTATTTTATGTGTATCAACATATATTAACTGTATGGTTTATATTAATTATATGGGTGCTTGTAATAAAATACGAACTTAACATTTAATCTGTAAGGGCTCTTCTTATTTGAAAATGTTCAATAGCAGAGCCTGGGACACATTACTTTAGGACAAATATAGGGTTCTTCATCCCATAGCAATGTATTTTAGATATCTTTTTAGACCCAAGAGCCTTTGTTTAATCTCGAGCCCAAACCTCAACATGAAATGCAGGTAAAAATTAGGCCACTCTGTTTGATCAGTGTTTGTGTGTGGTTGGAGAACAGGAAGGGGGAGATGGTAGGTCACAGGGAGCCCTGACAGCCAGGCCACTTCTCCAAGAAACCCCAAAGGATCTGTGGATCAGTTTCAAAATAACCATTGACAAAGGGCTAAAACTCATATCTTGTGATATACCAATAAGAAAAATATGAATAATCCAACCAAAAAATGCACAAAAGACACAAATAGCAAAGTGGTTACTAAGCATGGGAAATGATGCTAAATCCACAAAAGATCATAAAAATACAAATTAAAACAATGAGATGCCATTTTTAGCCAGTCTTTTTGGCAAAAATTTAAAGGGGGGAACATGATCAAGGTTCGTGAGAGTATGGGGTATCTCTTACACACCATTGAGAAGAATGAACTAAGGCCCACTCTTTGAAGGGCTATTTCAGCAGGTATAAAAATGGAAATAGACATTACTCAGCAAACCCATTTTAAAGATCTATCCTATCCTAGCACTCTGGGAGGCCAAGGTGGGTGGATTGTTTGAGCTCAGGAGTTTGAGACCAGCCTGAGCAAGAGCGAGACCCCATCTCTACTAAAAATAGAAAGAAATTATATGGACAACTAAAAAAAAAAAAAAATATATATATATATATATATATAAAGTTAGCCGGGCATGGTGGCACATGCCTGTAGTACCAGCTACTTGGGTGGCTGAGGCAGTAGGATCACTTGAGCTCAGGAATTTGAGGTTGCTGTGAGCTAGGCTGATGCCATGGCACTCTAACCCGGGCAACAGAGTGAGACTCTGTCTCCAACAAAACAAAACAAAACAAAACAAGATCTATCCTGCGGAAAGTCTCAAAATTTCATGAAGAGAATTGCACAAAGATATTTGCATTTAATGGCAAAAAGTGGAAACAAAGATTCATCAGTAGGAAAATGACTAAGGGAGGTTATGGTTCATGCATCCTATAGAATTCTATGACATCATTAAAAAGACTAAGACTCATATGCACGATCATTTTCGGAAAGATATCAAGCATATATTGTTAGGGAAAAAGAAAACAGAAGCAAGATGCAGAACAATATGTATACTAGTGTGTATACATACATATGCACATATATATGTTTACAATGCATAAAAAATTCTGGAAGTAGATACACAGACTGCTAACAATGGCTTCCTCCAGAGAGAGGAGCTGAGAAGAATTTCACTGTTAGATATTTCTGCACAATTTTATTTTTTACTAGAAGATGAATTACTTTTATAATAAAAAATTAAAAAACCAACAAGAGCACTGTACTGTATAGTATGCTGCCTCTCTCCAAAAAAGTTGCTTGAATGAGGAAACTTAAATCTAAGTTTACGCTTTAAGTGCAAGACACTAATGCGAACCCACTTATGTACCTCTTTGCTGATGAAGCTTATAAAATTTAAGGTAGTAGACACACTTTATGGAAAGTTAAGCGCTTATAAATTCTGAGTACAGAAACCATGAAATACTTCTATGGTGGTAAAAAAAAGAAATTCAATAATTAAAAAGGAACTTCCTTAAAACAGCAAGACACTGTTAAAATAATTAATAGGGCAAAGAAGACAGGGAAATGAGAGGCAGTGAACAATGAAGCCTGGAAGTTTGCAGTGCTCCCTTCTCAAGCTTCAACAACTCTCACAAAAAATATCTCTGAGAAAAAGTGGATCAGCATACAAGTCTATAAAAAGAGAGCTTTAAATTTTAAGTGATTTTGTATCCGTCGTGGATATAAAGGTTAAATGGGTATTAAAGAGCAATATTTTTTCCTGATTAAATTGTTATCCAAAGATAGAGTAAAATGTTCAAAATGAAGTAAAGACTTTACTATCAGTTACAGGAAATGCTATGAGAGTTATCTAACTGCCTGAGTGGGAGCTTTTAGTTATTTATTTTTTAAGCTAAAGTGATACTGCAAAATTGGAACCTTCCTGCTGTGGTAGACTGAATGAAACCCTGTTAAAAGGCAGTTGACTAATTCTGGATTATTTTTATTATTGAGAAGACTTGGCTTACACTGAAGAAGAAAGAAACAAAACAACTACATACATGTAGCTGAACTGGCAATTAAATAATTATTCCTCACAAATAGTTAATCACCCTTTTAAGTGAAGAGGGTGGAACCCAAACTGCAGCTGTATTTTAAGAAACCAAGCAAGAAAATTTACCAGCAAGTGACAGAGTTCATAAAATCTAAACATAAAATCTAAACAGAGGCTTCGTAGAGAGCAAAACTTTTCTTAGGCATCAGTCCCTTACTTCTATTCGGCATCTTCCAGCTGGAGCTTCCCAACTTGCTATGAGTGTTTGACTAAGTCAACATGTGTCTACATTAAGGTCTCACTAAAGTGTTCCTAGACACCAGGAACTATACCATCTTTTTTCTCCTTCTTCACTCAGTAATATCTAAGCAACCATACCCTAGACTTTAAGAGGTACACAAAAGAATTGGAACCTGTCCAGGGCACAGCAACCAAGACAAACATGGGAGAAAGCTGAGAATCTGACCTATGAGGAAAGATAAAATGAACTTGGGATGTTTAGCCTGGAGAGAAAGCAGCATAGGGGAGAACTGAGATTTATTTCTGAACGTCTGGGTGAGTGAACAGACTTTACTATGTTCCTGCAGACGGCTAGATTTATGAGTTGCATTGTCTATTAAGTGATACATGAATATTGAGAAAGTATCAAGAAAGCAGTATCAAGAGCATAGGTCCTTGAGTTCTCCCTAATATCTGTGCCAACTTGGACAAGTTACTAAGCCTCTCTAAGTTTTAGTTTTTTCCTCTATTAAATAAAATGGATCAGAATACCTATCCCATAGGATGAAATGGACCACATAATTATTCACTATTAAAATTATCATTATTATTTATATTTTATATGACATGCAAACATTAAATACCAATGAGAGACACGTAAACATATCAAGGATATAAAGTGTTCTTCCTGAGTATCTAACCATGAGGTCTGATTCCAACACCAGGGGTTCTCTTGTGCGTTTTTTCATTTATTCCTTACCAACAAGATATTCCCACTCTCCTGGTGAAAAATGTGGGAGGTTCTGAGTGGTAAAGAAACTTGCTCAAATTGATAAATAAATGTTTTCCTCATAGAGTTCAATTTGAGCTTGATTCTTACTGACCTCAAAGCCTTTTTTCCCACTTGAAGGAGCTCTAGGAAACACAAATACAAAGATAAGCTATAGGCCCTTATCTCAAAAGCTGCTTTTATAGAGAATATAAGACATGCACACATAAATGTATAAGTATATAAATTAAGATAATTTCTGCCAAAAAGTGAGCAGAGGGGGTAGTGATTATTCTAACTCTGGAGACAAAGAGAATCTTCGGGGATGAGATGGTATTGGAACTGGCCATGTAAGATTTAGACATAAAGATGTGGGAAAGGCGTTTCAATGCAGGGCACTGAATGAGGAAAAGCAGAGGGTCAGAAAAAGGTTGGGACTTTTTGGAGAATACAAAGCAGGTCAGTATGGCTGGCGTGCAGGATGTGTGAAGTGAGATGAGATCAGATGCAAGATATGGGTTAGATGCAAGGCTTTGATTTCTCCAACTCTCCTCTACCTAGAAGTCTAGAAGGTTCAGGGATTTTAGTCTGTAACAATAAACATTCATTAAGCAGCACAGACAGGATGGACTGGATAACTGCAAATCACCTTACCACTACTTCAATCATCACCTGAACCCCCTTGCATGGGATGCATTACTACCTTGACCTATGAATTAAGAAACTTAGCACAGAACACTTTAATTGCTTGACTGTAGCTTTCTAGCAAATCCATGACAAAGACAGACTTCATGCTCTGCAGATTTCTGTCCTTCCTTGCTTTGTCACCGAAGCCCACAATCATCAGCCTAGAGCCCAGTGTTATGTCTGTGTTTCAAACAGCAACAATTAACAACAACAACAAAAATTAAGGGAAGACAATTCCCTCAAACAGCTATTCTAATCATTGGGAGGAAAATAAAATCAACACATTTGTTGTCAGGGCAGATTTTGTGGAGAGGGAAGTCTTGAGCTCCAACTTTAAAAGTGGTTCAAGTTTTAGAAGGAAAAGAAAGGTCATTTCAGTGGGTAGGAAAGGGGATGAAGAATAAGATATCGGTTTCAATCAGAAGGGATATTTTTAAGATTATGAGGAAGAGAGAATTACAACAGGATCTGTGTAGCAAAGTGGGAAGTATCCTGGCCTAGGAAATCAGAGGCTGAAATAGAAAGTTGTTGATAAGATGGAATTGGCTAGCGGAGGAAAGGCCTGGAAATGAGGCCCCAAATCCGGTGTGTCTTTCTACTAAATCATGGACTAGAAAATGCAGACGGGGCTCACACTGGGGAAAGGAAATACCTTTCACTCTTCAGGGTGTTCTTAACTAAGCCACTGTTTCTCTCAAGCTCATCTTACTTCTAGCTTTAGGAAATCATGAGGAGAGCTGAGAGATGTGGAATTCATGGTGTGTGGCTAAAAACCACAGCACTTAGGGAAAAGGTTCTGCCATTCACTTACTCATGATGTTGCTTCCCTATCTCCCTATTGCCAAAGACCTTTCAGGAAAATCCGGTAATGGATGTGTGGTGTAAAAAGTAATGAAATGGCTGGGCTTTCCTTTCCTTTTGGGAGAAAGGCCAAGACTCTTACCAAGGCCTAAGTCCTTCATGGTCTATCTCTCAAAACTCGTCTTGCATCATGCTTCTCCCTCAGACTCTGAGCTTTCACCACACTGGCCGCCTTTCATTTCCTCAAATCATCCTGCTCCATTGCCTGAGATGTCTAAACTCCTACCCATTCCTCACAGCTCAGTGAAGTCTCACTTCCTCAGCAATGCCTGTCTCAATCTCTCCATCTAGTCAGGTTCCTTGGTTTTAATTCTCTTAGGACACTACTCTTTTCTTTGAAAACACTCTTTCCATCTCCCTCAAGAAAACAGAAACTTCCCGAGGGCAGGCCACTTGTCTGTGTTTGCTCACCACTGAATCTCCAATACCTGGTGTGTGTAGGCTCTCAACTGGGATCTGCTGAATAACTGAATAGACATTTTCTTTCTCAAAAATAAGGTATACTTCCCCAAATGTCAGCATGCAGGAGTTAGAGGTTACATTATCTAGTTGGGGCAAATTGAATTTATTTTTTAGCCATTAATTCAAATCAGAACAATATAGTATAGAAAACATATATAGGAATAAAAATAGGTTATGCGATGTAAGGAAGTATCTTTTACATACTTTGTTACTGTATAACCACAAAATTTGACTTGGAAAATTCCATGAAAATATGCTGATTCTAACTGAGTTATGCTGCTGCTGGTGATAAAAGCCTGGCAGAGACAAGAGCTAGATGTGCATCAGACGACGTCCTCTTCTTTGAGGGCACATAGTGTGGCCAGATTTCTGAGTATTTCTTGTTATTGTATCTAAGTGACTGAGTCCCGTCCAGTGGCATATGGCAGATAACACACTGTGTTACATTTATGAGTCTGGAAACCCATAACCGTCCCCAACACCATGGCAGGAGCTTCTTTGTGCTCTCTCTTCTCCAGAGGCACAGAGTCCAGCACAGGACCCTGAGGTGCTACAGAATGCTGGGGTCAGCAGATGGAATAAGCCCGAGTCCCTGATTCCCCAAGCAGACAGTGCCTGCCCCTCAAGTGGCCCTTCTCAGCCTGTATTAACTGTTACAAACTCTTTCTTGTGTTGAACCCCAAATCTCCCGTATGGCTTCTTCCAATGAATTAGTTTTCTTTTTAAACATATTTTTTTTTATTTTCCCCATATATATATTTTTTTTCTGTAATATTCCCAAGCTTCCAAGAGCAATGAATTATTTTTTCTAACACAAAGAAATGGGTTTGAAAAGGTCACTTTCTTTTATTTGCCCCTCCTTGCCTTCTAACATGAATCCAGCTAAATATAAATTAGGAGCAGGACAGGGGGTGGGAAACACACTCAGAGTCACTTCAACTGCAGCTACAGAATATGCCAGAAAATCTGAGAAAAAAATCAACATTCACCTTTTATGCTGATGACACTTAGGGACTGGAGAGTTGTCTTCCCTACAAATAAGCCGTTAAAATACAGACTTTTATGTAATATTTATTATTAAACCATTTGAAGTAACAATAAATTGCCATGTCCAGGCCTCACTTTTAGAGATCCTGATTTTATTGTTGTGGTGTGGGTATCTGAGCATCAGAATTAAAACAACAACAACAACAAAAATATTCTCCTGGTGATTCTAGTATGTAGCCAGAGTTGAGAAACAGTCAGATATACCTCTGTGTATCTGTCAACTACCAATATAAATTATCCATGTATGAGTACTGTACTCCAGGGAAGAAAATATAACATTACTTACAAAGATACCTGCTCAAAACACCTAAAATAAGACTGAATTCACTGCCTGAAGAAAAGCGTATTTTCTTGTTATGGCTTCTGCCCATTATCCAAGCACCTTAAGTTGGATGCTAATGAGTAGTCTCGGTGAGCAAAGCCTGGCTGGAGGCAAACTAAGGCAAGGACTCATGTTCTGCCAACAAACAAACAAACAAACAAACCACTACACACACAGCCACTTTATTTGGCATACATGAGAAGCCCAAACCCCCTGACAAACATGGGAATGTGAGCTCTATGAGGGCAGGGACAAGTGCGCCTTGTTTCCAGCTCAATCGCAACACCTACAATACTGGCCCCAGCACCTATGAGTGCGGCTTCTTAAAGGTTCTTTCACTGATACCCAACCCAGTTGGATGGGGGTGGGTAGAAAAGCTGCCCACTTATCCATATGGGGAGGGGATAGCTTCCAAAGGTCCTGGACACCCCTTTGCTAATCAATAAAGCACATATGCCCCCTTAGGAGTAGGCTTCACTTACGGGGCAGGCTGATGGTTACTCTTGCTTCAGAACATCACTGAAATGACTGGTTAGATCTGTGATGTGGGGCTCAATTTTGCCATCACTACAATGGCAAAGGGAGGCTTAATTGGTCATCTTTATAATCTCTTCCTTCTAGTTTTATAAAGTAACTTCTCTGTGCCTGTAACTGCTGTCTGCCAGCCCCTCTGAAGCCAACAGCCAGCACAGCTGGGCTCCTGTGATGTGGACCAGTGCCCACCAGAGGGACTAGAGGCACGCTCACTTGCTGTCCACGGCCCTGACTTCTTCCCCTCTGTGCAAGATTTAAGATTCTGTCGCTTCTACTCTTCTTTAAAAAAATCTTTCCTTATGCCAAGAAGTGAAGAGGTTTCAAACTAAACCCACTACAGTAAAGCATCACCTTTACTTTCTACTGTCCATACAGCTGATCCTCAGATGCGGTGCCTCACAGTAACCCAAAAGTCTTATCATCAGGGTGGGGTGACTGAGCAGAGGAACTCTGATTTTCTTTTCTTTACTTCTGATTTCAATACACATTATGAGTGAGTGGGGAAAGAGAAGGAACAAATTAATGTATCCTCACTTGCTTTTTGCTATTTCTCCTTTGCCTAACAATCAGCCAGGTTTGTTTACTCCCAGAAGAAATCTGTGGGCTTTTAGATGGTTCCTGCTGCACCAGAGAGGCTGCTTCTGCCAGCTGAACAGCAGCCCTTTAAAAGAAGAGGGAAGGGGCAATTCTAAAATGCTGCCACGACAGATTTTCCTGGAACCCTAAATAGAAAGGAAGGATTTTGGTCCCCGCTTCTCATCAGCAGCAAAACTGGCAACGTCCAGCACAAACTGAGGGGGAGGCAGTGAGCTTACATTAGGTGGGAGGAAGGGGAGGTTATGGTGCTGCTCCCAGAAGTTATAAATGTTGACTGGCACATGCTGAAGCCATCTGATTGCAGCTTAAACTGGAAAAGATGGAAAACATTTCTCAAAGCAGGAAGTATTCCGGGTGTTCTGTCCTTTCCCTGTTACACAAAATCTTAAGGGGCATCAAATTGTTAACTCCTGTCCTACAGACTCTGAGAATAGGATATACCCAATAGGCTACACACAGTGCTTGGGCTGACAGAACAGAAGCAGGGGAAGGCAGTGGTAAGACAGCCTGGTATAGGGGCAAAAGCAGGGCACTTGGTTGGGTTCGGAAGACCATAGGGTCTCTCTTGTCTTAGCCACTTACTTGCTAAAGGTCATTCATTCAGTACACACTAATAGAGCATCTACTATGTGTCAGGCATCAGGTGATGGAGGGGATGTAATAGTGTCCTCAATACAACAGGTGGACAGAAACTTTCCCTGTCCTCAAGGAATAGGACGCTGGCAAGCAAAACCAAAATCCATACTAAAAAATAACAGGTGCTATGAAGGGAAACACGCAGAGTGCAATGAGCAGTACATGTGAGCAGGACAAAACAGTCTTGGGGAGCCAGAGAGGGCTCCATGGAAGAAGTGAAAAATCAGCTGAGACCTGAAGGATGGCAATGTGCTGGCCAGGCAACAGCCCAAGGAGTGTTCTAGGTAGAGAAAGATTATGCACAAAGGTATGGGTATGGATAGCTCAATCATGGTGCGCTTGGAGAACTGAAAGTAGTTCGATGTGGTTGAGTGTAGAGCAAAAAGATGAGGGTGGAGAGATACAAAAGTGTTTTATTTCAGCCATCTGTATTGCTGTGTTTATTAACTCAGAACATGCATCACTCAAGGCCAGTGACAAACGATCACATAAACAAGGGCATATTAAAACATTTTAAGAAGCTTAGCTTTTACATACAAACAATTAAGGAGAGGGAGTATTGTGAAGAGGAATCCACTGAGGGTTTTAAATAGGGAAGTAACACGAAGAAGTTTAAATTTCAGAAAGGTCACTCACTCTTCCTTTAGGAAGCTATTTTGGAATAGGAGGCAAGTGCAAGAATCCAGGTGGCAGAAGAGCCGGACAGAGCACAGAGCGGGTATGCACGCATTTCTCCTAGATGCAGGACCCTGACTATGGAATAAAGGCATTGCCAAGAGGTGATGGGTGGCCTCCAGGGGCCCTTCTACTCTGAGGCCTACAATCCATGATTGTGACAGATTACAAGGTATAAGAAAGGTCAAAGAAATTCACCTGCTTGTCCATTATGTTTTGGGACAGAGGACGAGGATTCTGACTTACTGAGTGGAGTACTATTTTTTTTTTTTTTAACTTTAAAAGTTGCATATACCTAAAGCTTCTAAAGTGTTTTTTTTTCCTTAACATTTTTCTGCTTGGGTCAATTAAGTTTAGCAAAGCAATGAAAAATACTGTAGCTGACTGCAATAAGAAAAGCTGAATTCTAAGCTGTGTGCCAACTTTTTAAAACACACGACACACACATATTTATTTATTTAAAATTCAATTGGTTGCAGAAGAGTATAAAATGAAAAGTAAAACTTCTTTGCAGAGCTAACCACCACAAAGTTGAGTATTTCTAAAGTTTTTATATGCCAATATTAAGCACGCATGTGTGCACACTCACAAACACACATATATAGACCTTCACACATAAACACCTATCTTCGAAGTTTTTCTTTAAACACAAATGAGATACTTTATGTACTACACCTTGTTTTTTTCTTAAAATACTTTTTCTTGGGTATCTTTAATGGTATATATAGATTTACCTCACTTTTCTGATAGTCTCCATGTTATGCATTTGCCTTACTTTATTTTATTAGTCTCTTTATGCTATTACAAACAATGTTGCAATGTATATTCTGGAACAGATATTTCTGTGCCCTTGGCAAATGTATCTATAGTACATTCCTGTTTGAAATTGAATTGCAGAGTCAAAAATATGTACACATTTAAAATTTTGCAAGATAATACCAACTTTTGTTTCTAAAAGGTCGTATCAATTTGCACGCCAATCAAAAGCATGAAAGCACCTGCCTTCCCATACCTTTGCCAATACTAAGTATCAAACTTGTAGATCCTGTCCAGTCTGAGAAGGAAAAAAATGGTACCTTAAGCTGCCTATCTTTAAATAAAAGAAGGTTGAACATCTTTTCATGGATTCATTAAGTATTTGTGTTTCCTCTTCTATGTTTGCTTATTGATATCTTCATTCTTTTTATCTAATGGATGGTTTTTCTAAAATAAACTTACATGAGATCTTTATAATCTAAATTACTGGTTTCACTGTTTATTATTCATGTACACAAGAATAAGCCACAGAGCCTCATTTTCCAAATATATGAGGATTAAATGGATAATGTATGTGAAAGCACATTAAAAGCTGTAAAACACTATAGGCACATAATTTGTTATTTTATAAAGTTTTTTTTTTTATCTGAGTGTTTTGAATCATTGCACATGCATAACCTGGACACACAGTGGGACAGAATGAGATAAGTGCTTGCTGTCATTAAATAAAAGACCCTTTGAAAGGAGCATGGGTAGCTCTTTGCAAATTGAATGGACAGGAATGACCAATTGCTCAAGGCCGGCCCCTAGCCAGTGACTCAGCCAGGTGGGCCCAGCTTTCCTGATTTTCAGCTCAATGTACTTTCCACTAAATCAGACATGTTATAATAACTGTTAACAAACAATCACAAAAAAAGACTCACTACGGATGGGGTAACATATTAGGTCAAATGACAACTAAGGTTAGTGTGGCCACAGACTGGGGGGATCAGCAAGGTCTGCTGGGATGGAGTCAGCAAGCACAGTAGCAGCCACCAAAACTGAGAAGGGGCTCCAAAGACTGATGATGCAACACTTGCAGTCAGCACTGGCTAGACCCTGATTCATTCTGGTCTATACAATGTGGGAGAGATGGAGAGAAGTTAAAAAAAAAAAAAGAACAGAGTGCTGGGCAAGATTCAGAGGAAATGACTCAAAGGTTTAGAAATCAGGGGCTGTGCAGCAGGGTTGTTGGAACTGGAACCATTTAGCCAGGACGTGACCATTTACACCATGGCCACCCTTTTGGTGCTTACACACAGGGTTTTGTAGTCAACGATGTTATCTTTGTTCAATTCAGTACAACTCTGCCATTGAGAAACATTTATTGAGCACTTACTAGAGGATGCATTGAGGAACAAGATGTCATTCCTGTCCTTAGGGAAAATTTATAGCTAATGGGTACATGAGAAATACATAGGTAATTTAAATACAATCTTCTAAATGCTAAGATAGGGTAAAACAGAAGTTGCTATCACAGGATGCTGGAAAGGATAAGGTACAAAAATGTCATGTACTCTTGAGGGAAAAGTGATGTCTAATTTGAGGCCTGAAGGAGGATAAATTCTTGGCTAGGTGATGGGGATGAAAGTAGGATGAAAGTAGGAAAGCTAAGCATTCCATGAAGGAAAAGTATCTGACAGCCCCAGATGTAACAGACACTCTCCCTGCTTCCAAGTTGCATGCACATACATGCACGTGTGGCTACGGGCTCTGCATATGCTAGTCCGAGGAGTATGAACTTTTTCTTCAAGGTAATGAAAAGTCACTGAAGGACTCTGAAGGAACTTGCCACATAAACGAAGAAAGTGATAGAGGAAGCAATAGCATTATATCATAAATGGGTTAATGAGTGGGTAAGAGGAGAGACTGAATCCAGGACAGCTCCACATCTTTGGTTAGAGCAACTAGGCAGTGCCACTCACTGAATAGGAACACAGAGAGGAGCCTGATTTAAAAGGGGAAACCCTGGGTTCTGTTTGAAAGTGTTGCATTTGTGGCCCTATGAGCCTATTTACAAGACTGTCTGCTAAGCTGACAGATAATGTAGTCTGGAGCTCACAGAGAGATCTGGGCTACAGATCTTGGCCAGAGAGTTTTCAGCACACAGATGATATTTGTTGTCATGGGAGCAGATGAAATCACTCAGGAGTGTAGAATGAGACCAGAAGAGGGATTAGGGGAGAACCTAGGAAAAATACTGAATTTAAGCGATGAAGAAACAAAGGGAAATCTATTTTTTTAAAAAGTGGAAAGTTGTGTATGGTGGTAGGAAGAAAACCCAGAGTGTATGGTGTTACAGAAGTTAAATGAAAAAAATATTTCAAGAAAAGATAGTGTCAACATCTTTGAATGCTGCAAGGGCTCAAGAAAGATAAGGACTGAAAAGCCTTCCATGTACTTAGCATCAAAGAGGTCACTGGTGATGCTGAGGAGTGTGGTGTAAGTGAGGAGATGAGGAGAGAAACCAGATTGCAGGGAGCTGAACTGTGAGTAGAACAGAGAAAATGAAGCTTAGATGCGCACGTGTGTGTGTGTGTGTGTGTGTGCACGCGTGTGTGTGGGGGGCCAGCGGGAAAAGAGATGCAAAGTTGTGGAAGGGTTTACAATTTTCATTTTTAATTAATATTTTATTAATTGAGTTTTTCAGTTAATGTAGGAATTTTTAAGTATAAAAATGCCTTTTTACAAATTAAATTTTAAATTTTTCTGATAATTGTAGATTCACATGAAGCTGAAAGAAATAATATGGAGAGACCTATGTACCCTCTATCCAGTTTCCTCCAATAACACTGTGAAACTACAGTATGACAGCCAGATACTACGTTAATACAATCCACCAATCTTATTTAGATTTCCTCAGTTTCACTTGTACTCATTTGTCTGTGTATGTGCGTGTGCACACATGTGTGTATTCGATCTATGCAATTTTACCACATATATAGATCTGTGTATCTGTCATCTTGGCCAAGATCCAGAGTAGTTCCATCCTTCCTGTTGGCCTTTCATAATCACATCTGTTCCCCATCCCCAGCCCCTAACCCCTGACAACCACTAATCTGTCCTCCATTTTTAGAATGTCATTTTGAGATTGTTATATATGGAATCACACAGTACGTAACTTTTGGGGATTGGCCTTTCCCGCTCAGCAGAATTCTCTTGAGATTATGCAAATTGTTGTGTGTACCAACAATTTCTTCCTTTTTATTGCTGAGTAGTATTCCAGGGTAAGTGTGTACCACAGTTTAACCATTAACCTGTGGAAGGACATCTGAGTTGTTTCCAGGCTGGGGCTATTACAAATATAGCTGCTAAAAACCAATTTTTGAGTAAACACAGGTCTTTATTTCTCTGGAGTAAATGCCCAGAAGTGCAATGGCTGGGTCATATGTAGTTGCAGGATTAGTTTTAAAAGAAATTTCCAAACTATTCTCCAGAGTGGTACCATTTTATGATACATTCCTACCTGCAAAGTATGAGTGATCCAGTTTCTCCACATCCTTTCCCACACTGATGTTAACATCATTAGCCATTAGGGAAATACAAATTAAAATTATAGTGAGTTACCCCTACAAACCTATCAGAATGGCTAAGATAAAAAATAGTAATGACACCATCACGGTATCTATTTAAGACATGTCAGCATATTGATGGTACTTAGAAGCTTGGGAAGGTATGAGAGTGACTAGAGAGACAACTGAGGAAGAAAAGGAGTCCCGGAAAACTGCATAATGTAGGGGCCATCAGCAGAGGAAACTGAGAAGTAGATAACTAAAAAACCAGGAGGGTGGGAGTGCCAAGGAAGTTGTGAGGAGAGTTTTTTAAGGATGAAAACCCCCCACCCCCGAGATATCATGTTAAATGAACACTGATACAGACCTATGTTTTTTGGCAACGTGGAAGTCACTGATGTCTAAGGCAGGGCAGCCAACATAGGAGTCACGAGAATAGGGGCCAGGCAGGAGGGAAGACAGAATGCTAGGGCCGGGAATGGGGGCAGCACTTCTCAGAGGGAGCTGTGAAGTCAATGGAGGGAAAATATGGGCCATGCTAGGGCCCAAATGCACACTGATGAGAAGAATCCAGTTGAGAGGGAAAGGCAGAAGATGTAGGATAAAGAATGGATGATCTATGGAGGGAGGGCCCTGAAAGGGGAGGAAGGGATTAGAGATATGTGTAGACCAATTGGCATTTGATAATCTTATGGGCACTAAGGGACAGGGAGAATGGGCACAAATTTGATAGGAGAAGCTGAGGGAGTTTCTTATGGCAGCTCCCATTTTTACTGCAAAGAATGAGGCAAGGTTATCCCTTGAGAAGGAGGGACCAGGGATGAGAGATAGAAATCAGAGTAGAGTGGAGAATGCATGAACCAGTTGAGAGCGAGTGTAAGAATGTTGGCTGTGGGTGGGGTTGATGCCCAGGTCAAGGTTGGTCACAACTTATAATGATATCAATGTGCCTGGCTGTGTGTTTTACTCCACCAACATTTAGCTGTTTTGGCAAGCAAAAGACAAGAGATTCATCCAGATTAGAATACTGCCAGGAGGGTGTATCAGGAGAGAGGGGCAAAGAATTGCATTTATAATCTATTTGCCAGAGAAGGTATGATATGAGAGGTGTCTTCAGGGTGAATCTCAGTAAAAATAGCTAGCATTTATTACACATATATTAGGAGACAGGCATGGTGTTAGGCACTTAACCCACATGAACTCATTTAACCTTCTCCATAGCTCAACATGGTAAGTACTTCCTTTTATTAACCTCCTTTTATAGAAAAGAAACCCTTGCTTTAGGGAACCAAAGAATCTTGATCCAGGTCATAAAGTAGCAAGTGGCAGAATCTGTATTCAAATTTAGTCTCTTCAATTCAAAGGCTCAGTTCAGTACACTGTCTTGTAGCTTTCAGGTATGTGGAGACTGAGCCAAATGGCAAAGATGGTCCTGAATGTCATGAGGTATTGAGTTTGGATTTTTGGATGTTGATATTTTCTGATATGAATTTGCAATTTCAGATGAAGCCAAGTTTCCTTTAACTGTAAAAAGCAGTAACTAGTATTACCATATTATTTCCATCCAGGAAAAATTGAGTAACTATGATACTCTTACAAGGAAACAGGATATACCATATGGGGCGTTGGTGCAAGCATATCAAGAGATCCATGTACAAAGAGGGCCTTTATCTGTGTTTCACTTTCATGTTGGAAAGACCATTAGGTCATTGTCTCTACCCCTTGTCCTTGACAAAAGTACTGTCCACAGCATCCCTAAGAAGTGGTCATCCAGTCTCTGCCCCTTTCCTTCTAGTGGTAGGAGGCCAGATATCTCATGTATCTACCTTTCTTTTAATGTAGTACATATTGCTGAGGGTTATGTCCCACATATGACTCTAGCTACTATCCCAAACATAATTTTATTTGATATTCACAAAACCTCTGTAAGTACTGGTATAGCCATTTTACATAATAAAAACCCTGAAAACTCTGTTTACTTTTTCCAATGGGTTCTGCCCAAAGAATACACACAAGAGCAGTCTAACTGCCCTTTTACCCAAAAGCTTTCCAGTGCTGGTATCTGAGTCCAGAAGGGCCTTTTGGCATCCAGATTCATGCTCTAAATACAGCTTGACGCAGAGATTGCTCAATCTCCTTTGAAAGTGTGATCCATTGCCTAACAGCTGAAAGTGTCTCTTCCATTACTGGAATCAGCTGCCCAGTACTGGGATTACTGGAAAGAGCTGTCGTAATGGAAACACTTGATCAAATATGTAAATTTTCTGGAGCCTTCTGAAAGGGACAGTAGGCTCCATCTGATAAAGATTAAGGATCTAGAAGCAGAATGGTATGATAGGAATGTGGGGTGGGGTGGGGGACTCCTTAGGTGAGATGAGTGTGGAGCGATGGTTGCACACACAGGAAGGCAGAAAGGAGGTTTTTTTCCAGAAGGGAGAAACAAGGAGAAGCAGTAGACTTTCACTAAAAGTCCAGACTGAGCATAAACCTGGGCTTCTATAGGACCGTGTCCTACTGGCTAGAGAACCTGGCTAGAGACTGGGAGCCCTGAGCTTGAGCTCAGCTCCGTCCCTGACTCCACAGCTGATTCTTTGGGAATGTCACCCTTTTTCTCGAAGTGTCATTTCTCCCACTTGTGCTGCTGGATTTGGATACAAAGTGAGACTCCTGTTAGGAACCCTTAATGGGGTTCCATTTGCTGCCTCAGTTCTGACCCTCACAGACTACTCATTCTCACAGGTTATTATAGAATCATTTTGGATACCAAGAGACTGTAATGCGCCAAAGAAATCCGGCTATCAGAGCTCCTAGACCCAAAGGTTTGATTTCAAATTTACTGAGTCCTTGAATCTGATTAGCACCTTTGACAGGGGTATAGAAATCAGAACTCCCCCACCTCTCAAGCCATTTACAATTATGTCCTCTCCAGGCAGAATCCAACAAGTGACAGGAAGATGACTTACAGATGCTAAAGTCTAAATGACAAGATTTAGAGTCACAGTGCTTTACATTCAAATGCTCTGATCAGCTCTGTGTTCTGCACAAAGTCCTTTAATCTCCCTGAGCCTTCATTTCCTCATATATTGTTTTCAAATAAAAAAGATGATATCTGTTCATCAGGCTCAAATTTGGGTTGAAAATGTTTGATAGGCAGGAGAGCATCAAATAGTTATTATTGTTTCTTAATTCAAGAATTAATCAATCAACACTACCTATACCAAGATAGTTCTGAGTACTAAAGATGTAAAAAAATGAGTAAGTTACTCCTGGATGGAGATGAAATATACACTTTAATATAAGTTAGAAAATAGTACATATCTCATTTCACTTCTGCTTAAAATAGACTGAGGAGAACAAGGCCTGATATGCAACCTCATTTTACTCCACTAGAATTAGGAAATGGGTTATAAAACTCTTCTTCAATTTTAAAATGTAATATAACTCAAGAATTTCTTATTTTGTTGTTGTTCTTACTTGCTTATTTTTTTAAATGAAGTTCTACATGGCCCATTAGGTAAAAATTTCTTTATTTAAGCCAACAGAAATTCTACACACTAGACTAGGAGAATGATATTGACATGCTGGACCAATGCAGAAGAAAGTGGTCAGGCTGTGAGAGGCCTTGATACCAGCACAGACAGGAAATGGATGTAAGAACTAGAATCTAGCCAGGACAGAAGATTCAGATGAACTTCATAACTTTCTTCAGATACCTAAGGGGTGTCAAGTACCTGATGTATTAGCTGACTTCTCTGTGGACCAATGAGTAGATGTTGAAAGGAAATAGATTTTTTTTCCCAAAATAAGAAGTAACTTTATAAGTTTCAGAGAATTCAATGAAAGTTATCTTGAAAGCTGGTAAATTTCCCATCACTGAAACTATGCTTATTTAAAAAAAAATACAATGGTAAATCCATTGCAAAATCACTTTGCAAAATCTATCACCAAAAAACTCCTTTTGAAAAACGAGCAAGCACCCTTCTGTTTGTTTCCTTTGTAAATTAATTGTTCACTTGGCTAACTGGTAAAAAATGAAAGAAGGCCTCCATATTCCAAGACCCACTCATAGAAAGGGAACCAAACAGTACATGTGATGAGCTCGAAGAGGCCTTTCATGTACTGCTCAGTGAGCCTCTGCCGTCATCAGATCTGTGCTTCAGTCCCACATTGATACACATCCCTTCATGATCTTCTACTGTCAATTGTACTAAATGAAATAATCCATGGCCATAAAGTCTGCTTCACAATCCAGTGTTAGTTATCAAGGGAATGTATGTGCAACATGCAATTTCTCCAACATCCCTGTCTCTCAAGCACACTATCTATCATCAGGTACTTTTTCAGAAGGGGAGGTGACAAATTACTTCAAACTGCATGAATTTCTGTAAGTGCAATAACATTCTTCAGTTTCTAAAGGGCATCTTTTTTTTTTTCTGAAGTTGTCATTTGAATTCAAACTCTTTGGAAAACATGCATAATAATCTTAATGATCCCATTGAGTAGTTTAAATTCAAATTGTGTAGCATTTGAAATACAGGCTGGCAGCACTTTCCATAAATTACTCTCAAATTCAATACATCCCTACCCGCATACGCACACACACACACATACACTGTTACAAGCACCACACTCAAAAATCTTTAAATTACAGTTTCTTTTTCTTGTCCCATTTAAATTATTTGGTTGATAAATTAGAGCTATAGTGTCTGCTTATAAATTTCTGTAATACTATTCAAAAAATAATTTTATGGCAGGCATACATTTTTATATCAGAGTACATGGAGCTTTGTTTTTATTGTAAAGTTCCTGGCTTTGGCATGAATGTGTGCTTGTGTTTGTATGTCTACATGGTTGTGCATCTTGGTGTTCAGTAAATCAAGCCTGATTTATTCATTTACCTTACAATTCACTGTGTACACTAAAATTTTTAGGAAATGCTGGGAGACCGAACCAAAAAGACCACTTCAGCCAGAGATACTGCTCACTGAGAATCTTTACAATGAACTCCTATCTACGGCAAAATTGGATGAATTACACCTTGAAAATTTAACCACTAAAGGAAAGAAGGCTCTTTTTAGAAATATGAGATAAAAGACCCCATTTTCACTTTATTTCTTGTATATTTGAGAATTAATATTTGTTCACAAAGCTTTCCAGTAAATAAGATTTCAGAAATGATAAAACGTATATAAATAAGCTGGGAAATACTCCATTTGTAATATATTACCAAAATAAAGCAATACAGAATGCAAGCATCCAGCAGTAGAATTCCAAGCTTGTGTAATTCAGAAATTTAATCACAACTTCACTATGAGGACAAATTTCCCCATAATTTTGAAAACATGGCTGTTCTTTGCCACTGAATTGCACTGAAATCCATCTTCCTGGTAGAAAACAGTTGGAATACTTGATATCACTTAAAACATAAATGAAACAGTAATGATAAGATACTTGAAAATAATGAGGATTATTTTATCCTGATTAAACACTATTTTGATGTGTTAACAGCCCCTATTGAAAGTAAGAATTCACTGACTTCAGCAGAGGACAGAACATAGAAGTACAACCCTCTAAACTGCAATCATGGGTGAGCATTAGCTAGTTAAAACAGAATTTCATTACTGCTTTGACTAACTACTTAATTTTATTTGAAAGTTATTTATTTTACTTAAAATGAAATTTAAAAGGCTAACTAAAATTCATAAATTAAAATCTATTATACCTGGCTGGGCAGGGGGGCTCACGCCTGTAATCCTAATACTCTGGGAGGCCGAGGCAGGAGGATCGCTTGAGGTCAGGGGTTTGAGACTGGCCTGAGCAAGAGGAAGACTCGTTTCTACTAAAAATAGAAAAAAATTAGCCAGGCTTGGCAATGTGCACTTGTAGTCCCAGCTATTTGGGAGACTGAGGCAGAAGAATCGCTTGAGCCTAGGAGTTTGAGGTTGCTGACGCCACGGCATTCTAGACAGAGGAAGACTTTTTTTCAAAACAAAAACAACAACAAAAACAAAAACAAAAACAAAACCTATTGTATCCAAGGGTCAACAGAAAATCTCTCCAGAGGGGGAAAATAATCATCTGTCTCATCAAGTATTGACAGAATGCAGGTGGAGTGTGAGGCCTCTTTGAGGAGCCTCAGGGGATGCAAAGAGACAAAAGGCATCGTAAGACATTTATAATCTAATTGGGAACACAGAAGCCTGACATGATTAGATAAACAGCAATAAAATTGCCCCTCAATCTTTTGCCATCCCTCCCCTAAAACTCCAAAGATAGCTCATACACCGATTATGACACTTATTCCAAATTCCCATCTATCTGTTTGGTTGTCTATATCATTCAAACAGTGAGTGTCCCAAAGACTGGTGACTGTCGTTTTCAATTTTGTACCCTCAATGGTCACTATACTATTTGAAATATAGACAATGCTCAGTTAATATTTATTGGATGGACTTCAATGGACTGAAGACCATTTAGGCAGGCAACCACAATGCAGAGGTAAGAAAATTAGACTCATAGGTAGAAAATGGACGTCTGAGCCCTGTTTCAGTTTCTCATCTGTGTGGGTTACCGTCTCTGAGCCTCAGTTCTCTCATATCTAGAAATAACTCCTGCTTTGTGGGATCGTTGTGAACAGCAAATGAAAAACAACTCTAACAGTACTTTGGGTATATGCATTTAAGTATAAGGTATTATTATGCCAAGTGATTGGTACAGGTGGTAAATGCTAAAGGATATGTAATTATCATAGCTGGAGAACAGGTAGATTATTAAGTGAAGTTCCCTAATACCACCCAAAAGTAACTCAGGGAATTAAGAGTCAAGTTATTCTTTCATGAAAAGGCCTAATCACTCTCTTCCATGTAAATGTAATATAAATACCAAATAATAAACTGATTGTTATATGATTTAGGAAATTCACGTCTCTCTTTTACCTAGAAATACTACACTTTTACTGGACTTCAGTTTACTAATCTGCAAAAAGAGCAGTTTAGGTTAGAGAAATTTCAAAGTTCTTCCCAGCTTTAATGACATATAGATTGACTTCCACTCAATTCTACCAGCAGAATGAACTTAAACTGCCCAGCGGTACTTAGTGCTTCCTTCATAGCGTTTAAGCATCCATCTTATCAGAGAGGAGAGGCAGCACCAACATAGCTTTCTTGTATTGGAGACAAAGGAATTTGGCCTTTGTAAAGATGCCATCAGAGGAAGGTGAAGAGTCTAAGACTATCTGTTACTTATGCAAAAAATCCTGGGAATCGGAAGGTTTGTTTTTTTTTTAAACTTTTCCACCCCCAATTTTTTTGCAGAATAATATACAAATAATCAATGCTCAATAAATCCTTACTGACCTTACTGATTTCTTTTCCTTTAATCCTAGAAGTTGTAATCGAGTTGGAAATTATGGAAAATAATTGTTTAGAAATTGGAATCCTAATTAATTCTTTTCCCTGTATGAAAGCCTACTCTACTCCCAAGGCCCTGCTCAAATGTTGCATCCCTTGGGAGGCCTTTTATTCAGGGGGTCCCCTTCTCCCCCCACTCTGGGACAGACATGCCTTTTCCTCTGAGATCTCACAACTGCCTCAATCTCTCTCACAAGTAAATTGGATTACTTTGCCTTATATCTGTTTGCACATCTGATGCTCTCAGTCATCTAAGGGCTCTAGGAGAGCATGCAGAAGTCTCATGCTGCTTGGTTTTCCCCCGTAACATTGAGCATAGTCTTCTGCACACAGAAGCAGTTCATTCAACATCTCTTAAAACTGGCAAATAGTTCACTCGTCAGTTAAAAATATGCAAGATGCATTATGTTTAAACACTCACTTTCCCCAAGGATTCTCCTTTGTAAGAACTCAGAAACAACCTTGAGAAAAATCTGATAGTATTATACAATTACACAAAAACAACCTTCTTCATTATGTTTTACTTTGAACTTAACAGTAATGCTTAACCTGCCACCTCTTAATTACATTGGCAAGTTGGTGAAGTTTATTGATCTGTGCATGAGGAGTTAATTCCAAAAGAGACTTTGACAAAAAGCACCTTAGGGGAGAACACATCGTTATTCCGGCAGCTTTGCTGGAATGACCCACAGACACTGTCCAGCCAGACTCAGGCCAGTCTGGCTTCCTGCCACTTGTGCCTGTTTCCTAATGATCTAATAGGAATGTACAATAATCTTCTAAAAAACCAAGTCCTTTTTCTTTTTTTCTTTGGTCTTAAAAATGAGATGACATCTAGCAGGTTAAGTGTATCCTTAAAGGAAAATGCACGTGGGCTGTACAGTGTTTTACAGGCCCTACTGAGTATCTAGCAAAATCCCTGAAAGACAATAAAAGCTCAATGTACCCCTGTGAAATAACTAGATATGTAGCTTCTATATCTAGAAACACAGGATATCCTAATCTCTACTTCATCAATTAGTGCTTGTGATGTACTTACAGACCTATGGCCAAAGGTCTAATTCATTGCTATGGACTAAATTGAGTCCCCTTCTAAAAAATTCATATGTTAAAGCCTTAACCCAAAAAGTGAGAGATGGGTCCTTTAGGAGGTAATTAGGTTTAGATGAGGTCATAAAAGTGGAATCCTCATGACGGGATCACCCTTATAAGAAAAGACCCTAGAGGGCTTGCTTTCCACCTCCCAACACACACACAAACACACACACACACACCGTGTGAGGACACAATGAGAAGGTGTCCCCCTGAAAGCCAGAGAGAAAGCCCTCACCAGAACCCCAGCATATGGCACCCTCATCTTGGACTTCCAGCTTCCAGAACTGTGAGAAAGTAAAGTTCTGTTCTTTAAGCCGTCCAGTCTATGGTTTTTCTCTTATGGCAGTCCAAGCTGACTAATATATTCATTTTTAAAAAATGTTCTAAATATTCCCCAGGGTGAGAGGTATTGTTTTGGACACTATTTTGAGAAATGTGGAGGAAAGGATGGAGGTGGGTAGTGAAAAAAGACACAAAGAACAACAGAAAAAATGAGCTTGCTCCTAAAAGAGCTCACGGTCAATGTATCCGAGTGTGAGATTATCTACCAATATAAAGTAGAAATGGTAAAGGATCAAAACAAAGGTGAAAGATTAAAACAAAGGCAAAGATAAAAGCTCTGAAAATATATAGAGAGAAGTGCTTGCTTTTCTTCAGCTGGAAGGGCAAAGGAAAGGATTCTCAGAACAGTGGTAACCAAACTGGGTGGGACTTAAGAGCTGTAAAAATGAGCCTTGCTGATTAAAAACAAAACAAAACAAAACAAAACAAAAAACCCTATCTGATGACAGGCCATCTGTTAGCATGCATTTATTTAAGGGCAAGGTAGATGCTAAGATTTAGAGTCCAGGAGCTCAAACTTCTACTTTAATCCTACACTAATACCTCATTTTCCAAAGCCCTTGGTTCTCTAAGCTTTGATTTTGTTAATTTGTAAAAAGGAATAACAGTTCCTACTTGTCTGTTGGGGGTAGAAAAAGAATGACTATGCGGCATTAAAAGAAAGTAAGATTTACCATATGATACACGGGTACAGACCTCTTCCTCCATGAAGACTTTCTTGTTGAATTCCTCCTTTCCCCCCAAATACTCCTAAACTCCCTTTCCCTCAGTTCTTTCCTGTGAGGCCCCAACATATTTTGTACTTTCCATTTTGTGGAAAAACCATTTGTATTTGTGGTATGCTAAACAAATAGAATTTATTTAGATTCTCTACTTAACCTAGAGTAAAATTATAAATATTCATTTTTTTTAGAAATATATTTTAGAAGGTTCAGTTTTATTTTAACTAACATATTGCAGGAACTTTGTTAATAGAAGTTGCTTCAAGTATCTTTTAGCATTAGTGAAGAGTCCATAAAGTAAAAATAACTTCTGCGGAAGATGCTTAATATCTTTTTAAAAATAGTGTATATATTTTAAAAAGCCATCACAGATGTGTGTTTATGATATTCAGGTTGCTTAAAGAATGACCAGTACATCTATCCGCTTGGCATCTTATTTCCCCATACTGTAAATGTGGGAGACTGAATTACTAAATGATCTCGAAGTTAAAAAATATATATTCTTTTAAAACCTACAATATACCAGGCCCTTGTCACTGCAAAGTGTTCAAAAGGAACACCTGCCTTGCTGTAATGATGATGTCAGCCTCAGCCGGGATCCCCTTCCTCTACAGAGAGGTGAGCAAAAGAAGAGATCTAGGAAGTAGACTTTATTTACTTACTAATTTATTTTAAGTAGGTCCTGGCTGTGGGAAGAAATTATTATGTCCCATTCAAAGTCATCAGAACATCAGAGAACTTCCACTCAAACTCCCTGGCCATTTTCACAGGCGAGTCTGTGTGTTTGACCTTGAGCGCAACAGCTCTTATGATAATTCTATAGCTGGAAGCCAGACAGCTGGCTTCACTCTCACATCTTTCCCTTCAGTCTTTTATATTTACATTTCAGCAATGACTCTGCTCATAGGCTTCTGGAGCCAAGTTCTCATCTTTCCTTCTTATACACACCCAGGGTCTCAAGTCCAAGGTGCACCAAAGGGCAGGCAAAGAACATGTGAGCCAAAGACTGTGAGGCGACATTGGCACCTAGAGTGACACGAGGTCCCCCTCCAAGGCCCCATGACTATCAAAGCAGCAACAGCACTATTGTGCTATTGTGATAAGCACTATGGAAAGACAAAGATGAATCACAGGTGGCCTTTCACCCCTCTCACACACACACTCTTTAGGGGGTCCATATCAGTAAAGGAGTGTGTGAAGGACCCCAGTGACTTTATACGACCAGCATAGTAAGGTTAGATCCTTTGAGATAAATAAAAACAAAAACCTGGCCAGGCGCGGTGGCTCACGCCTGTAATCCTAGCACTCTGGGAGGCCGAGGTGGGCGGATCGTTTGAGCTCAGGAGTTCGAGACCAGCCTGAGCAAGAGCGAGACCCCATCTCTACTAAAAATAGAAAGAAATTATATGGACAGCTAAAAATATATATAGAAAAAATTAGCCGGGCATGGTGGCGCATGCCTGTAGTCCCAGCTACTCGGGAGGCTGAGACAGGAGGATCGCTTGAGCTCAGGAGTTTGAGGTTGCTGTGAGCTAGGCTGACGCCACGGCACTCACTCTAGCCTGGGCAACAGAGTGAGACTCTGTCTCAAAAAAAAAAAAAAAAAAAAACAAACAAAAACCTTGCATGTTCAGGAAAGGCCACGTGTAAGTGGGGATGTTTCAGGAAAGCTTTTTAAGGCTGGTTGATACAGATCTTTAAAGGATGGAGATAGGAAAAAGCACCAGGTAGACTATAGCATGGGCACAGAGAAACTACAGATATCAACGTCCAGGAGAAGAGTCCACTTTGGTCAAACGTTGTAAGAAGAATGTGTAGGAGAGAGGAGGTAAGATAAGAATGAAATAGTATTTGAGGCCACTTCTTGTATGGGCTGGGCTGGAAGTACAGACACATGGACCTCAAACTTGAATATGCGTAAGAACCCACCCTCCCACTGCCCACTACCCCAAAAGTCTTATGAAAGATGCAAAGTTCCTATTTCCTTGTGCAGAAATTCTGGGGAAGGGTCCAGAACTTTACTTCTTTGATGAAGACTTGAGGGTGATTCCAAAGCAGATGACCTCTGACACATTTTGGGAAAACCAATCTTCCAGGGTGTCATGACTTGCCATCCATCAGACTCCATGAGCTCTAACCAGCAGCGTGCAGGTAATCTTCCAGAGACTGAAATGCTGACTTACAACTGTCCTTTGGTGACTCAAGTTAGGCAAAATTCTCCCTTGCAGATTTGGTACGTATGCATGTCCCTGGGGCTAGGCCTTGGTGTAGTTATTACTACTCACAGCCCCCACATTGATTTTTGCTCAGTCCTGTCCTCTGAATACACACTTAGCCATATAACCATGTGAAGTAAGAAATAGTACTTTCATTCTAATGTGGGCAAACTGAAGCTAAAGGAAATGAGGTGAATGCAGAGTAGCAGCTGGTCAAGCTGGGTGTGAACCAGGTTTGACTTTAAATTTTACATTCTTTCTTTAAAATTATTTGCCGCCTTGTACTAGGGCCCCCTAACGAAAGACTGAATATCTTACCTAGGATCCTGAAACTTATTTTCAGGTATATTTTTAAGATTGATTTTATAGCATTCTTTCTCTCTCTCTTTCTCTCTCTCTCTCTTCTCTCTGCCCTAACCTTTTTTCTTCTAATAGAAAATATAAGGTTATAGACATTTCTTTCCATTTCTTCCTTCTGAGGGTGCAGAGTGATTTAGAAGACCCTGCTAACATAGATCCCATGCTACAGCAGGGCAATTATCATTCCTTTATCCATTAAGAGTTATAAGATAAATAAGAAAGAAAACAAGGAATAGACTCCTTCCCTATTTTCTTTCCATCCTTTTATCTCTAAAGAAGGAAGTTTACTGAATCACTGCCAACAATTCACTCAGCCTAATGAAGTGTATAAGTAATGGGATTAAATAATCTTAAACCATTATTACAGTGGCCTGATGCTGACATTCATCCAGATTCTGGCATACATCTAGTGGTGAGTTCATGCTTGATTTAAAAATAAACAAACTAGGGCAGTGGGAAGGTTCTAGCATAAAGTTTCAGAGGTATTTAACCTGGAAATCTGAGACCCTTCCTTCTGCTTAGGGCTGAAGCAGACACTGTCCTATTTCTATACTCTCCAGCCAAAATCTACTGATTCCAACATTTTCTAGGGATGTTTCTCTGAACCTTTAGCCACATTTGATTTAAACCCTTCAAGCCAGTCCCAAAGAAAGCAGTTATTTGAAGGCATCATCAAGACCTATGTTTCCTAGTCCTGCCTCTGCCATTAATAAACCCTATAACCTGTGGCAAATCAGCCAACTTTCTTGGGCTTTAGTTTTCTCAGCTACAAAATGACGTTATTAAATTTCTAAGGTTCCTTCTGGCCCTTAAAAAGCATTCTAATTTTATGACAACACAGGTTAATATCTTTTGAGACAGAAGTGGGAAGAAAAGGTTATGCTTACCTAGGCCTCTTTGCTGTTCTGAGCACTGACTTAGGGGTGTATGCCTCACTCTCCTTACCAGTAAGTACTGCCTTGGAGCCTCAGGGATGTGGTGGGCAGAAATCAAGGTTAGCAAAAGGATAGGGGATATGTGGGGGGAAAAAAGCTACATAAATACCATTAGCAAAGAACCCTGTAGTAACTATTCATTCCACCTTGAAAATGTTGCTTTCCAAAGCATTTCCTAAAATCATTTTGTTCATTAGTTAATTATTCACGCAAATTTTTATAGCATTCCTCACTTAGATCATTTATACTTTTTAAAGTTTTACCTAGATATTTTATAATTTTTGCTTCTGTGTATGAATTTTTTCCTGTTATATTTTCTAAACCTAAGATTCTAATTTTTATTTTGTTAGCTTACTCAACTTTCATCATTCTAATATTTTAGAATTTTTTAGGTTTTCTAGAAGAATAATCATTTGTAAATATCTGTATATACTAGTCTTAAAATTTTGAGTGGAAAAGTCTCAGAAAAATATAAATGACATAATGCCATTTATTTAAAATTAAGAAACACTATATGGAAACAACACTATATATTGTTTAGAGATATGTATTAAAATATAAAGAAATGCATGGATATGATATAAAAAAAATTTAGAATAGCAGCTTTCTCTGTATGGGAGTTTTGAGAATGTGATCAGGGAGGAGAACCTAAGGGATTTCAAATGAATTTTTAATGTTTTATTTCTTAAATTGGATAATGAGTACATGCACCTTTATCATTATGCTGAACATCTTTCTATGTTAGAAATATGACATAATTGAAATGCATATATTACTTAGAGCTTTTGTTTTGTGTTATAGCCACTGTTTTTGTTTTCCAACAAGAATATGTGATAAATTTTATTAAATTCACTTTTAAAGAAAAATATCTAAGGAGATGACTAGTTTTTTTTTTTTTTAAATTGGATATACCAATATAATGAATTATGTTAAAAAGATTTCCAATATTGTCCTAACATTACAAATGGACTAATCAGAATGTTTTATTATGTGGCATTCAATTGCTAATATTTCATTTAGGATTTCTGCATTTGTGAAAGAGTTTCCTTCTTGGGGTAACTTAGGTATGGTATTATTATCGGGATCATGCTGGCTTTATAAAATGATTCGGGAAGTTTTTCTTTTTTTGCTAGACTCTGAAAGTTGAAGTAGCACAGGAATCACTTGCTCTTTGAAGATCTGAAAAATCCTATTAGTGAAATTTTCTGGATGTTTCTCAAGTAGCAGTTCTGCATTTCCTCCATGTTTATGAAGTTATTCACATTTCTCTCACTTGTATTTTAGATTTGCACAGAAAACAGCCTCTCACATAAAATGTTAAGTGAAATAATTTTAAAATGCCTTCTATACCTGTGCTAAGAGCTTCTTTTCCACTCCCAATTTCCTGTAATTTCTTTCTTAATTATTGTCATCAGATGTTTATTTTTATTGTTCTTTTCAAAAATTCATTTCCTGGACCTAAAAATTCTAGTATTTTTCAATTTATCAATGGCATTTTATTTTAATGAATTTCTTCTTCGTTTAGGTTGTTTATCTTGTCGTTTTCTAGCTTTATAAGTTAATATATTTGCACTTTTCCTGTTGCACTTAATGATACCATTATTACTTGGAATTCAACTTTGGCTACATATCATTCTCATGTCTATGAAGTGTTATCATCATCACCACTTTCTAAGCATTCTTTAATCTAAGAATATGTTTATCTATTTATCTATTTATACATTTCTTGTTTCACTGCACAGCTATGTGTAACTCTGCTAACCAAAATAGGAACTGTCCACAATTTCCTATTAGACTTCATATGGTATGTATTTTTCTAAATCTTCCATGGAGATTGAGGAAGATGATAGAAACTCTTTGGTTGCATAGATCAGTGTCCATTTTTTGTTAAACCAATCTTATTGAATATATTATTTAATTCCTTTTAGTGATTTGTCAAAGACAAAAAGAAATGTGTTAAAGCTTCATAAAGAATGTGGTTTTACCATTTTATCTCATATTTCATCAGTATTTTTCTATTACACATTGCAATGTAATTATATTTAATGAAGACAGGTTCAGACTGTTCTTCATTGAGAACTGTGATGTTTATCAATACAATAATGTTCTTTGGCTTATTTGATAGTTTTGTTTTGAACTGTGTACTCTGTCTTCTAGTATTATTGTAGTTAGCAGGTTATTAATATTATTTTCTTTTGGTCTGAATTTACTATTACATCTTTGCCTACTTCCTTATTTTGTATCACTAGTTTTATTACTTCATTGCTTACCACCATTTTATTTGCTCTGGCTCTCTGGTACACTCTATGTTGATTAGTTTATCTGGGATATTTGAGTCCCTTTTCAGAAATATATACAGGTGATACATATTCTTTTTCAATGTCCATGGAATATTTAAAAGAGACTATTTTTATAGACTGCACAGTTTTATATATTGTTTTATAACAAAAGCAAGTTACTAATTAGTATTTATGATATGATCCTGTTGTGTGTGTGTGTGTGTGTGTGTGTGCGCGTAACTATACATACATCTGTATGCATGTAGATACATCTATATGATTACATTTATATACATATATCCATACCCATAGGTACATGGAAGTAGAAAAGAATTGTGTAGTAAAAAGTGAACTGTTATCATATTTAGATGAAAGAATTACATACATTTTTTCTTTTATCTTCTAATTCTCTAATGAGCATATACTGCTGAAAAATTTAGGTTTTCTAAAAGAATTACTATCATACTTAAGACTATACTGAGCTCAATATTTCTCTAACATATCTAAAAATAATATGAAAGACACAGCCATAAAATTCAGAGTTTGGGTTAATTTTCTTTTTGAAAACTTGACATTATGAAGAAATGGTAATAGAGGAAAAATTAATTAGAAAAAAGGAAACCTAGCAACAACAAATGAGATTCTCAGTGATTTCTGTCGGATATGTGGAAAGAGCTGGACTTGAAAAGCAAAGGCCTGGGTGAAGTCCTAAGTCCTGGCTCTGACACTCATGCTCCATGGCACTGAGCAAGATGTCAGCTTCTAAGATTTTAACTTTGTAAAAGTTAAAGCTCGAAACAAATGTTAGTTGTTATCGTGAATATTTTAACTATAAATTTTTTGTTGCCTTATAATGCTTTTCCTTGAGGCATTTCAGGGAGAGCAACATGAAAAAGCTCAAGACAAGACAGGGGCTTATGGTTTTTAATCTGTTAATTTCAGCATTTTAGGTTTTGTAATACTGGAATGCATGATTCAGGCAGTTATCAATTAAAATCTTGGAACACGAAAGCTATAATTACAGATGATCTTACATGTGGGTAGTGGGGATCTGTCAGAATCTTTATGTCTTTAGAAAGTTGAACATTAACTGCAGATTGGTAGCATGGACCCAGCAATAAAGTACAAGTTAGCAAAACTGTAGTCTTTTGTTTTGTTATTTTCTTTGAAAACATCAAAATGGGACTAATTATCTCCCCCACTGACTATTTTGGGGAGCTCTAATAGGTATGATAACTGCAGTAACAGATTCTCAGGAGCATTGTAAAATGTAAGGGACTGTACGAACAGAAGAGATAACTATTCCTAGTAGGGAGCATGGCTAGCCTCTCAAGAGAGTGCTCTACAAATTTTTCTTTTTCTTGAACCATGTTTTTCTCCTTCCTGGGAAAGTTCTGGTGAAATGATGATAAAACATCAAGAAGTGTGTGTGTGTGTGTGTGTATGTGTGTGTTGTGACAGAGAAAGAGAGCCAAGAGGAAAGGACAAACACTCCTTGGAGATGAAAGAAGCAATTAAGAGAAGAGACTTGGTTCCTTTTCCAACACCTACATAAAGCACTGGCCGTAAGTGCTTTTTAAAACATTTTATTAAGAAGAATTGAGTATATAAAAGGACAGCTTTCCTGCAGAGGTACAAAAACCTCCCTTTTAATGTAGGCTGAAAAGTTAGAATGTCTTAACTATAGCCATTTAGTGACATAAGGGAGCAAAAGGCTGCTAGTGTGTTGGTCACTAATGCGCCAAGTTCAGGTACCTTAAAATGTTTAGTCTCCCGTGGAGTTGGCCTCCTATTTCCAGAGGCCCTTTAATCACTTGGATTTCAACACTAATAAAAATGTCTGTACCAACTTCTACTGTTGGAGTGTTAGGAGTTGGATTCCATCCACTCTGAGTAAGAGCCCTGGTTTAGGGGAGGATCCTTGGCTGCCATTTTGTAAACAGACTTTTGCTGAGAATTTCCGATGTGCTGTGTCCCTACCCAGGATCCTTGGCAATGCTAGGAAGAAAACAGCAATTCTTTTGCTAAATCTATGAGTAAGCCCGTCTCATTAAGGGCAGAAGGACACATAAGCAGTACTCATTTTTCTGCCCTTCATACTCATACTGACATAAAAATCTTAAGGAAAGCACCAACCTCTTCTTCTCGTATTATGTACCCACATTCCTTCTATGACATCTATTTGTATTTCCATAGCAACTACAGTCAGGAAATTGCCCCAAATTTAGAGGATTTCTATATTATATCGTATTATGCTAAGGGAGAAAAGCAATGATAAAAATGTTATTAAGTAGATTAAGCTCTTCATATTAGTAAATAATTTCATGATATACAAAACATCACACTTGTTCATTCCTTATCTTTGAAGATAGGGAAGAAATTAAGCTCGCTCTCTAATAAATTAGAACATCGGCACTCAGCAGCTAAATGACTTACCCAAGGTGACACCAGGAGATTTAGGATTAGAAAAAATATCACTTTACTTTCCAAGGAAGTTTTAGTGATCTTAACTTTGTTCATTTATTCAAATCTGTAAGAATAATCAAAACTAAGCTTTCAAAAGATATTATCAGCAAAGTAGAAAACCATTTTGTTGATTTTGCTAATAATTATACAAACTTAAATTAAAATAACTATGACAAAGGCACTTCTTAAATTGGTTCAAAATAAAGATAAATAAACCTCTCCCATAGGGGATAGGTTACAGTTTAACATATGGTTTCATTATTGCTGATGGTTCTATAAATGAGAAAAATCTTTCTAAAGTAATCTAACAAGGTAAAGCAAAAGTTCTCCAAACTTGACTTGGTAACATAAATCCATGAATTTATGCTAAAAATGTAATTCAAAATAAAAAAAAAAATACTCAGCTTTCTAAAAAGATTAGAAAATACCCCATACCTTTTGAATGTGCAAATGGCTTTAAAATGAAGTATGCAAACAAACACAACGTAAAACTAAACAACTAAAAATCTAAACATGAAGATTATTAACAATGGAAAACTATATACATATTTACATTAGGTTGAAAAATAAAAAATAGAAAACAAAACGTGTAAAATGATTAAGAGAATTACAATGCTATACTAAATCAAACTTGTTCAATCATAGCTACTAACATACAAAGATTAGAATTTGAGAGACCATAGGAAAATTTTAGTAACTATTGAACCAAAGCTGCAGACATTATGAGTACATCTACCCTCAAAATTATGTAAATATTTAGCTTAAATAGGATCTTAAGTTAATTAACAACTAATTTAGGCAGAATTCAATTTAATTTATGTTAGACTGATCTCATTCCTCGACTCAGTATCAAGCATGGGTGGTCCTTACACAGAAATAATTAACTTGTCTTCAATATTCAGATTCCATCAATGGAAAAAAAAAGATACACTAACTGATGGCCAAGGGCTAGGTTTTCTCTGCTCTGTATGAAATGCCTTCTAGATATCCATTTCCAAAAATGTAACATAAAGTAATTTTGTTGGATTACATAGAAAGTGCCTTTGGTTCCAAGAAAGACATAATATTCTAGAGTTATCCTTCATACATCTTCAAAACGCAGTCATTTTATTTTATTTTCCCAGTTTCCCCACCCTTTATGTATTTCTAGTGTGGAGCTTATTGGACTTATGAAAGTTCAGAAGAAATTGAAGTGCTAATATACTCATCTGACAGCTTGAGGGCTGTGCTGAACTCTGGAATCAGTACTGAACAAGGGTCTTTGAGTAAAGCTTAATTAAATCCTGATAAGAATTAAATTGTATTTTAGAGTCACCACGGATATATCTCATTAAAGAGAAGTCTTGACTAAAGGTTCTTATGGGGGAAAGAAGTCAAAAAGGAAAGTAAGAATTTCCATTATTTGAATTCATCCAGCTCCTTCAAGTATGTATGCAATTAAATATCTCCCAGCTAGTCTCCTCGTCGTAAGCATAGTATAGTAACAGCAAACCAAAGCAGAATGGGCTGGCATCCTAAAGAATCACAAAGATCCTACGCTTGGAATGGAGATTGAAACTTGAGCCCACACACTGTAGAAACCCATTATTCAGTCAGATTGGACTTTCTTCAGTCTTATTACCCACTAGGGAAAGCAAGCAAACATTTAAAAACGGGAGAAGTGTACGTCTGAGAGGTTACCATCATTTCCTAAAGCCCAGTGCATTTCACTGCACATGTGTAAGGTTCTCACATTCAAAAATATTAAATAGGCCCAGAAATCTTATTAAAGTTAATCCCAGAATAACATTTACTACACTACTGTTTCTTGAACAAGGCCAAGTGTACTTCATAAAGATTGCCTCATTTCTTTTTCATGAGGCTTTGGGGGGAAATACAATAATCATCTCCATTATATAGATGAGGAAACTGAGGCTTAGAAAGATCAAGTAAGTTTCCTAAGGAGACAGAACATTCAGAGATAGAACCAAATTCAAACTCATGTTCTTCCCACCCTATCATATTGTTTCTCAATATTGTCTATATGATTTCTTGCTCATAAAGGATAAAAAGGATAACTAAAGAAGGCCGCCATGGGGGCATCACTAAAGTAGCAAGAATCGACAATGTAGTCAAAAAAGGGATGAAAAATTGAAACAAGACTACTAAAAGTACAGCAGCCTGTGTTACTCAGTGTTACTTAATGTGAGCAGCCTTAGGTGCCTCTACAGACTCTGCCAACATCACCATCCTAGAGCTGATAGCAATAAATAATTTCATAGTGGTGGTCCTAAGCCATTGTGAATGACTGTCCTTACAGTCTGTTTAAAAAGGCAGGGGATTATATAATGCCTTTCTCTTTTTAATAAAGATTTCAAAGGGTTATATGTGAAATATTCTTTTTTTTTTTTTTTGGCAGGATCATGCTCTGTTGCCCAGGCTGGAGTGCAGTGCCCAATCATAGCTCACTGCAACCTCAAATTCCTGGGCTCAAGTGATCTTCCTGCCTGCCAAGTGGCTGAACTATAGGCATGTGCCACCATGCCTGGCTTATTTTATTTTTTGTAGCGATGGAGTCTTGCTATATTGCCCAGGCTGGTTGAAATATTCTTATGCCCTCAAGAGGTAAGCTTTTGTTTACTAGACTTTCCCTTATATATAAATGCTCATTCCAGGTCAATAGGACATTACTGTGTTTGTCTTTATGTTTTGGAAAAACTAAAACCATGTGGCATTTGCAAAGAATATGGGATTAGGAGTATGAATAACTGGCTGATGATAGAGCATACAAAGTTACTTTCCTCCTCTCCACATCTCTGTATTCTCACTACGAAAGAGAGAAGTTAGGCAAATAATCTTAAGACTTTTCTCCAGCTCTAAAATTGTATGGCTTTATAATAATGCCACATGTGTTTAAGTTGCCTTTGGGAAGAAAATGAAATAAAATTGAACCTAGGAGATGTAAAACTATATTTAATCCTACAAGCTTTTAATCTTGAAGAACTTTCAGATCTGTGCCACAGACCCCAGGGATAAAATGAGCTAGAGCTGTCATGTTATGGGAAAATATCAACCAGGCCAGAAACTTCTTCAATAAACTCGAACCTTAGGAATCTGTAAAGCTATGTATGACTCTCAATATCTTGTACCCAGGGCTTTGTTTATGGTGAAATCCCTGGGCACTGAGGGTCAGACCCTTTTCTGGGTTTGCAAGAAAGTACTACTTTTTCCACTAACATGTGTTACACAGAGAGATTAAAATCATGCAGAAGGATACCAAAAAATTTACATTAGATAAAAAGTTTGTGTTAATTTGTCAAATTGCACTACTAGAGAATAGCTTAATATGTAGATTAAGTAGCCTTAAAAAAGCTAAGATAATGTGACTTATTTTTTAGCCACTCAGCTGTATCATTAAAATATAGTTTTTATATTCTTTAGTAAAAGAAAAGAATTATTAGCTCAGTCAGCATTGCTATTCATTTTTCTTTAAGTGCTCTATGATAAAGGATTTCTCTGCACAATTGAAAACCTGCTGGATAGGAGAGGTAAGCAACATTCTGGGTAGATAAAAGGTGATTCAAAGGGTCCAGTAGTTTGGAAGAACACTGACATGTCCAGAGATCCTGCAAAGTTTCCCTGAATATACTGGGACTTGAAATGCAGGGTGAGATCTAATAACAAGAGGCGAGACTCAGCTACTTGGGAAGTCTGATGCTCCAGGGAAGAACACACTAGGTTGTACATACATGCTTGAAAGCCACAGGTTGATGATCTTCCCAGCTAACTGCATGGCAGTCCCAGCCCCAGTATATTTTTCTGGCCTCATATGAATGGGGCTATAGGCAGAAAAAATTATAATATGCTAATTTACACACACACACACACACACACACACACACATTTTGAGGCTTGAGGAGAAAAAAAGATTTGATGGCTACATTCTATCTGGAGTGACTGGCATTCGGCCAAAGCAGACATCTTTGCAAAGCACCTCAGGAACAAATCTGGAACTTACAATGTAGCAGGGCTCACAGTAGGCTTTCTTCTCCACAGCATAGAAGGGCTGCCCTCGGAGCTTGTTGTTGCAGATGATGCAGGTAAAACAATTCACGTGGAAGACCTGATCCATGGCAGTGCATCCTGTACCTTCCCCAACTACGTTTTCTCCACAGCGAGCACAGCGGCCTGCAAGAACAAGTGGGTTGACTGTTAAGAACAAACCAAGGAGAACTTCAGTCCTTCTAAGGAAGACAATGTAGAGGAGACAGCAGATTCATAATGTTAGCAGCAGCAACACAACCACCACTATGCCCTCCCTACCACTAGCAAGATCACCAGTACAGACACCACTAGCCTCTCTGTGACCAGCACAGTGGGGACTTTACATGAATAATTTGAGGGCATTGGCTCTCTTAGCCTAAGGTCTTACAGAAAGTAACAAACAGTAGAACCCAGGTCCCTTGAATCTCACACGCAAGTATAAAAAGAATGTGATTTAGGATGCGTGGAGTGGAAGGCACAATCTATAAAACAGTCCATAATGTTCTTCGAGATTCTATGCATCCAGTTATGATGTGAGGGAGCTGGGTCCAAACTCAAACTTCAATTCCTTTCACAAAAGCCCTGGTTGTAAGATCTCTGCAGCCAGCCCTCAGTGACAGGCAGATCACAAGGTGGTCCCTTTTATTTTGTGAGTGCTTGGATTGCTAAAACCTTCTCTCTCGTATTCAGCTGTGATGCTTCCTCACTTGACCCGATAGTTCTGTTCTGTTTTCTGGGGCCTCATCAAAAAAATCTCATTTCTTGGACTTGACACATTTTAAGATAACTAAATTCAGTTAGCATTGCCTCCAAGTCTGTTCCTAGTTCGAACATCCCGAATCCCGCTATGGTTCCACACACTGCAGGGCTTTGAGTCTTTCGCGGCCCTAGTTGTCATTGTTCACACTGTTCTGCAAAGCTCCAGCATTCTTCAATTGATTATGGGGCATTTGGCCCACTTATGGACCTCAGGTTGAAATTTTTAAAGACTCAATTAAGTTTTAAATTATAACAATAAAATGTAGTTTAAGACAAACATGTCAGTGTTAGGCTGCAATCTGTATCTCTATCTGGCTCCATCATGGCAATCTTGAGCCAGAGGTCAGGTCCACATCTAGTTTCCTTTCTTATTCTTTGTTTCTACTCAATTAAAAGCATCCTAAAGAATAATTTTAGGACACTAAGGATGTCAGCAAGAATCTGCAGGCTTTGACAGATAAGTTATAGCAAGCCTAGTATATCACATATGTCAGGCATTTTTCTAGGGGCTTTATATATATTCACTCATTTCATATTCACAACAGCCCATGTATAGGTACTGTTATTATTCCTATTTTACAAATGAGGAAATTGAGTCACAAAAATGGTTAACTAACTTAAAAATGGTTAAGAGCATAGATACCCAAGCAGTGTAGCTTTAGTATCTATGCTCTTAACCACTACGCTATATTGGCTATTCCTGGTTGTGTGCATCAGGATTAACACAGATCTGACATTCGGGAGCGTTATGGAGAGATTTCTCATTGAAGACTGCTTTCAGCACTCCATCACGTTGGATCGACAGCCATTTCACACTCAAAAATGGAGGGCTAAATATTTCAACTTGATAGAAAAAAGACAAATACATTTCTAATTCTCTCCAGTTACATTTGGCCCTGGAAAGTATTTCTTTATATTCTATTGCAGGATTTGAATATATCTTTTAAATATGACCCAAAGTATACATCATAAAAAATGTGAAGTACTGGAAATAGTTAAACTCTTAGAAACTATGCTATCTCCACTATAGTTGATATTATTATGAAGTCTTGATACCATATTGCTAACATTTGATACAAAATTTTATATAATTTTGAGAGCAAGCTTTGTGGCTGGTCTTACAAACTTTTATCCAGGAGATAGTTTGTACCTGTTTTTATTATAAGATAAAAGATGTCTTTAAAATTTTGGACTTTCCATGCCTGTAGTAAAAAAATTATTTCATATGGCACTATTTTTGTGATTATTCTGAAAAAAACCAAAATAACAAAAAAAGACCATCTATGTTTGAAAATAATGCTACAATTCTAAGATCTTCATGCCACCTTTTGACAACATTTCATTACAGAAAACATTAGGGATTAGAGGCAAATGGATCATCAATCCATGTGATTATCAAGAACATACTGGATTCCTATGAAAACTGTAATTTTACATTTCAAATTTGTTAAATTCAGGTCAAAAAAATTATTTTTCTGTATTATTCTTTCCTTTTCTCGATGTCATGCAAACTCACGAGATAGGGTACCAGGGACTACCAGGGATATAGACCATACTTTGCAAAAAAAATAGTTCTGGGCAAATGCTACCAACTACTGGCCATGGTAGTCTACTAAGCTGCTAAAGGTAGCAATTTTGATCCATACCACAGTTGCCTCAAATGTGATATGTGGACTCCAAGAGCCTAAACCTACATGGTTTATGGAGAGTTTGATAGTTACCCATGAGGATCTGGGAGCAAATTTCCATCACTGATTTTGAGGGAAAGGTCAGAGAAGAGCCCTGAAGGGCAATGAAAAGATAAGCTTTGACATTTTCAATCTATTCAACAGACATTCCAAGTATCTACTCTTTGCCCAGTACTATATTTTGCTTCTGTGTGATATACAGAAATGGATTTGACGTCAGTGTCTTTTACAGTCATTCCAAGACTATATACATTCAAAAGTCACATGACAAATCGTGCAACATGTCTTTGAAGAAAGTGCTATGGAAATGTGGAAGGAAAATCACATCTGAAGAGGCTCAGGAAAGGTTTTGTGGAGAAAGAGGCATTTGAGACTAACCTTAAACCATGGAATTCTGACAGGTGAAGATGGAAGCGAGAAAAAAACACTCTAGTTTTTTCCAAAGAGTAGTTGTGGCTTATTGCATCCAAAGCCACTACAGTGGCTTGGTGATGGCACAACATGGTTTTGTCATCTCAGCTATGAAAACAGATGGACTGTATTCAGAAGGAGCCACCTTCTCCTTTATGTTCTGGAGAATATTCTTCCAGATTGGGTCAGCCTAATATGCTGGACCCAGACATGACCACCTCTGCTGCGTCCCATATTTTTCCTATTCTTGGGATAAATTGGGACACCAGCCTCAAGGGCAGCCAGTCTGGCACCTTTGAAATCACAAGCACAGAAAAAGAACGAAGAACAAAAAATAAAAATAGCCCTACACATCAGCAGGACAGAAAAGGTGCCCGAATGTTCCCTTTACACATTAACAGAAATTTACAAACTATGCCTTTTAGGGAGGCATTCAGAAAGGAAAGAAAGTTACTTAAGCATAGTGTATCTTTGCTTCCAGAGAAACTTACACTACACATTGTTAAAAGCATACCACAATCTTAATGCCCATGTTTTAGACAAGTATATCAGTACTTTTAAACAAGAAACACCAGGGGAATGGTACCAAACTTCGAGCCATCAGAGCATGAAGGAAACAGTTGATGGGGGCCAGCAAGAAGCTGGAGCTCAGACCAGGGCTGGTGTGAGGAGCTTGTTGACAACACTCAGGACAGTAAAGCAGAAGAGCCAATGACAGAGGACTGGACAGCCTATGGAGAATTTAGTCAGTGACTTAGGACTACTAAACCTGTTCGCACAGAAAAAGCTTGTTTATATATTATTACTTATTTTATATATAGATATGGCTTTACATTGACAGTGGAGCCAGCCATGGAGTCTTCTTACCCTTTGCTCTCCCATGACAGCAACCTCAGCAATGTCTCTGAAACACCTGGTTTCCACCACACGCCTACTACCTACGTGAGGTTTTGTTATCTTTCACAGGCCATTGCAATGGCTTCCTGATTGTTCTGATATCTCGAATTTACTTCCTCTTACAAACAGAAAGGCTTTACAGAAGTTTTGGTAATTGAGCTAAGTCTGAAAGGTTAGAATTTGAACAAGTCATTTTTCGGAATGGCATGGGTGGAGAGTGGCATTCCAGGCAAATCAACAGGTCGAACAAGGGAGGTAGAATAGTGGAATGCGGGCTTTCATTTTTTTTTTTTTTTTTTGGTCTTTTGGGCATGTAAATTTATTTCCCTTATAATGTAAAAATATATTTTTTATTTTAAAATGTTTTTATACATGATCACTACCTGATTAATACAATAGGCCACAGACCCTCTCTTGCAAATGCTGCTTGTTTTTGAGGTGGGACCAAAAATGTCCACAGCCATTTTGAGAGCTGATGCCATGGTGACTGGAGAAGACATATTTCTAAACTGGCACATTTCTCAACATCAAAAGTAAAGTAGCAAATTTATGCAGATATCAAGTCTTCATGTCCTCCTGGCTACTTGGCTTATAATGGACATTTTAGGCATAAGCAAAATAATGTATTTTTAAATACTGTAATGAATTAAAGCTCTATATGCCTATTATATGATATATCAGTTTTCTCAATAAGCAGCTTCTTCAATATATTCTGAAAAAAGTCCTGTTCTAAAAGTTGAATCAATAACATTATATATGGGTAGTGAAATGATGGTAAAGTATTCCTAGAAACAAAGCCTGCTCTAATTTATGCTACATATGGCCACTACAGTTATTTTCTTGAAGCACAGTCTCCATTAAGATGATTCAAAAATTATCTTCTTTTGAAGGCACAAAAAGATAGTAGAACCAATTTGCATCTTGTATGTGATAGGCCCATGTGACATTCACTGAAGGTTCCAGGATGATGGCATTTTCTAATCACCAAAGCTTTTACTTCGTGGGATCCTGTAGCATTAATGCCTGTAATAATAGACAACCTCTTTCTTCAACTGCTTATGTTCCAGGTCAGTGATTTTCAATCTTCCCTATATATTGCAGACATTTGAGGAACTTGGAAAAAAAAAAAATACTGATCCCTGCATCCCAGCTCGAGATTCTGATTTCATTGGTCTGAGGTGGGATGTCACAGGAGTGAAATTTTAAAAGCCCTCCAGGTGATTCTATTGTTAAAGTTGAGCCACTGTACCAGGGGGTACCTATTTCTGTACTGCCTGTCAGAATAAAAGCTCACAAGTATTACCTAAACAGCCTTTATTTGCATGCAAAACAGTTTGGGGACAGACTGCTCAACCATGAGTTGCCTGGAAAAAAGAAATTTCTATGACACCATAATATATGCTGCTTTTCACCAATCTCCCTAATGCTATCTTTATGTTTTAGTTTAAAAAGTTTTCAATGGCTTTCTACCCATCGAAAACATGCATGAACAGAACCAGCTACATCTTCTCATAAAATATTTTGGTAGCATTCAGCCAGAGAAAGTAGTTCACTTACATTAATTGGAAGCACTCCAATAGAACAGGCTTATTTTGTATTGTCAATGAATTTATCATATGGCACTGCTGTATGGCCTTAGACAATACAGATTCCACGGTGGATGTCAACTGATAGCCATTTAAGGTGAGGTATCACATAGCACATCACACATCAAACTGAGTTTTCACTGTTTTCTTGGACTCTGTCTTTAAATAATGTAGCAATAACCAGTCTCCTGTGGTTAGTGCCATTTAGCTCTGTGAATACTGGTATCTCTATCATATCTTAAAAGCTGGATTGTAGGACACATACGATCCTGTCACTCTGCTTGTATATATGTGACTCTGTTGTACAATTTCACCATGTTATTGCTTACACACTCCCCACAGGGATGCCTGCAGATTCAGTGGGTACATTGGTGAGAGGGGAGAGGCAGCGGTGGATGGCTGTTTCCCTCTCTTTTTCTTTTCCCTCTACACACACACACACACACACACACACACACTCACACACATACTCCCACATACGACAGGAAGAGGAGCAACGACAGCCACAGCACTAGGACCAGTGGGAACACTTTCAGAGACAAGAAACATATTAGTCCAAAAACAGAAGTTAAGCTAAGGTAAAACACAAAACGTGCACACATACACACAAAGCAAAACCCCAAAGTTGCCAGGAAGAGATGTTCAGGAATAGGTGGACAAAGGCTTAGGCAACAAACCAGATGAGATGAAGTGAAGGCTGAGTGATCTCCTGATAAAGGGAAGTTAGTGTGAAGTCTAACCACAACCTGATTCATTTATAGATAGACATTTGCTTAGGTTAGACCTTCAGGTGAGGAGGTTAGTTGGGAGGGGGAGTCCCACATAAGTTTGCAACAGCAAGCATGTTTCACTAATTAAATACATGCATTGTGAAGGAGCTTAATGAAAAATAGGAAGTTATTGTGTATTTTTCTCTGTGCCAAGCACTGCCCTAAGCACTTCACATACATTCTCTTACCTGGATCTATCAATCTCTATCTATTATTCTTGTTTTGTAGCTATGAAACCCAAGGTTAAACCACCCAGCCAAGGTCTCAAAGGCAGAATGCAGTGGGGCTAAGACTGGAACCAAGTCTGACTTCTAAACCCCATATTCTTAGCACATGTTATTCTATGAATATTATTCACTCATAACTCTGATGTTATCAGCATTGCTTAGGAGTAGGGCCCATTCCCAGTCTCAGGGACAGAAGAAGGATCAGGACGGCATCACTTCTCCAACCCCCTGAGTGTCAGGACATTTTAGTGAAAGTCATGTCACAGGTAGGGAGATCAGAACAGGTGAGGGGCCCTCACAGCAGACCCTGAGTTTTGACCCTTTAAACTCCGGCTTCCCATCAGGATTTTTTTTTTAAGCACTGATACCCAAACCCCAATCTCCAGAGATTGTTTTCTTTGACCAGGGCCTTGAAATAACAATTTTACAGGTTCTCCAGGTGATTCCAATGCAGTGGATTTTAGAACCTCTGCTACGCAAAGGATGATGCACTTACGTGTTCTACAAAAAGTAGTTTGTCTTGGAGTATTAGAAGGTAGTGATGGCTAGTGCCTAATCTCTCAGGAGCCACATCCTAGGAAACTACGACTTTAATTTGGGCAACAGAGGCATTGAGTTGGGCACCATTTACCCTGCTCCCAACCTTCACTTAAACTAAGAACATACACATACACAGTAGTCATGACAAAAACTTTCTGACAACTTCCATCCTCAGGAAAAGCAGTAAAAACAAATACAAAAAATCAAAAACAAAACAAAAATACCACCACCACCACTACCACCACCAAACAAAACAAAAAACATTACTTTGTAGTTCTGGATAAAATACATAGTACCCTTTAAACAAAGTCATATATAACACCACTTAAAGTAAATAAGAATTGTGATACCTGCCTTTGTTATAGCTATGGGCAGCACAGACAAATACCCTAAATTTTCTGAGCTTTTTCTCAGAAAACAAGCAGTTGAGTAGATGATCTCACTAGACAGGCCTTAGCTATCTCTCCAGCCATGGTGTCAACCCCCCAACAGATGCCCTTTCTATTCTGTGCCAAGCACTGTGGTCACCTTTCCTAAGCCTCTATAAGGAGATAATAGTAACTGACTTAACTACCTGGCCATGAAGTCCTGTGGACGGTAACATTTAGAAAGCATGAGCCCTACTTCTTTCTCCCTCCACCTACAGGAGGTATAGGACAAACTCAAAAGGAAAAGCTCATAACAACTAGCACCAGAAACAAGTATGCTTTGGACGACATTCTCAAGATGATAGTCATCTTGTGGAAAGCAGAGGTAGCTGTATCTCTGAGGCAGTTATATAAGATTTATATTTATTGATATTTTATTAATAGAATTGAGCGCTAAAAATTTCAATCCTAACCCTCCAAAAATTTGGAGACCCCAGAGTGACGATTCTAGTCAATATTTATTCAGCACTTATTATGTGCCAGGTATTATTGTAAGTATTTAAATGTATTATCACATGTAATCCTGCCAACAACCCTGTGATATAGGGTCTGTCATTATCTCCATCCTAGTTGACAAAAGGTGGCATAGAGAGAATCAGTACCTCGCCTACAGCCACAGAGTTAAACACTAACATGGGAACTGGGTCTTGGGCAGTCTGGCTTTAGGGCCTACCCACCTAGCCAGTCCTCCACACTGCCTTATGACTTTAAAAATCCAAAATTCCTACAAACATGTGGCCTGACAAGAAGCTTGTATAAATCTTAGAACATCCGTGACAAGAATGTCAGTATCTTTTGGCCAAAGCAAGATTTCTCTTCGAGTTAATTTCTACACATGGACATTTTCATATTCCCACTCTTAATTTTAATCTATTATTCTATATTTAAAATTCATTTCATGATTGATCTGTTAAAAGAAAAATCAATATTTACCAGTACTGTTACAACTGCTATTGCAACAATTATTTTCGACTTATGGTTTGAATCTGCTCCACGGCACCTCTCATGGGAATTTGCACTTCCCTAAGCTCCACTCAAAGGTTAAATTTGCCCAGTTACTTTTAGCTTTTGTGGCAGGAAATCTCCAAATTTATTCTGGTTATGTGAGAGCAAACCTAATAGTGAGGTAACCCAAAAGGGTGTTTCTAAAGCTATTGTATTTCAGCACCCAGCAATAGCATAATCTTTCCCCTATGATGTCAATAAGCATCCCTTACATTTATATGGTGTTTTATCTTATTTATCAATGCATTTGATCCCTCAATAATCTCTGAAGGCAGTAAAGCAAGGGTTATAATCATCTTCATTTTAACAATGAAAAAACTGAAACTTGAAAAGGTTTAATGGCCTATAGAACCAGTTAAGAGTTCAATGTGTGATATAAGATAATCTAAATTTGTATCAACCCAACAAACTGAGCTCAGGCAAAAGAATATGTTCCGTATGAGATGGAATCCACATACAGAACATGCAATAATCATATTGACACAAGACATAAATGGGGGCCACAGTTTGCAGGTGGAGAACTATCACTCATTTCTTTCAGGGCATTAGGTTTTCTAAAATGTCCCTCTTACCTTCCTGTTTCACAAAAGAATGAAACAGGAAATCAGAGTGTTAACTAAACAGATTATGTGAATAACAGTTTATATATATTAACTATAAATATATATATATTTAAACTTTTATGCAAAGGAACCAGTATTTCACATGTAGTTTTCTTCAATGATCACATCAGATAAGATGTTTGCTGTGGTTGGAATGTGTCCCTTCCAGAATTCAGGGGTAGCCAATATGATACTATTAGGGGTGAGGCCTTCAGGAGGTGATCAGGCCATGAGGGCTTCTCCCTCATGAATGGAATTAAGGCTTATAAAAGGGGCTTCGTGCAGCATTCTGATAGCTTGCCCTTCCGTCTCTGCCACGTGAAGCTGCAGCACTAGGTGCCACCCTGGAAGCAGACAGCAGCCCTCACCAGACAACCGAACCTGCTGATGGCTTGATCTTAGACTTCCCAGCATCCAGAAATGTGAGAAAATAATTTTTTTCTTTATAAATAACTCAGTCTCAGGTATTCTGTTATAACAGCACAGAACAGACTAAGACAATATGTGACTACCGAAAGATTTCTACCTTACAGTACATGTCTCCATGGAGGATACAAATTTAGAATAGAAACCAAAAAGAGAAAAATGAAAATTATAATATAACTAACATCACTTTTTCCAAATTTCGGACATATGAAGATTGAAAATAATCCTGCAAGTTCACATAGAACTTCCTAATTTCTATATCCTCATTAAATCTTATAATAACTAAAAGCTCAGTAAGACTATTATCCTCTTTTAATAGATCAGTTAACACATGGATAATAACCTTGCGCATGGCTTGAGAACTAGGCAGCAGAGCTGCAATGCAAGCCCACTCCAGTGACCTTTAGGCTGGACCACATTTTTAATACCTGCACACATGGCACTGAACCTAGACTTGGGCGATATTCTCACCCGACACCATTTCCTTGGGAAGCCAATTAGTCTTACTTGGGCTTTTGTTTCTCCATTTAGTGACAAAATGCCCATAATATATTGTTAAGATGATTTAAAGAGTCCCAAGATATACGGAAAATATACAAAACATCCAGTCCAGACTCCTTATTTCCAGATGTAAAAACAAAGATGAAGGAAGAGACATTGACTTGATAAGATCTTGTAGTAAGCCATCATCAGAGATGGGACTTGAATACAGGCTTTTGGGCTCTCAGTATGGTACTTTTTCGGGGTGCCCCAAACTATCTCCCAGGTGTCCTACCTTAAATATTAGTTTCTTCCCACTAGTAGGCGCTGTTGCCTGAGCATGAGGAATTTCTCCCTCCACATGATTGTAAAATTTCATTGTAAATGGGAGTATTGTATTGGACCTGCAAGGTTTACAAGATGACTCCTGCATGATTCCAGAACAAGGTTAACTCCGTTCCCATTGGAACTATTTCTCTCTGAAACACTGGTTGAACACCTGTGTGCTCTGAAAATCAAAGGAATGGCAGCAGGATGTGAGGTCGTGGGTCCTGCAAAGGTGCATGGGGGCCAAATAAGATAAAGCTCTGGTCCCTGTTTGATCACAGCTGGTATAAACTGATTGTTTTACAAACTGGCGTTATTTATAACAGTCGTTTGAGGGAAAGTTTCCAGTTTCTTTCTTTTCTTTCTTTTTTTATTTTTTAAGAGTACAAACTACTCAAGTGGGATATGTGGTAAATTTGTGGATAGAAGAATTGGATTTTTTTTTTCTAAGACAAAGTCTCACTCTGTTGCCCCAGGTAGAGTACAGTGACATCATCATAGCTCATTGCAACCTCCAACTCCTGGGCTAAAGCAATCCTCTTGCCTCAGCTTCCTAAGTAGCTGGGACTACAGGCATATGCCACCATGCCCAGCTAATTTTTTCTATCTATCTATCTGTCTGGTAGAGATGGGGTCTCATTCTTGCTCAGGCTGGTCTCGAACTCCTGAGCTCAAGCGATCCTCCCAGCTCAGCCTTCTAGAGTGCTAGGATTACAGCGTGAGCCACCGCGCCCAGCCAAGAGTTGGGTTTTGACTCTAGCTGTACCATATATATCATCTGTGACTTGGGCAAGTTATTTCATCCATTTGAGCCACAGGTAGAACAGGAATAGTAATCTCAGCCTTAGGTACCTCAAAGTATTAGTGGGAGGTATACATATACATATACATATAAATATATATGTATCAGCAAAATGTAGGGAATTCCTCTAAGATGTATTGCTATAAAACAAACTTTCTTATGAATATTGATATAAATCACATGCACAATAGAGTAGAATATACTTATATGTCTGGGGCTTCTATCCACAGATCATAGTCTAAGGAATTTCTATGTAAAATCCACACGGTAGAATGCAAGATTGATGCGAGTAGATTGGTTTTTAATAAGTTAGTGCCTTACAAATACTGGCAGTGCTGTATGCATTCTCAGTGGAGTGGGCAGATGGATGCCATGAATACTTGACATATGATGTGACATCAGAGCTCAGCGACCCACGGGCATTAAGTCTCACAACTTCAGGCCATTTCCATTCTTGCATCTCTGTAAAATCCTCATTGCTAAACTGCAGTCTGCATCTGATTCCATCTCTAGCACTTGCATAGCAACACTGAGCTCTTTGAGTGCTGAAGTGACGTCTAGGGAACAGTTATTAATACACATATGTATGTACACAGTATGTGAAAATATGCAAGATTGAAAGCAATTAGTGCATTACTTTTAGGTAATACTTCTCACCGGGACTGTGCTCCTGGAAAAACTCTTTCTCTACAGAAGCTTGCACAGTCATCTGCTATCACTTACCAGAATGTTTGGGATAAAAATGGTGTCAATTTTAAGGAAACACACTTCTCAATTTTCTTTGTTAACATCTGAATAAAACATGAGAATGTTCCTACTTTTCTCCTCTCTTCTTTCATTCAGAGAATAAGTCCCTTCACAATCCTGCTTTGTGTGAGAGAGAAAATAAATAGTCACCCTTCTTTGCCACCTTTAGATTAGCAGAATCACTGGGTTTTAAAGTAGAAAAGTTTAAATTCCACTCCACTAAAATCCACTAGCCTTCATAACTTCTGAGTTGCAGGGCAATGCTTTATAATAAGAACACAACAAGAAATCATAGACTTGTGAGATCATCAGAGCAGCAGAAGAAAGGCACACAGAATTCTACAGGAAGGGTTTGGTTGGGACTGAAGATGCACTTTCTGGACAACGTGAGAGTTTGGAAAAATGGAACACTGCCTAGGAAGCCATGTACCTGGGCTAACCGTATTTTCTCTCTGTATCTCCCTTCCATAACATGAATGCACTGAATGAAGTGTTTTCCTAAGGACCTTCTCAGTCTTTAGTTTTGCATTCCAACATAAAATTTTTAAGATGAACACACAAGCTAAATTTAGATTAAGGCTGACTTAAGGTAAAGAAAATCTACTCAGTGGTGATTTGGGGGCAGACTTTCAAGACCCCAAATATGTTGAAACAAAAATGAAACAATGTGTTTTATTTCATCTGTTTGAAATAAAACAAATGAGAAAACTGGGCAAATGGAAATGTTCTATTTATGCCAGTGGAATATTTCTGGGTGATTCCTCTTGTACTAACATAGTTTCCATATTTAGATTATCATATTCAGTAAACACATTTAATTTTTACAAGATGACTAATACTCAAGTTCCTAATAACTAGTGAGATAAGTCAAGAGCTCTTCCTTACTAAAACATACAGGGAGCTCTCAGAAACCATATAAATCTATTGCAACTGCATTAAAGCAGACAAGTTCAGTAATGGGCTCTTGCATCAGGTACTGCTCTGTGCTTTTATTTGAAGTTCTGTCCTGGCCAAGAGATACCACACAGGGGGAATGCAAAGTTGAAGGTCTTTAGCAAAAATTTGGACTGTAAACATAGCTTGGCATTATCAGCATTCTGTTAAGTTCAAAGAAGAGATAGTTACAACAAATACAGCTTGCTTTATTTCTGAAACAAAACTTTGCACATATTTGTGGCCATACTACTAATTAACCTGTAGATTGTTCCTTTCATCTACACAGTTTGTTTTCCTCCCCCCGTTACAACATGTTGGGGTTATTTTCTTCCATCTGGAATATACTCAAACTGTTCTCTTATAGGCACTAGAGAGAGAATGGCACACGTGATTAAGGGACTGGAGAGACTGACTTGTACAGAAAAATTAAAGGAACTACATATGCACACATAACGAGGCTGCAGTATGACTACAGAGTGCTGTGATGATGGTCTGTGAACACTGAGGAATAATTTAGCTTGGCGCATGTGGTACCACTGGGAGTGATGGTGTACTTTAAAGAAAAGGGAAGATCTTTATTAAAGAAAAAAATTTCAATGTTTAAGATGCCATCCATTCCATGTAACCAAAACATTGGTACCCTTTAATATTCTGAAATAAAAAAAAGATGCTTTCCATGAAATATAGCAAAATGTGGACATGAATGGTAGTTGGAAGAGCAATGGAATTAAGAGTCAGAAGACATGGGTTGGCCATACCATATATAGCTGTGTAACCTTGGGAAGGTCATTTAATCACCATGGGCTTCAGTTTCCTCTTTTGTAAATTTGAGTATGAACCAGAATTAGAGACTTTCAAAATATGCTCCAAAGAACCCTAAGAATTTTGAGGATCCTGCTCTATTGGTGGGGAATAGGAAGAAGAATGAAGGGGAGGAGTGATTGCCTAGAATCCCACTGTTTCATCTCTATTTCATCAGCATTATTCTGAGGAATTCATCAACTTATTTAATAAAAAAGTTTATATAAGAAATTTACTGACTTAAGAAGTTTACAAAGATATTAGAGATCAATTTTATATCCATTTCTGTTCTAAAGACTACTTATGAGGCAGAAGATTCATTAAAGTTATGCTTTTAGAAAATGTTTACTGAGTACCTACTCATGTGCCAACATAGCAGATAGAGCACTAAGACAGATGTGCTCATTACCCTCATGGAACTCATATTCTAAATGCAACTTTTAATATAGGATTGTCAAAAATTCACAAATGAAGAGGAATAACTCAAGTAATTTCCTATAAGACTGAAAATAATTCAACTTAACATTTATTGAGCAGCTAGCTACTACTAATCTTTAAGACTCATGATAGATTAAACATTTAAAATAAACAGATACTGTGACACCTGATGCCTGCCTTCCCTAGAACACATGGACATATATAATTATAACATAACATAATGAAGGCTATAACGAGCCATACGTAAATACCATAAGAGTCATATAAGAAAGCAATTCATTTCTTCTAGATATGGGCTCAGATTGAGAGAGGGAGGCTGATCAAATAAAACTTTAGAAGACAGACAGTAGAATCAGACTGTGAAAGATAAGTAGAACATTTTACGTAAGTAAAGAAAGTGTGTGTGTGTGTGTGTGTGTGTGTGCACATGTTTATGAGGAGCTTTGGTTTGGTGGCTGCAAGTAAAATATTAAACTCACCAAGATTTTTGAACACATTTGGTATTGTTCAATTTCTATTAGTATGTGGATGCCCCTCACAGCCTAAGAAGTCATCAAACTATAAGGAGAGAGAAGACACACACCAAAAGCAAAGACTGACCAGACCAGATTTCAAAGTGAAATCTAGGCTTCAATGACTTATGAACCAAAATGAAGGTAACCGAGGATAATGCTTCTGCACAGCTAAGGAAACAGTCATTAGAGCAAACAGACAACCTACAGAACTGGAGAAAATATTTGCATGCTATACATCTGATAAAGGGCTGATAACTAGAATCTATAAAGAACTCAAACAAATCAAGCAAGAAAAAAATCAAACAACCCATTGAAAAGTAGGCAAAAGACATGAACAGAAGCTTTTCAAAAGAAGATAGACTAATGGCCAACAAACATATGAAAAAATGCTCAACATCTCTAATCATCAGGGGAAATGCAAATCAAAACCACAATGAGATATCACCTAATTCCAGTGAGAATGGCTTTTATCGACAAGTCCCAAAACAACAAATGATGGTGGGGAAACTGGCTTCTTATCACTTGCCTATTTATTGCTTATTTTGTGATTAGTTTTCTTTCTGTTCTTCTGAACGTTCTCCTCATCACCACTGTCAAGGGCTTCCTAATATTTAAAGATGTTCAAGCAGAGTGGTTGGGAATTCTGCGGCTGGAACGCCAGCTTTAGGGGAAGGTGAAGTACAATGCCTTTTTAAAGTTCTTTCTAGCTCTGAAACTCCATGATAAGTCACTCCTACATGTATACTTCATTGGTTGGTTGATTGGTCAGAGAGATATAGTTGAGACAATGTGCCCTTCATAGAGTAACAGACTCCTTGGATTAACCTCTCAATTTTATCTGTAACACACACAGAAAGGAGCTTGTGGCTTGGCTGGTGTTCCGGGCTACTCTGCTACTCTTGAGTATGTCTGCATACTTTTGCCTTGCAGGCCTAAGGAACCACTTTCTCTGGACGGACACACCTAACCTCAGCACAATATGAAGTGGAACATGGCCTCAATTCCATTGCAAATGTTCCCTCACCTGTGTGCCTCCTGCTACACCTGCTACCAGAGCTAGCTGTATTTGGTCCCAAACCTGCTCATGTCATTTTAACTCGTTACTATAATTGTACTATTTAATCAATTATTATGTCAATTAATTAAAAAGTACAAAAATGTTTCAATATCTTAGAATAAAATCTAAGTACAATGTTTTGAAAAAGTTCCATAAAGACATTTCACTTAGAAAAAGAGGGTAAATTTCAATTAGGTATGGATAAGCAAACTTTAAAATATTAGTGGGAAAAAAAAACATAAAAATCTCAAAGCATTCTGCGCCCACATTGTTTCACGAATGTCTTTCCTTCTTGCTCTCCTTTAAAGAAACCCAAACTGGAACTGGTAGAGGATTCATTACAACTGACTATGACTTGCACCAAACACAAGGCTGACAGCCATCACTTAAATATCCCTTGGCCATATTTCAAAAAAATTGGTGAAATATACATTTCCTTGTTTATTTTATTGAGGTATATAAACCCATTTTAAGTGTACATTTGGATCAATTCTAATGAATGTACAGGCCCCTATAACTTCTACCATGATCAAGCTCTAGAACATTTCCATCACCCCAAAAATTCCCTTGTGCCCCGTTATAGTCAATCCTTTCCCTGCCCTCAGCCTTAGAAAACTATTGATTGTTTTCTGACATTATAGATTAGCTTTATCTTTTCTAGGGTTTTGTAAAAATGGAATTATATAGTAGGTACTCTTTGGGGGAAGGCTTTGGCTCCTTTTGCTCAGCATCATGTTTGTAAGGTTTTTTCTGCATTGTTTCGCATATTAGTAGTTCATTTTCTTTTTTTTTTCTTTATTTCAGCTGATTATGGGGAATACAAAAGTTCAGGTTACGTACGCTGCCCATGTACCACCTGTCCCCCCAAGTCAAAGCTCCAGGCGTGTCCGTTCCCCAGACAGTGCGCATTGCACTCATCATGTAGACAAACACCCATCCCCTCCTCACATCCCCCCCCTCCCCGAGTCAGCACCTTCAAGCATGACCATTCCCCAAACAGTGCGCAATGCACTCATCATGTAGGCATACACCCATCCCCTCCCCCCACCCTCCACCTCAGTCTGATATCCGATTGGTATCATTCCCAGATGTGAATTTAGGTGATGATCAGGGAAACCAATTTTCTGGTGAGTACATGTGATGCTTGTTTTTTCATTCTTGGGATACTTCACTTAATATAATGGGTTCCAACTCTCTCCAGGAGAACCATAGAGATGTCGTCTTTCCTTTATTTCTTATAGCTGAGTAATACTCCATGGTATACATATACCACAGTTTACTAATCCAATCATGAATTGATGGGCATTTGGGTTGTTTCCACATCTTTGCAATTGTGAATTGTGCTGCTATAAACATTCGGGTACATGTGTTTTTGTTATAGAATGACCTGTGTTCCTTTGGGTATATGCCCAATAGTGGGATTGCTGGATCGAATGGTAGGTCTACTTGAATCTGTTTAAGATATCTCCATAATGCTTTCCACAGGGGTTGCACCAGTTTGCAGTCCCACCAGCAGTGTATGAGTGTTCCTGTCTCTCCACATCCACACCAACATGTGTTGTTTTGGGACTTTTTGATAAAGGCCATTCTCACTGGGGTTAAGTGATATCTCATTGTGGTTTTGATTTGCATTTCTCTGATGATTAGGGATGTTGAGCATTTTTTCATATGTTTGTTAGCCATTCTTATGTCCTCTTTTGAGAAATTTCTATTCATGTCATTTGCCCACTTTTTGATAGGGTTGTTTGCTTTTTTCTTGCAGATTTTCCTGAGTTCTATATAGATTCTTGTTATCAGTCCTTTATCTGATGTGTAGTATGCGAAAATTTTTTCCCATTCTGTAGGTGGTCTGTTTATTCTCGTGACTGTTTAGTTCATTTTCTTATAACTGATGAGTTGTATTCCATTGTATAAATATAGCATAATTTCCACATCTTTGCAATTGTGAATTGTGCTGCTATAAACATTTGAGTACAAGTGTCTTTTTTATAAAATGTCTTTTTTTCCTTTGGGTAAATACCTAGTAGTGGGATTGCTGGATCAAATGGTGGGACTATCACTCAGCCATAAAAAAAATGGTGAATCAATATCTTTTGTGATAACCTGGATGGAATTGGAGGCCATTCTTCTAAGTGAAGTATCACAAGAATGGAAAAACAAACACCACATGTACTCAATACTAAATTGGAACTAATCAATCAATACTTATGTGCACATCTGGAAGTAAAACTCAAGGGAAATCAGGCAGGTGGGACAGGGGCAGAGGGGATAGGTAAATTCACACCTAGCAGGTACAATGCACAGTGGGTGATGGGAACATGTATAACTTTGACTCAAACTGTACAAAAGCAAATTATGTAACCAAAACCTTTGTACTCCCATAATATTCTGAAATTAAAAAAAAATAAATAAACAGATAAAAATAAAAATAAATGTAAAAAGCAGCATAATTTATCCTTTCACCTATTGATGGACATTCGGGTTATTTCCAGTTTTGGCTATTATAAATGAAGCTGCTATCAACTTTGTGTACAACTCTTTGTATGGAAAAAACTTTTCATTTTCCCTGGACTAATATCTAGGAGGAGAATTTCTGAGTCACATGTTGAATGAATGTTTAATTTTTTAAGACACTACCAAACTGTTTTCCAAAGTGGCTGTACTTTACATCCTTCCCAGCAGTATATGATACTCGGCAGCACTATATGAGAATTCCAGTTGCTCTACCTTCTATAATAGTTAATACTGGGTATGGTCAATCTATTAAATCTTATAACTTATCTATCCATTCTAATTAATATATAGAAGTACGTCACAGAGTTTTATTTTGTTTCTCTAATGGTCAAAGATTTTGAGCATTTTTCATTTGCTTATTGGTTATTTGCATATTTTCTTTAGAGAAATATCTGTTCAAATCTTTTGCCTATTTTAAAATCACATCCTTTTCTTCTTATTGAGTTGTAAGAATTCCTTCTATATTCTGGACACCAGATCTTTGTCAGATATATATATATTGCACATATTTTCTCCTTATATGAGGCTTGCTATTTCATTTTTTAATGATGTCTTTTAAAAAACAAGTTATAGAGTTTTTTGTGAAATCCAATTTATCATGTAATATTTCTCTCTCTGTCTCTCTCACAATTGGGATTTCCCAATCATAGTACATTTTGATTAGCTCAGCAGACCCAAATGTACTAAACAAAGTTCTATTGCATTTTTTTTCCATAAATTTCTTGATTTTAGTTTACATAACATGTTTGGGTAAACACCATGCTTCTTTTACTCATTTGCTTTCTGAAGACATTAAAAACTAGTGTTTTAATTTTTTTTTTTTGAGGGAAGGAGATGGTGATACCAGGGAAATCACTTGATGTCTTTTAATTTATTTTCTCCTTCAGAAGGGCATGTGTATATATCATATCAAATTGATGTTTTGTTTCAAATTTGTTTATTTGGTAAAAATAATAATTGTGTATGTTCATGAAGATCTGAGAACAGGCAGAGGATTAGCAGAGAGATTTTACATTTTATCAGAATTAATGCCTGGTTTTTGATGTTAAACAAACAAAAAAAACACCCTCTATTTTTCCTGGTGGGGGAAAGATGACAATCATTTTCCAATTCACAAGAATCAAATTTAACTGTTTCATTATAATGAAGTCATCTCTCATGGATCACTCCAGAAAGATACGAATTTTATAAACTGCTGAGTGCATCAAATAAGTTTAAGGTATGATCACCACCTGAAGACAAAAGACTTCTAAATGGTCCTTACTCTATGGGTTCAGGCTTATTTTTCATTTCTTACCATTTATTGAGCCTGAAATATTTAAAATACATTATGAGGGACTAAAGTATAAAGATTCCTTATAAAAGACTGTTCTTCACTAATAGGTGAATGTAATTTTTCTAATGCTATGGAATAAAGTATTCATAACGGATTAATGTGAAATGACAGAGACACAATTAAATGTAATTTCTCTTTATTAAAATTGGTGTAGGATATTGGGCTTGGATAGGTATGCTCTACTGGAAAATATGAATATAACAGAGCATAAAACACATTACTTTCTTACAGTCTTAAAATGTTAGAGAGATTATGCACTAAAGTCCACAGGTAGATACATTTATTCATTGGCATTATTATGAGAAAATTAAAGCTCAGAGCCTATTAGGCAACATGGTCCCTATTACAAAAGCACCATTTAGTAAACTAGAGCACCAGAGTAACTGACTTGATGATGCCCATGTTAATATCCACAGTGTCTCTCAATAGACAATCTGGATTCCTTCTTGCCTTATAGAGTCTGTTACTACATAAACAGATACATTTTGGCCTTGGCTATACATGGATGACTGCTGATTTCTGTGGACATTCAATTTGAGAAGCGAAAGGCAAATTTTTTGTAACACCTTAGTATCAACAAACTCAAGATTTTTTATAACAACTTAGTACTAACAAAATCAAGACAATGAGAGCCAATGAATGATAGTCATTGATCATTTACTTTCACAAAACATGAGGGTCAGAAGGCCTAAGAAGTAACTTTGAGAGATTATTATAAAGTGGCACTGTTGTTAGTCAAACTGTATTACTATCAAGCACACATAAAGGCTCATTTCAAATTCTGGCCTTTAGCAGGAAATAAAGATAGAATGACTGCTACTCAAAGAGCCATTGTAAATTCTGGTCTTTAGGAGGCTCACAGATAACACTATGATATCAATGCAAAGTTCGTTTGTCAAGGATATTTGTAAATAACTAACTTTCATCTTCAGTTACAAGTCCATTATCCCAGAAGGAAACCAGTTTTTAAGAACTTTTAGATTTATCTTATAACCTTTTCTCAGTTTCCTTAGAATTTTCACTTAAAGTATAAAGTACTCCTTATAAAAGGGAATGTAATTTTTCTAACACTATGGAATAAAATATTTAGAATTATTAATATTAATAAATATTAATAAAATATTTAGAATTATTCATTGACTCATCACTTGAAATTAAAAGCCCTCCATTACAGAATAATAAAATGTGACCCTTATACATCTAAGAACCAGCAAGGGCCTTGGACTTCTGTTTCCTAAATGCTCTATGTTTTTCAATCTACGTCTTTGTGCTTGCGTTATTTCTACATTTTGGATGCCGTGCAACTCATTTTCACCAATCACAATCATACCCTACATTCAAGGACCATCTCAAATGCTGCCTTCTCCAAGAAGCCAAACAAGATATTAGTCCTTTCCTCCCTTTTTTCCTACCTGGGTTCCTCCCTTCCTTCCTTTTCTCTTTCTAATGAATATTGCAATGTTTTCCCCTCTGTGAATTGCCTGTTTAAAACTTTGGCTCATTTTCTGTTGGGTTGTTCATGAAGCCTTTCTTTATACACCCAGAGCATATATAACTTCTTCCTGTTTCAAAGTATTATAGAGATCTTAACTCTTTTCAGGCAATCACGGTAATTCATTTTGTGCTAAAGGCATTTTATGTAATTGTCTAATCCACCTACAAGATCTTGAGGAATGTTTACAGCAGGAACTGTGCTCATTTGTCTATGTACTCCACGAGGATCCCAAGCAATGCCTGATATTTAAAGACTTTGAATCAGTATATGCACTGGCAAGCCATCCTTTTTTAGATGATTTTTATTTTTAAAAAACATAGGACAGTGAGTCTTTACAAGAAAGGAGTCTGATATTTATGCCAGCTAATGTTCTCATAGTCAGAGTTGAAAGGTATATTATTAATTGGCTTATAGGAATTATGTCTTGCTGATGTCAAATAAAGGAATAAAGTCAATGTAACTTCCATAACTTTTAAAAATCAAATATACAGAGCACGAGGGATCCAATTAAATGTTCAAAGTTAAGAGTAAGGGGACACCAAAAAGGTTGGCTGTAGCAACTAAGAGACTATTTATATCTATGAATGAAAGCAGCCTACACTTTTATCATGTGAATATGTTTGGAAATGGAATCCATTGCAACTATGTAAGTATCATCAGAGTAAATTAAAGAGCTTTAAATTTACTACTAGCATATAATAAGAGTCTCCATCTGGCCTCCTAAGCCATCTCACTCTATTTTAAGAACAATTAGGAGCAAGGTTTCTGAAGGCACATTCTTTGCCTTTAAAATCTGGCTCTGTCACTTACAGCGGTGTGACCTTTGGCAAGTCACCTGACCTATCTGGGCATAAACTACCTCATCTGTAGATATAATAGTATCTACTATATCAGAGTTGCTAAAGGAATTATACAAGTCAGTACATATAAAGAGCTTTGGATAGGACCGAGCAGGTCCATAAATACTATCTTTATTGTTACTGTTATTGCCAAGGGGGTTTACAGATTGACTACATGACCATTTCCTATCATCTGAAAATAACACTTCTGGAGACTCATTTGCTATAAAATTTTATTTCCTGATAATGAAATAGTAGACTTCTGGTTCAGGATGGTGGCCTAAGAACACAATTGTTCTAAGACTCTACTGAAATGAAAATATATCATCAGGACCCAAAATAATAAGTAACAGCAAAAAGTGTATGGGGGGAAGTATGTGAGAGAAGAAGGTTATAACCACCAAGATATTTCAACATATGTCTGGAAAATAGAAAGCAGATGAGAGCAGGTTAAGTGGAATAAGCCATATTCTAGAACAAGGTAGGATGGAGCTGAGAAAGAGGTGAAAAGAAAGGTTATACTGTAGACCATTTAAGTAGCACAGATTGTTCTCATCTAAGGGTGTTCTATGATAATTACCATTACAATTTGAATCACAGGGTTTGAAAAGCTGGACTAAAGCTTCCACGGTTCTCTACCCAGAGGACACTGCCACTTTCCCTAGGGCCACTAGACATTTCAAAAATCCATAACTGATAAATTCAGCTACTAGCCATAGCCAAAATCGACCAAAACTCAGTCTGGCATTGAAGTGGTATCTGAGTCTAGAAGTGCTTAAGACCAGAAAAGCACTGCTGGAATAGTTGCTTCCTTTACCTCACAGCTGAGGACAAATGGGAAGCAGAGACGGCATCAGCAGATTTCTTCGCTCCTCCAGAAGAGTGAAAAAATTAGGGTGATCAATAAGGCGGTCTGTAATTCACCCACAGGAAATTTACCATGGGCTGCTAACCTGTCTGCCGCGGTTTACAGGCCCATGAGTACACTAGGGAGGGCTCTTTGGTAAAATGTTGGCTCACGGAATCTTTGGGCCAGAAGAGAAAACCTCCACAAATCTCCCCGTTTCTCAGTGACAGAGCCAGAACTAGAATAGAGGTTTCCCAGCTTTTGATCCAGGGATGTCTTTACTAAGCTGGTCACAACGTTCCTTCCTTGGTATTTCAAACATTCCTATTTCGCTAGTTGGTTCTATGTATATATTTTTCAAAAAGTCTTTTATAATTATAAAAATAACACATGTTCATTGTAGAGAATTTGAAAATTATAGAAAAAAATTAAAATTATATATAATCTGCTGTTTACGTTTTAATGTGCTTTTGAGACTCTCTATCCATATTTTTATATAAATTTGGTAATACTGAATATGCAAATTTAACCTGTGCTTTTCCCCACAGGATATTTGCCCAAATCATTTAAATTCTTTAAAAATAGTTTTTTGATAATATTTCATCATTTAGGATTTATAATATTTTACTCAACAGATGCCCTTTCTATCTGTCCTTGAAAGTGGTATGACAGTGAACATTTTCATAAGTGGATATTGTTCCAATGTATATTTCTTTAGGATGCAGATAGATATATATACATATTTATATATATATAGATACATATCTCTATCCATTTATCTATAAATCTATCTATTAATTGATAGACTGATCCATCTATCCATCTGTCTGGATTGAGATGTATGAGATATTTAAAGTTCATGAGGAACACTGCAAAATAATTTTCTAGAAGTGTTGGGCCAATTTACACTCTTGCCAGTTGCAAATGAGAGTAGTTCTTTTCCTAAATCTCTGCTAATTTCATAGGTGAAAAACTAGATTTCTGTTAATTTAATTTTCATTTCATACTAGTGTGAATGAAATTCTTTTAAGTTAATTATTCATTTGTATTTATCTCTTTAAGAATGATTTACAGCCCTCATCTAACCCTACTGGAATATTTGCATGAAAATTTTCATACAAACAGCTTTGCTTATATCATTGCAAATATAATTCCCATTTGTTTCTTTATTTTGTCTCTGACATTTACATACAATTTAACATTTTTATTGTCAAATCTACTGATAATTTCTTTTGTGACTGTTCTTTATTGTTTATAGTTATAAAGCATAAAGAAAACTTTTTCAATATCAGATCAGATCAATATTTATATTTCACCCTAGGTTTTTTTTAAGTTGTTAGCTTTTAAACATTGAATTTTTTAAACCTATCTGGATCATGTACATCATTTGAGTTAAGGGTCTATTTTTTCCTGAAAGCCCTACTTTTTTTGATAAGCCACAATCCTTAGTTTTAAAATAGTTTAACTTTTTAGGAGAGGTTTGTGATTGGTCTTGTCTACTTCTTCTAATTAATCCACTCCCCACATTCTGCTCATCCACACTGCTTTGTCCATGAAGGCTTCCCTAAATCATAATCCCTCTAACTATGGATTAGTTGGCCTCTCTCATGTCTACCTTTTCTGCCTGTCACTTTGTCACTTGTTTAGACACACAACAATTTTCAGTGTTAGTCACTCTACTATTATTTCTGGCATATCATTGTGAAAATATTTGGGGAACATTGCCCTTTCTCTATAACTTTAAAAAATATTATTACATTATATACAATGGGAATTAGATCACAATAAATGTGACTTAACTAATTCATTTAAGTATCTATAATAAAGCTATTGTTGATATAATTAGGAAAGCTCTTCTGAAAGATCAAGCTATTTAATTGCCTGAAACAAACACAGAACAACCTGTGAGGAACAAGGTTAAAAAATTAAACCTTGGGGTCAGTGCATTTTGTATTATACAGGCAGACCTGGCTTAACCAAAAGAATCATGTTCAACAGTGTGTTTTAATGTCTAGGTATAGATCAGTTGAGCTATCTGTTAAAAAAAAATTCTGTTTATGATCAACAAAGATTTGAACTACTCCAATTTAAACCACATCTGCATATAATTTCCAAGGGCGTAATAAGTGACTGCTGGGTTCACATGTAGAGTATGGAATTCTGGAATTCAGGGCATGGGGTGACAATGAGTGGCTCCAATTTCAAGCAGGACTCAACACCCTCAGGGTCTTGACCATATGCTCCCCAAACCTATCAGTGTTCCTCCTGGACTCTTTTCAAATTCATCAAATGCATCCTTTCCATTGAAGTCACTGGGAGGGATGACAATCTTCACAGGTCATCTAATCCATGCACCTGCCTTCAGGCAGGGCTGCTCTTAAAGCCACCCCAGACAGATGGTTCTTTGCTGTTCTCAAAATTCCCCAGGGAAGGAGGTTCTACAGACTGCCACAATAATCCATTCCCATGTCTCCCAGTCACCCCTAAGTCACTGAATCCTAAGCATTTAGTTAATAGCAGGTGGCAATGAGACAACTCTTTGTCTCTCCCCGAGGAATTGGAAGTTGGCCAAATTAGCCATGGGGCAATTGCCAAAGTGTACAGGAACCCCAGTGCTGCTCTGAGCTTTACAAATATCAAGTTAAGTTGGGGTATTTAGTGTTCCCAGCTGAAAAAATACTAAATTCAGCAATTTAAACAAGTTTCATAATGGTCAGTCAGGAATTTACATGTCAGTAATAAATTTTAAGGCTTAACTTCTTTCAATTTAAAAAAATTGGAATAAACAAGGATAAAAATAATTTAGAAATAAATTTCTAAATACTTCTTAAATGGAAGAACAACTGAATTATAAAATATTTTAATAAATTAAAAAAGATATCAAAATCCATGGAATGAAGATAAAGTCAAAGGAGGGTATTTATAAATTTAAATGCTTTCATTATTAAACAAAGAAGACATTCAGAATAAGGTACTACAAAAATGAATAACTAATTAAACTAAATCAAATTAGAATGTAGAAATTTATAAGGCTAAGTATTAAATGTAATGAGTTAGAAAGCACACACACACACACACACACACACGCAGACATACTTTACGAAAGCTTAACTAAGGCAGGGTGGGGGGAAAGAAAAAATAGTCAAAGTAAAAAGGGAGAAATAATGCCGAGGCAGGAGGACAGCTTGAGCTCAGGAGTTTGAGGTTGCAGTGAGCTATAATGATGTCACTGCACTCTAGCCTGGGCAACAGAGTTGGACTCTGTCTAAAAAATAAATAAATAAAAATGAAAAATATAAATATATATAAATACAGATAAAAAGATATTTTAAAAATTGTGTGAGCAATATGCCTACACAGTTGAAATACTAACCCAGTTGAAAATCTTGATGAAATGCATGGTTTTTTAGTAAATATTAATATAAACAACCAGATGAATTCCAATAGAAGTAAAACAAAACAAAATAACAATAACAAAAAAAAAAAAAAAAAGCTTCAGCAGCCTAATAATCACTGAAGAAATTGAAACGTTTGTTAATATAAGTTTGTTAAAGACTCAAATGTAAGACTGGATATAATAAAAATCCTATAAGAAAACCTACAAAATACTCTTCTGGACATTGGCCTAGGAGAAAAGAATTATTTTTGAATAAGATCTCAAAAGCAAATGCAATGAAAAGAAAAATAGACAAATGGAACTTGATTAAAGTGAAAAGCTTCTACATAGCACAAGAAATAATCAAAAGAACAGAAACCTGCAGAATGGGAGAAAACATTTGCAAACTATGTGTCTGACAAAGGACTAATATCCAGAATCTATAAGGAGCTCAAACAACTCAGCACGAAAAAAACAAATAACTCCATTAAAAAGTGGGCAAATGACATGAATAGACATTTCTCAAAAGAAGAGATATACAAATGGCCATAAGAAAAAATGCTCAACATCACTAATCATCAGGGACATGTAAATTAAAACCATAATAAGATACCATCTTACTCCAATTATAATGGCCATTATTAAAAAGTCAAAAACAACAGATGTTGGCAAGCATATGGTAAAAAAGGAACACTTACACTGTTTTGGGGAATATAAATTAATACAACTCTATAGAGATGAGTATGGAGATTTCTCAAAGAACTAAAAATAGATCTACCATTCAATCTTGCAATCTATTGGGTAGCTATGCAGAGGAAGAGAAATTATTGTATCAAAAAGATACCTATATTCATATGTTTATCACAGTACAATTCATAATTGCCAAGATATGGATTCAACCTAAGTATCCATCAACTGATAAGTAGATAAAATGTAGTACATATTATTACTCAGTGATAAGAAAGAATGAAATAATGTCTTTTGCAGCAACTTGAATGGAACTGGAGGCCATTATCCTAAGTGAAACTCAGGAACAGAAAAATAAATGCCACATGTTCTCACTTGCAAGTAGGAGCTGAACTATGGCTATACAAGAGCATACAGAATGGTATAATGGACATTGGAGACTCACAAGAAGGGAAGGTGGCAGGAGGTGAAATATGAAAAATTACCTATGGGGTACGATGAATACTATTGAGGTGATGGGTACACTAAAAAGCCCAGACTCTACCACTATACAAGATATACCTGTAACAGAATTCAATTTGTACCCCCTAAATCTATTAAAATAAAAAAATAACAATTCAGTAAGTTGTTTGGATATAAGTAAGCAAAAGTCAAGAGTTTCCTTTCATACTAGGAATAAACACACAAATAGAAACAGAAAATCTCCCCAATAGTAAACAAGCAAGCAAACAAACAAACAAAAAACAACAAAAAACCTGAAAAAAACCCTAAATTATCTTGGAATAAAGTTATCAAAAAAGGAAAAGGAAACTATAAATAATTGTTGAAATACATGAAACAATTCTAATAAAGGGAAAGAATTCTTTGTTGGAGGGCTAATTTCAAAAATTGATCTCAGTACAGACAGTAAATTACTTTTCGTAAGTATTAAAGAATTCTTTGGTTTTTCTATAGAGGCTTTTTATTTTAACTGAAGCATATTAGCATGTATATGTACAGTATATATGTATACACACATGTTTTTGGTGAAGGAAAATAAAATTCCTAAGGCAGGTTGAGAACTATTGATGTAGTCATTCTGTAGCACAGAAATAAAGGAATGTTCCCTTTAGACTTTACCCACACACAGTCTCATGTGACTTGGATTAAAACTTAGATTACTGTCCAGGTAGTTATCCCTGAGGTAACAAAGTTCAAATGTGGGCATTACTGGCAGGAAGTGGTTACAAACAGCCAGTTCCAACACTTTTTCACTGTTTGACTCCCACATGGGATTCTCCTACTTTGATACCCATTGTCAAAGTACTAATAGTACTGGTCCAACTTTTCTCTGTGGCCCAAGTAAGAGAAAATAAATTACACCTAAGGTGAGATTACAGAATGAAGAGGATCAGAAAAAAGAACTTTTGCAACTTTAATAGTTTATAGTTATCCCAATACTGTAGGAGATGCATTTTTGTTTTCATTTTATGAAAAACAAACATGAATCAGCTACCTTAAAAATTTTTGTCAATTCTCCTTTCATTAAAATATTCTTTTATGACTATTATCTAATTTTCATATTTAACATTAACGTGGCAATGTATTGTACACAGCAGTTCATGGAAGATAGGGAAGGAGGAAAAAAGAAATAATGAATGAAGGAAGAAAAGATGGAAGGGAGGAGCCTAGATGCACCAAGTAAAGGATTAGACAAAAATGACCAATGTCAAGAAAATTTACAGATGGGATTATAATAATTTATGAGCTTAGATGCTTCATCAAAAAGATTGAGCCTACTTGGGAATCAGCAAACTTATTCTAGATACTCTAGGACCTTGTGGTTGTTAAGACAGAATGACCTTTCCCATAGTGGAAGTATCAGCATGATAACAAAGTATAGTGAAATCTCAAGATTTCCTTTACTCCCAGATTAGAATCTACAGGAAAAGTTGGGCCTCTTAATAAACAGACTTACTGGGGCCCCTCCGTGCATGTCCCAAGGACCAACCTGGCATTTTTAACCCTAGAAAACCACTGGAAATTTATCAGAAGGGCACTATGGTAGACAGCATAATTGTCTCCCAAAGACAATGAGGAACAAATGCTTGAAACCTGTGACTATGTTACTGTATATGACAAAAAAGCAGATATGATTATATTAAGAGTTTTAAGATAGATTATCGACATTATCTAGGTGAGCCTTAAATATTGGAGAACGCTTCTCAGTTGTGGTCAGAGAGAGACATGACTGTGGGAATATGGTTAGAGATGCTGCCATGTTGCAGGCTTTGAAGACGGAAGGAGACTACAAGTCAAAGAATGTAGGCAGCCTCTAGAAGATGGAAAAGGCAAGGAGGATTATCCCCTAGAACCTATGGAGAGGAACGCAGCCTTGCCAACACCTTGATTATAGCCCAGTGAGACCTATGTTGAACTTCTGACCTACAGAACTATAAGATAATAAATGTGTGTTACTTTAAGCCCTAAATTTATGGTAATTTATTATCATAGCAATAGAAACTAGAATACAGGTATCATAAACTAATACTGACACAATCCTTTTATAGTTGATAAAATTCCATCTCATATCATATCAAACCAATTTGAGAATGAAGACGGGAGGAGAAGGCCTATGGTATTTTTCTGTCTTGCCCACACATCCTCTTCCCCCACCCCTTGTGAAAGATGATTTGAACTAAGGTTACATATGATAAATGATAAATTCATTCATGCTTCCTTACAAATTCCCCAAGTATTCTCCTCTTAGTTCTACTTCAGTTATAAGTGAGTACCAAGATATCTCTTAACTTGGGATAATTCACTCAATTCACAACTACCACTGTGTAAATAAGTGACACACAAAGAAAATGAGGTTTCCAGGGTTAATGAAAAAAACCAAGGTTTAGCCTTGGCACTGCCATTTGGTGGCTGTGGCTTAAATTCCTGTTCTCTCTGGGTATCATTTTCTTCATCAAAAAAATGACAGAATTAGATGATTTCCAAGATATTTTCTACTCTAAACACATAAAAACTTTTAAGTAGGCATTAGGACCTTGAAATGTTTTCTCCCTGAAGGTGGAACCAGCACAAACAAAACACACATGTACACACACACAATGATTTTCTAGAGATCTGCTTATTTTTGGAAAGTTGCAAGTAATCTTTAAATCTATATGTAGTTTTAAAACTTGATAGTCCTCTTTCAGTTGAGTCTGGTGGATTGTTCACATAATAATATTCTTATGGTATTGCTGATACATGAAAATCTGAATACACACAAAACACACCAAAAATATAGTTGATCTGATTTGCATTTCTGCATACCTAGGCACTTCCTGTTTTGAACTGAATGAGAAAAAAGAGAGCAATACCATTTTTCTCATCCCACAAGTCCCTTAAATCTAGTCTCATAAATTTTCCAGCCCTACCAACCCCTGTGAAGTGGCTTTATAAAGTTATCCAGGTGTTATATGCAATAGAAATAGTTACCTCTTTGTTTTGTTTATAAATCACTAATCTGATGTTACCCACTATTTGACAAGAGTAATAACTTCCCATTTCACACAGAAAAACATTCCAAAGGATCTTTTCTACGACATATCACACAAGATCTTTCATCATCGGACCCCAGAGTCTTTATCCTTCTATGTCCCACCTCTGCTCCCTCAAGTCAATATTGCCTGAGTTCCAGAGAAGTTCTGTTATGAAGTCTGCAAAAATGTCTTTCTGTTGCAGACATGCCGTGCTTTCCTACCTCTATACTTTTGCACATGTTGTTTCTTCTATATCTAACACCTATCTTCTCTTTCTCTATTTGGAGAAATTCTATTCCTTCTTGAAGACCTGACTCAGATATCAACCCTTAATCTCCCTGTTTTTCCCAGCTCCCCCTAGACATTCTCTCTCATAGCCATATGTGCAAAGCTCCTTTATCACATTTGTCACATGGAAAAATGATTATCATATATTTTTGATTCCTTAACTTCTAGCAGTCTATGAATTTCTTGGGGGCAAAGATCTCCAAATTTATTCATAGTACATTTTTCCCCCAGAAAGGATTTATAGCAACTCAGATTCACCCCACCTAGCTCAGTGATGGACACACAGTAAGCTCTCCATAAATATTTACTTAACAAACCAACCAAATAACCTTATAATAATCTACTGTGTCATTACTAGACAGACCAATTCACTAGAGAAGACAGATCACAGAAAATCTAGGAGATAATTCTCTCGTTGGGTTTCATCATCTCTGTTATTTGTTCAGTTATCAAAGGAACAGAAATTGAAAACAGACACAAAAAAGCTATGCAACCCACAAATCTACTATTACGAAAATGTGCATTCCATATTGATGAGCTGTGACTTAACCAGAACCAAATGAATAGGTATAGGCCAGTATAATATAATGAACTGATTCTCTCCTGACCAACCGATTTGCCATAGGATCCCAGGCATATTAACCACTCCCCCTTCCTTTTGCCTGGTATTCCTCTAGAACTATCGAAAAGAACATTGTACGTTCTAAGAAGGCAGTTTTGAGGAATAAACAAACAAAAAAAATCACTTAACATTGAAAGTTAGAAGACCCAGGTTCTTATGTAGATATGCCATAAATGGCATCAAAAAAATCTTTGGAATGTTATTGCCACTTTCTGGTTCTGTTTTCTTGTCTGTAAGTTGAGAAGATTGGATTAGATCCAGTAATTCTCAACTTTTTTTTTTTTTTGTCCTCCCATTACACCTGGGGAATATGATACTCCATCTGCTAATTTTTCTCAGAATGAGGATATTTTCTCAGTGGGTCTAGGGTTATGTCAGTAGTATGTACAAGATAGGTGTGTGTGGGTGTGTAGGTTTGCGTAGTGATAAAGTTCCCCTGAGTGATTCTTAGTGTTCGTGCTGAGAACCAGGAAACACAGGTTTCCTCCAGCCTCAACCATCTATGATTATATAATTCTATGAATGAGTTATAGGAATGATACAGAAAGAACAGTAGTGTAAAATGCAGACTAGTTGCCAAATACAGTAACTAGCTGAGAAAAGTATCCTCTTTAAAAACATGTATTTGCTGACCAAACACAGACGACCTAGTTTATGAAGATTGAGGCTGTGTCTCTTGATACCGATGTAACCCTGGGCAAGGAACTGAACTGCCCTAAAACTTTCATTTTTCATCTGTAAAATCTAGATATGAATGCCTACCTGCTGTGAGGATTACGCGAGATCAGCTATGAAAAGGGTTCAGGACGGTGCTTGGCCCATAGATAGCACTCAACAAATGGCTGTTAACAACTACCAGGCTGATTTGTGCTAGATGTACATATTTGATTAAATGTCCCTGTCTTTAAAGGTTAGAGTTCCACTTTTGGTGTAGAATTTCAGATAATTGTCCTCTAGACTGGATTGTCCAAAACTTCTGTGAATGAAATAACCACCTAAGTTATTTCAGTATGTTTCACAGTTATTCAATAACCTAAGAAGAACCAGTTAATATTTCAACATCTTTACTAGAAATTTCAGAAGATCTTGTATGTGGTTATCATCAGAGATTGGTTTTGGGCTTATGCTCAAACACTCAAAGCCTAAGTAACCTACACCATGATGTTCTAATACCCTTGGTATTGCAACAATGCAGTGAACATTTACTGAACATGATGTGTGTCAGGCACATCTGAAGGTAATTTACATGTATTATTAACTAATTTAATCCTCCAAAACCACTATCACAAATATTATAACCATCCTTACTTTGCAAATGAGTAAACTGGTGCAAACAGATGTGAAATTTACTCAAGGTCACTGTGGCAAAGTGGAAATTTAGACCCACGCTGCCACAACCCAAATCCCAAGCTTTGTATCTCCCTGGGATCGTGATAAGGGTAGGATCCCTAGACAGGCTGTCAGGAAACCTGAATTTTAGACTTAGCTGGGTGTCCTTGAATTATCAGCTTCCTTGCTAGGTCTAAGGTTTTTCTGTCTAAATGAAGAGTTTTGGATTAAATCTAAGGTTCCTTTTTGTTACTTTCTAATGCAAACTATCCAGCTTTTTGAATGACAAGGATTCATGTCTGAGAAAGGTTCTGTTTGTTGTTGATATTTACCTTTTTAGCTTCTGTTTTCTTTTGTTCTTCCTGGCATGTGTTATATTGGCAACACAAACTATTATGTGTATATATATGTGCTTATTAATCTTCATGTTGGTATTGGTATTTATTTCCTTTTCTAGGAGAAATAATTTATAAAACAAAAAATAGAAAAGAAATAAAATTAGGGCAGACTATATTTCACCAACAATAAGGACCTCACAATCACATTCATTACACTATTCACCATGTTACTGCCAGCCCCCACCACTGTATCACTCACTATTCCCCTTCTCCTGCATAATTTTCTCCACAGGATATGCCACTGACATGTTATATATTTTACTTACTAATATGTTGTCTTCCTCTCTTCACTAGAATGTAAGCCCTATAACAGAGACTTTTTGTCTGCTTTATTCACTGCTGCTGTGTCCAATGCCTAGAACAATGCATGCACATAGCAGGTGCTCAATTAGTATTGATGAATGGGACTAAACTATTGCTTCCCAATAGGGAGGATCTCTGTGGCCTGATGCCCCAAAATTACAGAACTTTTTCTGTTTTTCTCACCTCACTTAATGATATCATTATCCACCCAAGATAGAAACCCAGGAATAAGCCTTAATCCATCCCTCTTGTTCTCTTCTGATCACCCTTCCTCCTCAACTCTTCTAACTTATCAAAACATGACTGCCTTCCCTCAGGCCCTTATTTCCCTTAGACTGTTACAAATGGCATGAGGCTGATCTCTACCTACCAAATTCTCTCCTGTTCTACAACACTCCCCACAGTAGTATCCAGAATGATCTTGAACTGATATCTTGTACCTTTGTTTAAACTGTTCATGGATGCTCAGCACCTTCAGGTCAGACTCTAGATTCTTCTGTAGGAAACAAAAAGCCCTTTGATCTGACCACTGATCATCCTTTTAGTCTCATTTCTCCTTCTCATATCCTATTCTCTAGTCATACTGCACTGTTTTCTGTTGATGTCTACACCTTTTTTCCTACTAATTTTTTTGGTCTGAAATGCCCATGAATTCAAATTTTCCTGAAAAAGTCCCTTAACATTCAGTCCCAACATCATCTACGTTAGAAAACCTTCCCCTCTACTTTTCTAACCATAGTAAGCTGTTCTAACTTCTTTCCTCCCATAGTGTCACCGAACTCCAGTAATATATTCATCACGTTGTAATTATTTGTAAGCACATCTGTCTCTATTTTGTGGACTAATATTTAATGCAAATGCTTAGCACAATTGCTTGGCATGTAGCAGGCCTTCAAAAATGACTGAATAAATGAGTGAACAAAGAACAACATAAATTTCCTATCTGGAAATCCTTATCCTTATTTAAAGCATGTTTATAAATAAAATCAGATCCCATACCCTTCCCAACAACACAAAGTTTAGAATTTTCCTAGTCTTACCTACACAAATTGTGTGGACTGTCTAGGGCATCTCTTGACTTCAAAAGTGACTGCAATGCTGAGGCCATTCTTTTCACAGATATCTTCTTATGTGATCTCCAAATGAAAGTCCATCTTGAGCCTAATGCGTCAGTGAGAATGCTGCTACTACAGATAAATTCTGAATGGCAACTGGATGCACGCACTTGATTTGTATTTCCTTGATCTGCCTGAGGAGAACCAGAAGCAACAGTATCCCCATGCACCTGTGACCAGAGATGTAGCACACGGGAGGTTCCCAGATAGTAGGACATGGGGTCGACTGTTCCCAGGATTGCTTTAGAGGCACAAGAAAAGTTTTCTTTAGAAGCAAGGTGTCACAACAGCTGCCTAAAGATACCACACATCCAAAATTAGGAGTGGGAACTAAGTTGAAGAATCAGTTAATCAGTGTCTGGCTTCCTGAACCAACTTAATGAAATAAAATGCCAAAATTCACAGATACTTTGACACTCCCGCTGATGGCCTAAAATAGCATCAACTTCCGACTGAGTGAGCCAATTGCTAGCTATTGCACTGAACTCTTTTGCCTGATGAAATGTCAATAGAGTGTGACCTTATTTTCAAGATGAGTTCCCTTTCCTTGTTCTTTCTCATTTCCACCTTGGCAGTGAGACTGGACCTGGCTTTTCTAAGGCTCACTAGACGAGAAGATGTCACTGTGATGGATCGTTAAAAATTAAAACTATTGCCATACATGAAAGAAGGCAGCACTGGACTGAGACACATTTTGGGGACAAGGGGGCTTCTGGACATAGATATTGTAAAAATCACAATAACCCGGTTTCAAGTCCAAAAGCGGACAGAGGAATGGAGATGCATTCTCCATGTCAAGGGCTATTAAAGCATATCATATTCAGTAATTGTGTTGTATCATTCAGACTGAGCAGTCTGGCTGAGCAGCATTACCCTTGCTGGGGAGCCAATACGCTGTCCCTGCAGACATCTGGTATGGTGCAAACAAAGAGGTGGTGCACCTAGATTTCTCACTGCTGCCTGGTCAGTTGTGGAACCCTTCAAGGAGATTAAGTCATACTAAAAACATCCTCTGGGAGAAGGAGAAGGAGAAATAGAATAGGATTTGGCAGAAAAACTATGTGATGAGCATAGATCCTGTGGGTCTAATCTTTCACCAGGCCTTGGTTAGCTAACCTTCTGCAAGCTGTGGTCAGGCATAGGCACAGTACATGCAGGGGTTAAGAGACTAATTTTGGGTTCAAATTGCAACTCCAACTGCTAGACCCTGGGGAAATTATTTCAACTCTCTTCCTTTCAGTTTCCTCTTCTGTAAAAGAACAGTACCTACACCTCATAGGGTTATAGTCAAGATACGAGTAATGTATGTAAAACTCATAGTATATAGTAAGTGGTCAAGATATGCTACTCTTATTTTAAACAGATTTAGGATCAAATCAGGTTAGAACTCCCACTGTAAGCAAAAGTCTTGGTGGCGTGGTACAGGGAGATTTGAAAAATCTTCTAGCTCTATGTCCTCATTTTGCTGTTTGGGGAAGAAGGAAAGAGTAAGATAAGGAAGATGTGGTCCCTCTTCTCAGTAATCTTACAGTAGAGTAGGAGCTCTATAAACACACACAAACGTACACATGAGAGAAATAAAGGCCATAAAAGTTATGAATAAAATACCTCAGTGACAAGAATTAGAAAGAAATTAATTCTGAACTTAGAACTTGGAGATGATGCCCTAGAGTAGGTGATAGTGCCTCTTTATTTACATAGAATCTTTTTTTAAGCTACATTCACAAATAAGTAGATTAAACATCTAAAGTCTAGAATCAAGCAGGACAAAGTATTTTTGTTTAATCATTCCCATCAATAAATCCAAGTAAGTTCTGTTCGGGGAAGGAGCGATTCTGCCCTGGCCCTGTCCCCTGTTCCATAACACCTGACAAAATGACACTGGGACCCGACGTTCAATGGAGGGTCCCATCTCTGATCAGACTAGAATTGCTCAATAGGGATCACAGGTACATTTCTGAATGGTTTGGGCAACAATTGCTGATGGGTCCAAAACTCTGTTGATTAGAATGCTTTAACCAAGGCATAAAATAACAGTTTCAGTAGACTATTACAAAGAAAAAATTAACTAGGTTTCCTACTGTCTCCAATTCTCAGCCTAGTATAAATGTACTCCTTGTTCTGTTGAAAAACACTCTATATTGATTATGCTGATGCTGACAGTAAATCCGTGTGGTGGTTGGTTTCCTTTAAAATTTTTTTTCTTCACATCTCAGATGAGAAAGTGGGTTATGATTCATCCTGTACAATCTGAGTCAAAATTCATTCTGTCTCTTTTCAATTAGTTTTTCCGCATTCCACATTAAAAAAACAAGAGTAGTTTGCTCAGCAAACGAGAACAATGTGGTATATCTTGGTGTGTTGCTTTCTCACACACAATGACTAAAAAATACTTTTTGTATTCTCTAATGCTATTCCAATTACAAGAAAACATAAGAAAACACAAAGTGTTAATAGAAATAGAGACAAGCACATTAAAAATTCAGAGAAATGATTATTACACACTAATCATAAATGGCATAAATCAAAGGCAGATGCTGCACCAGGAGGCAATAGTAACATCTTAATTTTTGGTATTTTGTTATGGCTTAGAAAACACTTTAACGTCTACTTATTTAACTTAATCTCTATAATGAGCATATAAAATAGATAGCAATAATAATCTTTTTAAATAGGCAAAATAACTGAAACTCAGGAAGGTTAAAAAGTTCTATTGAAGAGCTAATTTAAACGAGAAACCTTAAATTAAGAATTAGGTTCTATCTCTTAACCTGTTCTCAGATACATTAGTTTTTCTGGCAAAATAACTCTAATCTCAAAGACTGCTAAGAGAATGGTTCTCAATAATGAATAACAAATTATTCTAAGCATAGCACAAATGTCAAATGTCACCAATGTCACACATAGAAGATAAAGGACTTACACTTGGATTTCCTGACTCCAAGTCTAGTGCTCAGTTTTCTATGCCATCTGAAAAGGATGCATTATTCATTTTTATGACAGTGGTGTATCATCCACATTAAAGCCCATTGTCACATTAACAGTTACCAATATTAGTGCCACCTATGCATGCCAAATACCAGTAGTGAATCCCATTACTGACCCAGGAAAATCCTTAAACAGAGTGATGCTACTAGTGCACCCAACACTAGTACATGTCATTCTTTACCATATCCTACATCCTATTTTATTTTTATTAATGGGCACTTACAATGCAGTGAACCTTCTCATAAACCTCAGGAAATGGGGAACAGTACCAAGCAGAGCATACAATGATCTAGGAGAAATAACTCTTGGGTTTCTTTTCCAATTCTCTGGAACTCTGAAGAAAGTAGTATTGTAATTTTACATGGAACAGCTGTTTTTCCTACCCACTTAATGTTTTAATGGTGTATGGAGGACGATACATGAAAAGTGTTTGAGGTAAAGAAATGAAGAAGCCAAAAGGATCACTACAGATCATGTCGTCTAATCTCCTAACGTGAGGAATGAGACCCATGGAAAAGAGACTGGCTTAAGATGTCACAGTGCGTCAACGGGACAGTATCAAGTCCAGAATGCCTCTGAATGCTGAATGCCTGGATCTTTCCTATACTATTAATACCTCTCAAACTAACGTGATGACTCTGCAGGGCAATTAAATGTATATTTTATAAAACTTAATTCAATGGGTAGCCTTGAGGATATGATTTCACCATGGTATTCTACCAATTCGTCTTCTTGTTGAATGACATCCACATTTCTCAATATTTAAAACATTAGCTGGTTCATAGAGTAACATTTTTAAATTTAAATATGATATTTAGTTTAATGGCTTTTAGGGGGAAAAAGCAACTAGTACTTCAACCCACAAAATCAAATGGATATTTTTGACATGGATGAAGACAAAGTGGGTTAAAAAGTTAATTGATTTAAATAAAAATATCAGGCAAATAATAGTATGGATAGTTTATGTATATGACAAAAATTATGAAGATGTCCTCTAACAACTAAAGAATAGAAAGCTTTCAAACTAGATGATTTCTAAGTGCCCTGCTAACTTCTGTGACCCTAAGACTAAACTGGAAAGAAAGAGAGAGTTAGTGGAGGTTAAATACTCTCTTTTCTATTACTTCTTCCAACTGTATCTTAGGCTCTTTCAACAAGTCACTGATGTTCAGGGTCTGTGTTTGCTCTTGCTGAATCTTAACAAATGATGTTCATTTCCAGGTAGGAGTACAGCCCTGTCCAGGACTCAAGCAAATTGAAGGTTTGATTGTCAGAGAACCAAATGAGGATTGAGATCAGAACTGTGCAGTACTGTAGTGAATCTGGAAGAAGTAGATGCAACGTGACTGACATCAGAGTCAAAGTTAGGAAGAAAATTGGGATAAGGTCATTAATTTGAACCTACTTCTGGGATTTCCTGTTTGTCTTTCTTTTTTTCTTTGGCTTGGATATTTTTGGCTTATTTTTCTTTAAAAGCATTTAGCTGTTTTTGCTGGGAACTCTAACCACATACAGTGCATTGCCACCCAGTCTTTACACCCAGGAACAGGTATCTCTTCACATGGGCTTTTTTTAGCATTTTGTATGGCATAGGTCAGCTGGTACAGTGGCAAAATTTCCTGAACCTGGGTGGAAAAGAATGGATTTTCCACTGCCAGTTGTGAAATCTGTTCTCCATCAAAGCCCTTGGCACTGGAGGATTTAACACATGCCTTCTCTTCTTGGTCATTATATGACTTCATTTCCATTATTGCCCATAGCACATACTATAATAATTGGTGTGTAGTAGGCTCTCAATAAATATTTGTAGAAGAATGAATCCATTCAATTAAAAGTACAACAGATGCCTATCAAGCAGAACTCCACAGATGTTCAAACAATGGTTTTGCTGACAGTCAATTAATTATGCCTTCTGACAATCCTAATGTCACTTCAAAGTCTGGAAGGAGATGATTATCTGTGTGTTTTAGAGAAAGTTGTGGGGAAAGTGCAGGTGGGGAGAGAGAAGGTGGTTTGGAGGGGAAAGGGAGTTCACAGTCAAGTGTGCTTGTGTGTTAATATCAGAAAATGCATAATTAGCACTTGCAGGCTTGCTCAGGTCTCGGCTCTAGCCACATCTCAGTCCACACCCAGAGACAAACGACCAAGACTTTCCTTTTGCCACAGACAATGCGTACCCCACCAGTGCTTCCTCTCCCAGAATTTCAAGTTTGCTTCCACAATTAATAGGCAAAGGAGGCTCAATTATGAAGTAGGAGTCTCTTTTCTACTTTTCTTTTCATTCTTCTGATATAGAGACAGTGACCTCTATATCACCGTCATTGAATGAGTGGGTGTCTGCTGTTTGTCTCAAGATGGTATGAAACACTGATCCTGGATGGTGGTTCATGGCCTTGAAGAGGCCTAGTTTAAGTGGACTACCTTTCAGTACTGGTTGCCATGGAGAACCCAAGTAAATAAACAAAAATGATGTTTCTTTCAATGTGATGCTCTGTCCATCTGATCCAATTAGAATAGAAGAAAATTGTAGAGGTAAGAGACTGTCCTGGGAACCAAGGACTACAGAGGAAAACTAGGGTGGGGGAAAGTGTGAGCTCATACTTAAAAAAATTAAACCTTACTATGTAACCTTTCCATTGACAATTCAATTTTTAAATTTCACAAAAGACACGTGCAAAAAAGATCAAGTCCAAGGGCATCAATCCAATTTAAATTTAAGTTCAATGAATGCAGCAACCATATCTTACTCTACTTTATATATTCTCTAGTGCCCTTAGGTGGTTAACAAAAGGAATGAGAAAGTCTGCATTATAATCCATGGCTCTGTCACTAACTAGTTTATGATCCTAGAAAACATACTCTATTTTAGCATCTCTAAATATGAAGAAGTTTTCCTAGATATTCTCTTAAGATTTCCTCCAGCTCTAATGTTTTATAATTCTGTAAATAAATATCTTTTAAATGAATGAAGTATTTTCTCTCTGTAGCTTACTATATACTATGTCCTGTCATAAGGAACATGAATGTCTGCTCACAATTTTCATTTATTTAGTTCAGCAACTCATTAAACAAATATTAAGTATCTCCCGTGTGCCAGGCATTGTTCTAAGAACAACGTTAGGTATACAACAGTGAACTAAACAAAAATTGTTACCCTTGCACAGACTAACATTCTGGTGGAGGAGATAGATGATCAATATTACAAGTAAGTAAATTTGATGAAGACAATGAGAAAAAAAGATAGTGGGAATCTCTTTGGTTCTTTTGTACTGGAAAATTAAGGAGTGCAGGAAAATATATATACATAGTTCCTAAAAAGTTACTTATTTTATTCTACTATTTATTATTTCCTATTTCTATAGATTTAGGGGTACATGTGATTTTTTTGTTACATAGATTAATTGTATAGTGTTGGCATACGGGTTTTAGCATACCTCTCACCTAAATAGTGTTTAAGGCACCTGACAGGTAGTTTTGCATTCCTCACCCTCTCCCATTTTTTCCCTTTTGAGTCCCTGACAGTGTACGACCATGCATACCCATAGCTTAACTCCCACTATGTGATATTTGGTTTTCCATTCCTGAATTACTTCACTTAATATTATGGCCTCCAGTTCCCTCCAAGTTGCTACAAAGGATTATTTCATTCTTTTTTATGGCTGAGTACTATTTCCATGGAATATATATATCACATTTTCTTTATTTATTCATCAGTCGATGGGCATTTAGGTTGGTTCCATATCTTTGTATTTGTTAATTGTACCACAATAAACACATGAGTATGGTATCATTTTTATATAATGACTTCTTTTCCTTTGAGTAGCTCCTCAGTAGTAGAATTTCTGGATCAAATGGTAGATCTTTCAGTTCTTTGAGAAATCTCCATGCTGCTTTCCATAGAGGTTGTACTAACTTACATTCCCACCAACAGTGTACAAGTGTTTTCTTTTTACTGTGTCCTCACTAACATATATTGTTTTTTGACTTTTTAATAATGGCCATTCTGATTGGGATAAGGTGGTAGGTATCTCATTGTGGTTTTAATTTGCATTTCCCTGATGATTAGTGATTTTGAACATTTTTTCATATTTTTTTTTTTTGCCAATTGGATATCTTCTTTTGAGAAATGTCTGTTCATGTTGTGCTGTTTGCTCAATTTTTAATGGTTTTATTTTCTTGCTGAGAAAGAATTTGAGTTCCTTATAGATTCTGGATATTACTCCTTTGTCAGATATATAGTTTGTGAATATTTTTTTCCTATTCTGAAGGCTGTACATTTACTCTGCTGATTATTTCTTTTGCTATGTAGAAGCTTTTTAGATTAATTAATTCCCAGTTATTTATTTTTTGCATTTGCATTTGAGGTGTTAGTCATGAATTCTTTGCCTAGGCCAATGTCCAGCAGAGTTTTTCCTAAGTTTTCTTCTAGGATTTTTATTGTTTCAGGTCTTACATTTAAGTCTTTGATACATCGTGAGTTAATTTTTATGCATGTTGAGAGATAGGGTCTAGTTTCATTCTTCTGCAAAGGCAATGTGTTCTTACCTAAGTTTGAATAAAGTGTATCTAAGGTTTTAGTTCACAAATATAGTAGGCCCAATCCAATTCTTCACCTTTGTGAATAGCTCTGACATTCCTTCTTCCTGCCATTGAAGACTAATTTCTATTCTTCAATTTAGAAAGAAAACTTTGGCCATAGAATTTGAAACACTCAGTTGTATGGCCTGTTATGAATCATTTGGAATTCAGTTATCTAGAAAATGAAGGGTTGTCCTAGATACTTTCTAAGACCACATTCTTCCCTCTAAGTCTAGGATTACAAATCAATGCTTAAAAACACACTAGCCAAATTAATTAAACATTAACATGTGCTAAGATGAAACACATAAAATGCTTAGGACTATTATTTATTTAATGCTGTAAACATACAGTACTGTGAACAAACTTATTATCAGAAGTCACTACCACAAAAGAAAACATATCTAATATGTGTCATTCACTAGAAAACTTTATTCCTACAACTCAAAGATACCTTAAATAAAAAGTTAGAAAGAAACAAAACCAAGAAACTCATATTTTTCCCCAAATCAATACAACTTTCTCTCTAAACCACTCATTTTCTAACTTTTCTTCCATTGTGGTTTTGGGTTTTCAAGTAATTAGGTCATTTATCTGTGAAAACAAGATCCTTAAGGCCTCAGGTTCCAACTGTACTAGAGGCAGCTGCCATAGAAAGGAAATGGACCATCATCCCTGTTGTTTTGTGCACTGTTTCTACTCATGAAGCTTCATTGGCCCTCCATTTTGATCTCAATTGAGAAGATAGCTAGACACCAAATATGGCAATCTGGTGTTATCAATAGAGTGATGATAGCACATGCCCATTCATGCCTTTCTTCTCTCAAGGCTTACCATATATCAGGTCCCTGCTGCCTCATGCCTTCTACTTCTGTCCAACTATCCTCTGAAAGACTAAAGCCTAGTTCCATTAGAATAAACTCCTGCTTTTGTGCAAAAATTCTCAACATCCCCCACTGACAATTCTCAGAGATAAAACAAAAAATTCTCTTAGATAAATGCCAAGTTCTGTGAAGGGAATTTACCTAGTACTGTTCTGAAGGCATAGTGATTCTGCAAATAGCTCACTAAACAATTTTAAGACTCACACACTTCAATTTTTTTAAAAGAAGGAATAAGACAACACCATATAAACAATGTCAAGATAATTACAGCTTCATGCTTAAAAATATACTGTCAGATATTTTTAGTCCATCCTTAGATATGTTATAATATCCATTTCCAGAGATACAATATTCCAACAGTGTTGACTTCAGTCTTAGGGTCTGCTTGGCCAGAACATTATTATTTAGAGAAGATCATGCCATGGTCGCAGATATAAACACATGGAATGCTTCACATACAAACACGCTTTCTCTTTCAAAATGAATGAAAGCAAAACTTAGAGCCTCTGAGTGTATTAACCAACATGTGAAACCCTTGGATAATTTCAAAGTCTCAAGGTTATCTAGACACAGACTCAACTTTCCTTTATATTTGCCCTTCAAAACTGCCTGAAAAAGACAAGAGTCAGAGCTGGCAGCTAGGCCTGAAAGCTCCTCAATTTGCTGGCAATGATATCTTTCTCCCCTGTTCATTTTAAAGTTCATATTTAAAGTTCTGAATTTGCCCGAAATTATAATAACTTATAGTTCATCACTCCCATGTTCTTTCTAAGCATCTATCACTGGAACTCCTCTAGTATAAACATTTTTCTAGTTGTCCAGGAAAATAAGTTGCTCTAAGATGCAAGCACTTGAACCAAGGCTTGCTCCAGATGAACTGGGCTAAAGACCCACTGCCTGGTTAATTGAACTAGGTAAGAATGTTTTCCTTCTCCAACCACCTACTATGTTTCCTCCCTTTCCTCTACAGGGTACTGTTTAGAGGCTCACTCAGTGACACCATTATCCATGGAAAGACACATGGGCATGCTAAGGAAATCTTCTGTAGCCCAAACAAGTCCAAGTAGATGGCAAATGCCTACAACATGGAAACTTTATCTTCCCTTCAAAGATGTGGACTCATCCAACTGCTGCATCATGGTTCACCCTCTGTGGCATTTACCTAATACTGGAATGTTACAATTTTAGATTAAGATGGACAGGGGAGGACATAGAACCACTAAAACTAGTACTTCTGCAGAAGAAATCATTTTTTAAAAAAATACCCAACAGAGATGCGGTTGAGGGTTTCTGCTTGTAATATTTTATCAAGAGCTGATTTGAGATGAAAGAATGTCGGAGGGGGGAAGATGGCGGAGTGGTGGTGACTGCTTGGATCTGCACTCCGGCAAGGAAGCCGTGGATCCGGACCTGCCACAACGCTAGAGAACTGCTCCCACACAGGAACAGCGGTGTGAATCCACGGAGAATCAGCGTGGGACAAACAGAGCAAGTGAGGTCTGAGGTGAACGAAAATTAAAATCGCGGAACTCTGCGGAAGGCGCGGAACAGACAGTAGCCAGCGGAGCGCGGGCCGGCTGCGCCCGCCCCCAGGTGGGGCGGGGGCAGTCTTTGGGAAAAGCGGCTTGCGCTCCTCACTGACCTCCACCCCCAATTGCTTGGAGACCCCCCGCAAGCCAGAGCAGAATCACCGAGGGAGACGTAGGGCATTGCAGACAGGAGGCTTTTCGGGAGAATAGCTTGGAACCTGGGAAGTCTCGGCTGAGACAGCCCTTGGCGAGAAGGGACAGACCTGCGCCAGGGGGGAGGGGCACGAAGGATCCTCGATCAGCGAATTGCGCTGTACCTCTGCGCTACTTTTGTCAGTGGTTCTTCAGCCGGTGGCCCCTGGCAGCTTTGCCTGCCAACCCCCCAGGCAGCGGCGGTCTCTGGTCTCTGCCTGCCGGGGAGATGGTCCCCCTCCCACCTTGGAGCGCTGCGGGCGCCATCTTGAAAGCAAAGGCGGAACCGCTCAGGAGCCGTAAGCTGCCGAGCAGCTCTCTCTCCCCAGCGCCCTCCCTGGTCTCTGGGCCGGCACCATCCCCGCCGGGCCGTGCTCGGCGTGAAGGGGTGGAGTTGCGCTAAGGCGCAAAAACACAATCATTGAGCCGCTGAACTATATACTTCAGATTTGTGTATCCCTTCGTTTAGCGATGTGCTGTGGTGCTGTGTAGCTCTGTTTTTGTTCTTTTGTATTTGTGTTTTTGGTGTTTGTGGGTTAGGTCTTTTTGTGTTATTTGTTTGTTTGGTTTTTTTGTTTGTTTGTTTTTGTTTTGTTTTGGTTTTGTTTTTTCTTTTCTCTTTTTCCTTTTTTTCCCTCTTCTCTTCTCCTTTTCTTTTCTCTTTGTTTTTCTTCTCCTTCTTTTCTTTCTTTTCTCTTCCTTTTTTTTCTTTTCTTTTTTCTTTTTCTTTATTTCTTCTCTCTTTTTGCCTTCTAACTGGGAAGCCACGGTGAGCTTCGGAACGGGCCAGACCCCTGGCTCTGGTACATACCGGAACCTGAGTAGTCACCCCCAACGCCGGCGATCTGCGGGCACACAATCGCCATCTTGGGGCCCATAGCCAAGTCACTGTGGAGCAATAGGGTGCCAAGAGGCTCCCTGGACGGCCCCCTCCACTGGTCCACAGACCTTATATAGGGACCCTGCCCATGTCTAAACATTGACTACTTCTCCAGAAGAGAGAGTGTGGAGCCTGGTCCCTGGGGACATTGGGCCAAGGCAGACTATTGCCCGTGGGAGCTGCAGCAACTGGGGCGCTGAGCGAGCGAGGGCACCGTCCACTCCCCATAGCTAGTGTCTTTCCTGCAGATAGAGACAGAAACCACCCCTATAGAGGAAGAACCAAAGGGAAACAAACAAAGAGAATTTCGGTCTACTACTAGTGTGGACCCTGCCTGCCTTCTGAAAGACCACAACACAGTGTCCTAACTCGCCAAAGCAGTCTTGGATCACTCCAATCCTCTAGGATTGGACCCATCAGAAGCAGTCCCCCAACTGAAATAGAAAAATCTCTAAACAATTCACAACAGTCTTCCCCCCTTGCCAAAGGAAGCAATATACCTAGACTGCTCCACAGCCTAAGAATAGAGCACAAAGAGTGCTGTTAACCAGACTAAATCTATAAGAAAAGATCCAACGATTAATCTAGATGGGAAGGGCCCAGCGAAAAAACACAGGAAGCACAAAGAATCAAACAGAAAGCTCACCCCCAAAGAGAAATACCAGCTCTCAACCATTTGACACAAACCAGACTCAAAACACCAACATGTCACAGGAAGAATTCCAATTATGGATCATAAACAAGCTTAATAATATACAAGAATCAATGAATAAACAACACAAGGAAAACACAAAAAAAATACAGGATTTGGAGGAAAAATTCACTAAAGAAATTGAAATATTGAAGAAAAACCAAACTGAACTCCTAGAAATGAAGAATTCACTCAGAGAGCTACAAAACACTGTGGAAAGTCTCAAAAGCAGGGTAGATCAAACAGAGGAAAGAATCTCAGAAATTGAAGATAACTCCTTCCAACTAAATAAGTCAGTCACAGAGATAGATCAAAAAAGTAAGAGAAATGATCTGAGTCTTCAAGAAATGTGGGATTATGTGAAGCAACCTAACTTGAGAGTTATTGGCATTCCTGAGGGTGAAGAAGATAATAAGCAAGGGTTGGACAAGCTATTTGAAGACATAATGGAGGAAAATTTTCCAGGCCTTGCCAATACTCTAGACATACAGATTCAAGAAGCTCAAAGGACCCCTGGGAGATTCATAGCAAATAGGAAAACACCACGCCACGTAGTCATCAGGCTGACCAAAATATCCACTAAAGAGTCCCTTCTCCGAGCTGTAAGGAGAAAGAAACAGGTAACTTACAAAGGAAAACCCATCAGAATTACGCCAGATTTCTCAGCTGAAACCTTACAAGCAAGAAGAGGTTGGGGCCCCATTTTCACGCTTCTGAAACAGAATAATGCCAAGCCTAGAATCTTGTACCCAGCTAAGCTAAGTTTTCTATACGAAGGAGAAATTAAGACATTCTCAGATAAACAAAGGTTGAGGGAATTCACCAAGACAAGACCAGCCCTACAAGAAGTACTCAAAAGAGAGTTACACACGGATCAGCACAAGAAAGATCCACGAATGTAAAACTACTCAAGAGCTAAAGATGAAATTCCAGATACCACAATGGCTCAGGAGAGAAAACATCGCAATGAAGTTCTACCCAACAAGCTGAACAAAAAACCGTCTCATTTATCAGTTTTCTCAATAAATGTGAATGGCTTGAATTCCCCGCTCACGAGACATAGACTGTCCCAATGGATAAAAAAACACAAGCCAAGTATCTGCTGTCTTCAAGAAACCCACCTAACGAGCAAAGATGCATTTAGACTGAAAGTAAAAGGATGGAAATCGGTATTTCAAGCAAACGGTAACCAAAAGAAAGCTGGTGTGGCAATCTTAATTTCCAATAACTTAGCTTTCAAACCAACAAAATAATAAAAGACAAAGATGGCTACTACATACTGGTCAAGGGCACAATTCAACAAGAAGCCATGACTATACTCAATATATATGCACCTAACCTAGGTGCACCTAGATTCATAAAGCAAACCCTATTAGATCTGAACCAAATGATAGATGATGATACTGTAATAGCTGGAGACTTTAACACCCCACTGACAGTACAGGACAGATCCTCTAAACAGAAAATAAACAAAGACATAATGGACCTCAATAGAATGCTAGAACAAATGGGCATGGCTGACATCTATAGGACATTCCACCCAAAGTCCACAGAATATACATTTTTCTCATCAGCTCATGGGACATTCTCTAAGATTGACCATGTCCTAGGACATAAAGCATGTCTTAAAAAATTCAAAAAAATAGAAATTATACCATGCATCTTCTCAGATCACAGCAGAATAAAAGTAACAATGATCACAAACAGAAACCCTCACTCTTACTCAAAGTCATGGAAGCTAAATAACTTTCTCCTGAATAATTATTCTATAAAGGAAGAAATCAAGATGGACATCAAAAGTTTCTTTGAATTAAATGACAATGGAGATACAACTTATCAAAATCTATGGGACGCAGCTAAAGCAGTCCTGAGAGGGAAATTCATATCCATAAATGCCTATATCCAAAAGACAGAAAACATGCAAATAGACAACCTAACGAATAGACTCAAAGAGCTGGAGAAAGAAGAACAGAACGACCCTAAACCCAGCAGAAGGCGAGAAATTACTAAGATCAAATCAGAATTAAATGAAAAGGACAACAAAGAAACTATAAGGGAAATTAATAAAACAAAAAGTTGGTTCTTTGAAAAGATAAACAAAATAGACACACCTCTGGCTAGACTAACCAAGAGCACAAAAGTAAAATCTCTAATAACCTCCATTAGGAACATGAAAGGAGAAATCACAACCGATGCTACAGAGATACAAGATATCATCTATGAATTCTACAAAAATCTTTATGCACACAAACTGGAGAATGCGGAGGAAATGGACAAATTTTTAGAAACACATAGTCTTCCCAGGCTCAACCAGGAAGAAATAGAGTACCTGAACAGACCAATATCAAGAACCGAAATTGAAACAGCAATAAAAAACCTTCCCAAAAAGAAAAGCCCTGGTCCAGATGGGTTCACACCTGAATTTTACCATACATACAAAGAAGAACTGGTGCCCATCCTACATGAACTATTCTCCAATATTGAGAAGGATGGAATTCTTCCCAACACGTTCTACCAAGCCAATATAACATTGATACCAAAACCAGGAAAGGACGCAACAAAAATAGAGAACTACAGACCAATTTCCCTCATGAATATAGATGCAAAAATTTTCAATAAAATACTAGCAAATCGAATCCAAGTACTTATCAAAAAAATAATCCACCACGACCAAGTGGGCTTCATCCCAGAGATGCAGGGGTGGTTCAACATACGTAAATCTATAAATGTAATTCAGCACATAAATAGAAGCAAAACCAAAAACCATATGATACTCTCATTAGATGCAGAAAAAGCATTTGACAAAATTCAACACTCTTTTATGATAAAAACGCTTAACAAAATAGGCGTAGATGGAACCTACCTAAAAATGATATGAGCCATATATTACAGACCCACAGCCAACATCATTCTGAATGGGGAAAAATTGAAAGCACTCCCACTTAGAACTGGAACCAGACGGGGCTGCCCACTGTCCCCATTACTTTTCAACATAGTATTGGAAGTCCTTGCGAGAGCTATCAGGCAAGAGAGCAAAATCAAGGGAGTCCAAATAGGGAAGGAAGAGATTAAACTCTCACTTTTTGCTGACGATATGATGCTATATCTGGAAAACCTCCAGGATTCAAACATGAGACTCCTGGAATTGATTAACAAATATAGCAAAGTCTCTGGCTACAAAATTAATATACACAAATCAGAGGCATTTATATATGCCAATAACAGTCAATCAGAAAACCAAATTAAAGACTCAATACCCTTCAAAATAGCAACAAAGAAAATAAAATATCTAGGTATATACCTAACTAAGGAGGTAAAGGACCTCTATAAGGAAAACTATGAAACACTGAGAAAAGAAATATCAGAACTTGCAAATAGATGGAAAAATATACCATGCTCATGGATCGGAAGAATCAACATTGTTAAAATTTCTATACTACCCAAAGTGATCTACAGATTCAATGCAATCCCTATTAAATTACCAACATCATTCTTCACAGATGTAGAGAAAATAATTATACACTTTGTATGGAACCAGAGAAGACCCCGTATAGCAAAAGCAATTTTAAGCAACAAAAACAAAATGGGAGGTATTAATTTGCCAGACCTCAAACTATACTACTAGGCCGTGGTTCTTAAAACAGCCTGGTACTGGCACAAGTACAGGGACACAGACCAGTGGAACACAACAGAAAATCCAAATATAGAACCATCCTCATATAGTCACCTAATTTTTGACAAAGCAGGAAAGAATATACTCTGGGGACAAGAATCCCTATTCAATAAATGGTGCTGGGAGAATTGGTTAGCCACTTGTAGAAGACTGAAACAGGACCCACAGCTTTCACCTCTCACAAAAATCAAATCACGGTGGATAACAGACTTAAACCTTAGGCGTGATACAATCAGAATTCTAGAAGAAAATGTAGGAAAGACTCTTACAGACATTGGCCTAGGCAAAGAATTTATGAAGAAGACCCCCAAGGCAATCACAGCAGCAACAAAAATAAATGAATGGGACATGATTAAATTAAAAAGCTTCTGCACAGCCAAAGAAACAGTCCAGAGAATAAACAGACCACCTACAGAATGGGAAAAAATTTTTGCATACTACACATCAGATAAAGGACTGATAACAAGAATCTATATAGAACTCAGGAAAATCTGCAAGAAAAAAGCAAACAACCCTATCAAAAAGTGGGCAAATGACATGAATAGAAACTTCTCGAAAGAAGATATAAGAATGGCTAACAAACATATGAAAAAATGCTCAACATCCCTAATCATCAGAGAAATGCAAATCAAAACCACAATGAGATATCACTTAACCCCAGTGAGAATGGCCTTTATCAAAAAAACCCAAAACAACACATGTTGGCGTGGGTGTGGAGAGACAGGAACACTCATACACTACTGGTGGGACTGCAAACTAGTGCAACCCCTGTGGAAAGCATTATGGAGATATCTTAAACAGATTCAAGTAGACCTGCCATTTGATCCAGCAATCCCATTATTGGGCATATACCCAAAGGAAAAAAGGTCATTCTTTAACAAAGACACATGTACCCGAATGTTTATAGCAGCACAATTCACAATAGCAAAGATGTGGAAACAACCCAAATGCCCATCAATACATGATTGGATTAGTAAGCTGTGGTATATGTATACCATGGAATATTACTCAGCTATAAGGAATGATGAAGATACGACATCTCTATGGTTCTCCTGGAGAGAGTTGGAACCCATTATATTAAGTGAAGTATCCCAAGAATGGAAAAACAAGCATCACATGTACTCACCAGAAAATTGGTTTCCCTGATCATCACCTAAATACAAATCTGGGAACGACACCAATTGGATATCAGACTGAGGTGGGGGGTGGGGGAGGGGATGGGGGTATGCCTACACAATGAGTGGTAACACTTGAAGGTGCTGACTCGGGAAGGGGGGAGTGGGGAAGGGAGGGATATATACCTACATGATGGGTGCAATGCGCACGACCTGGGGAACAGATATGTCTGGAGCTCTGACTTGGGGGGAAAGGCGGTACAGGAGCAACATATATAACCTGCAATTCTGTATCCCCCATAACAAGATGAAATAAAAAAAAAAAAAAAAAAAAAAAAAAAAAGAGAGCTGATTTGAGAAAACAAGAAGAACTGTGGCTATTAGTGATTTGTCTTTCCCCAAGGTCAATAGTAGAATTCTAGTCAGCTAACATGGTTGGTAGGGAGGTATAAGATATGCTTCCTCCCTAACATATGTGTCTGAGCCATGAGAAAAGCCTATGTTTGGTGTCACATCAATTAATTCAGGATGTTAAAGTTAGTTGAAATGTATCGTCAGCAATACTGAAGTCCAGACGATAAAACATATGGCCTTGGGCAGAAATGGCCCACCTTTCACTTGAAGATCATGACTTCAGAAGGGAAAAGATGACATAAGACAGAAACAGCATATACTTTTCAGTAGTGAGTAATGAATCTGAACGGACATGAGATCAGAAGGGTGAGTCCAAATCCTGAAATTATTAATACTAGCCATGTGATCTTGAATAATTCATTGAGCCTCTCTGAATCTCTGTTTCCCCATCTGAAAAAATAAAGACATCATTGCCAGATCTGTCAGTCATGCTGTGGTTGTAACTGGGCTTTTCAAACTTGCAGAGCTTTAGGTAAATGCCAGCTTTTGTCATCACTACCACAATGGTTCTCATCTCACCAGCAACAGAAAGAGTATGTGCCTGGTAAAAAAAAAAAAAAAAGGAAACAGATATACAATAATGGGAAATTTCAAAGACCCACTGAAACAGTCAAGTTTAGTAGGGTAGGAATGTCACTTTCTCTCCTTCTCCCACCCTAGGAAGAATTCATGAGATAATTCACTTGTGGCAGGCTTCAGTACTTTCTTAGGGAGAATGGGTGTCCTTGTAGCTGTTGCAGTTATAGCATCTCTAGCTGTTTTAACATGAGGCAATTCTGCCCTCTCCACAACATTTACCTCTATCTCTCTTTATCTATATCTATTAATCATCTATCTAACATCCATCTATCTATCAATCATCTATCACTGTTTCAAAGTAAGTTGTAGACATCACACTTCACCATAGTGTTCAAAAGGATGCTTCTAAAAAAATGATATTTTCCTACATAACCACAATACCATTAATATACTGAAGAAATTAATGTTAATGTATTATCTAAGATATAGTTCATATTAAGTGAAGTATCCCAAGAATGGAAAAACAAGCACCACATGTACTCACCAGCAAATTGGTTTCCCTGATCATCACCTAAGTGCACATTTGGGAATAACACCAATTGGGTATCGGACTGAGGTGGGGGGTGGGGAGAGAGGATGGTGCATAACTACATGATGAGTGCATTGTGCACCGTCTGGGGAATGGTCACGCTTGAATGTTCTGACTCGGGGGGGATGGGAAGTAGGGGGAGGGGATGGGTGTATAACTACATGATGAGTGCAATGCGCGGTATCTGGGGAATGGACACACTTGAAGTTCTGACTCGAGAGGATGGGCGGGACGTGGGCAGTGTATGTGGCCTGAACTTTTGTACCCCCCATGATGATAAGCTGAAATAAAAAATAATAAAAAAAAAAGATTTCTCTAACTTTCTCCAAATGCTTTATAGCTATTTTTTTGATCCAGCATGTCCAAGACTCATGACATGCATTTGAATGGCATGTCTCTTTAATCCCCTTTACTGTAGAACAGGGTTTTATAACACTGACAATTTTAAAGAATTCAGGATGGTTGTCTTGAAGAATGTTCCATCATCTGGATTTTTTTATTGCCTTGTGGTTGGATTGAGGTTAAATATTTCAGCATGACTATTACCTAGGTGATGCTCTGCACATCCTACAAGTTGGCACATGTCAGTTTTTCCCATTACTGGGATGCTAAATTCCATCACTTGCATTCAGAAGGCTTCCAGCAGACCTCCCTCCATTGTAAAGGTACCTTTTTCTCCTTTGTACTTAAGTCATCTGTGAGGTGATCTCTTGGTACCCTTCCCCATACTTTTAAGCCCACCATAATTATAATGAAATAGAAATAAAACTGTTAAGAGTGATGAGGGGCTCCATAAAGAAAGAACAACAACAGTAACAATATATTTATGAATCTTTCTACTTAAGGGGAAACAAGGGGAGTGGCATGGAAGGAAGGCATCATGGCCACAGGGAGCTTACTCTATTGACATCATTTATTTATATTTTGCTTCCTCTCACTTCCTGGCACAGCATTTAGTCTACCAGGAAATCTTTGACATGGAAGCACTTAACTACCCTCAGCAAATCAACTGTAGTTTCGATGAAAATTCCAGCATTAAATAGGCAATGTGATGGAAAAAAGAGGGTAGATGACAGGGTTTAGGCAGGGCTGGGGATGGTATTGCAAGAGAAAGACGTTCTTTTAGGGTGGTGCTTGGCAATGCTATTTTCAGCCCAGAATAAGCCTAAGGTAAAATTCTGATGGATTTCATCCATCTATCTTGGGTCAGGCCCTCCTGATGCAAACATGCTGCTATGTAATCTTTCTTCTCATCTTCAGGCAGATTTAATGGACCCTGTCTTCTATGCTCACATAGTGCTTCACTAAGACCCAGCACGGTGCTGTTATCTGCACTGAAATCCTTTACACGTGTGCCTCTCCTGTCTTTCCTGGGAACCTGTGAGCCCTGTGAGGGCAGAGCCTCTGCATCTGGGTGTCCCTCACACCCAGCACAGTGGCAATCACAGAGAAGGTGCTTGGGAAATGTTTAAAGCTTGGAATAGTAAATGACAGTTATGTTCTTTTGTCTCCTGACTTTACCTTCCCAGTAAGAGGTAGAGCTGGCATTCAAACCAAGATATTCTGGCATTGGAGCCCATATTTTTAACCACTATCCACAAAACAGTTTCCATGCCATTTGATCTCAACATGCAAGGGCTCATTTTAAAAGATAAAGTCCTTAGCCTTCAGCCAGGCATTAAAAGTCTTCTCCAGACTGGTCCTAATCTACTTCTCCAACTTATTTCCCAATATTTCCTACTTCCCACATGGGTATTTCACTTTAATAGTTTTATTCCCTGTCATGTTGAAAGTTTCCTCATAGGAAATGGCGTCACTTCTCTACTGTTTTCCTGCTTCCAAATCTCAATTAGCATAATTTAAAACACTTACTCAAAGGCTAACTACTCCCTGTACAATTTTCCATTCTTGCCTTTGGATTTTCTCTCTCCTTTTTCTGAATTCTCAAAGAATACTGGCTGAACTTTAAATTTGTCATGTTCTGTTTGTGTTATGACAGATAAAACGTTGTAACTCTGTACACGTCCCCTATTAGACATCAGAACGTTCAAAGGTAGGACTCATGTCTGCCCCCAACGCCACCTAGCAGAGTAGGCAGCACATAACAGGCACTTAGATGTTTTTCACATAAAGTAAATTTTTCTTGAATAATCCTGTCCTCAGTTTATATTTTGTTTATTCTATCTATGCAGAAGATAAAATCCATCCCTTATGCATCTGTCCAAAGCTAATCTCCTTCATAAACACTTGCCTAAATATGTAGCCTAACTAGCTCTCCTCAGCATTTACAGTGTGGTGTTTAAATGTATAAACCTAGATTCTATTCCAGTCCTGAAAATTATTAGTTGTTGATATTGGGAAAAGTAACCACTTATGTGCCTTAATTTTCTAATCTGGAAATGATAATAGCATTGACTTCACAGGGGTATGTTTTTCTATAAGGATGAAATAAGTTGATTCCTGTAAAGTCCATAAAATAGTGCTACCATATCATAAGCACTCAATAAAAACCATTTTCCCAAATTTTCTCAAATGGTTAGTATAATCCCCATTTGGCCATGATTATTTACCCATTGGTGACATATGTACTATTGTTGCTAGAAACTTAAATTTAAATCAAGCATTATTAATGGATTTTTAATGGGCATATCTTATTTTCTTAAATAAACCCAAGAGCAAGGGAGAACTTTGAAAATTGAGTATATTCTACATGCAAAGAGCCTGGCTAAGTGCTTCCTATAAGTATTTCATTTATTCCTCACAATAACAGTATAAGCTAGTTATTATTTTCATAGTATAGATAAGACAAAACAAAAATGAATGTTTAAGAGAGTAAGTAATTTGTTCAAGTTTTCTAAGCTAGCAAGTAGTAGAGCTAGGACAGTTCTTGAAGGCAAAGATAATTCATGTTTCCTAGAGTGCTCAATATATATTCATTAAAACAATTACCATCTATGTTTAATTATCTTTATTGCTATATATTTGTTGCTATAATATTTGAAACATATATACTTGATAAGTTAGCTTTTCATTTTTAACATATCCTAATACACAGACCTTATTTTTTACTTTTAACATGCTTTTTTAAAAATAAGTTTATCTTAGATCCCACTTTAAACCCTCTTCCAATTGTAATGATAAGAGCATGATATACTTTTAGTATATTTTAATATAACTAGAGACCTTTGTGAATTTTTGTTTTTGTTTTGCTATTCTCCATGCATGTTAATAGCCATCAATTTATGTTTAGCTTTATCATTACAATTCTTTGGATTAATGCTGTTTTTATATTGAATTAGCTAGTGTCGCAAGAAATGCTAGAGAACGTTTGCTCTCTACCTTTGCTTTACCAAGGTGGGAAATGGAACTCAGGCAGATGAGGGATGTGTCAGTATTGTGTAGATAGTGAGGGGCATGTAAGAGACCAGAACAGGACTTCCTTATTCCCACCCTTGTGCTGTCTTAGTTAAACTGCACTGCCACCTGCATATAAATAAACACCGTGTTTTTTTACATATACTACCTTCTACTTCATTTACTGTGTGGTGTTGGACCAGCACCTTCAGTGTACCTGTCATTACATATTCCCAATTAGGAAGCAAAAGAGAAGGCATTAAAATAGGAAATATTTGAAGAGGCAAAGCCCTGTGCAACCTTTCCATCTCTGTGCCTTTACTCATACTGATACCCAAATGTCCTTTCTCTGCATGTCCTTAAATCAGTGCTACTCAAAAAGTGGTCAGTGCATGGATGTCTAAGAATTGTTTACCACCACGTGATCAGACACATACAGAAATAGAGAATGAGTATTTAGAAACAAGTATTAATATATCAATTTAAAAGAGTAATTTGTTATCTGTTAAATCTAATAACGACAAAACTTGGTCTTCCATTTGTGATTTTTATTTTCCTAGTAATTGATTTTAATTGTACTCTACAAAAATATTGGTTTCCAAAAGATTGGGAGGAAAATGGTCTTTTGCCACAGAAAATTTGAAAGGTACTGGTTTAAAGGGTTTAAGTTCAAGTGCTACCAATACTTTTATAAAGTATTACTGATGTTCCTGATAAATATAGCCTTTAAAATTTACAACTTTTGACCTAAGCCTTCTTAGGCCTCTTATCACTTCTACCTAGACTAGTAATTATTAATATTTGTGTGTTTGTCTTATATCTTTTGAACAATTACAATCTTACTGAGAACAGGTTATGTGTCCACAGCACCTCACGAATGGCATATAATTCATAAATTTGCATTACACTAACGGACTAGAAGGGATATCATTTCCTGAACTCAGAAAAAAGATTCAGAGTAAATAATTTAAGCAATGCCCAATTCTACATTTTTTATACTATTCTTTAGACCAGTGAGAAACCTGAACATATACAATAACCCTATTTCTGCCTAAGGGGAAGCTAATAAATTATCTTAAAAAACTTGTCTTAAAATCAAATTGGTATCTCAAGAAACTCTAAGGACTACTGAGATTTTAGTACAAGCTAAGTTGATATCACATTTATGGCAATCTCCCAGTGCAATTCCCACACCGAGTTATGTGCAATTGCATACCAATTCTCAAGCATGCAGACTCAAAGACTTTATAGTAGAGTTGATAATATTCCTAATTACTAAGTGAAGAAATCAGTATAGGACATTTTCTCTGGAAGTCAGCTCTAGACCCCACTCACCAAAGTATTCATCAGCAGGTGGATTTTCCATGTCATACAGCATTTTTTTGGTCAGGTGCTCGAGCTCATCTTCTGGGCGGAATGAAGAAGGCCCCACTGACCCTGAGTGTCCACCCTGAAAGGCAGAAAACACATAGTCCTTTAATTGCAACCTAAATCATCAACCAAGCAATCAACCTGAACAAGTAGTGTTTTGCATTGGAGAGGAAAAACACTGGATATGGCTGTAAGGAGACCTGGGTTTTAGAATTAGCTTTAACACTTATTTGTTGGCTAACTTGGACACATCTCTTTATTTGCTTCCCTTATCTAGATGAGTCATCTATCAGGCTTTAGAAACCGCTGTTTACAACAGTCAGAATCTATTTTGTTCAACAATTGCTAAGCAATCACTATGTACCATTGTATATTTATAAAAAGGATTTTTTAAAAACGAGTCTTTCTCCCTTATAGACCTTACAGTCAAGTGGGAGATACAGGCATATTAATAACTAAAGGAAAAAAACAGGCATAGATAGTGCACAGTCAGGGTATACAGAAGGACCTCTCACATAGCCTCAGAGAAAGACACCCTAAAGAGAGGCAGCAGAGCAGACTAGGACTTATTCAGCTACAGAAGTGGAAACATACAGGTCAAAGTTTCTCACATTGAGGTCAAAAAAGTCAGGTGGCATAAGGAGATCCTGGCAGCTGTGGATTTCTAGGACTCCATACAAAGTTTGAGATAGGAAATGAGATGAGTCTCATCAGGTACTAGGGTCCAGAATGTCAACCTTTTGGTTCCAGTTCTTTCGTTCCAGTTAAGGAAGTTGAGTAATTTTTTTCCCCAGCACAGCAAAAAGCCAGATTTCAAATGAGGATAAGTAGCATTGACATTGGGTGGATATTTAAATAGGTGAGTACGCCAGAAGTATATCAATGTGAGAGAATCAAGTATCAGTTGAGAGAGTACTTAAGATAATGAAGAACCCACGGTGTGTAGAGAAAGAAGAAAGGTCAGATACTACATGTAAAGTAGCTTTGTGCTATGTAAATAAAAGAGGATTTATTATATTTTCCTTTGCCTGTGGCTTTGACCACGTCCAATATCACACCCAACATCAGTGTTATAAAATAAAAATACTATCATGAAAAGTTTAGAAATGATGATGATGTCCACCATGGCTAATGGGTGGTCGACTGAAAATGTTCTTGTCTTGATGTTTATGCATCCTTAAAATAGTTGGGCAAGAGTTTCTCTTTTCAGAATGTTTATAAGAATGAGTTCAACAAAACTAAAAGCTGCATATTCATTTTCCCATGATCTTCAGTACACCAAATGAGTTCTTGGATGTGAAAATCCTGTAAAGTACAAATCCTGTGCAAATGTTATAATTCTTACTATCAACATGCATTTCAACAACTCCACGATGGGTATTAATGATTTGTGTGACGTCTAAGGCATGAAATACCTTCTGCACATAGGTAAGAATGATGATTGGTACCTATTTGGCCTTTTCTGTATAATACTTTTCCATTTTTTGGTTTCCTATAATGCACAGAAAGTTGGAGCACAACATACAGTAGGCTGAGAAGTCCAAGAATCTTTTATGTTGGTCAGTAACCTTACCCTGAGATGTTATTTCATTTTTCAATAATTTGGTTTAGAGATTGGAAAGCAGTGAATGAACTATGGCATATGGTCAAGTTACAGAACAAAAAATCAAGCTGTATGTGCAGATCTGAAGAATCATTAGTTAATTTCCTCCTTGTAAAATAGGGAAATTGAGACTCAGAAAGATCAGAGAGGGCTATAGTTATGGTAAAGTTCAGGACAAAAGCCCATCCTAGACTTACTCATTCATCCAACAAACATTAAAGGTTAAACTTAGGGCCTCCTCTAAACTGTGAACATCACCTGCAGTATACGGTTGGTGTGAAGATTAAAGGTGCTATTGAATTATTCATTTATTCTTCTGCTTATTAATTTATTCACTTGTTCTTACAGTGTCTATTTTGTTTACCCTCTGCAAGCAAAGCACCGGAGAGGGATACAAAGATGTATTAGACACAGTCTTTGCCTCTGAGAGGATGGAGACTAGTGGGGGTAGGAAATATGAAAAAATGATTAAGTATAAAAAGCATAGTATGTTATTGGTGGGTGTTTACATAGACATGAACATTGGATGAGTGATTTTGCCAGTATTATTAAACTTTAAATTATACACAGGCTATCCACTTCTAAGAAATACTCATATAAGTACATAAAATTATATGACCAGGACTGGTCACAGGAACTGTATTGGAGAGGAGGAACAAAAAATAACAATGCAACTATCAAAGAAATCACCTAAGTAGAAAATGATAAGTATATACATTGTAAATCTCTAAGTACAAGCGTACAAAGATGACCAAGACATGTCGACACATTAACAAATCCAGTTGTAGAACAGGATATCTAAGCGATGGTTTCATTTTGGTAAAAATAAGTACAGTTTAATTATTTATAGATCTATATAGGCATAGGAAAAAAGTGTGAAAAAGACATATACTGAAATGTTAAAGGAGATTATCTCTGGGGCATGCGATTAGGGGGCTTTCTAAATTTGTTTTTTATTTTATAGTATGTAGTTCTACTTTTGTAATTCATGAAATATAACTTTTTTTTTTACGTGATGATTTCAAGTGATAAAGATGTGCTGGATACTGCCAAACTCCTGGAGCAGGCTTCTAACCCAGGGAAGTGGAGGACTCTCAGAGGAGCAAAAGGTCAGAGTTGAGAAGCAGTTTGGTGTGAGTGGGAAAAATTACAAGTGGTTCAGTGTTCAAGTGTGGAGAAACAGAAAGACAGGAAGGGCTAGCTAATCACTGCCATGCTATACTGAGATGGTTAGGGCTTCTCTACGGGCCTGGGCTCTAGGCCTTGGGTGACACCTTGCACAACTCTCACAATCTGATGAACTAAACTCCCTTTTGACAAAATAGAAACGGCATCCATAAAAATGCACACAAAATGTACTTACAATTAATTTCAAGGACTTCACTGACCACAGGGAACATATCTGCATGTTCTCACTTAGAAACAACCAGGCAATAGAAACCATAGTAGAGATTTTTAGCAGGGGAGTGATCTAATTAGCTTTAGAAAGTTCTCTCTGGAGTGGAGGAGGACGGATGGGAGAGCTATGAGACTGGAATGAGAGATGGGGAGTTTATCTAAATATATTTGTGTATATTAAAGGAATATATGACATGGCAGTACCACTATGGCTGGAGACAGAGACTTGCCTGTAACGTTCACTTGGCATTCTTGGGTGAGTCTGTTAACCTTTCATAACTTTGCATTCCCTTCCATACAATGGGCTTGCCAGTGCCACCTCACAGGTCTGTGGGAATTTAAAGGGAGATAACCTGCATCTCATGCTAAATAGAGCTTAACTGCTTTCAGGCCGTTATAACAAAGAGGCTCTCTTTGAATCTCCCAACTTCCCCACCTCTGAGGGAGGGGATTATCCCAATTCAGGTAACAAATTGAAAATGAGATGGGAAAGTGACCTACCTTTTTTCCAGCCAGGCTTGCAATAGAAGGAGAGCTTGAGCCCAAAATATGGCATCACCTGACTCTAAATTTCATGCATTTTTTCCAACCAAACATTGCTTCCCATAGAGAAAGTGCTAGAAAAGTATAAAATATTACCTCTAATATTGGTGCTACCTGTTTTAATTAAGCCAAACAACTATTGAAGAAAACCTGATTAATTCCTGTTTTTAGTCTTGGGGGGACCCTTAGAGGATGGACATAATTTATCATTGTGCCTAATGTCTGCCTCCCTTTCAACACAAAGGCAGCAAGAAGGCCGAGTCTCTCCTTTATAAATCTAAGCCAGAAATTTAGATTCTATCCATAGCACTTACATTTCAAGAAGAAGTCTAATTTCAAAGTGCTTACCTTGTCAGTATTTCACAGATTGAGAAAAATGTATCATTCTTTTTATTCTCTAAATACTCCTTCCCATTTACTTGCCATACTGTTTCTGAAATAACAAATTTGGAAAGGCTCTTTTCTTTTAGATCCTAACTCTTGTATATAATGCTAATTGTGGATTCCTGGTATTTCTTATGAGGAAAAGACCCCAACAGATAACTTCTCAGAGTGTTTCTGAACTTTATTTGGCTACAAAACTGCCTCCCGCAGTGCATAATACTTAACACCTGTGGAATACAAAAGGGCCAAAACACAAGGTTCCTCGGTTAAGAGTTCTCTCTCACACCAAAGGAGACAGCCTGGGACGTTGAATGTTCAGTCCTGTAAGTAGGATTTTGGTACTACTCTCACTCTGAGAAACAGAGATTCCCCCCTAATTTCTCTGTCCCAGTAGTCCTAAGAAAAATTAACAACTGTGCCCAAATTGTTTTTTTAATACACAACTTCTAGCACAGCGTACGGGTAATAAAACACAATTGAAAATGTGCAGTGGTGGGTGTTGGAAGGGGATGTTTTGCATTATTTTGTTTTTTATTTCTTCAAAAGCAGAAATGTGAATAGCATCAGTGGCATAATTCACTGTGGCATCATAATTCCTTATATTTGCATGACCCTTTTCAAGGTGCTTGCTTTCACATATATAGGATCTCAAATGTCTACACAATGGCTCTGTATAATATGTAATCCTATTTCATGGGTGAGAAAGCTGAGGCTCAAGAAGATAGGCGGGCCACCTCGTGTGAAGTGCCACTGCTTAAAAATGGCACAAACACTGAAACTGGGATGGGCTGGGTCAGGCGCATTTCTGCTCAACATCAATGCATCTCAGGGTTCCGATATCATTTCTTCAAGCCTGTCTAGGGCTATGATTCTCTAATTTGGATTTTAATCTACTGAGTCTATTATCTAAGCAAAGATTTTTTCAGAGTAAAGGTTTGCTGCTAAATAGCATAACAAAGGCATTGTGAAACAAATATAAACAAAGCTTCTGGGCTTTCCTTAAAAAAAGGCTTTCTTACAAGTATCAACATTAATCACTGATATGTATGTTTTCTGAAATGCCTGACCCTCTTAGTAAAGAGAAAATAACATGATATAATCCACAGGTGAATTATCGAGTAATAGATTTTAGAGGACTCCTTCAAGATTTTCTTAACATACCCTTCCTAAGGGATTGCCAGGTGCCAAGAACTATAATTATAAAGTCAAATTATTTAGAGTTCCTGCCTCTGACAACTCACAGTTTAGGACGAAAGAGACATGAAAATAGGCCATTACGACAAAATGTAAGCACTAAAACGCAGGTCTAAATTCGATGCTCTGAGATGGAAGAAGGCTGCCAGAAAGAGATGACCTTTTAGTTTGATACTGAAGGATAAATTGGATTTCACCAGACTAAGAAAGCAAGAATGAAAGGACAGAAAATAGGAAAGAAAGAAAGAAAAGAAAAAAAAAATAAAGACATTCTAAGTACGATATATAAAAAAGAACACGTGTATCTGAAAGACTGTTAAGAAATAGAGGAGAAACAGAGTGAGGATGAGGCAAGAGTAGTGGGATTTGGACAATGCTTAGACTTTGTTTTAGTAACAGAAAGTCATTAGGAGATTTTAAAATGAGAGCTGACTTTATTAAAATCAAGCTTCTGACATAAGCATATTGGCAAACATCTTCAAACACCAAGGTCAATGACACCTTAAAAGATGCAACCAGACATCATGACATTTTTGAGCAATTTGACAGCCAATAATATATTAGCTTAAAAATAACTATAATATTTACTAAGCATAGCAGAGACTGCTAACTGCTCACCAAAATCTGTTTCCTCCTTTCTGGGCACATAGCTAGACTATTATTTCCCATGCTCCTTTGCAGTTAGATATGGCCATGTGAGGCACAAGGAGGAGGAAGATTACCACGTGGAGGAAAGCCATCCACTAACCAGGCTGGCTTGCCCCACAATGTTACAGTCAGGGAGACTGGAAAGAAATATGCTCAAAGGTTAATGGTTGAAAGTTGTGGAAAAATGAGTGGTTTATATTCTATTTGTATGTTTCAGTATTTTCCTTTTTCTACAATAAAGACTTTTTTTCTCAGATGAAAAACATCCAGGTATCTGCAACTGATTCTTTGTCATTGCTCTTCTCTTGTTAGGGGCCCAGGTGATTGTCATTCAAGGGAAGACTTACTATGAAGCCACATTTGCATCTAGGTCCCTGACAAACCTTATGGATGGGACTGTGAAATAATAAGGATTTGTTTCTGAAACAAAATACACATGGATAGAATCCTTGAGGAACAAGGAAATTCTGCCAGATTAACACAAATAACAATAGCCATCATATTTATGTAACACTTCATGGTGTTTGAAGTGTTGTATACATTCTTACATAGGAACCTGTACGTATAGAAGACCTGACTGTTTAGAATCTCTTTAATCTTAGTTCTGCCTTTAACTTGTCCAGTGGTTTTGCTCAAATCATTTCCATTTCCTAGGCCTCAGTTTCTTTATGTGTAAAATGTTATTTTGAAAGATTCCTTTGATTCTATTCTTTCATTTTTTTGTGCCCATAATATGTAGCAGGGCATATATCATTACCAATCTTTAGAGTGAAATCACAGATATTCATATTTACAGATCCTTTGTAGTCTATAAAAATAGACACATACTGAGTAAGTGGAAACCTCATTATTACAGAGATTTCCATTTGTAAGAGGACTTAAGCCACTTGTCAGCATCCGCTGAAACATCCAGAACTTCATTCAGCATTCTGAATCTGAGTAAGCAGTTGGCAGGTCACAGCGTTTGTGCAGCCTACTGAACTTTCACTACACTGGGGCATGAAATCAAGAACATGTAAAGGTTAACCACCTTATCCTACCCCTGCCCCTTTCTTGGGTAGAGAAGGAAAAATTCCATCTTCCTTTCTAAAGAAAAAGGGAAGCATGGTAAACAGCATGCAATGATGTGTAAATGGCTCTCAGGAGAACCGCCAACACCTTGAATCTTTGTTACCACAATTTAGCTGTTTAAATATGTGTACTAATGACCCATTTTACAAAATGGCCACTCACTCTCCATCATCGTGTCAGCTTCCCTAGTTACTTGGATACTGACCTTGGTGTGGTCATTTTCCTCCCTTGAGTCCTTACCTGCTGTTGATTTGCTAGTTACACAGTACTAGGTAACTTGAACTTAGTGCAAATATGAACCTCACCAGACAAGCACTGCTCAGGCAGATAAAACACGGGGAAAAAGCAGCCAAGATATTCAAGAAGACTACATGATAATGAATACTCTATCACTCTGGGTACCAGAGCTGCTCATTTTTCTCGTCCATTTGTAATGATGTACAAGAGGTTCCTTCTCTCAGAGGGAAAATAACTTCAATTATGTGTTCTTGAAAAAAAAGAAACGTTGAAATTATCTTCTTTTCAAAAGGTAGAATTAGCCCTGCTTTAGAGCTGAGAGCCTGCCAGAAAAAATATATTTCTGATATTTTCGTTCTTTTTTTCCCTATTTAGCTGTGTCAAGTTTGTAGTTTGCAATTTCCTGTGGCTGTTCCTACTTTTTAACTCTCCCTGAATTATCATACTCTACTCTCAACATCTCACTGTTTAAATGGAAGGAGCACCCTTCTGGCCAGGGACAAGTGATTTGCTGGACACCTATTCTATTCCAGGTTAAAAGCAATGGCTCAAGAGAAGTAAGGAGGAAAGGTGACTATCTGGTAGCAATTCAAAACCTATACATGAACATTCCTCACAGCTCTATGGGAGTAGAAAAGCATGCTCTTGGTTCTATTGTTATGTTCTGTTTTCTTCAAGAATAAATAGTAAGGACACAAAGACGACCCCGACATTTTGACTTTAAAAGTTTTGAGTCTAGCTTTGAAATCCATTCCAGTCTTCAACTTTCAAAAGCTTGAAAGTTTTCTTATAACCTCTGCTCTTTCCTATTTCCTTTCTCACACCATGCATTAATGCCTTTAAATCACCTTTCTTAAGCCAAATTGAGAGTCGCAGCCAAGGGCTGATGATTCTAAATTGCAGAGTAGTTGCCAGAAGAGCTGCCGCAGCAAGGGAAAGGCCTGGCCATCCACAACAGGGGTGCTGCTGTTTGCACACCAGGGTTGTATGACAATCTAGGCTGCGCTGAGGTACAGTGGCCTCGCTCCACACACTCCTCTCTCAGTCCCCATGTGTCCAGGTAGCTTCAAGAGTGCCTGGGCTTAGAGCATCCCAGCTCTTAGGCCTGATGTCTAGCATACCACTTCAGTTCCCGGAGAATTTCTTTTTTCATTATTGATTTTCGCATATACAAACCAGGGGATTATAATATCTAATTCATATAAAGAAGCTTGTAAAATATTCAATATCAAATAAATGGCAGTTATAATTCTCAGGAGGGACAGCTTAGAAACCACTAAAAAAGATGACTTTCCTCTTGGTAGTAGAATGTTTGCAAAGTAAGATCTCTCCAGTTACTCTCCACTTTCCTATCTGCTGATAAAGTACTTCAGCGTAGTATACCTGGATTTCACATTAATTGTTGTTGTAGAGAGGGATGTAATTACTCTGAGTACTTTTTAACTATAAATCTTGAAGTACCTGACATTTGGTGAACGTATGCCTTGGTGGCTCTCCAAATTGTGAACACTTCTATATCCTAGCCTTTGGCACCAAAAAACAAAGTAAAGCTCACGTTTGGCTCTTCAGAGCAGCGCAGCCATCCTTATGCTTTCCTACCTGGATGAGCTCCAGGCAGACAAGGTACAACCACTGATGCTGTTCGGTCTGGTAGGTAAGAAGTAAGAAAGGTGAGTAGTGTGGGCCCCAGATCCACAGGGTCAGGGAGAAGCCAGGCCAAAGATCACTCACCAATCTAACTCACAGTTCTCATTTCACTGCTCCTTCCCTGTATACCTCCCGGGGGCCCTCCTTAAAGGGGAAAGCAAGATGTCTCTGTGGGGTGAGAAGATCTCTCTAAATTTGCTCTACAGGAGGCTAAAAGAAGTTATTTCCACAATACTATGACTAATCCCTATAAGTAGTTTTTTCCATTAATTAGGCTTTACGTATGTTATACATATGGGATTTGATATAACAAAGGCAAGAGAATTACAAGATACTATTTCCATTAGTTGGCTTCACCTCAACAAGACTCACGACATAAAAGTTTGATGAATGGAATGAACTGTTGTTCAAGGTTGTGTTTTCAAACTAAACCTCGTCTTGGCCTTTGCTGTGCCCCACTAGTGCCTGGCAGTGACCTCCCCTGAGAAGACATTTCATCTTTATTTCGTTGCCTGGAACAATGCAACAGACTAGTCGCTAGTTGCTCCAATGTTGGGAAGAAAGGTTTTACCACAATGTACAGCTTTCTATGTATTGTCCCATAGAAAAGCTATCTTCAGTCAGAAGCTACACTTTTAATAAAGCTCTAACAAAAAGATACCATAAGTTTTGCCTTAGCAGGGGTCCAGCCCTGACTGTGTTTCTAAATCACTCACTGTCTGTTCAAAACGGGGTTTTGCCAATCCCTTATCATTAGTTATCTGGATTGTGCCATAATTCTTGCCATTATAATGTTAAAAAAATGGGAAGATAGTAAAATGGTACACCTGATAATTAGAAATATATAAAAACATATATGCAAGAATGTCCGTGTATGTGTCTATGTAAGTCTTAAAAAACAGACACTAGAAGTAAATATACCAAAATGTTAACAAGGCTTATGTCAGGATGGTGGGATTATGAGAAATTTAAGGTTTTTAAAAATAATTTTAAAATTATCTAAATAAATATAATAAAAAATGAATGACTCTTAGGAAATAACAAGAAACATACTTTATAAAACATAGGGTCCCAGTCTTGTTAGTATTTTCAGGTATGAAGCCAGGAGAGAATGGAAAACCCCAAGTGTGGACAAGTTGTTGATAAAAAGTAGGCACCTAGATTTTCAGTCTGATATGCACAGAAACACTTTCCTACTGTACAAGCTGTTTCTATCTAGTGGGCTTGACAGATGCTTGAACGTGACACAAGACACTGAAATAACATGCAAATCAGTTTTCGGTTTTAATATGCAAATATAACACTTGGCACATCACTTTCCATGGCTGAGGTAAATTTCTGTTTTTGAGTTTTTCGTGGGAAATGCAAACCAGCAAACAAATGGTTACTTCCCCATATTTCATCTAACACAAGGTGGTTTTCATTTGAGTCAGAGGGGTTCTTGCTCTGCAATCCAAGGTACTTCCGATGTAGAGAAAGGGTATGTGTTTTGTTCAATAACAATGCCACCCTAGGCAAACAAGGCAAACAAGCCTACCTTCTGACAGACACACTGATCTCATGGCCCCAGCAGGGAGGCAAGCAAAGTGCCTAAGTGAAAATAACAGAGAAAAGGTTTTTTGCTTCACCTGTGAAAATGAAATCAAGGTAGGTCAACGTGGTGGGAAGATTAGCTTCTAGTCAGACAAAGAAGAGGAAGAAGTCAAAAGTCCTTGTTTCTAGGGTATTCAATCAGTGCAGAAAACCAGTAGCTTATGAGTAAATCTATATTAAATTATCCACAAATACTAGTAATTAATTAGGCACTAAGACAGTCATCAAAATGAGTGAGATGCACCTAGTTCAAGAAATTTACAATCCAGTCAGGAAATCAAGGCATATGAGGAAGAAATAAAAGAACAAAGCAAAAAATTGAATGTTGATGGTAATCAGTGTGGCTCAGATGCTTAAGAGTAAAGGCTCTGGGGTCTGCTTATTTGAGTTCAAATCCCACATCCACTACTTACCAAGCGTATGACGCAGGGCAAGATGTGTAATTTTACTAAATGTTAGTTGCTTCAAACATAAAATGGGGTCAATAGAATTTATTTCCCAAGTTAAATAAGATTGCTCAGGCAAACCATTTACTGTCTGCAAAGATTAAGAAATTAATATTATCCTTAAAGATAGGCCATGGTGTATAAATAATATACAACTGTATCAATGGATCATACAGATTCAGAGAGAGAGATTCCAGTGGGCTGATTACATGCAGAGAGAATAAGGGGCTTGAATTAGGACTTGGGACAGAATTCAGAGGGGCTGAGACAGAATTCTCATCATGGGATTAAAAACCCTTTGCATTTCTATGCTCTTTTATAGTCAACAAGACACCCAGGTACAATACTCATATATACTATATTATTTAATACTTTCCAAAGCATGACATTGTCTTTTTTGGATAAAGAAACAAACCAAGTTAGTGGTTTGTTAAGAGACCATGCTCAGTGACTTTGCTAAAATCATACCCATATTAAGTGGCAGAGCCAGGAGTTAAAACGTGAGTCTTCTGATCCCAGCTCAGTGTTTTTCTACAAATTTAAACCTGCTTCTATATATTCATTTAGAAATATGAAACTTACATGATCTATCATAAAGGTTAATCAAGACAGTCAACCTCACTGATTAAAGCATTGATGCTAATTATACTAGAGTTTGGAGACCAATGTGGCCCCTTTCTACTTTCAGAAACATTGATTGTGGTGTAATGGAGAAAGTGTGGGCTTTGGAGGCAGAACAAGCCGGTTCAAATACCAAGTTATACCTCTTGATTTGTATAACATTTCACAAGTTGGTTTTTTTTTTTTTTTAATTTAGCATTAGATTCCTTATCTGTAAATGGGTTTCAGAAGTAGGCAGGGGAGAGGGGATGGATGCCTGCATTTGAGAGCCATTGTGAGTAATACCTAAGATGATACATGGCAGGTGCTAATATTTGACAGGGGCTCATGATTATTTGTACTAAATGCTCACACACAGTCTGTCAAATATGAGCTATGGATGCCTTTCAAATGTGGCAGGAAGGTGGATGAGAGAATATGAATGACTCAGTGCCATTCATCAGCACTGCAGCAGAAGGGGAAGAAAGATCATGCTCTGATACTGAATCTAAAGACCAGCAGCATTTAATATTTCTAATCAATCATCAACCATGATTCATTTTGATAGTAATCCTACCGAAGGAATTTCTTATCTCTTTCCAAACTCTGACAGGTAGAAATACATTACTATTTAATTTATACAGCTATTGATTTATAATTAATGAGAGTAAAAATAATTAAGATATACTGAATGCTTAGCAGGTGCCAGTGTTCAAAATATTTTATATTAAATAACTTATTTAATCAGCAAAGAAACCTATCGGGTGGTTGCTGTTCTGATTTTACAAATGAGAAAACTGAAGCATAAAGATTACCTTGATAGTAAGTGGAGAACCTGGGATTTGAATCCAGATGACAACTCCAGAAAGTGATGCTTCACCACAACAAAAGTGTGTTAGCCTCTCAACTCATCTGCATTTTTCAGTGGGATTGTATAACCCAGCTACTTATTTGTTGAGGAATTTAGTCATACATTACAAAGTCTTGAGCTATCAAAGAGACCTTTCTTAGGGACAAACACTACTTTTTATGATGTATTCCCTTTGTGCACAAAGATGGCAACTAAGGACATAACAGGCACCCCAGGTAGTTCTGATGCAGATGGTCTAAGACTTTGGAAGACATGCCCATTTTTGATGTCTTCACTCATTCACTTGATTCAGCAAAAGTAGTAGAACTAACTGCTCTTCAAAAGACTATTTCCTTTAGCAGTCTCATAACCTGGAGAGTTAATGCTAAGTCTTAAAATAGTCAAAGAAAATAATAAATAGCATTGTACTTAGAGGCAGGCAAAGGGAAAAACATGTAAAATACACTAGTATTCTTTCATATGAAAAGCTAAAGAGTAGTGTCATTTTCTAGTGACCAAAGTAAAAATGTTTTTTCTGCTGGGATCTTCCCTAACCATGGGTAAAATGCTAAGAAAATATTTTATTCTAAAAGACTCAGGCCTCTCTAAATGTGGGAGGCAAATCTAGATCCCCTGTACCCTGTGAATTTCAGAAACTGAAAAGACACTGGAGATCATTTAGGGGTATATGAATCCCTTCATTTATGATGAGAAAACTGAGAGGTAAGGAGGGAAACTGAGTTGTTCAAGGGCACCTAGAAGACGAGGGACAAAATCAAGAAGAAAGCTCAGATCAGGAAAGCAGATCTAATTCAAAACTAGTTTAGTCCTCTTTCCACCATGAAAGATTCACTCAGAACAGTGATGTATTCCTGATGCCCTGTAAAGTATGCTCATTCTTGGCAAAAAAAAATTTCGGAGCCCTAATCTACATTTATGCAGCATTCTGAGATCCTGAGATGGAAGTTGCTATAAAGTGAAAATCATTACTGTTATTCTCGGCGAGCCTATACAGACTGACAACAGCTGGCACAAACAGATGTAGTCCACAGAGAATTCTGTCAGGCTGTGCTGGTGCCATCCCTGTGAAAGTTTCCTTTTCCTCGACTCACAAAGGGCGTTTCTACTCAGGCTCTGAAGCCCTCATGGGCTTCTTGTTGATACAGGTAAGGTCAAAGCCCTAGTTAAGTTGGACTCAATCTCTCCTCTCCCTTTTCATCTCAACCACTCTTTCCTGATAACATGCCTTTCAGAGAGAAATACCTCTGTTAAACTTAGAAAATTTTCTTGATCTGGGGTCTTATTCAATGTCCGAGGGTTACAAGAATAATATTTCTAGAGTGACTACTCTTTACATGCATTCTCTCCTGTAACTTTTCAAATGCTCCAATGACATAAGTACTTCTGCTGCCTCACTTTACAGATGAGGAAATTGAGACACAGCAAAGCTAAATAACTTGCTCAAGGTTACAGAGCTTGTATGAGAAGGAGCCAGGATTTGTATTCAACCACATTGGTTCTAGAAATTGCTTCCCAAGTTCTAGTAACTAAAAATCAAAACCAGGAGGAAAAGGATTCAAAGTGTCACCCTAACCTGAATAAAATGGTTTTGATATAATTGTCATGAATATACAAGGTATTATTACCATAACACCACCATAACTATCATCAAAACTTGACATGTTTCACTATCTTTATCATTCTAAATATCCTGAGTAATGGGTAGAAAACAAGTTATCATTGGCTTTGTTTTTCTTTTTCTTAATCAAATGTAATGCAGTGACTGACCCAGGTCATTTAGCACTCAACTCTCCTGACAATGCTTAATATATTCACTCAGCCTCCAGGGCTTCTTGAATATAGAGTCTTCTGGAGAAGAATAAGTAACTAGATGTTACATACAGTACATCAAGCATGTGAACAATAACATTGTTTCACTTGTAAGATGCAACTTAACAAACTTCTAATCAACACCAACACTAAATATAACAAAGGAGATGATTATAAATAATAAATTTATTCAAAGTGCATTTACCGAGTGCCTAGTAAGTGCTATGCTGAAGAAATTAATGAGAAGTGGGTCCTTCCCTCTAGGAGATATAATAGGAAATATAAGACATACAGAAATGTCTGTCAATCCAAAGTAAAACGTTTTAATCATATGCTATCAGAACACACAGAAAAAGAAGATGGTTGCAGTGGGGAGATGAAGGGACACTCACAGGAGAAGGTAGCATTTAAGTAGGTCTTGGAGAAAGGTGGAATTTGCACATCCAGAGATGTAGCAAGAACAATATTCCAGGTGAAGTCCTGAAGAGGTACATACAAGTGAGTCAGGTGAACAAGTTAGCATCTTTCCTTTCAGGTAAATACAAATGTAAGTGGTCTCCAGCTCTTATGTCCTTTTCTGTTTCTTTCATTGTCTGTCCTTCACATGACGATGTCAGTGATATTTTAGCGAAGGTGAGGAAATTGTCTGCTGGTAAAGTCACCCATATATGAGGCTGCATGCAGAGAGAAATTTGCAGATCACTCAGGACCCTGGCACAGGTCAGCTGTTCCAGACTCAGGCAAACATTACTCACTAAAATGTTTGCTTCTTGCTGGTGATCTTAAAAAGTGATTGCTTTAATGAGAGGCTGAAGAAAATGAGGATCAAAGTGGCTGTGGTGATTTCTGATGCTAACAACTCAATGCTTGGAGGAATGCCGGGGTGGAGAAATATGGATGCCCCAGGGTTTTGCTGCAAAGGCTATGCTGACACATGAGAGGTGAGCATCCTGATAGAAACTGGATTTTGTACAGGTTTCACTGAGTTATGAAAAGTATTTTTTATGTGATGTCTTTACATAAGAGCTTAGCTGTGAGTTTCCAGGGCTACTTTCCATCCACTCCTTAAGCACCTACATTTCAGTGGATATAAGGCACCACCACACAAAGCCAGCGTTATCATAAAAGCCAGACTGAAAGAACCCAGTGTGCTTTATTGTCTCGGTAACTTAATCCACAATCTTACATAGCAACTAGGAGTCAAGAATGTCCTTTTCCAACAATAAAACTATATAGAAAATAAGAACAGAGCAGCTTGGTTGTTAACGAGTTCTAGGTTCCTCTTTGCCAAAAACTTGCTGGGTGCTATTTAGATAATCATTTCAGCTCTCTGGGCCCAGTTTCTTCAAATGGGCATAATCATCTTCAATCTTCTAATGTACATGTTTCTTACAACAAACAAAGGGAGCAGGAGAAGTAACACTACTCAAGCCATTTGTGAATGGCAGTATGCATAAAGGGGACACACAAATCATCATCATCCTCACTGTCATTATCCTCCTTTTCATCATTACAGCTAAGATTTACTGGGCCAGCCATACTCAGACTGCTTCAAATGTACCTCATCCTCTCTGCATCCTGATTAAGCAGTTACCTTTATTGTCCTCATTCAGCGGTAACGATACGGAAGCACAGAGGTGTAAGTAGAGCACTCAAGGTGTTGCAGCCAGGAGTCAAGCTTGACTCTAGAGTCCATGGCCTTAGCCACTATGCCACCTGGAGTAACACAAGTGTGGCATTGTCAGTATCTATTTGTTTTTTCTTCTTTACTTTCCAAACTTTTGGCTATGTTATATTGCAATCATAACTAAAAATTAAACAATTTTTAATCCAAATTGCATTTACTGAGCAGACACAAGGTGGCAGATACTACAAGTCAGCACTTTGATTATAAAGGTAAGGACAAACTTAGAAATGCAAAATACTCCATGACACGGTAGCATAAGTTGACACTAAGGTGCAGCTGATACTCTTTCTCTCTAGAGAAATATATGGATAGAAGCATCTTAAATGGAGAAAGAAAGTCTTAGATGAAGATAAAAACAGTGATAAGAGGTTACTATAATTACCTACTTAAAATCTATAAGCATTGTACTAAATGAATGTTCTAAAAACTATATATAATATTGTTAGCCTCCTTCTACAAATCAGGAAACAAAGGTTGATGAAAGTTGAGAAGTTTACTAAAGTCTAAAGGTACTACAGGTAGAGCAAGACTCAACTCCAGGTCTGTATGGCTTGAGCATTTGTGTTTTGAACTACCAAACTACTTCGAGAAGAGGGAGACTGATGTGGAAGGAGAGAACACCTTGACTATTCTCTCATTCCACTTGGCTTGGACTATAGGGATTTTGGTAAGTATTTATAGAACCCATCTACATTTTACACAGCTATTTATCATCCTTTAAAATGTGTTATTGCTTGTGCTTGAAGGGAACAAAGAAATTAGGCCAACCTCTCCATTCCAACTTGCAGATTAAAAGAACACTGAATGTTTTTTTTTTTTTAAAACATTAGGAAAATGAGAGAAAACTGGAAAATAAATAAAAACTTCTCTTTAAATAAGTGGATAAGTGGGGCAGACTCTTTGAAACAACATATTTTTCACTTCAACAGATACTTCGTGCTAGCACTACTATGGCACACTCAGAGGTTTATGGAGTTAGGTTTACCGAGCTCTGCCTTCCAAAGGAAAAGCCTAACCTAGAGCAAATAGCAGATGGATCATATCATGAAACTGGAGTGTCATGTAGTGCAACAAACACTGGGCTCAGAAGCCAGAGGCCTAGGGTTTAAGCCCCAAGTCTGTCACACACTAGTCCAATGACCTGTGTCACATAATCTCTCTACATCTCACCTGACTATTCTGCACTAGGTAGGTTCTCTCTACACTTTACAAGGTCGGTTAGAAGATGAACTCCCTTGAGAGCATCATGTAAATCCTTAAGAGTTTGTCTTATGTAAATATTGGCAATGTCTTGAATAAAAGACAGTGCTTACAATGGAATAGGTTTACATTGTAATCAAAGTCAGGGGAACAGACACAGTGATTTCACAGTTAGAGAAGCATGTCAGTCTTAAAAATCCCATTCTGAATTTCCTAAGGTCACTCAAGTGAGCCAAAAAATGAGCTCAGAACTCCTGATATACCATCATGTGTTAGCCAAACAAAAAGTATGAATATTTTTCACACACTTTCTCTGATAACAGTAGCAAACCGCTTATAAGCAGGTAAGCACAGTGAACTATGTGACTTTGGACAAGTCACTTCACGTCCATGGATCTCAATCCCCCACCCTCACATCCTGATTCAGTGAACATAGTGAAGGGTACTAATTCCTATAATTCCTACCACATGGACCTCAGAGAGACTTCATTAGGAACGAGGGAGAAGGCAGAGAATGAATTGTGAAAATTCTCTGAAAACAATGAAATGTCAAACAAACCTGGAGGACATTATATTAAGTGAAATAAGCCAGGCACAGAAAGACAAATACTGCAAGATCTCACTCATGTGAGGAATCTAAAAAAGTTGATCTCACAGAAGTAGAGAATAGAATAGTGGTTAACACCTTCTCTTTAAGCAACTGTGAGAAGGACTCCATCACTTGCAAATAGGATTGATTACACAAGCACAAGCAAATAAACTTCTCCTGCCAAGAAGATTTGTTGCCCTTGGTGAAATAATAGCATTTTGGCCAGAGAGGAAATTTCGTAATTTTCTTTTGACTTTGGTTCTGACTTTTGGAAGATGCATGCCTGGGATTTAGAGTCCAGAACCCAACTCTGGCCCTGACAGTTCACAGCCTAGAGTAAGTGACTAGATGACTGACTAAGCTGAGCGGGATCTGCTAGCTGTGGTGCCGGGAGACCCCAGGCTGCAATCTCCCCAACCCTGAGGCACCACAGACAGGCTCGTCCCAGGCAGCAGAGGTGTACTGGTTGCCAGCTACATGCCAGGCACTGTGGTATAGAGAGAAACAGCATACACAGACTCCTGCCGAGTCAACTGCATCTCATCCTTCTCTCATTTAATCTGTCCCTGTTGAGGTAGGTGCTATTAGCCCCAGTTTACAGATCAGCTAAATGGGGTGGATATAGTAGAAATAATAGAGCTGGGATTGTGATCCAGGTTTAACCCTGAAACTTACGCTCTTTCTCAGATGAAAAAAAGTGCCTGCCCTCCAGGAGCTCACAATCTAGTGGGAAAGGCAGAAAGGCAACTCAATAGACTGTGAGCTCCTTGAGGGCAAGGACCATTTTTAATTTTTTCTTATATCTTCAGCACCAAGCATGGTGTCTGCCATGCAAAAGGCCCTCAGTAAGTGCTTGTTGAATAGATAAGCCATATTCACACGTTTTTCCTTTATAAAATACAAATCTAATTATATTATTCCCCTGTCCTCACGAACCTCTGCTGGCTCCTCTTTGTCAATCCTCTGAGTATTACTTACACAGTTCTTTATGGCCCTGCCTTCATAGTCTCATCTTCTACCACCCCCTTCCACATCCTCTGTGCACCATCCATCCTCCAACTGCCTCTGCACACAAGTGGTGTTTGCAAATGTTCACTGAATGAACAACAACAACAAAAATCCAAGAAGGGATATATGTGGGATATGAGAGGTATGAGTATAATGCCTTGTGAATTCCAAGGACAGATTTATCCAACTGAAGGCATCAGGGAGGCTTCACAGAAGACAATTGATTCAGGTCATTTCACTCTAAAATCTAAAAGGCTAGATGACATTGCATAGGAAAAATTCAATCCTCTTTTACTATTAATTAGACAAATGACATCATAACAAAACATTTTTCTTTAAATCAGAATATGAGCTATGCCAAATTCCATATTCTCCTAAAGGATATGGGTTTAGGCCAAAAGCCCATCATATAGATTATTGTTTTTCTCTTCCCAAGTACTTAGGAAAAATTAAGTCTTGTTTGGCATGCAGGGGCTCTCAGCAAGGTCATGGTTCTTCTGCCAGAGTGACTGGGGCAGTTAAGGTAAGAACTATGTTTTCAAAAAAAAGAAACTTCAGGCATCCTTGAAAATATGACACCTGGTGAACCAGGATGGCATGGAAATATCCAGAGCTTTGGTCAAGAAATCAGAAGGGGTCAGTATGAAAGACGGGGACACTCCAAATTTATCCCTTCCATCCTCGAACCCAGCACTAGAACAGACTATGGTGTCTTGACAGGGAGATAGGAAATCTGCCTCTATCATACTGTGAGTCCTCAGGCATCTCTTGGTTTGTTTATCTGTAAAATGAGGCAGCTGAAAATGAACAAGATGATCTCTCATAACTTGGAAACTGGAAATGAGAGACCATGGAGAAACGAGATAAGCTGTAACCAGGTGTGTGAAAAAGACTTACGAAAGCCACAGAATTTCTTTATTATTTTGATAGCAAGTAAAGCTAAGACATTCTCCGTCCTTTCAGAAAGAGCTGACATTGAGGCTCTCAATCAGTACATATGTTTCACTGGAGCACATGTATACCAAGCAAAGTCTTAAAGTTTCTGCTTAATATCTTTTTGAAGATTAGAAGCAGCTTTCACATCCTTGATGTTGAGATCCTCCCTCTTCTTTTTTATTGTGCTGCCTGCAAATGCCACAGTGAGATAAGAAACACAGCAGAAGAAAAGGTTCATCTAGATGCAGACTTACGGAGCCCTTGTTTTATGTCAATGCTTCCTGTGGTTGCCGCCAGAGCTTTCCCGTACCTTCCCTCGTTTTGTCCATCCGCTACCCAAGCCATGGGTTCTTAATCCTGGCTGCCCATCAGAATCACCTGGGGAGCTTAAAACCCAACAGTGACTCCCTCCACAAGACCAATTAATTTAGTACCTCTTGGGGTGAGGCCCGGGAAGTGATATGGTTGGAATGTTCTGCAGATAATTCTAATGGGCAACTGGGGACAAGAACAACTGCTAGTCAAACATAGGGAATTACAGAAGTGTTAACTTCTCTTTCTTTTTTACTGTCTGGCATTTCCTTGGGGTATGATTCATTTACCCAGCATATAAAATGTTCATTAGATTTCTTCCCAGAAACAGCTATTAGGGTAACAGTAGCAAGTTGAAGCCACCCGCCTTAGTTCAAAAGAGCCTAGAACTTTCTGTGCCTTCTCTTTATCACCATTGCCTTTGGTATAGGCTTGTGGCTACATAAAATAAAATCAGCCACAGGAAGAGCCATGAACATTGACTGGCAAAATTCATCCTCCATACTTCATGATATTATTGATAATCTTAATGGCTTCATTTATGGGGTTTTTATTTTGTGCAGGGCCCTGGGCTATGTATTTTATGTGGATCATTAGCATTTAATCATCTCAAAATCCCTGTGAGGCAAGTACAGTTAATATCCCCATTATACAGATGAGGAAATCTAGGATTAGTGGGGTGAACAATGCATGACACCACTCTGGCCTAAGGCTGCCTGACTCCAAAGCCTATCTTCAGACATATTAGGTCAGGACTGTCTTCACCATGATGGAGGAAGAATGTGACTGTCAATGTGTGGACATTCCTTAATAGGCAGGGATAAACCAGACATTATTTTCTTTTAAAAAAGTAGAGAAAGTTGTTCAAGGGAGCTAGGGAAGACTGTATACAACTTGGGATTCATTGTCTCCAATGGAACACAATGTCATGCGGAAGCAAAGGGTTGAATTTGGGAAGCTTCCTTCATCAACAGAAGGATGAATAATTCTCAGGGAAATGATCCTGCTTGTAACCCGGTTTTACGTATTTGAGGGTGTTCTCTTAGGACAGCAAACTTAGCAGTTAGCTTCCTGACCTCAAATCAAGTGCTGCTGTGGACACAAGGCATGCTCTTCTTGCTCTGGTGGTCTCAGACCTACCATTGCCTACTGGCCCCACTTAGACAAACGGGTTGAGGTCAATAGACTCTTTGACATTACTCTCAAAGCCCCTCATATTTTGGCACCAAACTTTGTTTTCAATCTTATCTTCCACTTTCCTGTACTCCCAATATCAGACCTGGCCACTTATTGTTCTCTAATCACAACCACAGAGAACATTTCCACCCTGAGGCTGTGACTCATGCTATGCTCAATGCTATGAATGCTCACAGCCAGCCAGTCCTAAACACCCTCTGTTGGGTCAACCCTACTAGTCTTTGAATCCTAGTTTAGATGTCTTGTTCATTAATCCATTGGGCCCAAAGACACTTATTTCCTCCTTCTCTTGCTCCCTCGGAGCATAGCATAGTGGTTAAGAGCACACACACCGGCACCCACTGCCTGGCCCCACTACTATCAACTATAGGACCCTGGGCAGATTACTTGCCCTCTTGTGCCTCAGCTTCCTCACTGCAAAATGGAGATAATCATAGTACCTGCACTTCAAACGGCCATTTTAAGGATGACATGGATTAATAAAGCCCATGTAAGTACTGCATAAATAAATAGCTATCTCTTTAGAGACATCAATTATTGACTAGCCAGTAGTGTAGTTATATGCATTTAGCACATTATGGGGGCCCTTAAAAAATGTTTGTTTCATTAACTCTGCAAACTGAATACCAAAGAAAGAGCCTTTGGCTAAGTTTGAGCACCGTTGTCATCCTATACCATGTTCCTAATAATACACAGAGAGAACTAGCAAAAAGAAAATTTTGTTTTCCTTTCAGTGTTGTATAATTTTGGTCTCATATTAACAAGCCTCAGGGAATAAAATATGTATTTACATAAAAATTTCTGGTAATGGCATCTTGAAAAGTAATTAAATGAAACAACAGATTCTATTTGCTGAGGGCTCTGTCTCCAACACAAGGTATGTGACAGTGTCCCGATGTGAGACCTGGACAGCCTCTCTCCCCAGCCAGTCTTAGTCCATGAGCCACAGTGAAGGACCTGGCTCATCTGTGACTTCTGAAACACAGAACTGTCTTTGGAACATGGAAGAACCTAACCAGCATTAGATCCACTGACATAACTCCATGGACAAGGCAAACATATATGTTTCATAATGTACAAAAACATACTTTCTTCTTTGTCTCTGCCAGCTTTTTATCCCCCAAAGTGTTCAAGAGAGAATTTAGCAACTAAGACTCTGAAAAAATTTTTTAGAAATTGTCCAGGTTAATAGTTCTCAACCTGAATGAAGCCTGGTGTGTCCATGATAACTGTGTAATGAAAGGAACTTCAGGGGTTGGTTTCACATTTTTAAAAGCCTAAACATATATAAGCATTGAGATTAGACTGTTTTTTTTTTTTTTTAACAGAATATCAATACAGTACAATGAGATTGGTTATGTCACTTCTGGTTGGCCAGTGCATATATGCCTTGGAGTATAAAAACTTGAAAAAATGAATGCATATTTACTATAAAAATGTAGTTTGCCTACAATTCCAGTGACTTGGGAGGCTGAGGTGGGAGGACTGCTTAAGGCCAGGAGTTTGAGACCAGCCTGAGCAACATAGCAAGACGCCCTCCTTATTTCTACCAAAAAAAAAAAAAAAAAAAAAGCCCGATGGGGTGGCACAGTCCTAGCTACTTGGGAGGCTAAGGCAGGAGGATCACTTGAGTTGAGCAGTTTGAGGCTGCAGTGAGCTATGATTGTGCCACTATACTCCAGCCTGGGTGACAAAGTGAGTCCCTGTCTCTAAATGAATGAATGAATAAATCAATATAAAAATGAAATGCAATTTGACTGCAGAATCTTCAGCACAAGGGGTTCAAATTCAAAAATACTATGAGGTTCTCTTGTTGATGAGAAGATCCAGCCTGGGATTAAAATGATACAGCTCAGGTTTCTTGACTTCACAAGTCTAGTGTTCCTTCCACTATGTCAGTGCAGACTGGAAGGTCTTTTCAGGGATGCTTGTGCCTGTGTTTATACTGTATGTGTACTGTCTTTGCATCTGTAGAATAAGATTTTTTGACCCTTCCACTGTGCACTTACACTGGCTTTCTGATTACAGTAGGCTGTAAACGTACAGACAACTGGAAACGCACAAACACATACCACCTGCCCCCCCCCCAGCTCAGATTTCCTAACTGACCAGTCACTTTCATAAACTCGTTAACAAGTTTCAAGGGGTTTTCCCTCATTTGGGGCCCTGTGCCTTCCTATCACATTAGGAAATGAGAAGGGTACGCAGTCAAAAACCCAGGCAGACAAGGCAAGTGGACACAGCAGCTCTCACAGACTGCTTCCCTAGGAAACCAGGCAGTAAGCAGGATTTGAACCAAATACAGAACTGGCAGTCAAAATGTGAAAATAGAAACTTCAAGTTGTGGACTGGTGGGAAACCCCAATAGTCCTCCTCAGCAGACCATGTACAGGAGGCGAAATCAGTACTTCCTCAAAAGAAAATTCCAGGACAAGAGGAAACATGGTTCTCCAGCGAGTCCTCTGAGTCACTCAGGAGGAAGGAAAGGGGGAAAAGCGGGTTCTCCTACCACCGAGAAGTCTGAGTTCACGTCCCGCAGCCTGAGTCACAGTCAAACGGAGACGAGACGTGTGAACTTGTATAGACCTCCCTTTACCTCATCATGCTGCGTCTAAACGAATTTAAAAATAAGGCCTGGAGGGTTCCTGGGTCATGCCGCAGAGTCTGTAACGTAGTATGTGACTTAAGATCCCCCCGTACAGTTTTTCACTGACTCATTCCTACCCACATGGGCTTTAGATGAAAAACTAATGCGCATTTTCCCTTGTACTTTAATTTAGGATCCTTGATCACTGCATACCTTATTCTCCTTTGTAGTCATCTTGTTTTAAGATAAAGGAAAAAAAGAGAGGCGCCTGAGAATAGAAAGTGACTGTTGCCACACCTCTGTGTTGCTGCCAAGTATGATGCACGTGTCCCCAGCTTCCCCTGCGCATTAGGGCCTGAGGGTTGCCCTTTCCTGGCTGATGTGCATGTGCCAAATCTGTCTCCAGTGATGGGGACAGACGGCATGTGGTTGCCTGGCTTCCGTGTTAGTAAAAGACGATATTTCATTTGGATTTCAGGGTGATTATTGACATCCTTGGACATTCGGCACAACTTAGTAATTTGCATGGATATTTACTCTGCTTGCCAACGTGAGCTACAATTAGTGTGAATATAAACTTTTTACAACAACCACCCAGCCTAGTCTACTCCTGAAATGCCTGCTCTCCTGCTTCCCTCAGGCCCTATGCACTGGCCAAAGTAACCATAACAAATGCCACTGCATGTCATTTGGCCTCAGCCTGACCGAGCAACAGCCCTGACAGGCACCTGGGATGGTCAGGGCAGGGAGAGCCTAGGAAAGGAATTCACAAGAGACTGGAAAAGTACAAGGTGAGAGCTGCATGGTGTGTGTGTGTGTGTGTGTGTGTGTGTGCACTGACACATATGCTAATAAAGGCAAGAGGATATAAAAGAAAGACTTTTCCTCCTAAAAATCACACAATCTGTGTTACCATTGGATTGAAAAGTCAGTAATTTCTTGCATATGCATCATGAATTTAAATTTGGAAACAATTTTTCTTTGTGTGACATTTCTTGCTTTGCTATTAATATAGCAAATTCCCAGAAGACAGAAAGGAAAGAATATGGAAATAGAAAACCTGAATTCAAATTTTGGCTTGGCTAATAACTAGCTATGCAAGCTTGCACAGGTCTCAAGGTCTCAGTTTTGCTATCCGCAAAGGAGGAGGCTATAGTATGGGTACTGTATTCACGTCACAGGATTATAGTGAAGACCAAATGAGGGAATTTCTTCATTCGTCTTACAAATATTTATTGAGCTCTTCCTCCTTGCCAGGCACTGTTCAAGGAGCTTGGGGCACAGTAGTGAACACAACAAAGTCCCTGTTCTCATAAATTTTGATTTGCATGTGTGTGCATGCGTGAGACAAGCAATACACACACACATCAAATAGATACATACATATGATTCATGAACATAATATTAGGAGAATGATGCATATGAAAATACATGTGACAGAATTTTGTGTACAGTAAAATAGCATAAAAGTCAAAAGTATTATTTAACATTATTACATTAGGGCCCTAGACATAGACTTTCTGTAGTTGTAATATTTCTTCCCTCCCTTTCTCTCTTCTTCCTTATCTCCCTGCATCTCTTTTTTCTTTCCATAAATACTAGTTAAGACCATACTTTGAGAACTGTGTTGGGATGCAGTTCCATAAGGGAAATAGATACATTAGAAGCAGATCCTGCTTAGGGAGCTTACAAATGGCCTAAAGACAAGGCATTGAATATCTTCACCCTTGGTACAATGTGACAAAGGCCATCTCAGAGAAGAGTAGGTTAAATGCTATGGAAATTTTTAAACAGAGACTCCATTTCCCATTTGGGGGCAGGGGAAAGGTTCAGGGAGAGCCTTCTGGAGGTGACCCAGAGGGCAGTGGGAATGCAGAGCCCGGGGCAGGCAGAAAGGAAGGAACACAAAAGACAGTGTTCCTAACAAGGACTTGTGACACTGGGTGGCGCCCAGTGTACATAAGGGAAACACACCTGGGAAGCTGCAGCAGGAGATCTGTTAGCTCCCCCACAGTGGGGCTGCTATCTATCCCATTGATGTTCCCAGCTCCACTTACTCTGAAGCAGAAAGTCCTCACCAATACAGGGACACTCAGTGCTCCAGCCCCCAAGTCTGGTCTTAACGAAACTGAAACAAGACTTTCCCAAATTTCAAAGTTTTTGGTGACTATTATAGAGGCTCCTTTTTGCTAACAACAGCACAATGATCCTTTCAAAGATAATTTCTAAGTAAAATAGTAAGTCATCTTCCTCTATTGGATATGCAGAACTAGTTACTTCCTAAAGATAGACTTTTAGGAAAGCCGAAGCCTTTCCCATAAATCTAAGCAAATTATTATTATTTTCTCTTTTTGCTGTTGAGTCTGAATGCATCACTGTCATTTTCTGCTACTGATTTGAGAGTAAGGTGGGGCAGTAAGGAAATGTTCTCCCACTACTGCAGGCATATAAAATATGAAGTTAGAGAAGTAAGTTATGCTTTTTGGCTTCATGTCAAATACCCTTCTTATTATGAAGAGTGTGAACTGGAAATAAAGATGTCTTCTTTCATTTGAAAGATTGTGAGCATTCTTGCTTGATAGTCCAAATAAATGGATGAGAGCTGCCAACAGTATGTGGCTTCAAATCAGCTTGTTCTTAAAGTCACAGAGAACTGAGACAATCTGAAATGATCCAATTTAGAAACACTCTAATTGTTACAATTTAAGAACAAAATCCCAGCAGAGGGTAAGAAAGAGCATATGAAGTCATAGCCCACATTTCCAGATTTCCCTGAGAGTTAGAAAGAAAAGGAAAAGAAGATGATTAAAGGACAAGGAGAAGAGAAAGGAGGAGAAAACTCCGTGTTTGTAAAACAGCAATGGAAAAGAAAGCCAGGATAAAATATTTTGCTCCTCTAATGGACGCTCCTTTGGGTCACTATTTAATGCTGTTGACTCTCATTCACCAACAATTCTAATGAGCATTTTGCTGTTTCTTCCTCATACCAGAGGAGATTAGAACCAATGGACAGTAGAGGGTGATGGGGAAAGACTGTGAAAGGCAGCAGAGTGACAGCAGAGGGGACAGCTGACAGCCTGAGGGGCAAGAAGGAGAAAAATTACTGAGTTTCAGCAGAGCATAATAATAGATAGTCATGAAGATCTTGAGTCATTGAGAGGTGTCAAATGCTCAGAATGGCCCCATAATAAAGAAGAGAAATATGCAATGCATTTCAGTAAGGTGTTCATCCAAAATCTTTAAACTTGTTTATTATTATCATCATTAATTTTGTCTCTGATAGAGGAGAAAGCTTGAGCTTTGTGGAAAAGTCAGATGTAAGGTACAAAGTGACCACACACAGCATCTATATGACACATTCATGAGTACAAGCAAATCCAACAGTTCCTCATAGCAGCCAAATATTTTCAACACTAGTTACACATACACATGCTTAGAGTATATTCTAAGTTTTGGCAAAATATGGCAGGATCATGACAAAGACTAAAGTGTTCATTTGGTTGGCTGTTTTGGCCATACTAATGGTAAAAGGAATACTGTGATTTTAATAACAGGTGAAAGGATATGGTCATAAAGAAAGTGGCTCCTATTATATTCTTGATACTTAAAAAAAAAAAAAAAGGAGTGAAATTTCCCATGGAGTTTTCACATTCACAACCACACCTGTGCTATTATCTTTCTCCTAACCTCCCTGTGAGGTGGGCCTTGCAGTGATCTCCATTTCACAACTGAGGAGTCCATGGTGGCCCTGCATGTAGTTGTTGGCCCACAGTTACAAGGCCTGTTGTGTGACTAGCGACCAGGTCCCCAGGGTTCCAAGTCCATATTACTCTCTTGCCCAGAACTACTGCTTCCTTAGTCATACACTTCTCCACCAGTGCCTCTAAAGATAGCCAAAAGCTCATGTTGATATTCTATCGTGGATTGCCTATCAATGCCAGTAACTTCACATGTTTTCTCATCTAATGTTCTCAACCAATGTATAAAGCAGACATTATGAACCCCCATTCTTCACATAAGGAAACAGTGCTTAGAAAGGTCAGGTTACCTACCTATACCTGCAGATTTACAATCTAATTTTACTCATTTGAGTCCGGCCTTCTTTTTGTGTATCTTTTCTTTCTTCCCACAAGACTCCGAATTTAATCTTAAGTTAAAGTTTCTTTTTCCCTATAAGAACAAATTCTAGGTCTTATGACGAGGTGTATGTCCCTCATCATATCTAACATAGTGCATGGGACACAGTGAGTGCACAAAACTGTTCACAGCTGAATATATGTATGAACGTGTGCATATATATATATACATGTATAGATGTATCCATGTGTGAATTTAACGTAAAGAGTATAAAGTTTGGAATCAGAAAGATTAAGATTTTCATCTTTTTCCTGTCATTTCTAAGCTATGCATCCTTGGGCAACTCATAACCTTCACGAGTTTTCTGCTCACTAGGTAAGGCAGAAGTATATGATATATTCTGATACCAGGAAATAATCAATACTTTCCTGGTTAAGTTATTCTTTCTGGTGACCCATTCAGAAATGTTTTATGAATAGTTTAACCAAATTCCTAACCTATAAAAATAAATCTGAGCTATACATAGCTACACCAAAATGTAATGTCCCCCACGGGAAGAAGAGATTGGTTTGTTACACTAACATTTAAGCATACTGATCCACTCACTGATTCATTCTTTCACTCATTCATTCAGAACTGAGGAAAGCCTGCTGTTAAGACAGCAACACGAGGGAAACTGAGTCCTCAAAGAGGTGCTTTGCTGATACGGGAACAGAAACTAACTACAGAGCAATGTGTTAGGACTTATAAAGAGAGAAGAATGAAGTGCTGTTTCTCGAAAACTTCCAAGATAGCTACTCATCTTCCAGATGGTTAGGTGACTGAAGAAACGCTAGAGAACACAGTTGAGGGTCTGACAATTTCTCACTTACGTCCGAAGTAGCAAGACTACCGTGGGGTCATGTTTGGGCTGCTCCAGGGGCTACAACTTGTTTCAGAGTATCAGAGTCCTTGTCACTTCCAAATTATCAAGACCTTGTTTTTGAGCCACCTACACCAGGGGGTCACCTAGACCTGGGGGAGGTGAAAGAGGCAATGCTGGCATAAGTACCTTACACACATTCATCATTTGATGATGATGGCCAGTTTGGGCAGTTGCTGTATTTCCATACCATTCTTTAGGTGGAAGAGTTGGCTTTGTAAGATAGCTGCTTCATTTTAAAAGTCCTCTTAATGATGATGTGGTTTTAAAGTTAATTTCACTAGCATGCAAATGACAGAATAGCTCATAGAATGATCCCCTCCTGCTCTTCCATTTCCCAGCAGAAGTTCTGATATACCATCTATGACATAGCCACAGGAAGATTTAAAAATAGCTCGTAAAGGAACTCATCTTCATGTAATTATACTGTATTCAACAAGTATTTATCAATGATTTTCAACTGTATTCAACTTCCTTATAAGTAGAGTATGAGACCATCTCTCTTGAAGAGATACTAGAAACTGGGGAGCAAATTTATGACCTACATAAAGCCACAGATAAATCAAGTCTTAAATAAAATGCCCTTAACGATTTTGAGGATGGGAGCAACAAGCCACATTCACTTAGTAACTTTTATGTAGACAACGAAAGATGAAGAAAAGAGTATATTCTAAAAATAACATAATTGTAGTAGCAACCTATTGCTGCATAACAATAAAAATGTAGTGAGCAAAACGAAATGCATTTAGTATCTTATAACTTCTGTAGGTCATGAGTACACACATGGCTGAGCTGGGTTCTCTGACCCAAGATCTCACAGGCTACAAGCAAACTGTTGGCCAGGGCTGCAGTCTCACCTGAGGTTTGACTGGGGAAGCCTCTGCTTTCAAGTTTATGTGGTTGCTGACAACATTCAGTTCCTTGCAGACTGCTAAACTGAAGGCCTCAGCTGCTTGCCAGCTACTGGCTGCCCTCGGCTCCTTCCCACACGGCCCCCTCCATGTGGCAGCTCACACATGGCAGCCTGTGTCTTCAGAGTCAGGGAGGGAAAGAGCCCCTAGCAGAATAAATGTTACAGTCTTACGTAACACAATCACACACTAGTAATCACGTACAACTTCTCATCTTTGCTGTTTCTATTGGTTAGATGTAAGTAAGTAATTAAGTCATAGGTCCACACTCAAAGGGAGAATAACACAAAGGCACAGATACCATGATGTACGTATAATTGGAGGTTGCCTTACAGTCTGCCTGCCTTACTGTCGTTTTCCACCTTCAGTACAAGCATCTATTAGGCCACATTGCTCTTAAAATGCAAGAGAGGGGCTTTCATTTTCTGAACAAGAAAGTACTTTAGAGGAGTGGGGAGGAGAAGGGTTAAAACCTACCTAACAGGTACAATGAACACTATTAGGGTGATGGGCACACTTATAGCCCTGACTTAAGCATTATAAAAGCTATCCATGTAGCAGAAACATTGATATCCTCTTAATATTTTGAAACTAAAGAAATTTTTAAAAGGAAAGAACTTTAGGTGTTGATGTAGATTTTACTCTTTATTCTGGCATGGTTTATTTAAAACAGAACGCATATTTTTACCTTTGTCGAGTACAAAGACATTCAGTAAAGAATGAAGAAAACACTCTGTCTTCTTGTTGTTGTTTTTTTAATCCTTTAAAATATAACCCTTGCACAGGTTTAGAAAACTCAGAGGTTTTTTTGAGATGCATAATCCTGATCTGAAGCTCAAACTTGTCCTCAACTTCAGTGCTAATGGCCTATCATGCACCTACCGAAATCATCTAAGAAGTGAGGACACACAGAGTGGACAACTGAAAACACTTAACTGAGAGCTGGTGAAAGCTTTTCTTTATTTAGGTGTATACCCAAAGAAAATGTAGCTGTTTCAGCATTTTGGTGTATCCTCTAAATATGTGTAAGGTGTGATTTTATCTAGATTATTCCACAAATAAACACATCTTCAAGAATTGGATTCCACCAGAATATGGTAGTGATTGCTACCCTATTTTTTCAATTAGAGTCTGCCTGCTTTCTTGTCATTTTCTACCTTCCGTGTAAGCAACTATGAGGCCACATTGCTCTTAAAATGCAAGAGAGGGGCTTTCGTCCTCTGAATAAGGAGGAACTTAAGGGAGCAGGGAGGAGGGGAAGGGTTACAACTTACCTAACAGGTACAATGAACACTATTCGGGTGACGGCCACACTTACAGTCCTCATGTCAGCATCATAAAAGTTATCCAAGTAGCAAAAACATTTGTATCCTCTAATGTGTTCCTCTTTAAAATATTATCTTAAATAAATTTTGATTTAGAGACTAGTAATCCTTCAATCCCAGTATTCTTTCTCGTTAATCAAAAAAGGGACTCTAATCATCAAAACTTAGAACTGGCTCCCAATGTAAAAAAGAGGATCTCAGCAGTAGAGACATTAAAGTACAAGAAAAACCTGAAAATTAAGAATTCTAAATACATGATTCCAGGGTGTTTTCCATAACAAGATCAGGCCTCTACATTTTTGACCAAAAAAAGCATGCCTCTTCTGATGCATAATAAATTGGTTAATGTATGCCTATGTAATGCAAATGTTCAATAATCAAAGCTTGCTAAGAACTTTAGAATTATTAATGTTAGAGTTGATATAGAACTCTATGATCATCCAGTCCAATCCCTACAATTCGACACTTGGGGCCTGAGAGGTTACATGACTTGTCTAAGTCTATCCACTAACTCAATGGTTGAAGTAGAATGAGAATTTTACTGCCACCACTTGATGTGTTGTCTTTCATATACAAACATAAACCATCCATACAGGTAGACTTGAAGCTATTTCTCTAATATGCTAAGAGCTATTCAGAGGATCTCTCTCTCTCCCTCTCTCTCTCTCCTTTCTTTTTTTTTTTTTCATTACTTTGTGTGTGTGTGTGTGTGACAGAGAGAGAGAGAGAGAGAGAGAGTGTTTGGTCTACTTTTTGAACAGGCAAGGAAGCCAGATGATGAAAAGGAAGATCCAGGCTACGTGTGCAGATTTTGTAGTACCTCAGGACTGGTTATGACTCACCCCACTCCCTCTGTAAAGCCCGCTCAATAAACCACAGCCCACACTGGCTTAACATACTGTCTCATCTCTACAAATGAATCTGATCAGTACCACACGTCTGAACATTTGTTGTTTAATTGTTCAATTCTTCCATCTTTTCATTTACCACCAGCAGGGCTGTTTTTCTCATTTTGTATTATACAAACAACTGAGCCTAATGCTGGCACGTAGAGATATTTCTGGATTACTCCTATGGCCTTGCAATCATAATTATTCTAAACAGGCCAGTATCAGAATGGCACCTAAAAGTAATTTTGCCAATAACTTACACAACACAATACTAATATTTCATTTACACTCTCCTAGTTGCTAAGACAGCATGCATGTTTTGGGTTTATAAACTTTGAAGTTATAAATACATCAACAATCTTTGAAGGTTCCATCACTTGGTCTTCTGTATAGACTTTCCATGAGGTGGAAAGAGTATAGACTCTGAAGTCAGAGATGCTTGGGTTCAAAGCTCAGTTTTGCCACTTATCCATAGGTGAGGCATTTAGTATCTCTGGGCTTTCGATTCCACGTTGCAAAATGACATGGTAATCCTCACCTTGCAAGGTTATCATGACGATTACATGATAAATGGCATATGAAGAAGCCTAGCCAATGATTGCTGTAAAGTAGGTACTCATATGTTACTCTTCCATTCTTCACTAGTAGCATGGGATTAAGTTAATTCAGCTAGAGTTTGGGCACAACAGTGTTAACAAAACCAACTGAGGTTTACAAATGAAAAGTTTCCTGATCTAAATTATACTGTGGTGTGCTACAAGATTTAAATGCATAACTGTGTACCCAAGGCAGACTGGAAAAGGGAGGAGAGCCAAGCCATTTCTGCTATGAATGGAAAGTGAGAAGACAGAAGGGAAAAGAATTAAGCACAAAATGGTGAAAATTTACCCTAAGTGTTCACAGAAATGAAGATGGGAATCACTGATTAGAAGAATAGTAGGAGGAAATATTATTAGAAACTTCAAAGGTAGAAGCTCCATTGGGTCAAAATTGAGTTATAAAGTTTCCAACTAGATTTTTTTGTAAAACTATTACATCCCTAGTAGCCCAGAGTGTACTATACGAACACTTAACCAAGTATATCTAGTTCAGAAGAGGGCAACTCAATAGGTAGGAGGATTTTAGGCAAATTTAGCAAACTAAGAGCTCAGTAATATATTCCAGAAAGCTGCTGTGTCTGTTATGACATGCCCAGTGAATGCTACGTGCCTATAATGGGTTGGAATGTTCTTCTCTACATTGTACAGGAATGAGATGCCAATGACCCAAGGCGTATATTTCATTAGTCATCTCCTGGAAAGACTGAGTCTTATTTAATCTTCTTTGAAGGTAAGAGTAAGACAAAAAAGAAAATAAAAAGATTACGAGACAGAGAGAGAGAGAGAGAGAGAGAAAAGAGAGAGATGCTCCAACTTTCCTTAAGAGATCGGGCATATGTCCTGCTCATATTCCAACTTGCCTCTTTTCAGTTACTCCACCAACAAATCTTCCCACCCCCTCATTCCAGTTTCACAAGACATGTTAAGTTTTCACATCATGTCCTCAAAATGGGGAAGGAGCAACTTGGTCCACTGCCACTATAGGGCAGGAAGGTCCACAGAATCCAGAACATTTGTGGGAAGTATAAAGTGTTACGTCCATTAATTATAGAGACCGAATACTCTCAAAACAGTTTTATAAATATTTAATAATTTATCCTGATGTTGATATGGGTGAATACCATCTTCATCTTTTTTGGCATTACTCTATGGTTGTTTATTTCTGTTTGTTTGGTTGGTTTCTTCCACATGTAGAGCCCTCAGTTATTCAAGAGATGATGTAAATTGACCAGGCTCACGGGAGACCTCAGAGTTAAGAAAAGAGGACACTTTTTTTATTATAGATTTGCCCAGCTCACATTGAACTTCTACCTGGCTAGAAATACCCTTTCTTTTACTTGAACTTCCAAGGGTTGTTTTCTTTGTACTCCCCTGAAGTATACTTATTGCTGATAAGAAAATTTTCAATGTTTTTTTTTCTTCCCTGTAGTTGAATAGACAGACCATGTTATATCCTTATAAGTGACCCAAATAGAACTTAAGATGGCTTGGGGATTCTCAATAAATGAGTGCTAAATGGAAGCAGAACAAAACAGAACAAACAAACAGAATCTCAGTTTTATCCTTGGATATAAAAGTTAAATTTGACATAATGAAGTACAAAGTGAATCATAAAGTGTATTGACTCAATTCTTCTAGTTCCTCTCCTCCCAAGGGCCAGACCTTTAGAAGAGAAAACATGCTATTGTTTTAGCAGCAGTTCTTGAAGCAACTCTAAAAGGTACTGTCAAAGCAGCGGAGACAAAGGAACAAGCCTGTGGAAAGAAAGGTGATTCAAGAGCAGTGAAAGCACCAATCTTCAAAGGCATGGAGACAGGCAGGGCACAGACAGCTATCCCACTCCTGCCTGCAGGGGCAGCCTTCGCCCAGGGTTAGGGAGCAAACTGGTAGCAGCAAATAGAAACAAAATAATACATATAAAATCATGCTCTCCTCGCCCCACAGACATACATGCACCAAAAGTGAGGAAGGGGTAAAGATAAATAGCATTTTTAATCAGATCCTCTAGCTCTTCCTAACTCCATTCAATAACAACAAACAACTAATCAAAAAAGTTGCATTAAAAAACCAAGACAAAATGAGAAGACAACGTACCAAACTTACCAAGGGAAGCCCTGGGGAATGAATGGGGGCATAGGTGCACTTCCACTTTTTTCCATGTACTTCTGCATTGGGTGACTTTTTTTTTTTAATAACAACTTTTATAACAACTAAAAATTTAAAGCCAAAGAGTTCATTATAAAAAGCAGTTGGAAGGCGGACTGCCTCAGTATCAAGAAAGATTATAAATGTGAGTTTTGCCTTCCAGGAATGCAAATAGCTTCCTCATTTCTGCTCCTCCCAGTTCTTACTTAAATTCTTGTACAGTCAGTTCAAACTTGTTCAGTCCCTTGATACCTAAAGTGTGAGCAGGAAAGCATTCAAAATGCAAAAACAGAGATTAATAGAGGATTTTCAAGTACTTTTATTGAAACGATGATTGATACAGAATGTCTTCTTGCTCTTCTGTGGCAGCGTTACTAGACACCACTGGAGAAGACTTATTTTCTTCATAATTAGACGTCCTACAAATGCAGCAAACGATGCAAAAAGAGCATGATGTTCAGAGTTGTCATTTATGGTTAAATAATTAGCATTACACTCAAATGCTACCTGTGGTATTACAGCTACTCTGGGCCTGGAGGCTTCTATACCTGCATTCAACGTGGGGGCCTATCACAGTAACTTGTCTAAAACAGACTTGTCACTTGTAGAAGGGAATGGGTCACTCTATGTTGGTTACATTTTAAAATGAAAATAAGAAACAGCAGAGAAATAAAAAGCAGCTTTTTTCACATGCACAAGAATAACATATGTAACTGCCTCTTGATTGTCAGAATTCATGACTTTGTGGGCAAAGGGGGCAATGGGACCGTCTCTTAATATCAACAAAAATTCGTCTCCTTTTATCACTTCTAGATGTAATCTTCCTATTGATGCAGTGAGGGAAAGGGGGAGGGGAAGGCATCCATCAACTGGATTTGTACTTTTCATTACAAATATGGCTGATTTTTTCCAATTTCAATAAATATTGAAATTTGATAAACCAAAGGAAATGCTGACAACTCTGCCAACACATCTAGATGTTACCTTTTTATAGATTTTAATTTTGCTGCAAAAGGACTGGTGAAACTTTTAAAAGACAAGGAATAATATGACAAAATAATTTATTCCTCATATATTTATTAAGTGAAAGAGGAATGCTGGGTCCTGTAGGGATAGTACATAGGAATACAAACTGTTTCTCTTTTCAAGTTCTTAATACCTAGTGTCAGTATAATAACTATAATCCCAGGTAGTCTTTAACAAATGCCATAAAAGAGGCAGAGCCATTTTAGGCTGGGTGGTACTAGATCTGAAACTCAAAAATTGGAAGGATTTTAGGATGTAGAGAAAACAATCCAGCCAGAGCTAAACTGCATAAACAAATATGTGGAGAAAAGACAGCTTATGTGGAATGTGTGGGGGAAACTGAAATTGGTCTATTAGGTTAGAAACCTGCAACTGCCAAGAAGGAGCAGTGGGAATCAAAGCCAAAAAGACAATGGAAGAAAATTATGGGAGCCTTAGGATGGCAATGGGGACAGCATTAATCATGGTACCGACCAAAACAAAAATCCTGTGGCCATGAGATGTGACAGTTTAGAATCCCTTGACTTCATTTTTTCCCCACCACCCCTCCAACTATTCAGTTTGGAGGCAAAGGAGGCTAAATTCAAAAATAAGTATAATCTTTAAATGTGCTTGCGGTCAAAGCTTTAGCACCAACCACATGTGTTAAATCCAATAGCAAAATTATACAGGGGAAGAGGAAGTAACGTGTGTGCCATCATGGAGGTGAGTTTGGTTCAACATGAGATCTCTGTCTCAAAAATGCCCTCATCTGAAATTGGTTCAAACCTCAACTGCTGGCCTGAAGTAGCCTTGAGTAACAGTGGACACTCATACAAAAGTAAAAGAGTGAAAAAACTATTGGCTTGAGTGATAAAAAAAACCTGTTTTTTTTTCTTATTAAATAATGTTTAACATCTATGTGACCATTGGCAAAACCCTTGCTCTCACCCAGACTCTTGCTTTTCCCATCTGGAAATAAGGAATTTTGGAAGATTTAGAGCATGTTTTTTAACTTTAATAACCTGACTTTAAATGCTGCATGATCTGTGTGGGTAAGACTACTGCCAGTCTCAGGGTTCATAGGCATGGAATTTAAAATGTCCTCCTCAGTGTCATGATCCTATTGTTTCTACCCAATCTCAAAAACCTCCTGACTTCCCTTCTCAATTTTCCTAAAATTATATTTTCACATGCTCCTTCTCTACTAGTCTGCATATGACTTTAAGATTCTGATAGACTCATGTTTGTATTTGACAAAGCTTCTAGCCTAAGATCTTACAAATAATGATCATTCAATAAATATTTGTGGAATGAAAGAATGAATAAAATGTCAGTTTTTGACTTACATACTAGGTTATATGCACCAAAAATAATTCCCAGAAATATCTTGGAGACAGTATTAACAATAAATAACAAGGAAGATCATATACCACTGTTCCCATCATTTTTTACTTTTGAATATTTCCTAGGAAATTTGCAGAAAAAGAAGTAATTGTCCTGTGGAAAAACAGCAAATCACTCAGTGATCTTGCACTTCTGTGCCAGATTGTAATTCCTAGCTACAGGCTTTATCCACAGATTCACGCAGCAGAGAGAGAAGAATGAAGCCTGAGGATCTGACTTCCAATCTTGCCTCTTATGCTTAAATACCTATTAAGGACGCAGATTACATCTTGGCTGTTTCAATGCCACTGGAAATTATGGCATTAAAGTCCTTTAGCATGAAAAATTACTTGTTTGAAAGCAATTACACATACTGCACTCACATATCTTGCAATCTTTAATATTTGAAAAGTTACATAGTTTCCAGAGAGCAGCTTAGAACTTAGTTATAGTGTTTGCTATAAACACCTCCCAACACCCACTCTGCATATCATATGGCGGGTGTAAACTAAATGATTTCCTATTGTACATTGTTCATGTCCAGGCATAAAATTATAAGAGCTTCAATCTTCAGAGTAAAAAAAAAAAAAAACTAATTTAACACATCATCTTTAAGAATAAATGAGGTTACAAATCTACATTTGGAAGAACAGAATCTAGTCCATATGTACCAGATACCATTTTTTTTTTTTTTCAAACTCAAACTCCGGATTCCAAAATGTATACTCTCTCTATATACTGAGGTAACAGCTTGTCAGAGAAATGTGGCAAGCAACAGCAGGACTAGCACAGCAGATGGGTAGTATTTTTATACTGGCTTTTAAGTGATAATGTGAGTTTACATAGGGTCATCCTAAATATTGTTTAAGTGCACGAAATGACTCGAGTCACTGTCTAACCTTGAGTAGGCTGTTTTGCTTTCAGTTCTTGTCTAAATTTGCCACTGTCAAGGCTTCATCAAGAGAAGTCTATCTTTTCTTTCAAAAAGGAGCTGCACACATTTCTGAGAACCTTTCTTTTCAGATTCTTGTACATGTTTTACGTTGTCATTAAAAAATAAGAAAGAAAAAAGCTATAAAAACTTCCCCAGTTAACACAGTGGACTAACTCAGTCTTGTTCAACAGGTCACAAAGGATATGTGTTCCAGGAGGAAAAAAAACAACAAACACTGGATGGTGAGGTTGGAAGCCCTAAATTCTAATTTTAGTTCTTCTAATAATTAGCCCCATAGCATCTCTGAGCCTCAACTGCTACATCTGGAAGATGTGCTTACCTATAACTACCATACAGAGTTGTGAGGGTAGGAGGTGTCAAAAAAGAACCTATGTAAAACACCTGCCAAGGCGTTTAGGGCTCATGTCCTTCCCTCTTGTGCCTGAGCCTATTTCCTGAAAAAACGGACAGGTCTTGATGACCTCTAACTCTGATTTCAAAAGACTGCATGGGTTTTAAAGGAATCCTATATAATCAGAGCAAAATTTATTTTTTTCACTCACAAATTGGAATGTACATCAATCTTAAAATCTTAAGAAAGCCTTAAGAGATGAAAACTTTTATCACTGTTTTTTCTATGTGTGTATACAGCACAGATACAACACATAACCACTAGAAAGAGTTCCTTCCTCTAAGGCAAGGTTTCCCCAACAAGGATGAGTGGGTGGAAGAGAGCAGGGTGGAGGTTTTAGGATTTCAGCATTGTATTAGGTTCTGTTACCTTTGAAAATCACCTCCTCTCTTTCCTGGATAACACAAGCAGAATGCAAGCACCCAGACGGCAGGAATTGTGATTACTGCATTCATTACTGAATCCCAGTGCCTACAAGAGTGACTGGCACATAGTAGACATTCAGAAATATTTGTTGAATGACTGGTGAATAAATGAAGGGCCCTTGTTTCCCTCTTTCCTGCTGAAAAATCATTGTTCTAAAGAGACCTGTAAGGTATGTTCTGTTTCCCAAAGAAGGATATAATGTGTTCAGAATTAAGCATCTTACCTATGTTTACATAGCCAGAGAATATGCACTGAGGCAGAATCCCACCCTAGAGTTCCCTATTCTTCCTAATAAGCCATATGGCCTTGAAGAGACCGTATGTCAACTCATTTGACCAAGGATGTCTGTGTGAACCTTTCTGGCCCTTTAAGTGCCACACTTGTAAGGATGAAATGATAATATAATGCTTCAGAGAGTCATTGGATAGAAGGAGATCAAGTCATAACTTAGGAAACAGTGAAGTAAGAACATGTTCTCAGGTGTCTTGACTACAAATAGGACCATGCAATTTTGCTGTTAAGTTATAAAATGCCACAGAAATAATAATAGTTACTAATATTATTATTCTTTGCACACAAGCTTCTTGAGTGAAGGCACTTATTCATCTACTTATCAATGGATTGGCCAGTACTTAAAAACAGAGTCTGGCAAAATTGGCATTCTGAGACTAAGTGACTAGATATATTAATAAGAATGATGAAATCTTAGAAGGACAAATGTAAATGACTGTATTTCTGCTAAACCATTAATTGTCCAATTATAGGATGAATCAGATCCTGACAAATAAGGCAAAGGCTAAGATAAAATTATGAACGAAATACAAAATTTCCCTAAAATGCAAAATTTATAATTTGCCACTTCTTCAACAAAATCGATCAATATTACAAAGGAAAAGACAAATTGGCCTTAAGACATGTATTTTTAAAACTGTATTCAGTAACAAAAGAATATGTTAGCTATGTTCAGAGAGGAAATTATCATTTTCTGAAAAAACAATCACTACTTGTAAGAATTAGAACAGTAGAAACTACGATAAAGTGATTTACTAGAACCCTTCTTTCCTTTATCATAAAATGCTATCCTTTAGATTGTCTGGAAATTTTACATTTTCTGAAAATTAACAATATTTTGGGTGCTACGTCGCACTGAACGTCTGTAGCCCATTCAACACAGAAAAGTAGCATATACTTTACCTACAACAATATTCGCCTACGTTCCATTCCATTAAAACTATAGGTCAAACAGGGCACATGGTGGCAAAAGCCAAATGTGAGAGGGGATAGAGGAAAAATAAAAACAGCATGTGGTTCTCAGGCAACTTTTAATCATACTCCATCTTAGTGCACTACAAATCTAGATAGTGGTTCTCAAAAGATGTGGGCATTAAGGAGATGCCTTCTTCTAAGGCAGCGGTCCTCAACCTTTTTGACACCAGGAATCAGTTTCATGGAAGACAATTTTCCATGGATGGCGGGCTGGAGGCGGAGCTTAGGCAGTGATAGAGGGATGGGGAGCAGCTGCAAATATGCTCTTTCGCCCACCGCTCACCTTCTGCTGTGCCTACCCCATTCCTAAGTTTCATGGAAGACAATTTTTCCATGGACTGAGGTGGAGGGCAGGGGTGGGCAGCAGAGCTCTGTGGTCCAGGGGTTGGGGACCATAGCTCTAGGGGACTTAATTCACTGTGTGTGTGTTGGGGGTGGGGTGCTACTGGCATTTAAAGGGTGGAGGAAACCAGGCATGTTCATGTTCTGCCATGCGCTGGACATTCCCACACGATGAGGAACTCTCTTGCCCTAAATGTCAGTAGCACCAGTTGAAAGACAACAGCCTGTGCCTTACTCCCAAGTTCTCCCTAATTTTGATATCTGGTAATATTTCTATACTTATCATATGAAAAATCAATATTTGATTTTAAAAATTCACTAACTCAGAATACAAACAGAAGATACTGATAGTCTCAAAATTATTTAAATATTCTTATTATTTCACATAACTAGAGAGTTGAGCAAATGGGTCAATGTATCTTCTATCTTGCTCTCTCTTGCACGATATCTCTCTCTCTCTCTCTCTCTCTCGCACACACAGACACACACACACACACACACAAATCTACACCTCCTCAAACTAAATATTACACTCAGGAAAATGCTAAGGGTAAGTATAATTTTTAAAAATTGTTTTTTCAGGCCACTGACTATATGAAAGTGTTAGAATATACAAGACTTGAACTTCACAGTTGTTTTAATAAGAACAGATGTCTTTTGATAGAGAAATAGGTCAACTTGAAACACCATGTGTGACTTTGTTCATTTAGTCAAACAAGGTTATGGGACACTGTCTAGGTTTTATGCACTGAGCAGCATCCCAAAATAAGTCAGTAAGAAACATGTCTTCACAGAGTTTTATCTCTAAGAGGGGTGCTAAGACATATAGAAAAATAACTTTAGTATGAAGGAGAAGATTAAAACTTTCATTAAAGGTATATGACAAAGAGCAACTGGAATTTAGAAGGGAGACTATCACTTTTAGCTCAAGGACCTGAAAATGCTCAGAGGCTAATTGGCACGTGAAACCACAATGTTCCTGCTCTAGCCTAACTGTGGCTCTGTCCAATTATGACATGTGGCAACTTGTAATACACAACTTGTAATAGATTTAGTGTGCTTATCGGGTTACATTAAATAGCGTAAATTCTACATCCAATTTCATTACCACACCTTATAAGACCATTGACCCCAGTTACATCCTGAAAATATAGTCCTGAAGACACAAGTAGCAACATTTTGTATTTTTCCACTTACTGTAGCCTTTCTTATTGCGTCAGAAAATGGTATCAGCATTGTGCTCTGAAAATATGCACGGTATACATCATGTGTATACATGCCAGATATAATAGCCACCCTACCTTCTGCAGTTTTAAGTAGCAATGTGCTTGATACTTAATGGGATAAAATGGGGTGCTGAAGAGAATGGCAAAAACTCGTTTGAAAGAGTTTATCTTTAATTTACTGGTCCCAGGAGATTTTGAAGGCAAAAAATAAACCCTCTTGTGGAAACATTTCATTTACCTAACAGCTTGAAATCTTCACTGTGGATTATCTTCGATGTGACACTCCCCCACCCCTTTTTTTGAGTTTGTATACTGCAATTAGAGGAAAAACAAATTCTAAAAGCCAGAGGCACCGGGGCCCTTTAATCAGATCCGAGGCATCTCACATGAAGCGGCTGGAGGGCGTCCGGTTACTGAACAGGCGCAGGTCCGCACAGAGATGCCTTCCAGGGAGCTTCGCCCCATAGCTTGTCCTGCGTTTTTTTCTCCCCTCTTGTTTCTTTTCTCCCTTTGGTTTTTCAGGGGACTTGTACTCTCTTCTGTTCTGTTTGATGACACTTTGTCAATTAGATGCATTCCATTCAGTTCAGAAGTTCATTAAATTCAGATAACACACCATTCTTGCAAGCTGACTGATGTTTATTAATGTAACATGCGACACAGGTAATACAGCAGGGGATTTGAGCTTTTCTTTGTATCACTCTGACACGGAGAATAATGCAGCGCATTTGCAATTCATCAGGGGCTTTCTAATGTTATTTACATTTTTAAAGATTTCTTGAAAGTCACATGCCTTTGAGAAATTCAGGAATGTGTGCACTGCACAAAGATAAATTAGATATAGGCAATATGCTGATCCACACATTCCTAAAGAGTTTTCCCTTTTGTGCCTGTTCTGTGAGGGGATGGAGAGGAAAAGGGCAGCGGAGAGGCAATAAGAAGCCCTTTATGTAATTAAGCTGTGAGCATTTAATAAGATGTTGATTATTACCAGCTACAATAATATTAATCTTTAAACTTAAATAGTAAGTGCAATTTCCAAAGTATTTTCCGCTATTTGTTATCTCATTAAGCTGGTTTTTCTACTGTGCTTTTCTTAAGAATAAAAATCAACACAAATGAAACGAATCCCAATTGATCTATCAGGCCTCAGTCACTCACACAGCCTCAACAGCAGGAAGGATTTCCAAATGCATGTAAGGAAAGAACTGAAATGCAGACAAGCGCATAGTACCTATGACCTCTCTGACTCCCCCAAACTATTTGTGCCAATTGAGCCCATTAAGGTAAAGATAGTTTTGAAGCCCAATGATGCCATACCACTTAGGGATAAATAAGGCTAGGGAATTTAATTCAAGAAACACTGTTTAAATGCCTACTTCCTGCAGAGCACTTTTAGGTTCTAGAGGATCAATCCTTTCCTCTTAGGGAGTTTACAGTTTAGGAAGAAATAATCAAGCACCATGTCTGTATAACTGAGAGAAATTATTTAAATTTTTTTTATTGTTTCACATAAGGACAGGATTGAACCAACAATTCTCCCTTCTTTTCCTTTCTCTCTCTTCTCTATTTTTCTGGCCACACTAATAGCAGATGTTGAAATGTTAGCATGTGTTTGCATGTGCGTTGTAATAACAGTCAAAACTTTTACTTTAGGGTTAAAAAAAATTAAGCACTCACTGAACATCAGGAAAATCTTTTTATCCTTCCAAGGCTTCTGCCTACTATATGGAAGAAAGAAAAAGGAAAAAATAATTCTCTAAGAAAAATCAGCTTCCCTTTAGTTAGACTTTTAACCCTATTTCAAGATATGCTATAAATTGGGGAGGGTACATTGGAGCACATATGACTGGTCAAAAACACATCTTTGTCAAGAGTATGAGTAGACAAGCAACAGACTGAGAGAAAATATTTACAAAAACACATCTGATAAAGAACTGTTATCTAAAAAACAAAAAAGAACTCTTAAAACTTATACAAAAAAACAAACTGCCCCTTTAAAATAGGCAAAAGATACCTCACCAAAGAAGATATAGAGATGGCAAATAAGCATATGAAAAGGTGCTCAACATCATACATCATCAGGGAATTATAAATTGAAACAACAATGATATACCACTCAGTCTAAGTCTATTAGAATAGTCAAAATCCAAAACACTGACAACATTGACACTGACAACGAAATGTTGGCTTGGATGCTGGAGCAACAGGAACTCTCATTCCTTGCAGGTGGGAACGCAAAATGGTACAGCTACTTTGGAAGACAGTTTGGCAGTTTTTTATAAAACTAAACATACTCTTACCATATGATCCAGCAATCGCATTCTTTGGTATTTACCCAAATGAGCTGAAAATTTATGTCCACACAAAACCTGCACATGGATGTTTATAGCAGCTTTATTCATAATTGCCAAAACTTGGAAACCACCAAGATGTCCTTCACTAGGTGAATGGATAAACTGTGGTACATCCATAAAATGAAATATTATCCAATATTAAAAAGAAATGAGCTATCAAGCCATGGAAGAACCTTAAAAGTATATTATTCGGTGAAAGAAGCCAATCTGAAAATCTAACTACATGACTCTGGTACAGCAAAACTACTGAGACAGTAAAAAGTTCAGCGGTTACCAGAATTTAGAGGGAGGGAGGGATGAATAGGCAGAGCATGAAGCATTTTAGGGCAGTGAAAGGATTCTGTATGATACTATAATGGTGGATAATATTATTATACATTTGTGCAAATCCATAAAATTTCCAACACCAAGAGTCAACCCAAATGTAAACTATGGACTTTGGGTGATAATGATGTGTCAGTGTAGGTGCATTAATTTTAACAAACGTGTCACTCTGGTAGAGAATGTTGATAGTGGGGAGGCTGTGCATTTGTGGGGGCAGGGAGTACACGGTAACTCTAGTACTATCTGCTCAGTTTTACTGTGAACCTAAAACCGCTCTTTAAAATAAAGTTTATTTAAAACACACACACACACACACACACACACAAACACACACACACACCTCTTTCAAAAACCAGTTCAGGTTGGAAATGACAAGAAGTCCTATGATGCTTAGTATTGAAGCCAAAAATAGTTGAAAGAAGGAGGATTTTAAGACAGAAATCATGACTTTGATTTTTAGTTCCAATTTTAACTAGCTGTTCAACAACCCCTCTAACAATCAATTTACAGACCTACAAAATGGGACCAAATATCTAACTGAAAGGAGTTTTTGTGAGCACGAGAATGAAATAATGGACACACAAACGCTCTGCATATTTTAAAGCATGTACACATTATTGAATGGTTTGGCTTTTTGGCAGGTTGAAGCAGCTTCCTTAAAGAATTGGCTTCAAAGATCTTAGGTTTTTTTGTTTGCATGTACAAAAATAGAACAAATATCATGTTGTTGCATTCATTGTAGGGAAACAAAACTGGGGAAAGGGTGACAATACTGTGATTGGTGGTCTTAGAAGCATCTTCATACATCACAAGGACAGAGGCAGAAGTAAGGAAGTTGAGAATTTAAACAAAAATCATGCAGACAAATGCACAAATATGCGAGTTGTGCTATGTGCCATTCCACTTCACTTACTCTCACATCCTTCTGCTTTAAATGACCCAACCAATGTAGCGCAGAATAAGCTGATTCCTGCTACATGTAAAATGAAAGCCATTTGAGTAAGAGATGAAGAATGCAGGGGAAATGAATTGAGACAATAAGGATTAAAGGTGGAGGCCAAATGGATTGCAAAATTATATGTGCTATGTGTATGATCCAATCCACAAGTAGAACCCTTAATATAAAATGAAAACTGAATAAATTAATCAAATATTTATCTGTGCAATGGGTTTCATGCGAGAAGCTGATGGTGCAAACTCTTTTCAGACTATGAGACAGAACAGGAATTTGTAGCAATCCATGGGGAACAAGGAGCAAGACTCTGGCTGCACTTTTGTGCTCTGGTGGAACCTAACCCCAAGCTACCAACTCATCTGCTTGCCTGCCAGACTCTTATTTTGTATAAATCTAACTTTGGAAAACAATCAAAGAAACACTTGTTGAACAAATAAATGGCAAAAGAATATATTTAAGGCCACCCAAGAATCCTTTTTTGGCAACTTGTGAACGACACAGATAACTATATATACTCACTTACTTGATGGTTACACAAAAAAGATTCCAAGCAAAGATTAGGAATCCTATTGTATAGGTCCAAAACTGAGGTTCTGAAAAAAGATGTAACATATAAAGATTGCCTTGCTAGTAAGCAACTGAGTCTAGGTCTCCTGATATCAATTATAATAATCCAATCACCTGTATTCAATGATTAGGAAGTTCTGGGGAGACAAAAAATACATCATACAGAAATAATCGAATGCTGAAGAAATAAATATCCCTGATACCTTACAGGTTATTTTATACTATAAAGAATCCATCAAGTTACACTACTATTTGTTAACACTTATTAAGCGTCTAGACTATATTTGGAAATATGAAGTTGAGATGTCGGGTAGACTGCCAGCTCTGTGGTCACTAAGAGCACCTTGTATTTCCTGAAAGGACATTAAAAATCTCCAAGTCAGTCTATCATTATTTCACTAAATCTACTCTTGCAACTTTCAAACCTAAGTGCTGTGTGGAAATGGGCCTTTGGAGCATCATCAATTAAACTCTTTTGGCTCAAAGGCAAAAATAATCAACCTAAAATAGCAGGTCAGCAGGCCAGCAAGAAAGCCAGCAAAAATGACCTGACTGTCACACCTCCTGGAATACTGAGAGGACTTGAAGATATGTCTAGTGGAAGTTCAGTTTCCTAATTTTGGAGAGAGATGGGCAAATGCTCCCTAAAGTAGAAGGCTCTAAAAACTCAAAAATACATATGGACAGCATATTTATTAACCCACAGATAATGTCTAAGAATCATGAACCCAAAGATAGAAAACATGCATTTTTGGAAACATGGAGCTGTGCAAATGCCAAGGAGAAGTAGCTAAGAGTGTCTTTTGTGAAGCAGGATTCAATGAGTAAAGAGGGGAAGGTCAGGAAAGGGATACTGTTTGTTTTACACTGATTAGTCCTACCAGTTTGTTAAGCTAGTAGCATGTATTAGTTTAATTAAAAATAACTTCAGAAGTATGGAACATTTATTCATATGTTTCAATGACAAAAACATTGGTTACTCATCCATCATCATAGTTACTATGTTGATTAATAAAAAATATGAGCTAACCCAAGGCAGTCGAGGCATACAAAGGTTAACAGGGATATGAAGACAGCACACATCTAAGCTGCACTGTTACATTTATATGCCACTTTTCAGTTGACAGTACCCACTTCTCACAGTGCTACAAGAGAGGGCCAATAAAGTACCGTGCACAAGCAGAGAAAGAAATTATTATTCCCATCTGGAGGAATCTATGAAGGTATCATTAAAATGGTGTTTCTTAGCTTAGCCACTTTACATTTTTTTCAAAAAGGCATTCTCTAAAGAGGGACAATTTTATTAAAAGCAGAGGGATGAATGGAATGGGTTAGTACACTTGGGGACCAGCTCTTTATTTGGATTGGATAAACTAGGGAGATCATGAAGGAATATTGGGTAAAAAAAACTTGAAAGGAAAAAAAAAAAAAACCAGTCCATGAATATTGGGCTAATCCCATAGTCATGGAAAGCTGTTCAAAGATAAATTTGTGAGTAACATACTGACAAAACCAAAATGAAAAGAGCATATAAAATACAGAAAACTAGTGACAAAGCTAAATTTATACCAGCCTGTGATCAATGATTTATAATATTGAGCAAAGACAAGTACAGCAAATAACATAAGGGCAAAAATTTTGAAATTAAATTTTTAATGACAGTCACACAATTCTTTGCTTTTTTATTGTTTCTTATTCAGATCAAAGGAAAACAACTGTAATAAATGTCTTGTACTCTCTGCTTTTGGATATACACACTTTGACAGCTCTTGGGAACTTAAACATCCCTGCAGCATTAAGGAGAATGTGCACATTGGAGGGGAAAGAGGATAAAATAATTGAATTCAGATGTGATATCATCAGACACCTTAAAGCCCGCAAACAATTCAGCAATTAATAAAATACCTAAAGACTTGCAAAACATTCCATGGAAATAGGCCAATGTGGACTCTATTTGGAAATCCCTGTGAGAAAGTAGGGATCAAGTATTATCTTCAAAGGAGGTAACAGAATCTCCTTTTCCAGAGCTATTGAATGAGTGGTTAGCTAGTAGGAGGATCATGTGGTAGAAAGAGCAAGTGATATTGGAAAGCTTGGACTTGAATTCTCATATCATAATTTACTGGTCCTGTGACCTTGAGCAGGTTCCTTCTCTAATCCTGTTTCCTCACCTATTTCACAGAGCTATCGTGAGGCCCCTACCACCCCCACCCTGAGGCATGCTCCAGGTGAATGCACAATGTCAATGTTCGTTGTTATTCACTATCATTTCCTCAAGTGGGCAGGTTCTTAGATGCTTCATTCCAAATGGAGAACAGGAGTGTGATTTGCTCACAATCAGAAATCTAGCCAGTGGAAAAGTCATGTTAAGAGCAAGGGCTCTAAAACTCCCCCAGATTTAACCACCAGAAATGGTTCACCTGTCAGTAGTACAAGAAGGACACTGTCTGATGTGATTGCTATAATTTGGCAAAAACAGAAGCTTAGCCACAAGGCCTTGGCAGGTGAGCAAAAAGGTTGTTGCTGGTTTTTTCCAACACTTTGTTTTTAAATGTAATTGTTTGTTTGCTTTTTTTTGAGTCTACACAATCTGTTCTTTGATTTGGGATCTCAAACAGTTTGCGATTGCTTCACGGCTTTGAAGATCAACTTTAAGAAATGAAACCAACTTGCTGTCACAGACTGTGAGCTCTCTAAGGCAGCCAATATTTGCAGGCATAGCAAGTGGAAGGAGGCACTCAGGTTTGTCTTCAGGACCCTCACTTTGAGGTCTGGCGGCGCCTGGGTACTCCTGGGCATGGGCCTTCTTAAAAATCAAACTGTTTTCTAAATACAAGGTTTTCTCTGCATGCTATTTCTATAAGGAAGCATTGAAGTCATCATTAAAAGCTGCATATGCATATGGTAGGTTTTGACTAAAAAGTTCAAAACAATGTCAGGATTATCTAATTTAAATAAACTTGCACATGGACCAATTCTCCCTAATTCCTGGTAGATATCTTCCCCTATCCTTTGAACTCATTTGAACCACTAGACTTCTTGAATTTTAAGGTTGGAAACACCCTCCATGGTGACATATTCAACCCACAAGTTCGGCTTTATTTGATGAGTGAATCCACACTGCAGCATTCCATTCTCTCCTGGGATGGTAATCACACTATTTTCAAAAGCAATGGAGTCTTCTTTCAGACTGCTATATTTTAGCTTTCCTGTCATTGAGCTAATGATCTATCCTTCGTCCATGCACCTTCCACTTATTGTTATATTGTGATATTTATTAAGCAACCTCTCTAATTCTGTCTGCAGATTTTATCTTACTCATTTTCTAAAACTTATCTTATGTTTCATTTCCTCTTTGATGGCTACCAGGATCATTCTATCCTTTTCTGAGGTCCCTGTTCTCATCTTGAACCTAATAGCACTTACTGATCAAACTCTGGTCTCTTTTCTAGGTGCTGCTAGGAATATCATCTGTGCAATTTCTTGTTTTGTAGTTAATAAAAGAACAGGGGCCTATTTTAGACCCACATCAATATTCAGGTGACTAGAACATGCAAATAGATCAGTTTAGGCTAAAGGAATAGAACATCATACCTTTTATTGCAAAATAAAACATGAGCCTAAAAAAAGTTCATTTTGTATCTTCTATTCATAGTTGACTTCCAAATTACATATATGCACCATTCTATCTTACACACACACACACACACACACACACACATATACTTTTTTCCATAGAAATTATTTAATTTATGCAATTTCCCTTTCCACAGGATGCTGGTCCAACTCTGTGAAACTCCCAGACTACATTATTCTAATGGTCAATTCCCTGAGTATGATTAGGATTGTTTCCTCCCTGCTGGGTGTTACCAAGTTGAAGCTATCTTCCTAATTTCTGACTCACTAGAGGCTCTGCTGCGTAGAGTTGTCTTAAATTTACTTGCGAAGGGATCTTTGTACTTTCAGATGCAGAATTTGCAATCTTCAACTACTTATCCAGGAAGAGACTGGCTAAGCTACTGGGAACCACACAGAAACTCAGCAGGACTGAGAAATATTGATGGACTTCATCATTTTGCTGAGTGCAGTGCTTAAGCATGCAGTTATCTGGAGAAAATTGTGGAAGATTGCTCCAATTGTATTGTCATTGATTTGCGGAGATGTGTGGAGTGTATGCGTGTACACACACACACACACACACCAGACAGAGAAAGAGTTTAATCATCTGCATTTTAAGAGTTTTGTTGATTTTCACCCTAAAGTATGTGGGAATGTTGAAGTAAATGTGGCTAAATTAGTAAGATGTACCACTTTTGAGCCATTCTAACAGATTTAATCTCTATAATTCTCTACCTCCCTGTTTACTCATGTTCTTTCCTCTATCAGAAATGTCCCTTTCCTAATATTCCTTATCCTGAGGTCACTGATTACCCAAGCTCAGTTGACAAGATCCAATCAACATCATTTTCCTTCTAAATCTCTTAATTCCTAAATAACATTTTTCCTCTTCATGGCACTTAGTATACTTTGTTTTCTATACCCATTTGTGTATTAGTGCAAATCAACTGGATTTATCTTTGCATACACCACAGTACTTTTCCTAGTTCCAGGCAATAATGGGGTCTGTAGAAAATATTTCATGATGTTTATTTCCAAAGTATAAAATAGGGGTCATGGACGTTTGATAAAGCAAATGAAATACCTTCATTGAGACTGAGCTCATAGAAGACAGGGGATGCTGGCACAGTGATCCCTCACCCCATTCTACCAAGCAATGGCAATGGTGGCAAATCACTAACTGTGCTCCAGTTAGCAAACCTGAGGACAGGTATAATAGCATAACCAATTAAAGATCTGTCATTTGTACATCTAAGACCCATGAGCAGATGCTATCCAATCTTCTGTTCAGAGACTCTCATTTCTTGTTTAATAAACGAGAAAATAGAAAAGGTCAAAATGCAAAGAAACAAAAACCAACAAGGAAAATAAATGTACCTTATAAACCTCACACTGAGAGCTATATACATAACCTTGACTGGTTACACAGGGGCAGGTACATGAGAAATGTCTATGAATGCAAACTCAAAAGGATAGTGCATTTAGTAAAAATATTTGCAGATTTTCAATTATCTTTCACCATCAGTCTCCTGCTCCAAATTGGACCATCTCTTATAGATGAATGACTTCAGTCCAAAAGTTTCTTTGTAACTCATCTGTTTGGAACTCAGGAATTCATTCACTCATAAAAACAGTGCTATAATTGCATGTTATGTTCACAGGCTAATCCAAAAATTCTATTAAAACCCATAATTATGTCAACCATATTTTTGAACCCAAAATAGAGAAATGGTATGACAAGTTCAAGTACAAAAGAAAAGTAATAATAATAACTAAAACTTACATAGCCAGAAACTGTTTTAAGAGCTTTACATGTACTCATTTAATCCTTACAACAGCTAAATGAGGGAAGTCCTGTTATAATCCCTTTTACAGATGATGCCCAGAGAGGTTGGGAGAGGTGCTCAATGTTCAAAGCTAATAAGTGAAGCAGTAAGATCAGAATCCTGACAGTCTAATTCCAGGGCCCATCTCTTAACCTCTATGCTTTTGTACTTCTTGCTAAAAGAAAATATAGTGAAAGCTTCAAATTATTTTCTCAAAACCACTCTTGTTGAGGCAACGATTGGCCGTAGAAACAATCCTCTGTTGCTGGAGGGGCAATAGAAAAAGAAACACACTTTCAAACCAGTGTTAGAGATTTCCATGGCCAAGACAGAGAACCAAGGTGAAAATGGAAATTTCTGGGGGTGAAGAGCTTGAACATTTGAAGCTAGGGATCTAGAAAGAAAATTGAACACATAAATGTAGAAGAGGTATCTGGATAAGACTTGGTAAGGAGTGGGCATAAGCGATGGAGGTCTGTAGCCATGAGCATTGTGAATAACGGGGCTTGGTGAATGGTGTGACTGGGGCCCCTTTCCCTTCTCTCAAATACCAGAGGATGTTGCATTTAAACAGATTCACCTTCCTCTGACCAAAATTCCACTAGTGAAGGAGGGAACCACATGATGATAGAGGGAACACTACTGGTGATAGGGGGTCTATGGTCTGGTATCAGCAACAAGGAGGGGGGGAAAGAAGACAGAAAATAGAGAAATTCCTAAGGTAAAATTGAGAGTAAGAGAGTTCTATAATAGTCTAATGAGGGCAGCCCTATGTGCAATAATATCACTTGCAAAAAAACACTTCTTGGCAATGCATGAAATAAGGCAGGTTACTCTAGTGCAGGCAAAGTCAAAGGGCCTTTTCTCCTGTATTTCAGACCAATTACAAGTCCAGGAAATGTGTGTACACTTAGGCCAGGAAGTCTGACTTAAGAGGACAGTCTTGTGGCTTTAGAGTCAGAATTAGGGTCAGGACAGTTACTGTTTAGAAGCAGTAGAACCTTGAACAATACAATTAACTGCTCTTATCAAGCTTTTTTTCTTAACAAAATAGAGATAATAACAAACCTCCATTATAGATAGGAAAGAGATAATGGATGAGATAGTACTTTATAAACTGTGATGTCATTATTAACAGACCAAATTATTTCAAGATAGAGTTGAAGTTTCCAGAAATAAAATTTTTTTTTCTACCCTTGCCCATCTATCAGGGCTTATCCTTTCAGACACAGGTCAAATTTCAACTCCACTGTGATATCTTTCCCAGATTTCCAAAAAGCCAAGTCACTCCATTCCTACTCTATACTGCTTCTCTGCCTCTTTACTCTGTATCTCATACATAGCATCTATCACTGGGGAAAACATTTGCTAATTTGTATATCCACTTCCACCAACAGATCAGGAGCTCAAGGAAGGCAGATTGTGGTTATATTTGTCTGAATATGTCAGCATCTGGCAGAAATTCCTAAAGTATACAATATCCTCAGAACAAGTATGCTGAAGAAGAGGAGGGACTATATTCTATGAATTTGTCAATTATCTTAGCCCAGGTTTTATTCCTCTTTATTTTTCTTTTTAATGGTTCTGAATTTTACTGACTGTGAGTTTCAGAACTACATGTTATAAATAGAAAAATATGACTAAGGCCACTAATTTTCTTCTTTGTTCTCCTTCAGGGATTAATTCCTTTTCACAGACGGGCAAACTTTTTCCATAAAGAGACAAAGAGTAAATACTATAGAGTTTGTGGGCCATTTGGTCTCTTGAAACTAGAGACAAAAAATGCTATAGACTGTTACATATAAACAAATGCGCATGACTGAGTTCCAATAAAACTTCATTTATTAACATAGTGGTAGAATAGATTTGGCCCAAGGGTTTGCTGACCATTACACAAATCCCCTTTTCTCCTATTTTGTGTTCCGTTTTTTTTGTTGTTGTTGTTGTTGTTTGTTTGTTTTTTTAAAGAGATGGGGTCTTGTGCCGTTGCCCAGGCTGGAGTACAGTGGCATGATCATAGCTCACTGAAGCCTTGAACTCCTGGGCTCAAGTGATCCTCCCACCTCAGCCTCCTGAGTTGCTGGGACTATAGGTGTGAGCCACCACACCCAGCTCTTTTCTCCTGTTTCTAATAGTTCTAAGTCACTCAGATAATGTGAAATGCTAAGCATCAAATGCTCTATTCCTCTGACAATCAATTTTAAGTTGCAGCCAAATGCTTAATGCTTGTGACAATGCCATGTATCCTGATTTTTAATCTTTCACCTTATGACAGCACTTGGTATATGTCCATTGAAACCCAACCACAAGGACAGAAGATAACAGAAAAGACAAGCAGTGGAGCCAGTGTGTACATCCCTTGGCCTCTCATGGACACAAGCACAGCTCCAATCACTATGAGAAGCACTGAGGGTTAGAAACAATGTCTCAGGATGTCAAAGATGATATGTTCCCCCTTTATGCCAGCACAATGTCTGACACAGAGTGAAACAGAATAGATGATGAGTAGACATGATTCTGGCTCATCGGCACCATTCTCAGCATGGACTGCCTGAGTTTATGATAATAATGGCATCACCTTCAAAAACTCTGCATGGCTTTTTCTTTAACCCCTCTATGGATCCATAACATTTCCTCAGCTGTTTCTGTCTCCATTATTAAGTTACCTGCTACTTCCTAACTGAATTCTATATTGGGGATACGGCAAAATGCCCATCATATAGGAGCCATAAACATCTGTAGAATGAAAGGATGGATGGACGGACGCAAAGTACCAGACAGTCTGTGTCATCAAGTGAGAAACCTACCTTAATCTGAAACATACTATTAGGCGGGAACTCCGGAAAGATAGATAAATGTAGCTATAAATTCTAAATAATGATAGAGATAGAAAAAAGACAAGGTGGAAGCCTAATTAATAATTAGGTGGTTGAAGCAAATTATCTCAGGAAGAATTCATCAAAGCCGTCTATGTGCTTCCTTCATGCCTTGTTTATGAACAAGTTTAGGAAGTTGGAATTTGTTACTTATACATGTCTCCCTTCCTCAATCATGAGGCTTTTGAAGACAGGAATCATAGCTGACTCAGGAATTATAGTGGTTTCATCTCTATCTCTCTGTCTCAGGCCCCACTTCATTTCTCCTATGGCTCACTGCAAGGCCTGATATAGTGAAAACCTTCATAATTATTTGAGAACTAAAGGATTTTGGATGCCTGGCAAGAGAATGTAGGTATTTTTCTACCACTTTGGGACTACAAAGATAGTCTTTATCTAGCTCACAATTTCACTTGTGGTTATCACTTTCCACAGGGAAGGGGGCTGGTTTCACTGCAGGAGCTCTGAGTTCTGCCATGGTCAAGTTCAGTCTCCTTTGGGGAGACTGAGATTAGGACTGGTCTGGTTGCAACTTCTGAAATTAAAGGAGCATTAAATCTCAGTGCCACAGCTGTCACCCCAAACCTGGAGGCCACTCTGACAAAAGTACTATGCTTTTCCTCTAAGGATACATTTTTTTTTTTGCTTGGGTAGTTACAATGTAACAATAATCTGGGTTAAGCATCATCCTTTACCTGTAAATGGTACTGTCAGAGAATGACGTATTGGAAACTTAAAGCTATTTTAACTTTAGGGTTTTGAGAAATGAAAAACTAATTAGCTTCTCACTATCTATATATTTTTTGCATATGAAATTTCCTTTGTTGAATTTACTTAAAATATGGAATATCCTTTATACAAATAGAACATTCCTGCTATTAAACTGAAAATGACAATGACGATAGCACTCTGACAAGATAGCACTGAGATAAAAACATTTTGTAGCAAACACTTCATATGCCAGAATTAGAATCAAGCAAACACTCTTTTCCTCTCCTAAAACATTACAGAAAAGAGGGAAAACCTTTTTAGAGAGGAAGAAAAAATATTTTTTGACATGTGCATCTTAGCTTGGTTACAAGAGCTAAGAAACCAATACAACCTAGCAACATGCTGTCCCAAACTGGCCAACAATAAAATAGAAACGGGAAAAAATAAACCTCCCGTGCCAGATCCACATCAAGTGGAAATTTTCTTGGTGCTTGAGCATCAGAGTCATCACTAAATTCTGGAGAAATTACCCAGCCCCAGGGATACCGGAAACAAATGCCAAATGAGGGTACTATTTATTTAAAATAAAGGTACTGTGCAAAAAGTGATTCAAGAAGTATGAAGGCTAGAGACAGCAGCAGAAGGAATGGAGGAAGGAGTGACTGGGAGACAGAGGGCAGGGCTTTTACCGCAATGGGCCAAAGATGCTTCTTTGTAGGAGCTGAGTGCAGGCTACAGTCGAACAGCTCATGGTTCCCCACCAGTCTCCCTCGGTAAGTATTCACCATCTGAAAAGGAAAACCTCATAGGCCAGTCATGAGCACTAGCCAGGACCTAACTTCCCATCCTGATTCAGCATTATATAAACCTCCGTGAGCTCAGTGGATTCTCAAGGGTCTAAGCTCATCATGTATAGGAGTGGGAATAAAGCTGCATCCTTTGGAAGCCTGTGCTTGTGGTGGTAAAGAACTCACCATTTTTTGTGTGTAGTAGGCAAAGACTGCAGAATTACAAGATAGCTAATTTTTTCCAAGTAATGCTTAGGTAAAGTTTAACCTAAAGTTGACTACGTCATGTGCTCAGATCAACTACAGTATTACCATAATACAAAGTACTAATTTATTAATGAAACATGAGGAAGGGTTAATAAAAATTTTCCTATTTATACAGTGCTCTATTATCCAGAAAGTACTTTCTCATTGAGTCTTACTTTTGAACCTCATAACAAGCAGAGTAAAAGAGGACTAATGTAATTGCTCCAGATTTACAAATCAAAACATCGAGGCTCAGTAAGAACAAAGGTTTAACTGAAGTCCTATCTGTGACCACAGGCCCTACGTGCTGTGCTGACCACATTTGACAGCTTCGTTCACCCAGGGCTGCCTCTTCGTTAATTATGAAAGAGTAACATGTTTTGAGAAGAGAAAAATATATTAGGGTAGCCAGGATAGAGCAGAGAAGGATCAGGTCAGGACAGCGGTGATATACTAGGGAAATGACCAGCAGTGACCCTTGTCTTGAAAGAATGTATTTGAGGTAAGCTTAGGTGCTCAGATGGTCTCTCGTAAACCCATGCAGACAGGGTGTAGGTGATGCTCATTCTGAGGTCCCCACAACAACCATGACTAATGCGAATGGACTCCCTGTCTCACATCCACATCCCTTTTATTGTCTCTTAAAGGTGTCTAAGAGGGACCACGGGGGATGGCAGGGAAAGGCTTCTCTTAACCTTGGAAGGCATCAGTACCAGCTGTGTCGTGAGGCGTAAACACACTAACTCACACAAAACCCAAGAGAGGGCGAGAGAAAAGGAGCAAGTGAATCAAGTCTTCTCCTCTGTTTACAGTCCCTCCTGGTAAATATTTTGTTACTAATGAAAGACCAATTCATGAAGCCCTATCTCCCAAGGCAGCAGGCGCTTTCCGCCTCCCACAGCAGGTGCTCCTCCGCAGATCAAGCCAGGTCCCTTGATACAGCGAGCACTGTGCGAGGACTGCTGCTGGCATCCCACGGTGGGCAGCGTCCTGCAGAGGATGGTCCCAGAGCCATAGCTGTGGGGGTGGAGGGTGGAGGATAGAACTGTGCTCCCCTCCACTTTCTCCTGCAAGTGACGTTACGCATGGAAATCCAGAGTAGTCACGAACAGTTCAAAACAGGAGTCCCAATTGTGTAGGAGGAAGGGTGAGTGGACGAAAGGAAGTAAATATTAGTTGAACGTCCATTAGGGGCCAGCCATTAGGCCAGGCATTGGCACATTAGCTAGCTTAATAAACAGCAACACCCTGCTTGGCACAAAGTCACAGTAAGGCTCAGGGAGGGGAGGCAACCTAGCTAGACACAAAAGCCGAGGAAGTGGCAATGACATTTGCACTGCGATTGCCATGATTCCAAAGACTGTTTGTTCCTTTTATAGCTTCCTGATGATGTGTTGGGCTTATGCATCTAAGCCTCAGCACGATATGATATAAAGAGATCTGGTGTTTTGTTCCTAGCTCAGAAACTTTTGGACCTTCTCCTGCCAAATGGGAGCATCAGAGGAGGTGATTTCTAAGGAACATTTCAGATCTGGTAATGCCCCAATTCTGTGGGATGTAGGTGCTTTCTGCACCTAAATATAGCAAGGTAACAGTGGTTTTGAGGTTGTGCCTCATAACATACCAGTTTACCATGGGTGATCCTATCTGGACATCCTTACCTCTGTGGGGGACCTTACTTCTATGGGTCTCAGTTGCCTCATTAATAAAATGGAGACAATAAAAATGCTGCCTTACCTCATTCAAAAATTTGTAGTGAGAGTCAAAGGGGTTTATAGTACTTTGCATACAGAGAATGATTTGACAAATATTATCATCATTTCTGTTTCTTCAAGGGCCATCTATATAGCCCTGTTAATTCACTGGCAGCCAGAATTGCTTCAATATACAGAACTTTGGGTATAGTTCTGTTTATGATATTACTGCTTCATGTGACCAACTGAGGTTCAGACTGACCATCCTTGGCCACTTCCTTTGGCAAATCCTGAAGGAAAATGGAGGAAAGACTGATACCAGGACACTGGGGTGAATGACTGAAGCTATGAAAGTCCATTTCCCCAGCATGTGCCACACCATATCTACAATATCATTTCTTCCTGATATCAACACTCTGATAGAGGGTAAACACATTTTCTCCATTTTACAGGTGAAAAAACATATGCAATATCAAAATCAGAAGAAATCTTAGGCATGATTTAGTTTTATTTCTAACTAAAACACAAGTCTTGGAGGACATGGACAAAAGTTTAAGATGTAAAGATAATTTCAGTACTCAACTTTTAACTAATGAGTAGAAACATTTTTTTCTATACATTTTACTTAGATTCATATTCATTCATCTGATGTAAATTATTTTAAAATTTTTTTAGGAATTCCTTTCCTTTTTTGTTTTTTTCAAGTACTGATATTTGGCAATCAGGTCAAGACAAACTTTACAACCCTCGCAGGGTAAAGGCAGAATACAAAACATTCCTTTTATGCACTGTCCCTTTCCAAACATTTTCCTATGAACAGAAAAGAAGGGCTCAGGGGGTTTCTCTGAAGTCATTCCCAATCACAAAGAACCACATTACCAAAACTGATGTTAGCAGGGATCCAAGTTTCTAGGCTACAGCTATTATTGAGGATCTGTCTCCTAATGAAAAGTGATAGTGCACTCCATTGTTGAGACCACACCTCGATGACATCTGATTTTGAACCTTATATTTCTTTCTTTTTTTTGCTGGAAGTTGATATATAGCTGACAATTGCAGCCATGTGAAAATTAATGAAGTTATTCAATTCCAATTCCAATTAGCCAAGTATGAGACAATCAAAGACAAAGAACTAGTGAAATACTAGAAAATAATTTTTTGATATACAATTAAATTATCATTTTGCTTCAATGGACAGGAATAGGAAATAGAGCTGCCATCGAGGTTCACCTTTAAGCAGACTGTAAAGTCTAAAGTCATTGGTAGGATTTATGGAGAATAGACACCAACATTAGGATGTAACACAGATTTAATTGGATAGTACAGATAAAATTATCTTGCCTCATGGCTAAATATCTCCGTGGAATTGTATTAAAAAAAATTGAATCCAGCCACCCAAAGCAAGAAAGAAGTCAAAAGAAGTCTTATGGACCATGTTAAAGTGCATACAATTGAAGACACCATCACAATTCTTCAAATCCTTTTAATCCTTTGGCCTTCACCAGCTCTAACTGCTGCAAAGCCCTGCAGTTGCTCCCTCTCAACTCTTAACCTGACCTCCTATTAATATGTAGTTTTCTGCTGCTTCTGCCTCTTGGGCTTCCTTTTCTTCAAGCTGACCTCCCAGTCTTTTTTAAGTGAAAATTAACCAATTGATCCAATATTGCTCTGAGGAAGTCTTCATCTACTTCAATCCCTTCTCCTGATGCTATACCTCAAAGGACCAAGTTCTAGAGATCTGTAGTCTCTAATATTGTTATCACGTGCCCACCCTGAGAAGCGAAGCCTCACCAAGGAAACTTTGATAAGCATTTTTCTCTGAAAATGGCCTCTCAGGATTGTGAATTTTAAATACAGGAAAAGATTCTCAGCAGTGCCTCTGGCAAGTTCATTACACATTCCAGAATTGCTCAGGTTTTCTGTCATCATTTGAAGAATATGACCAAAAAATTGGTAGCTATGCCATTTTCTCTGGACATGCAAATAGGTAACTACCAATAACTGTCTTAGCTCTCGCTGCTCTAAAAAAATATCATGAACTGGGTGGCACACACAGACATTTATTTCTCACAGTTCTGGAGGCTGAGAAGTCCACAGCAGAGGTGCTAGCTCCTGACTGGGCCTGCTTCTTGCCTTGCCATCAGCGGCCTTCTCTCTGGGCCTTCCCTCGGGGTGTGCACGTGGAGATCAGACCTCTACCTCCTTAAGCCTTACATTCTTAATAAGGATGAGAACAGTACCCTGGATATAGGTGGTGAAGATGGTTCTCAAAACCCTGTTAATAAAGAATTGTTTAAGGACTGAGGATGGCCACCCAAATGAAGAGAAGGCATTTGGGCATTTTCTTCAATATACCTAAAGCCATATAGACAAAGAGTACTCTTCCTCTCTCCTTCCATCCCTTCCTTGTTTCCTTCCTTCCATTTTAGAAAGAAAAAAAATTCTAGAACTTAGAAGTAGGACAAGGGTTTAGAAATGAGAAAGTTTTCTGCTATTCAAAGGTGGGATGATTTGCTTGGGAAGGTAATAAGCATCACATCACTGGAAATAACAATTATAATAATAGAAGTAACCATTTATTAAGTATACACTATTTTGGAGAACTAAGTGTTTACGTATATTTTGTCATTTATTCTTTACCTCAATTCTATACATAGGTGCCACTAGACAATTTTGCAAACAAGAAAGCTGAAGTTTAGAGAGATTTGGTAACTCACTCAAGGTCACACAGTTAATAGCAGACAGGGCCAAGTTTTCAGCCCAGTTGTGCCTGATTTCAAAGTTTATACTAAAACCTTTCTTCCTGTCCCTTCCTTCTCTGGACCCTGCACCAGGCCACAGCTACCTTGTAATGGATACTTGCAACAAACATCAGGTTTGGAAGAACTGATTGTCCTTTTGTTGCATTAATAAATCTATGTGATTTTTGGTCATTTCCTCTCAGCATAGAGATTCTTTCTTCTCTTCTTCCTTTCTGATAACAAAAAACTTTTTTGCCTTCCGCATTATAAAAATACACTCTTTTGCAAGGCTCAATCATACAATTCTATTTTAGGACTTAAAAAGAAACCTAAGAATAAATAATAAGATAATTGCAGGGAGAGGAAGAGAGAGAACCGTCTTTGAGTGCATACCAGCTTTGCTGAGAATACTCTTATTTGATATAGTGAGGAGCCTCCAAAGTTGGAATTAATTCAACTGTTCTTCTAAACTAAGGAGGGCATCACTTCCCAGATCAATTTATTACTATCTGATGATCAGAGGCACAATGTTCTTCCGAGGTCCACTAGGGTGTTCAAAAATTCTTACATTAATATTTAAGAGTTTCAATAAGATGGAACCAATTCATCCTACCACTGTTTCTTTAGTTCTTTCACTAGAACCCTTTGTTCTAGCTAAACCTGATACTCGTTAATCCCGAATTTGTAAAGTACATTCCCAGTGCTCCTGCCTTAGCTCCTTTTGTTCCTGTAAACCAGGATGCTCTAATTCTTTTATCCGAATCCTCTCTATTTATTAAAGTCTAGCTTGAACATTTTTTTTCCTCCAGAAATTTCTTTGGAATATAGAATAAGCTATTTTTTATCCTCTTATAAAGTATGAAGATCATGAGATACTTAATGGTAGACATGGTCTAAATGTTATTTCCCACTACTAATAGTGCTGTATAATTAAGTACTTCAGGGATATTGAATGATGTTGCTGATCTTTGCTCATGAAAATTTCTCTAAAATTTCCAGTCAGGCATAATTCTGCCTTCCTTTATATATCAAAGATTTTTATCTATTTTGAGAAATAAAGTTTGAAGCTCTCCAATTCACTGGACGGAACCCCTCTTGGCCAAGTAGACCCCAGAGAAGTCTTAAACACTAAAATCCCAACCATGATGGGATGGGAGATCAACACACCTCCTCATACCCGCTCCCTCCCTAACCACCATTGGGCTTATCTTCCCTGCAGCCTAAACTGAACCCAGCCCTTTTGAAAGACTTGCTCCACAGCTGATTTCAATCAACTGCCTAATGCCGCTTCTCCCTTTGTTGTGGTTTCAGCACAACAACTGAGCAGTATTTCTTCCTGATAAGAGACCACTGACCATGGAGTGGTCCTGACCAGTCTACGGAGGCTGCACACAGAGGGTTTTTGTGTCCTGTGTTTCACCTTTTCGTGTCAGAGGGCCGAAAACTCTACCCTCAGAACATGCGCACTCTGCCATTTTTTGAACATTAGGATCCATGAAGCTCAGTGGTGCATGTACATGTTTCTCCTTTCAAAATATTCATGACTCCTTCCATAGCTCATTAAATACATATATTCAGCCATTCCATTCAGAATAAATTCCTGTTCCCTTTACCCCTCTGTCAAAGTGCTTGTTTCTGGCTTCTGGCTGGGGCCACACTTCCAGAATGGCCACCTGCAGCTTGTAACCCTTTATGAAAAATAAAGCTCTCCTTTCCAAATTTATAAACCTCATCATTCTTCAGTTGAAAATATCTACCTTGGTACCACTGTCTACCTTGTGTTATAATTACTTGAGTTACCATTGGGTTCTTCCCAAGAGACTGCAAGTTACTCAAGGAAAACAATCTGATTGCTTTTTATATCCCCAAACACAAAGCCTGGCACATAGAAGACACTTAGAAAATAAGTACTGAATTCATTCACTGCAAAAATATTGGGCGTTTTAAAGTGATGGCTTAGGTTTCCCACGGTCTGCCAGGATCCCAAGTTGCATGGCTATAGGACAGGGGGCATCATTTTTATTCTTCTAGGTTGCTCTTACTCTATCTAAAATGTATTTAAGGAAATTTAGCTCCTTTTGGAGGAATCCACAACTACTTACATTTCATTTCCTGGTAAGAATATCAGAATGCTTCACAGAGATACCTTCTCAAATTTTTATAATATGTCCTCAGTAATGTGATATTCTCTCTCAAGTCATCCAGTGGTGAGACAGTATTCGCAACTGATGCATCTTTAGGTTCATTACTTACTTAATTGAATCCAGTAGCATAAGAAAGGTGAAGAAGTGACAGTCTTGGAGCCTAAACTACCCTGGTCTCAGGATAAATAGAAGAGTAAAAACACACTAAAGTAACTTAAGTAAGTTCTCTAATATTTGCCACAACCTAGCTGTGTGGCCCTTGGAACACTTTCAGTCTCTGAAACTTAGATTTCCTCCTTTAAAATGTCTGGGCTAGACTAATGGATACTTGACTTCTGGTTCTTAACATTTATAATCCTAAAAGGAGTATATACAGTAGTATATATTAAAATATACTATAAAAATTTCCCTCTCATCCATTCCTACGTCTCAAACCCTTCTTCTTATACCCAAGTTAGAAGAAAATATTTTTAGTGGTCAGGGACTGTAAGTGCTTTTGACATTTTGGCACTTTTTAAGCTGACATGCAATCGTCAGGTCACTTTTATGTCAACTATTACCCACAAGTATGACATTTCCTCCCAATGGTTGATCCCTTGAGTTAAAGATGCCACCATGCCATATAACAAGTCTCGGAGGTAGAGCCAACATACTCTGAATTCTTAATATTTAAAAGGTTAATCTCCTAAAGGGTAACTTTACCAAGCACTGCATGAAGATATTTGTTTCATTTCTTAGTCTGGCGCTGTGTGTGGCTGCAGGAAAGCTGTTGACTACCAAATGTTAACCAAACAGCTTATTTTTAGAATAATATTTAGCTTCATCTTTATAGTGTCTGGACTTGTAACTACCCATTTCTCTAACATTAAGCTGAGCCACACAAGAAAATTAACACAGTGATAATATTTCCAGGGCACACTGAGTCACTGTCCAATGTCTAAAATGGGAAATAAATAATTTGTGAGGATTTTTGGCTCAGTGAGAAAGAGGGTACTCTACTAGTGGAGTTCTGCAGCGAGCCTCAGGGTTTAACACAGGGGAAATTCTCCATTCCCTTAAAAAGTGGGGATGCTAGCTTTTTTGAAAATACCACTTCAAGCTTATGAATATGAAAGTAAGAGTGGGCAGATGCCAGTATCGCCAATAATTATCAACCTTAACTGCTGTAAAAGCAAGGATGCGGTTTGCTTCTGATGGTAATAGGCCTTCTTTGGAGAATGAATGATCAGGGCCACTCTATCCAGCAACCAGCCAGGCCAGAGGCTGAGGATCAAAGGCATCTAGATTCAAATCGCAGGCCACACAGAAAGAAGGGGGTTTCTATCGGAACACACCAAATGTCACAGCTATTGTGGGAAGTTGCCTGGTTCTCTATGAATTAACAGAAGTACTGTGTTTGTATTTAACCCATCCGAAACCTTCCTTTGCTGACAACTTTACTCCAAAAAGAAAAAAAAAAAAAGAAAAGAAAATAATAGTTACACTCCTGGATTCTGAGCCCTCACAGTGCTACTGCAGAAAATAATTTTAATAGCAAGCCAAAGAGTCTTGAAAAACATATAACGAAGCCATAATAAAAAGGGATACTTATCCTGCTGCTCCAATTAGACCACTTCCATTCAATAGTTGTAACTAATGACTTGTTTTTCCTTTGGTATTAGGAGCCCTATTACTGTGCTGAACATAACATACCTCATTTTGTTTTCCTTGCTGTGCTTGGAAAATTGATGACTGCAATTCGATATTTATGAAATCACATAAAAAATACCTGTATAATCCTTCCCATTACTCCCTCCTGAATTATATAAAATTATTGAGAGGACAATAGAATGATGTACACTACAATGCATGTGTCCTTTTTTCAAACCACTTCTAACTGACAGTCTCTCAATCTCTCTTTCTGGCTGGAGAACACACTGTACTTTGGAGATAATTGACTGTGGAATATGATGATGTTTATTCAAAAACAGGTCACACAGACTGCAATTTGAGCGTCTTCCTTTATCCTCTTTACTTATTCTCATCCAAGGGAAATGCATAATACTGTTTCCTGCACATCAGAAATGTGGAGTCTTAATTACTTCTTTAGATTTAATCTACTGAGAAAAATCCTCTGCAAATATACCCTCCCCCTTTGAGATTGGTGAGATTTGGAACACTCATTTCACATTCTCATTTAGAATAAATTGGTATGAGAATGAGTGTGCACTCACACTATTTTACAGCATATTCTACTGTTTCTAAAAGAGCACACTTATGGCATTAGATTTTACTTTCTTGGGAATAATACAAAAGAACAGTAATTTCTATGTGAGAAATTGTGATTAGAAAAACAAAACAAAACCTCAATAATCTTTGCCATGGTATAGACATGCAAACTTGTCTTTGGCTTAAGATGATAGCAGTTACTGTCCTTCTGACCTATTCAAGAAAAAAAAAAAAAAAAAGGAATTGTCCAAAAGAGATACACAGTAAAGCAATGAGAATCTTGCTACCGGAAAGTATACACCGTAGAAATAATCTCTGCTATAAAAGAGATACTTATATTGCATGGGCTGGATTTTCATTCTTTAAGGTGACTTTCATGGGACGTCATTAGGGGTCTAGTTCTCCATCTATTCCATTCAACGTTCATTTCAAAGATCTTGACCTCCACTGGGTGGAGCAGGTGGCTGTAGAGATGTATTGTGTCCCAAGAACAAAACAAAACAAACAAAGAAACAAAAAAACAACCTTCCCTCCCCCAGAGAATTCATGACTTGCAAGCAGCTTCTCCACAGTCAGGACTCTTGGCCCAGCCTAGTTCTCTTTCCTGTATCCCACAGCACTTCATGTGTTAATCGGGCCGGTCACTGAACTCAAATCGGGAATTAAAGTTCACTTCAATAAACACTCGTTGAGTGCTTATTGTGCCATTTGGGAGATGCAAAGTTAGAGAATTAATGTTAATTATTTCAACTGAAGAACACATCATTCTACCACACCCTAGGACACCCGGCGGTGTCTCACCGTATCAAATTCCAAAGATCAAAACTTCCAGATTTTGATATATCAAGAAATGTAAGTGGGATGCTGATTTATAGAGTCAATTTCCACCCCTTACACATGCAAAGCAGAGCCTACTAAGAAATTCAAGTAGCGTTGTCTGTATTTCCCTCATACACACACGTCCAGCTCTCACAAGGTTCAGAGCGCTGTTTGAGCATGTCAAAATAATCTGACAAAGTCTGTTCTCATAATATTTGTGGGGAGACTAGAACCAAACCTACTGGTAACCTCTTGAGAACAAGCTGTCTTGTGAGATTTATGCTCCACAATTTAAATGAAGGGGATTTAGAGACACATCCAGACTCTCGGTGTTTGTCTAGATGCAACCACAAGCTTTCTAAACTGCTTCCAGGAAGTACTATCATAAAGTAGAACCTTTCTACCAACCCAGATGTGGGATCAGAGGCAGCTGAAAGCCTAGAAATGTCAGAAATCTCATCTTTCTCCTTCCAAATATTTAGGAAATTAGTATTGAACACAAAATACGTATTTGGAATACAGAGTTTAAACACAGAGTCCATGAGTTTGCAACCTGGAACAAGACTTATTTCAATCAAGCTGTAACTCCTCTGCAACATCCCAGATCAGGGAACTAGAGCGGTTTAGGAGAACCAGAACTGGAGGGTGGGCTAGGAGATCTCTTTCCAGTCCCTGTTCTATCCTCTACACCTGCAGGACCTCGAGCAAGTGACTCCAGGAAATACTCTCCTCACCTATTTATTTTCAGACTGAAACTTTTGAGGTCAGGGACTCTGTCCTCTCTGTCTCCGTATCTGCAACACCTAGGACAGGACCTGGTACGTAGTAAGCACTCAATAAATGTCTGTGGAACAAATGAGAAAAATAAACTCCCTTCCAATGCTAAAGTTGAACTTGGCTAAGAAAATATCAGGATGGTCCCTTGAATAGCTGAGACAAGAAACAAAAATGAAGAAAGCTTTAATTTCAGAATTTTTGAGACACTAAGTGCTTCCTGGTACTTTCTTTTTATTAAGGTTTATGTAACTACACTTTTATGGAACATTTTCATTCAGCCTTTTGTACAGATACCCTTAAAAATATATCTTGTGCTGAACTGCTAGACTGACTGACTGAAGTAGGTAGTGCAGTTCTGGTCCAATCAAACCATGCAGTTTATCTGATAGTTCTATGGCAGGCAGAGTAAGCCATGTCTAAAACAAAGCAAAAGATGAGATTGGAAAGTTAAAAGCCTTCAAATTAATTCCTATGACCAAAAGCAAAAGAGTAAAAAGAAAAAGCACTATATTATATTATGTAACATATTGAAGAGGCATCACTCAAAGATGGACCTGGGATAAATAGTCTGAAGAATGACTGTATGAATGATACACAGATGTACTTTTCAATCGCATCCCTGCCACATTACTTGTAAATATTGTGACTGTATTTACCTGCATTTGTCAAAAGAGTGATGGATTCTCTTGTTGGGTTGCTCCTCCTCATTCCATCTGACTTTATTTTATTATACCCATGCAATTAGAATATGTTACCTGGAAAAAGTCACCCTGGGGAGCAAAAGTATACGGGATCTAAATGTGTTTAAGATGAGAGTGTTCTTTCACTGTAAATAGAGAACCAGTCTTTGTGTAGTCTTTCTTATTATAATATTACTCCAAAGAACTCAGTATACAGATAGCCATTCTTATCATAGGGTTATATTCTTACTACTCACAGGGATGCTATCTGCCACCATTATTCCTTACAATGCCAGTAATGTCAGCAACCGGTCATCAGTGCCCTTGCTCCTCAAAGGACAGTAACAACAGTGATGGAAGCCATGACAAAATGAATATAACAGCATTTACATGGTTGGAGTAGAGAACTGTGTTTTAGCAGTGAAGTGGGAGGTGACCTGTCTGGGTTCTGTTTAGACTGGCTGTGTCTGCATACTACCAGTATATCTAGTATATTATACTATGCAGTTCTCTGTCCTCAAGTAGCTCAAAATCCAGTATGTTAGAGACAACATACCTTGTTCACAAAGATTAAAATAGACAACAGATCCATACGACTTGGAAGAATCATGCAAAGAGTGAACATTCAAACATCCCTACTGGTTCTGTCACCGGGTCACACTGGGTGAGGCTGGGCCAACCACTTTCTTCAGACTGCATGTAAGTGAGACACTCCATTAGACCCTTCTCCCTCTGGGCCAAGGAGAGTTCAGGAAGGCCATGCCTACAGTGTCTTCTGTGGAAGAGAGAAGAGTCACCAGAATAAACAAATAACACATGGGAGCAAGTGGGGGATGGGAAAGAAGAAAATGAAAACAAAATTGGGGGAGAGCTGAGAGCCAGCAAGAAAGAAAAGGAGCAAGTTAAAAATAGAGCTTCAAAAAAGCTACTAAATAACACTGAGGAATAAATTCCATTTGTCCATAGGTGTTAGTATTGAAACACGGGGTCTTAGTGAATGAATTGACTTAAGCTCAACCTCTGGTGAATTGGATAGAGCTTAATTCCTTCAGATGTTGTCACAGAAAACTACTTGTGGGGTGTCAGAATAGAAATAGGGTTGGATGTTCCGAGCCCTGAGCCCTAAAAGAGGCAGGCATAAACCTCTGAAAAAAATTTAAAAAACTGAGGTGGCCACTAAACCAAGGTTTCCTTTAGTTCATTTGTTTGCTATTGCCTTGGCCAAGTAGCCAAAAAACCTATAAATGCCACAGACACAGAACATGCCTGGTACAAGTACCACCGTATGCAGCACCCACCCTCTTGAATGCCTTTTCCTCTCCTCATCTCCCTAACCCCAATCCCAGCCACCCTTTAGGTCAGATAAAATGCTACTTCCTCATAAAGGTTTCCCTGGACACTCAGCTGAACATGACCCATAAATGATCTGCATATCCAGATTTTATCTTTAATCACTTTGGTTGTCCATCTTTTCTTTACTTTTCTTTTCTTTTCTTTTTTTTTTTTTTTGAGATAGAGTCTCACACTGTCATCTGGGCTGGAGTGCAATGGCTTTGTCATAGCTCACCATAAACTTAAGCTCCTGGGCTCAAGTGCTCCTCCCACCTCTGCCTCCCAGAGTGCTGGGATTACAGGTGTGAGCCACCATGCCCAGCCTGCCCATCACTTTCTACCTTGTGCTGTAGATATCATCATGTGTGTTTTATCTTTCAACATGGGGTTTGGAATATAGTATATATTGCTAAATAAATGTTTGAGGAAGAGATAGAGGGAGGAATGAAGGGAATGAATAACTATTTCTAAGCAAGTACCCAGAAATGAAGCTTCAAGGGACCTCATTTGCACTGGCCCCTTCTAAGGTCCTGGAAGGGGCCCAAGAAATGTGTTCACTGCTGCCTTTCCATGCTGACTGCCCTCTGTCATACGTTTGTGTGGGGCTGTGTTAGAACACTCATGGCAATTTGGGGATTTGGTTAGGGAAAGTTGAGTAGGGAATTGATTTTGCTGAGTGTAGTGGGATACATTTACGTGGTCTACAGTCACTGTGGTGTGTGCTGAAGTCATCACCAGTCGTCACTGTGTGTCAATGATTTCCTGCAATACTTCTAACGGCCCCACCCCTCTACTCCCCAGCTCTGACTCAGATGTGTAAGGCCAGAAGTCCTGTGACATGAACGTGTCCTACGACACCCAACATGGAAATTGGGTTGCTAGAGGAAAGAAGCAGGGGTAAAACGTACGGAGACAAAAGTTAATTCTGATGAAAATTCTACCAATAGTCAGATGTATAAAAGAATACACAAGGAGGACTACTCAGTTCTCAGTGATGTAACAGGAGATAGGTTCTCTTACAGAAATGTGCTTAATCATGTACTGGAAGCACCTAAAAATGCACTGCTGACTTGATTTTCTGTTTTAATGCAAATTACACACAGTAGAATCTATCAGCTTATGAGCCTGCATTATCAGTACAAGTTTTTTAACAGTTCACAAATAAAAGACATTTGATAGCAGTTTCCCCAAATTTGCCAATCATCTCAAATTTTACATGCCATTACCAATGAAAAGTTGTGAAGATTAAAGGTAGATTTCTAAACTTTTAATAGTAGTAATAATAATGGTAATGAATTTCTGTCACCTATGCTGGAAGACTAAAATTATCTTTCTATTCCCTCTGTAGAAAATGTTACAAAATAAGGTTGTATGGAAAAGTAATCAGTGAACATGCAGCCATAAAATGTAAAAAGAAAAAAGTAATCAGGCATTTAATTAATAATAATTTGCTTTTATATTTTGTGATTTTTTGAGGTATTTCACAGCTTTTATTAACTTAAAATGTGTTGAATGTGCTTTTCTCGTAGGAAATAAATATTCATTTTCTTATGTAATTCTTATGGGTTGAGTTATATCCCCCTCCACATTAATATGCTGAAGTCCTAACCCCAAGTAACTCAGAATATGACTGTACTTGGAGAAAGGACCTCTAAAGAGGTAATTAAATTAAAATGAGATCACTACGGTGGACCTTAATCCAATATGACTGGTACTGTCCTTATAACAAGCGGAGACCAGGACACAGACAAGCAGAGGAGAGAACACGTGAGGACACAGCGAGAAGGCGGAGAGAGGTCTTAGAAGAAACCAGCCCTGTCAGTACCTTGATATCAGACTTTTCACCTCTAGAATTGTGAGAGAAAAAAATTTCTGTTATTTAAGTCACCCACTCTGTGGCAGTCTGTGGTAGAGCTGTCTCGCAGTATTTGCAGGGAATTGGTTCCAGGAGCTTCCTCGGATACCAAAAGCCACGGATGCTCAAGTCTCTTATATAAAATGGTGTGGTGTTTGCATATAACCTATGCACATCTTCTCACAGGTATTATAAGTAATCATCTCTAGATTACTTATAATATCTAATGCCATGTAGATGCTATGTAAGTAGTTGTTATACTGTATTTTTATTTGTATTATTTTCTACTATTGTGTTATTATTTTTAATTTGTTTTCCTAAAAATTTTCCATCAGTGGTTGATTGAACTGGACAGTGTGGAACCCTCAAATACGGAGGGCTGACTGTGCTTTGTTATAGTAGCCCTACCAAACTAACACAACAGTTTTCTGTTCATAATTTTGTATTTATAAAAGAGGTTCTTAATAAGCTTCAAAGCTTCAAGTCCCACATAATCTGGCTACATCTCAACTCATACACACATAAATTAATCTTACTATTCACTAGTGAGTATATTAGCTATAATAGCTAAGGCCAATGCCATTTGTCAGAGATTCTTACTTTTTGTACATAATTCTTTACAAATGCTTTCCACTTAGACAGCCCTTTATACTTTAGTAACTACCAAATATTTAACAGAATTGAATCATTTAATCAAGATCTTTACTTGGCTCCTGAAATATGTGCAACAGAGTCACTGTATACAGATTTTTCTCAGGTGGAATACTAAAGAATACCTAAGTATCGGCCTAAGCCTTTTATTCAGTTTTCTGTTTAATGAATTGCCTATCTTTCAACAGAAATGTTAAGGAACTTCAAGGGGGCATTCTGTAAGCAGAAAAGTTTGAAACTGTGATCTCAAGATCCACATATTTCATATTGTTAATTTTATAGACAAGGGACAAAGATTCTATGATCTATATGGTGTATAAAATTAGGGGAGTGACCTGACTTCTTTGAAATGTGTCATTTATAAAAGGGGATAGTTATTCATACTCTGATCGTCTCAGTGAGGGTTTTTGAAGATCAGATGAGACAAATGGGCATGAAAATGTATTGCATTAAAATGTTTACTGTTGTTTTTAAAAAGACAATGATAAAGTACCCATCAATGCAGACATAAAATTGTTTTCAATCTCCCTAAACTAGAGGTTTAAGAACTGTAAAGTTCTACCTATACTGTGAGGCTCTGGACAGTCATTCTCTGGGTTTTAGATTTCTTCGGAATGGGCAAGATGGTATCTTTGAAAAGTAGAGGTAACACATTTATTTAATCTCTGAAAGTCTAAAAAACTCTATAAATTCCCCATCATTGTGCAAATATTTTGGGATAATTATTATGTTCCAGAAGATTATTGAGAAAGTTATGTTTTAATTTTTAGGATTTCTGTATGGCTTTGTAATTTCAAATAGAAAACAAGACTTCTGTTTTTTAAATAGGAAATGCTAACACTAAGAATAAGGGGACATGGAAACAAATGACTCTCATGTTGACAACATGTGAAAGGAAAGGGCCTTTGTAAATATTAATAAAAATCATGTGGTTAAGAAATAGAGAGAAAGAAAGAGAGAGAAAAAGAAAGGAAGGAAGGAAGAGAAAGGAAGGAGGGAAGCAGGCAGCATACTTGCGCTCGACTCTATTAATAGTCTGAACTACTAGAACTCATAGAACTGCCACAGAAGGCTGAACAGCTCTGAGCTTTTCACGTGATCAGGTTCATACTTCCATGGTTCTCCCAAATAAGGCTTTCTAAACAAAGTTGGCCTAGGCTCACTCACTTGGCATTTCTCCTGCAGGAATGCAACTCAATGTTCTACCCAAAGGCTTCAGGAATGACAGTTTTTGGATATTTATTTAATCCTCTCTCAAGCCAGGTTTGTTTGGAATCAATGGCAAATGTGATTAGTAAATGGAACATTCATTTTGTTAGACTGAGTCTAAACTTCAGATATAAATAGGCTGGATTTTAAAGCTTATTTTAACATTTCCTTTACCCTTTTCCAATTAGCTCTTCAATGACATAATTTCTTGCAGGCCAGGCATGGTGGCTCATGCTTATAATCCCAGGATTTTGGGAGGCCAAGGTGGGAGGATCACTAGGGACCAGCCAGAGCTACATAGTGAGACCCCATTTCTACAAAAAAAAAAAAAAAAAATTTAGCAGGATGCATTGGTACATGCCTGTCGCCCCAGCTACTGGGGAGGCTGAGGCAGGAGAATCACTTGAGCTCAGGAGTTTGAGTCTGCAGTGAGCTATGATAATGCCAATGCACTCTAGCCCAGGCAACAGAGTGAGATCCTTTCTCAAAAAACATTTTTTTTTCATGCAAAGGTACAAAATTATGTTACTCCTGGCATTTGGCAAGCAGTTCACATTTGGGTGAAATGATAGTGCTTTTGAAAAACCAGTCATTGTTGGTTTTGCAACATGTCTTTTCTTCTCCCTGGGATATATTGTGCTCACGCAGTACACTGGAGCTGAGGAGGTCTTCAGCTTGCCTTGCATCTCTCAGAGCTCAGCAGCACTTTCCTTTCTGAGGTTCAATTTATTAGCTAGATTTTCCTCTATGACATTCTGCTTAATTCTATTCGATAGCCCACAAATCACACCCCTCACCCTGCCAGTTGATTCATGAGTGCTTGGCCAGGGTAGGTGGGCAGATGAAAAATGAAGACATGATCTGAAGTCTTCTATTAGAAAAACAGCTAGGAAACTTTTCTGGCAGACAATTACCCAGTGGTCTCATGTCAAGAAGAGGGATCCTCAGTAGCTTAACATATAGGACCTACTCAAGATCAAGAGAACTTGATTTCAGGTTTATAGCTGGGTTGTTGCACGTCAGTGAGAATTTTTTTCATATAGTTTTACAAAGAGGCAGTGTAGTATAATAGGTAAGAGCTTGGGCATATGGTCTTGGGTAAGAAACTTTATCCTTCACTTTCTCATTTTCCCACTCAGTAAAAAATCAAGATATTAATAGTATCTTTATAGACTTTCTGAGAGAACTAAATGAGCCAATGCAAATGAAGTCATCACTTAGAGAAATAATAACTTATCTTGGGTGCTTTCTAGCATTTACATTTGAGAAGGCCTTTCTTTTTGCACTTCTGCAATTTTAGTTTTATTTATTTGTCCATACATATCTGATTATGGGGGGAAATGCTCTATTCCCTTAAAAAGTGGGATGCTATCTCTTTATAAAACTAATACTTCATACTACTGAAAAGGAATCTGAGTGCTAGCATCGCCCATAATACATAACTGATTTGCTTTATTAGATTTAAACTTTTTGAAGATGAGTTAAGTTTTTTTTCATCATTGTATTTATGTTGACATCCCAAAAAGTAGCATCTAGATGATATGCATTAGGCATTTATTGAAATTAATACTAAACATAAAAGTCCTATGCAGCAATATAGTAACATTGGTAAGTATTAATATAACTAAAACCACATATCTATTCAGTATTTTTATTAAAAATTATTAAAAAACTCATACATGCTCGACTGTGCTAATGGCATAAACATTGCGGTTAAAGTACATACATCCTGACTAGACAGAATTACTTTGTAAAGAGCTCATGAGCTATGCAGAAAGCTCTTGAGGTGTCCCAGTATTAGTACTAGAAATAAAGCTCCCTGTTGATACATATTTTGGGCTATTTACACAAAGAGAATGCAAGGTATTGCAGAAGTCAGTTTGAGGCAAAGGGATAACTTGGAAAGGGTAGAGAGAAGAGACTGAAAAGAAATCAAACTGAAGAGAAGAATACAGGTCAAGGTAAGTGACACTTGGTGTGAACCGGAAGAACAGATGCCATTATCTGCCTTTTAGTGGCTATCCTGCCATCAGGGTGGTGACTAGATGAGAAGCCCAGCAGGAATCGTGGCTGCTTCCAGGGATCCTCCTGTTAACCTATTGGCCCCATCACAGGATGGAAACAGGTAAAACCTTAATGTCTCAGCCAGGCCCACACCACCCCTGACTTTGTTTTGGCTTCTGTTTTTTTTTTAAGAGATGAGGTCTTGCTGTGTTGCCCAGGCTGAAGTGCAGAGACTACTTGCAGGCAAGATCACAGCCCTCTATGGCCTCGAACCGCCAGGCTCAACCAATTCTCCTGCCTCAGCCTCCTGAGTAGCTGGAGCTACAGGCACGTGCCACTGCACCTGGCCATCCCTGACTTTAGAGTATTCAGTTTTTAACTGCTCAAGTGCTGTTAAAAAAGTGGTGTTATACCATATCTTCTTTGGGAAAGTAATTAAAATTTTAAGATTTTTATAAAACATGCAACTCTTGAACCATTATTATTTCCATTACCACTTGTCTTGGGAAAATATTTCCTTCTATTTGTGAGAGAGTAATATATATTTTATATTTTCACTTCTCATTCAACAACCATACCCGTCCACTATCCCTAGAGCTAAATGCTGAGAGTCTGCTTAAGTATGCAACTACAGGAATTTAGACATATAAACTCTGTAGCATTGAAGTGACCCATACTTTTATATTTCTTAATATAAAAGTTCTTCTACTTAACAATAAGCAAGTTCCTAAGACCACTTATTCAATAGTTTTAGGAGAAACCACAGAAACACTGGAGCATAAACAATCTTTCAACACCAATTCCAGTCTTACTCAGTTGCTGGGATCATCTTATGACAAAATCAGAGCCTATCACTCCTTTGCTAAAAACACTCCAGTGGATTTCCATATCACTTAGAATGAAAGACGACATCCTTACCATGGCCCCGAAGAGGAGGACCCTGCTTAGCTCTCCTGCATCATTTTATTCCATTCTCTTCCACCAGTGATGTTCCAGCCACCCCAGATTTCCTTCTATTCTTGTAAATGCCAGGGTCAGAGGACTCACCCTTGCCCTCTGCTTGGAATATTGTTCACTCACATCTTAGAAGAGTTGGCTCTTTTATATTATTCAGGTGTTGGCTCAAATGTCAGCTCTTCAAAGAGCTTCCCTGGGTAGGCTGTCTGAATCGCTACTCTCTATCCCACATTAAAATCCTCCTTTTATATTATTCAGAGTATCACTATCCCAAATCATGTCTTATTATCTCTCTTTTAAGTACACTACTGGAATATAAGCTTTAAGACAAAAGTAATTTTATCTTGCTTCTGACTCTAACCCTAGCACCAAAAACTAGGGGTCGAATAATTTTTTAATGAATGAACAAATGAAGTCATGTGTTGGCATCCAATAAAATTGACCCCTTTTGCTTTACTACTTAACTGTTTATATTCATGAAATGTCATAAAAGAAAGAGTGTCTGAGTTGGGGGAACTACTTCACCTCTCCAATTATCAGTTTTTAATCTGAAAAAATGAAAATTATACCATTATCTGCTTGGAAGTGTTACTGAGAAGGTTATGTATGAAAATACATGACAAAAGCAGTATTAGTAACTATTAATATGCTTAGCTTTAGAACACTGAACAGGACCATCTATCATTTCAAATTTTAGTCCATCTTTAGTGTAAGCCTCCCAAAATTTAACAATAATCCCTCCTGTAGGTGTGGCATTTTATAGTGAAAAAGTATCTACACATCTGCCATCACACCTAAAGCTATAATTTTCCTTTTAGTTTGGAACTTGAACTTAGATTTGATTTTAATTACCAGGCTTTTTCTTTTACGTAGGCACTATCAAAGTAGACAACACACGGGGTTAAAGGGAGGGCTGGGAAGCTTAAGTCATGAAAGATGCAGAAGGGGAGAACATAAAGCTTGGGGCAATCATACGTGGAGTGGGCGTCTTACATGGAAGAATCTCAGGGCTTTGTACCCTTTCCCACATGGCAAAAGCCACTGTTACAACACTGCAGAGCTATGTAGATAAACCATTTTCAGAGGGGATGATTCTGAGATCAGCACTTGTTCGTTCATTTATTAACACATCTTTGCTGAGGACTTACTACTTGCCAAGCAGTGTTTATTACCTAGCCATTAACAAACCAGGCAAAAATTCCTGCTCTTGTGATACTTGCATTCTTGGGGAGAAGAACAAATGATTAAAATACATAACATGTTAGGTGGTGGTAAATATTACAGGGGAAAATGAGGCAGCAAAGGTGGATAGGGACTTTGGCATGGGGAAGTATTTTAGATCGGGTGATCAGGGAAGACGTCTCCAACTAAGTAACATTTGAGTGAAGTCCTGTAGGAGATGACAGAACGAGCCAGGTGGATATCTGGGGAAAACCATTCCAGGCAGAGAGTACAGCAAAGCCAAGGCCCTGAAACAGGAGTGTGCCTGCATGTGGTGTGGCTGGGGGAAAGTGAAGAGGGCTGGGGTGGAGGAGGTCACGGGGTTAATGCATGACAAACAGGTTTTGTAAGCATAGTCCTGGCTTTTGGACTCCTCTAAGACTGAAAGCCATTGGAGGGTTTTGAGCAGGAAACTGAAATAATATGACTTTTATAGGATCACTCTGTGTTGAGAATAGGCTAAAGAAGCACAAGAGAGAAGCACCAAAGCCGCAGAAGGAAGGGTGATGACCCAGCAGAGATAGGAAGGGGCTTGGCCAGGGCAAGGACAGTGGGGGTGGTGAGAAGTAATCAGAGTTTAGATACTCTCAGAGATACACATGAAAACATTTACTGTGTGAGGGAAAGGGAAGACTCAAGGATGACTTCAGGTTGTAGACCTAGCTCCTAAAAGAGCAGAATCACTGCTATTGGAAGGACAAGGGTACACAGGAGGAGCAGCCAAGGGTGGGGGTGAGATCAGGAGGTGGCATTTCCATCAGGAAGTGCTATTTCCATCAATGACCCTTGATGATGAAACCAGCTTCAGAAGTTTACATATAGCATCATGCTCTCCTGGACAGAGACTAAAGCATCGCAAACTGACCACAGCAAAGGAAAAGAAAACTACGATGACGTAGGCTGAAAAATTAGCCTCAGTGATTAAAACAGATTGCATCTAAATGAAGATTAATCAATTGGTAACACAAACTAGGATCTGACAGGTAGAGAGGACCAAGAACGTAGCTGGAATAAAAAATAGAACATCTCTAAAAACACATCTATTAAAAACCCACATAAACAACACTTGGTCATAGGAACTGTATGTGGATCGAGGTCAATTCAATAAATGTCATTTCACTTATTGATTGATGGATTGATTCATTCATTTATTCAAGAGTGCCCGAGACATGCAAGGTACTATGTTAGGCATACAAGAAACAAAACTGAAATAGATGTTCCTCAAATAGACATCTGAGGAACACAAATTTCTACTTGGGGGATAGATAAATAACATGATTAAAATCAAATGGGATGGGAGGATATAGAGAAAGTGGGACCCTCACATACTGGAACGTGAAGTGGTGTAGCTCCTTTGGAAAGCAGTCCAGCAGTTCCTCAAAATGTTGAGCATCAAATTACTGTATGACTTAGCAATTTCACTGCTAGGTATATACCCAAGAGAATTAAAAACTATGTCCACACAACAACCTGTATTCAAATATTGATAAAAGCATTATTTATAATAGTGAAAATGTAGGAAAACCTCAACTGTCCATCAGCTGGAGAAAGGATACATATAATGTGATATAGCCATATAATGAGATATTATCCAGCAATAAAAAGGAATGAAGTACTGATACATGTTACAACATGGATGGAACTTGAACATATGCTAAGAATATGGTCACAGATGTCCAGAATTAGTAATCTGGAGATACAGAAATTAGATTAGTGTTTATCTAGGGTTGAAGGGTTTGAGGAAAATGAAAAGTGACTGCTAATGGGTATGGAGTTTCATTCTGGGATAAGGAAATTGATTGTGATGATGGTTGTGCATATACTATATTACAAATATATATTATAAAAATACTGTGGATATACTAAAAATAATTTAATTGTACATATAAAACAGATGAATTCTATTATATGCAAATTTTCTCAATAAAGTTATTACATATTTAAAAATATCCAATAATTTGCATGTTATAGCAAAGGAATGAAAAAATGCTGTGAGAAAATTCAGAGGAAAGGCAAACTAATAACAAGTGGGGACGGTGTGATTGCTCAAGCCTCTCCACGGAGTTAATACTAGAGGTGGCTCTTGAAGGTTAAATAGGAGTCTAGCAGGAGGAGAGAAACAGGAGGGATACAGAACCCATTCTGCAAATAGTAGGTTAAATTTTGATTTTGATATTTAGCTCTTCCTTCCCCGAAAATTTCCACTGACTGTTGCAACAACCGCCAGCTAAAGATTCAAGATTCAAGTCCTTCTTATATTTTAGATAAGGGGCCAACACCCTTTTTCCGTAAAGGGACATACAGAAAATGTTTTGAGCATTGCAGGCCATACAGTCTCTGTTGCACCTTCTCAGCTCTACTGTTGTAGTGTGAAAGCAGCCACAGATAACAAACAAGTGAGTATAGCTGTATTTCAAGCAAACATTATTTACAAAACCAGGTAGCAAGTGACATTTGGCTCATGGCCCGTAGTGTGCTGGGTCCTGGTCCATATTCCCCAGGCTGCCTTCCTCAACTCCTCTCCAGGTCTCATTTTTCTGTCCCTGCAGAGACTGCCAGCATCAGTTGTTACATTAACATTTTGTGTCATTTGGATGGGATGGATGCAGGATTAAAAATGGGGTTTCCTCTGGTAAAAAGTATGAATATCATCTATAGTAACTTTATTCAGATTTATGTTAAGGATTGCATGTATGAACCATGAAAAACAAATGACAGCTAACCGACAGATCCATAAAGAGTACAACTAGCACATCTAAACCTCATCTTTCCTTTTTCTCAATAATCTCTAGATGTGAATGAAAACAAAGAAGAAGTCCATATTTGAGAAAATATAAGTATACCAAATACTTATAAAGACTTAATAAAAGGGGGACTATTACCTTGAATTTAGATTCAGGGTATACATAATTTCAACAATTTAACTCTTGATAACAATGTGTATTGAATCTTGGGTTTCAAATATTGTTAAATAATATATGTTATGTCTTCCAAATACAGTTTATTCTCTAAACTGCTGGGCCCAAGGAATATTTTATGTGTGGATAACTGTACAATGAGCTAACACATATAAACACATACAACTATGAAAGGAGACAAGCCCCATAGAGTGAAAAGAACATGGGGCGAGCAGTCGGAAGACTGAAATTCTCATCCTCTCTCGAGCATTTGGTATCGGTAGGATACTAGACAAGTTACCTCCAAACATCTTACAGAGTTTTTCCCATAATAAAGTGTTTTGTAAATTTGATAAGAGACTGTAAAAATGTTAAATGTTACCATCACATATTTTAAAAATGTAATTTTAAGTTAGCAACCTTGTAAAAGTAATCAAGTTGTACTTTTTGAAGAACATTCCCTGAATTCCAAGGATGAAATAAAGCAATCACTGTGTTATTTGCTAAGAGTATTTCTAAAAGTTGGGTTTTCTATATTCCAGAAAATAAAAGAACTAAAACAACAAGTAAAGCATTGTTTATTGGATGATGGCACTTTGGGTACTGTGCTAGTTAAAAATATTTTACTTTCACTATAAGATACTTCCTAATACTCTGTGTGTAAAATATTTCAAAGTTTTAATATTCAACACTAATTATACATCAGTGATGATTAATTTTTTTTGTTTGCTGGGGAAGAGAACAACTGTAGTCTCTCCTATGAAATAGGACCATACGATTGTGTGCGGCTGGCCAACACGGAAACGAGGTTCCCAGAGGAATCAAGAAGTCAGGCAGTTGTTTTGTTACAGAACTTAAATAAGACAAAACACCAGTAAATTGAAGTTCTCTCGCTCTAAACACAAAGCATTGCATATTGCCTGAATCATTTGTTAAAATGATTTGTTTAACTTTACAAAAAGATTACAGACCTGGGATATTTTTAAACAACTAAATAAATCTATGAAAAAGATTAGATAAATAAAATGAATAAATAATATTCACAGACATTTCTTCGTATATTAGTATAATACATCCATCCTGATCACTTCTAAATCAGGAGGGAGAGATTATGGACTGAGTCAAAATAACACAGAGCCTATGAAGAAGTCTGGAGAAGCTGTCAGACAGAAGGAGGAGCACTAGAATAGGAGCCATCACTGTTGGCTTACGAAACTGGTGATAGAGTCCTAAAGATAGGAGATAAAAACATTTTGGCAATAGCTATTATTACACCTTTTAAAGCTTATTTACTTCTGACCTCACCTGTCTTGAACTATTCTTAACCAATGTAGAGAAGAACTGTGGTCAATAAAGAAGAGATCGTTTTCCACTCAAATGTGTCACTTACTGATTGTATAACTCTTAAGTGATTATAACTCTTCAGACCTCAGTTTTCCCCTCTGTAAATTTAAGGGGTTATGACCTAATGATTCTGAAATTTACTTCTGTGTCTGACAGTTTTAATAGGCCAGTGTAGGAGAGCGGAGAGTTTCCATTTTACATCCTTAAGATTTGTAGCATAGTGTTTCTTCTGCAATCAGGAAGCAAATCTTTTAAATACAGGAAGTTCATGCATAGACCCTTATCCTTAAAGGAAAAAGCAACTGAATCAATAATTTGTTTGCATATGAAATGAGCAGGTAGCAAAGCCTAAGGAGTCTTATTAAAGAAGTTAATAGGCTGGATGAGGTGGCTCACCTCTGTAATCCTAGCACTCTGGGAGGCCAAGGTGGGAGGATCCCTTGAGCTCAGGAGTTCGAGACCAACCTGAGCAAGAGCGAGACCCCGTATCTACTAAAAAATAGAAAGAAATTATCTGGACAACTAAAAATACATATAGAAAAAAAAAATAGCAGGGCATGGTGGCGTGTGCCTATAGTCCCAGCTACTTGGGAGGCTGAGGCAGGAGGATTGCTTGAGCCCAGGAGTTTGAGGTTGCCGTGAGGTAGGCTGACGCCACGGCACTCTAGCCTAGGCAACAGAATAAGACTCTGTCTCACAAAAAAAAAAAAAAAAAAAAAGAAGTTAATAGAACACTTAAATTTAACAAGGTCACAGGATACAAGGTCATCATACAAAAATCAATTGTATTTCTATATACTAACAACAAATGATTCCAAATTGAAATTAAAAAATAACATTTACAATAGCATTCAAAAATAAGAAATGCTTATGGATAAATTTACCAAGGTATGTTCAGAACTATGATACACAGTCTGGAGAATTAGTGAAGACATAAATAAAGAAAAACACCATGTTCACGCATTGGAGAACTCAATATTGTTAAGGTATCAGCTCTTTTCAAAATGATCTATAGATTCAACACAATCTTAATCAAAATCACAGCTGGCTATTTTGTGGAAATCAACAAGCTAAATTTTCATGCTAAAATTTATATGGAAATGAAAAGGCCTTAGAATAGTCAAAACACTTTTGAAAGAGAACAAAGATGGAAAACTCACACTGCCTGATTTCAAAACCTACTATAAAAGTCAGTGATGAAGATAGTATGGCATTGGCCTAAGAAGAGATTTGTAAATTAATAGAATAGAATAGAGTCCAGATAGACCCAAATATATATGGTCAATTGCTTTTTGTCAAAGGCATCCAGGTAATTCAATGAGAGAAAACATCTTCAACAAACTGCATAGGAAAAACTGAAATATTCCCATGGGGAAAATAAATGTTGATACATCTCACACCATACACAAAAATGAACTTGAAGTGAATTATAATCCTAAATTTATAATGTAAAACATCTTTAAAAAAAGCATAAAATGGGGCCAGGTGTGGTGGCTTAAGCCTGTAGTCCAAGCTACTTGGGAGGTTGAGGCAGGAGAATTGTTTGAAACCAGGAGTTTGAGAGGCCGCAGTGAGCTATAACAATGCCACTACACTCTAGCCTAGGCAACACACCCTGTCTTTAAAATAAAACAAGGAAAAAGAAAGAAAGAAAGAAAGAAAGCAAGCAAGCATAATATAAAAGCTTTGTGACCACAAGGGGCAGGAATATCTAAAACAACAAAAAGTATAAACTATAGAAGATGAAATTGATAAATTGAACTTCACCAAAATTAAAAACACCTGCTCTTTAAAAAAGTACTACGACATTTAGAGTAGTAGAACAATAGCGAACCTGAGAAATTATCTAGCTACTTTGAATAGTGAGTTACTGACGTGATAACGCTTGTGTTACTGAGGCAACTAAGTTGGTTTGGCAGAATAGGTTTTGGTTTTGGTGTTTTGCTGAACAACCTGCTAAATTCTAAAATAAGACTTACTTTTTAATTTTAGGTGGACAAAGAGAGTTCCTTCAAGCATATTCATTAAACAGGACTGTTTTAAGTACCATGTTACCTACTCCAGGGGGCACAGGGTTGTTCAGACACAATCTCAATCCCCTAAAAGTTACAGTATAATCTATGCTAGGGCATAGATTGGTGGGATACAGGTACACAAATGATTCTAGTATAGTAAGAGCGTAAAAATATTCAAAAAGAGGATGAAATAACATACAACTAAATTTTAAGAAGAGGAGAAAGTTTCTGAGAGAAATGAACACTTTAACTGAATCTTAATGGGCCACCTTTAATAAATATTTTTAATTATTTTGGATGTGCAAATATTTTATTTATTTGGGGCAGGACTGGGGAGGCATTCCAGGAAGGAGGAGTTTGGTGAACAAAACCATAGAGATGAGAATTAGCTAAAAATATAATTTAGAGGCTGGGAGCCAGAATGCTCAAAGGGGTTGATAAAACTGGAAAGCCAGTCTGAGGTTTCAATGTATTCCCTAACTGGCTAGGAACTTGTTAAGTTTTTTGAAAAAGGCAATTAATGACAAGGCTAGAGCTGAACTATAGAAGATTAATCTGGTATTATGGGTAGGATATACGGGTGTGGAGATGGCTAAAGGTAGAGACATTAACTAAAAGGCCATTTCAATGGTTCAGGTGAGAAATGAGGACAAATGGATTCTGTTCTAAGTGGGATTTAGATAAGGAAATAGATTTGAGACTTTGTAACAGTAGAAAGAACCTCGGGACAAATTGTGTCTGGGCGATGGGGAAGAGGAAGTGTAGCTGCAAGGCACTAAGCCTGGGTGCCAGGCAGGGATTTAACAGGTGCTTCCCCTCCAACAGCTGATCTCATCCCCACTGCAGGACGAGTGCCTAAGCCCACTTACATACATGTCCACGTGTACCATGGGTCACAGCAGAGCCACATTCGATGGTGCTGCTGCGGAGCTCCTCCTCTCCAAACACCAATGCAGGCCAAGATTCAGTGGTTTGCCACCGGTAAAGCACAGAGATAATCTTCAGAAGACCTGAACTGGAGGTGTGGCTCTCCCATGACCTTAAATGAGTGACTCTCATCACTGAGCTTTTGAACCCTCATCTGTAAGAGAGAGATAGAAACCTCTACCTGGGCTTAATGCTCGTACATTTTGTGAGATTCACAAAGTGCTCTGAAAACTGAAAAGTCTTGTGCAAAGAGGAATTACTGTCACTGGCCTCCTCCACAATCTCTTCCATTCTCATCTTCACACATATCCGGGTATTAGCAATTGACCTGAGGCATGCGTCTGCATCCATCCCTCTGCCCACCCTAAACATCTCTTCTGTTTTTGCTTCTCTGATCCCAGACATGAGAGACATTCAGCACAGGGATTACCATAAAGATATTAATAATTCTCTCCAAAATGCTAGCAATTCTTTGCAGTGCATCTACTATATATGTCCTTCTCCTCCCTAAAATTAAAAGACACTTAAATATTCTGATATTGCTGGAATGTTCGAAATGCTACTATATCAACATTCTCAAATACTTTCTTAATCTTAACAGAAATCACAGGTCTGGGAGTCACTTCCGCACTGACCCCAGCAGTTCATTACCTCTACTCTGTTCTCTGAACCGTAACATACCCCCACACTCAAAACTCACATAAAGAGCAGTGACCTTTTCTAATGCTAGAGAAGAAAAACTTTGTGTTAGATTCACTGAGAGATGGTTAGCTGATCTTCAAATTCTCATCTTCCTGAAGGATTTTTCAAAGAAATTGTAATATCAGATGATTTCAGAATTTAATCTAACCTCCAAACCAGGTGGCATGGGACTCTCCAACTTTTCTGGGATGCAGAGCACCAGTGCTTTCACACACTATGTGGCAAATATCTGTCCCTTTAACAGAACAGAGGCTGACACAGACTAGGTGTTATGATAAGAAGTGGGTGCTAAAGTTGCCTGGCCACTGATTTTTACACCCGGGAGTCATGTGCTGTCTCCAGGTCCTGGCTCTGGTGCTGTCAAGCTGAGGCACCTTATCTGAATATTAGAGAAAATAACACAACCCATCTCACAGGGATGAAAAGATAATGCGCAGGACAAGAGTTCTGTGAACTACACAGCAACGTGCAGCTAATATTACCTTTTATAAATCAGCAAAGAGAAAAGATTCCACTGCATCTATAAGAGGATTACCAGTGAAAACAGTTCTTCCTTGTACAGACTTAGTATAACAATATTTCTCAAGAAATTCAGCTCAGATGATACAGGAGACAGATTATGGCCCACTGTAGCATGCGAATTCACTGCTCAGCACGCTATAGGAACACAGATATAATCATAATCCACTTAAACTTTGCAGGTTCTAATTTTATTTTATTTTATTTATTTATTTATTTATTTTTTGAGACAGAGTCTCACTCTGTTGCCCGGGCTAGAGTGCTGTGTCATCAGCCTAGCTCACAGCAACCTCAGACTCCTGGGCTCAAGCAATCCTCCTGCCTCAGCCTCCCAAGTAGCTGGGACTACAGGCACACGCCACCATACCAGCCTAATTTTTTCTGTATATATTTTTAGTTGTCCAGCTAATTTCTTTCTATTTTTAATAGAGACGGGGTCTCGCTCTTGCTCAGGCTGGTCTTGAACTCCTGACCTCCAGCAATCCTTACGCCTTGGCCTCCCAGAGTGCTAGGATTACAGGCATGAGCCACCATGTCCGGCCTCTAATTTTTATTTTTTTTTTTACTTTCTTCATTTCTTCCTTTTCTTTCTTTCCTTTCTCCTCCTTCTTCTCTCTTTTTTTTATGTTATTCTATGATATAGGAAAATTTAAAAAGCTCATCTCAAATATAAGAGGGATTTATGTCTTTCATCACTTTAGACTTTTTTCTTAATGGCTTAAATGCCAAACTCTTAAAAAATTGTCAATGTAATAAAGTATAATTGTTTTAAGGCATGAAGGTAAGTTTTCCATCAGTGACTAAAAAACTAGAAATAAATGAAAGCCAGTGGAAAAGTTGCATAATCCTCATTTGGCAATTATTCAGCCCTTGGAAATTTCCAAGCCCTTTTCAATCATTAATTAGTGAAGATGATGTTCCACTTTACTGAGGTTGGAAAAGTGACATAAAGAGGTCTAGAGGTCTTCCTCAAACTGAAGGAGGAATGTCAAGAGAAAAACTGGGATAAGAATTTGGAGCTCATTTCTCAAGTTAGTAGTCATAGTGCTAAGCCAAACAGTCAATATATGGACAAAAAGCGCCTCTGTGCACAGGTGCAGTTGAATACTGCAGTGTTCTGCTCAAAGGCCAACTGTGAAGGAGCCCACCTCTTCATCAGCCAAGGCCCCCACAACACACACAGAATTTATCTGTAGCGTCAGCAGCCTCTTTCTCCTTTCCCAAAGCACAGATGGCTAAATATCAACCTCTAAGCACTCTTCTTAATAATCACAGCAAAAAGTACATGATTTGATTTTCATTTTTAAAATGCACAATCAAATATGATGTGAAAACACATGACACTGTTGAAAAACAAATATATCAAATTTTTTTTAAAAAATGACATGAAATCTACTGATATCCAAAATATGTAATAATGTAATAAATCATCTTGAATAACTACCTTATTCAAACAAGAAACAAAATAAAGTTACAAAGTGTCATGTTTTCTGGTAAGTGGTTAATAAAAATTCATTCTACCCCTCCCGAGTAGGTTGGTGGGGACAGACCAAATGCTAGTGATGGGGCTGGACCCAACATCTTAGATCCAGCTCTGACAGTGGGTGCTGATTCTTTTTCCCCCACCAATGGATTGGTTCCAAACGCTGAAGAGGGACTGTCCAGAGTGCCAAGTGACATAATGGGAAAACAGAACACTTGAAGACTGGCTCAGTCCCTCTCACCAGAGTATTCCCTCCAACTAGACACACTTTTGTTTTCTCTCATGTCTGGTACCCCAAGTGGGGTGACAGGCTCCGCTAACAACTCTGACACCATCTCCTTTCCTTCGGTCAGCCTGCTTTGGACAGAGCAAAATTGTATACATATTTGAGCTTAAATGCTAACGGCAATTGTCCCAATCTAAAGTCTTATTTTTTATTGTAATCTTCCATGGGGAATTTGTTGTAGTTGTAAAAAAAAGTGTGGTATGGTTGAATAATCTCAATTTCTCTGAACCGGTTGCTTTGGGGGCCAGGAAATGATGCAAACATACTGTGATGTTAACAAAGGGAACAGGTGGTCCAGCTTGACTATTTGGGACAAACCTTATTTAAGTAACAAATAAAAAACCTTAATAACATTTCTTTTCATAAAGAGACTTTAGAAACAAAAAGTAATGTTTAAAAGCATTTAAAATTTTAACTTGGAATCTCCGTATTGGAAAATGGTCATGGCTGGCCCACATTCATGTAATGGTCATACATAAGGCTCATGGATTCCTTCAGCTCCTCACAGGTCCCACCTGTTGGAAAGGGCTCTGTTCCTCTAAGGAATCTTTAATCCACTTGGGATAACCATTAACAGAGCAGATACTCTCATGTGAGAATAATGGTTTAGTAAATACCTTATCAGGAAATTTCTTTATACAATGGTGAATATAAATAGATCTTTCTGAAAATTGACAATCTTGTCAAAAACATAGAAAGAATTAAAAAAATATAGTCTAACCTTTTACCTAATCCATCTCCCCAAATTATCGTTCATCTTCTAGCTAATCAAAGGCTCTCAATTTTCTGATCTCTCATAGCTCTAGTAAAAAGGATAGGAGGGCTCTGTCCCAACACAAATGGCTGGAAACTGGCTCAGTTTCACCATCTCACCCCTTCCAAGCAATTCTCATTGATTCCTCTCACGATGGTGGGAGGAAACAACATTGTGTTGGTTTCGGTACTAATGAAAAATCCAAGTTATAGTGAGTATTTACATGTAGTATTGTATCTTACCTATTCAGAAGAAGTAACTGAGTATGTTCACTTAAAAGGCACACATACTGACAATTAAGTCAAACAACCAAAAAAGAAAACAACAACAACTGTCACTCCTAAAGAATTTTTAAATCTCACTCAATAGAGTTAAACCTGGAAGATCGGTAATGTGAACAAACAAGCCCCATTATACTGTAGTCCTGTCAAAGGAAACTAGCCCGGTGTCTGTATTACCTTAGCCCTGCTTAGCCTCACCTGTCTCCTGGGTCCTTGGCCATTTGTTCTGCCCCAGCAACCACTGTGCTACCAGTATTGCTTAAGTTCTTGCCACTTTCACATGGGCACAGCCTGACAGTAGTTCCCCTCAAGTTTGCCCTGCACACCTCTTACCTACAGATTCCTGTTCCTGCTGAGGCATGAGATGCCATAGACCTATTTAATGTCCAAGCAAATGCAAAGTGTGGAGGAAGTTCCTGTGCCATAGAGGGAAGCGCTGACCAATAGGAGGCAAGAATTGGAAAGTCAGTTATTTTCCCTTTCTCCCTCAGAACTGATTCTCCTGAAATTCTATGGTTCATATGGACTTTTGGAAGATGATCCTTCAAGATTGAGCAATCCTTCAAAATTGAGCACTTGGAACTAAACAGTAGTCATAACTGGCAACATATTTGCAAATAGAATCTTTCTCCTTTCATGCTTCACTCTTGTTTCCCTGAGATTGTATTTGCTAAAGAAAAAAGTAGCATATACACTTTTGCCTTAGGTTTTGCTTTCAGGGAAGGCAGACTAAGACAGGCACCCTCGTTATTCCTGTCACTATGTTAATGAGTTTCTTACCTTTGGCTGCAGTGGTGGGGCACAGGGGGCTGAAACAGGATCTGTGATATAGGTCTTCTTGGGACCAGAGGCTGGATACATCGCAGCAGGGTTCTGATTCCCTACTCCAGGAGGAGTATACCCTGGTTCCTGCTTCCAGGTATTTGGGTGACCTTGTTGACCATAGGTAGGATCAGAGTCATTTCTGCCCCCATAGCCAGGCCCCGCTGCACCATAGGCTTCATAATGGCGTCCTTGGTTGGGAGCATACCCATACCCAGGGTCAGGCTGAAGTCCTGGTGGTGGAATATATGCATAATCTTTGCCTCCCCGGGTTGAAAGAGGGGGATACTGCCCAGAGACAGGAACTGATTGAGTGTTATAGCCCTGGGGCCCCGAGCCGTAAATTTGTCCTGGTAAAGGGGCAGCCATGTAATTAGGGCTAGGCTGGGCTGACTTCACTTGCACGCTGAAGGTAGGTCTTGAAGAGGTGGATGCCGTGGTGTAGGAGGCTGGGACTGGCTGAGGTTGGGGTTTGAGTGTTCCAATTGGAGCCACGGGTATGGGTCCAGCCTGGGGTGTAGGCTGCGGTTTCAACGTAGACTTTTTGGTTGCCGTTAGAGGAGGTTGGTTTGGGATGACCATTCTCTTGTGCCCTGTGACTGGGGTAGAAACTGGAGGAGAGGCTGTTGAAGTAGTAGAGCCCTAAAGTAGAATAGAAAATAAAAGAAGACAAAGATTATTGCCAATGAAACAAAATAAACATACATGAATGATAAAATAAGTGCTAATTATTATTTATGTATTAATATGTAAAACATATATAAGGCAAGGTCTTGCCTTCAAAGAGTTCACAGACTAATACAAAAATCAGTTGTTTCTGTGGACTACCAATGAACAACTGATAAAGGAAATTAAGAAAATAATTCCCTTCACAATAGCATCAAAAAGAATAAAACACCAAGCTCATCTAAGGAAGAGAAGACATGTGTACTAAAAACTACAAAACATTGATGAAAGAAATTAAGACACAAACAGATGGAAAGTCATTTGTGCTCATGGATTAGAAGACTTAATATTGTTAAAATGTCCATCCTACACAAAGTGATCTATAGATTCAGTGTAATCCCTATCAAGATTCCCAAATGTCATGTTTTACAGAAATAGAAAACAATTCTAAAATTCATGTGGAGCCACAAAAGACCATGCATAGCCAAATCGATCTTGAGAAAGAAGTATAAAGCTGGAGGCATTAAAACTCTTGATATCAAAATATATTTTAAACCTACAGTAATCAAAACAATATGGTATTGGCAGAAAGACAGACATACAGACCAATAGAACCAATAGAGAGCCCAGAAATCAATCCATGTGTATACGGTTGATTGATTTTTGACAAGGATGCCAGGAAAACACAATGGGAAAGAAGAGTATCTTCAACAAATGGTGCTGGAAAAACTAGATAGCCACATGTAAAACAGTGAAACTGGGCCCTTATCTTACACTATGAACTAAACATGGATTAAAGACTTAAATTTGTAAAAGTCACAAGACCTGAAACTGAAACTTCTAAAACAAGACAGAGAAAAAAAAGCTTCATGACATCGGTCTTGGGAATGATCTCATGGATAATGATATCAAAAACACAGACAACAGAAAACAACAATAAACAAGTGGGACTATATCAAACTAGAACACTCCATACAACAATGGAAACAATCAACAGAATGAAAAGACAATCTGTAGAATGGGAGAAAATATTTGCAAATCACATATGATATAAGGGGTTAATAACAAAAATATTTATGATCTCAAATAGTAATAAAAGACTAACAACTGGTTAAAAATATGGGCTAAGGACTTAAATAGACATTTCTCCAAAGACGACATGCAAAAGGCCAACAAGTATATGGAAATATGTTCAACTTTACTAATCATAAGGAAGTGCAAATCAAAACTACAATGAGCTATCACCTCATAGCTATCAGGATAGCTATATAAAAAAAAAACATAAAAGATAACAAGTTTTGGCTTGGATGTTGGAATCCTAGCACACTGTTGGCGGGAATGCAAAATAGCGCAACTGCTATGGAAAACAGTATGAAGGTTCTTCAAAAAATTAAAAAAAAATAGAACTACCATAGAATCTAGTAATCTCATTTACTAGGCATTTACTCCCCCAAAATTGAAATCAAAATCTCAAAGAGATATTAGCACACCTATGTTCATTAAAGCACTATTCATAATAGACAAGATATAAAAACAACTTACATGTTTATTGATAGAAGAATGGATAAAGTACATGCTTGCCATATGCATACGGGAAATACCAGAATACTATTCCAGCTTTAAAAAAGAAGGAAATTCTACAATATGCAACAACATGGATGAACCCTGAGGATGTTATGCTACGTGAAGTAAGCCAGTCCCAGAAGGACAAATATCGCATGATTCTGCTATGTGAGGGTATCTAAAATAGTCAAATTCATAGAATCAAAGAGTTAAATGGTGGTTGCCATGGGCAGGGAGGAGGATGAAATGGGGAGTTACTGATCAGTGGGCATAAAGTTTTAGTCAAGCAAAATGAATAAGCTCTACATGCCTGCTATTCAACATTGTACCTATAGTCAATAACAATGTATCATATACTTAAAACTTTGTTACAGAGCAGCAAGTTAGAGAAATGTAATGTGCTATTTTGACTTGAGGAAAAGGGAAATTGAGAGCCTATTGAAACAGAGAGCAGACATACAAGAGGCACACCTCGTCTTTTCTTGTCTCATGGCCACAGCCAATTCTGATTGGTAATGTAGACATCCACTCAACAGTTATTATGCATTAGCTCCTCTACAGACTATAAACTCCTGGGGGACAAGGAGACATACACTCTCCATCCTAGGATCCTACCCTTCCCCATTAACCTAACAGAGCTGCACCTGTTGAAGATGCTTAGAAAATGACCAATATCATATAACAAGGACTGCTACAGAGATTAAAGTCTCAGAAAATTATATAGCTATATATATATAGATACATATACATATATCTGTATTTATAGATGATTATATCAGTAGATTTTTATATATATAAATAATAGATAAATAATCTGTATCTATAGATTTTATATATCTGTATTTTTATTTTCAAAATATGTGAATTTCGAAGTATCTGTTTTTGGGGCAAATTTTACAGCTGCAGCAGAGTAATTTTTAAATGTGCTTGATTTTCAAAATAAAAATGTTAAATCATGATAAAACTTCAAAAATTCCTGTAAAAACAAAGATCAAATGAAATGCCAAAAATAAATGCTTGGAAGCACCAAATAATTCAGTAAGTAGAAAAGATTCACTATGTATTTAATTGAATATGTGGGCCAGGAGAATGTTGGCACAGTGTTCTTTAATCATGAAGAACATAAATAAATATGCTTTAAAATAATTCCTGTTCTTTACCCCTTCCACTTCCAATGCAGTAAAGCATGTAAAATTGCAAACGAAAAAATATATATAGCTAAATATGGTATTTTCAAACACATAGTTACGATATGTAAAATATTCAGAAACATGCCAGCATGTACACAGAAGAATTCATAATAAAGTTGAGGGAAATCTCATCCCACAAAGAGAGCTCTTATTAGTGAGATATTTCCTAGAAGAAAGCAATGGCTCCTGAAATTATGCACTGATGCTTTAATTCAAAGGCTTTAGGAATGCTAAAATTGTGCATGCGTGTGTGTGTGTGTGTGTGTGTGTGTGTATGTGTATGTGTTTGCCAAGAAAGAGGGAAAGAGAAATTTGTGGAAAAAGTTGCTTCTAAGAAGTCAGGTCTACATTAATTCTTTTGTGTTTACTTTATGAATGCTACTGGTTTTTAATTTCAAAGTATGTGAATTTTTAAGTATCTGCTTTTGAGGGCAGACTTTACAGCTGCAGCAGAGAGCATGCCTATCATTAGCCCAGTTGCTCAGTCACTGTCTCCATTTATAGTTGGGTTTGTAAAGTGTTCAAAATAGGAACTCTGGGTTTCTGCTGATCTTGAGTCATCAAAGAAAAGCAAAGTTTTATTCCCTCTTTCATTCAATTCCATCTACGCTGACTTTATGACTGACATGGTTGACTAGAAAAATATGACCTTAAATTTTTTTCTAGGTTGAAACTGCCTTTTCTGTGATCTGTTACAGAAAGTTGGAGTCATAACTGAGTTATTTCTTTAGTAATATCTTGAGCATATATATTTTTAAATAAATTGTTTAATGAGGAAACTATAACTGTTTCTATTTGGTCCTACTGGAACCACCTTCAATCAGAAGGGAAAGGCAACTCCACTAAGACATAAACATCTAGGCTGCTTAAATTACAAACATAAATGACAAGTTTGCCTCTAAAAGACTAGGATCAAAAAAAAAAAAAAGGAATAAACAGATAACTCTTTATCCAACAACTTTCTGTAACTTAACAGGGAACTAAATATAGAATTACAAGATCCCTAGGAAGCTATATTTGTGACAAATATGTGTAAAAGATAGCTATGAGAGTCAGGATCCCAACAAAAATGACAGCACACTCAAAAGTTGATTTATACAGACATGATGCACACAGCCCCGTATAGGTGTAGAGGAGCCACAAGGTACAGAGCAATAATCCCGGGCTAGCAGAGGCAGAGACGTCATCTACTGTAGGCTCCAGGCAACAGAGCAGTTATTTAAACTTGGAAAAAGAGAGTACTACAGAGGACAGAACCTAGAGAGGACCGTGACCCTCCTTGGCAGGCAGCTGGGACTTTATAACCTGCAAGCCACAGTCTATCAGTGTCTCTCAATGGAGTACAATCATCATCTTGGGTTTGACCGTCATGTGCTTTGCCCTCAACCTGTTAAATGATAACAGTGTCTCATACTCACTGTGACAATAAAAAAAGGGCCCCATTCATTTCTAATCTCCCTTTGGTCAGTAGGTGGTTTATTCTCCAATTGAGAACCACTGAAAGTAAAATGTTAACCAAATGTCCCCGGAAATTTTTTTGATCTTTATCTCTGGATCAACCTACATTACCAGAAAGCTACATATTTGCATCAGATAGAATTTTATATTAAGACAAATTAAGTACTTTTTAAAATTTTTATGTGAAATTGCTACTGACGACAATAGCTAACAACATTGCTCAATTGCCCGTGAAAAATGATCCCCTTTATCTGACACTGGACCTCATTCCTTCTTTCTCTTTCTCTATGCATGTCTCCAGGACCATGCCCACAACTTGATATACCGTTCTATGTTGTTAGGACTCTCTGAATTTCTGTCTACACTATTCATATGTATTTAGAATAATAGGCCCAAATACTCAACTATTTCATGTGTCTACTTGGATGTCTCATATGCTCTTCCGACTCAACATATTAAAAACTGTTTTTATCATCTTTCCTGACCTTGCTTTTCATCTGGTTTTCTCATCAACTCAGTTGGTGCTCAAATGAGAACACTGGGAGTCATTCCTGAGCCTCCCTCATTTCCCATTCAAGTACTAACTCCTCCTGATCCTATCCCCTAAATAGGGAATTCCAAAGTTCTCAAATATGTCCACGTTTCACCATTTCTACTGCTGCAATCCTATTCTAAGATGCCACTTTTTTGGTTTTCACCAAGAATTCTCCAACAGCATCCAAACTGGTCTCCTAGTTTCTACTATTGTTCCCCTTCAATGAATCCTTCATTTGACAGCCAGCGTGATTTCTTTCAAATGCAAATTGACTCACATTCCTTTTCTGCTTAAAAGTATTTTAACAAGGATGAACTCAAATCTTCCTCTTCTAGTTCTCCTTGAGTGACATGTCTGCCACTCTCTTACATTGACCTTCCTTCATGTCCAACGTGCCAAGCTCTCTTACATCTCAGAGATTATACCCACATACTTTCCAATTATCTCTAAATTCTGTGTCCAGTTAATTTCTAGGAATCCTGTAAGTCTCGAACTGAGTGTCAAGTTCTTCAGAGAACCTTTGCCTGAATCCTCCAGCAGAGTGGGAGCTCTCCACTTCTCCCCATGTGCACATATCACACTTACATATGTCTGCTTCTATAGGGGTAGGGAATGTCCTTTTTGTTCACTTCTGCTTCCCCAATGGCTTAATCATCATAACACACAGTTGGCATTTAACAGGTATTTGATGAATAAACAAATGAATGTTAGTATCCCAGGATAAACGTATTTATTTTGTCAGATTATAACTAACCATGCAAAATAACTATCTCATTTCCCATATAGACTTGACAATCAAGAAATGGTGATAAATTCAATGCATGCTTAATTACAATAATCTCATTAGTCTCTCCCTTCCTCTAAATAGTTTAATGGATTTACTTGTGGGATGTATTGATACTATTATTTTTCCAAAAAGCATTTGAGGTGCTAATTTTCATTTTAATGGTCAAACTATATATGTAAGTTCTACCTGATGCTGACTCAAATCCCCTCTAGAAATAGTTAACAGACAAGTTTTAAATAAACTTACTAAGAAAGGAAAGCGACTAATGCATTTTAAAATAATTTTTAACAACATGTACTGAAACAAAATATATTTTGAATTTACTGCCAAGTAATCATAATACCACAAATCCCAGAAATTCAAGCCAAATTATTTATTCAATAAAAATTTATTGAAAGTCTGCCATGTGTCAGGCACTGAGCTTAGTTACTCAAGCCACAATAAGACAAAAGAAATCATAGTCACTGTGCTCAGAAAATTTTGTTATTCAGTATTTTGGGCAAAATATGATGTCAAGGAAAAATGATTTCTACTTAGAAAATTTCCTAAGGTAACAAAGGGAAAGTAGACAAAAATTACAGATCTACATTTAAACAGCAACACAAGACTCAAAACTCCTTCATCAAATTTTAATTCTAGCTATACAATGAAATCAAAAGCTGCTTAAAATGTTAAGTGAAATGTTAAATGAAAAACACAATGTGAAATCAATCATTTGTACAACACAATTGAAGCTACATAAAGTATTATTTCCATATGGACAAGGAATACGAAAAATATGGGAAAGCGATAGTTGACTTGTTACAAGATTAGGATTATGAATATTTCAATTTCAATTATGCTTTCATGACAATTATTTACGGTTATTTGAAAAGACCTGATGAAATGTTTTTTATCAACTCTCCATTTGTCTGGTTACCCCTACAGCAGGAAACACTAACTTAAATACATATTGATAACAAAAAATGCATGATAACAGGAAACATTTATATAGCATTTACTTTGTGTAAACATTTTGTGTTGAACATAATTTATACATAATCCTCACAACTATTCTTGAGGCAGAAACAATATTATTGTCCTTATTTTCCAGAAGAAGATACGTAAGCACAGAGAGATTAAGTAGCTGCCCAAGGATACACAACTAGCAGGAGGCAGATCCAGGATTCAAACCCAGGTAGTCTGGCTCCATATTTTGGAGTTTTAAAAACCATCTATCTCTCTCAGGTAATGAAACAGTGAAATGGGTCACATGTTAAAAAAAAAAAAAAAAAGAACACAAGAGGCCTCCCCAGTCTATCTACAGTTTTCCTGTTTTGTAGAGACAGATGATCAAGATGTAGAAACAGAAAAGTATTTCTATCCTAGAAGAAAAACAACTAAGTAAGTGGCAGGACAGACAGTAAATGATCCTCAGTGTTGGTATGTGGGAAAAAATAGAGCGACGTAGACTGGGTAAAACTGAAGAGTGCAGACCCTGTCAAAAGGCAGCAGCTGTACCATGCTGCTGATTGCTGCCACATGGAATATAGATCCAGTATTCCTCTTCTGACTTTAAAGCTTTGTGTGAGTGTGTGTGTGTGTGTGTGTGTGTGTGTGTGTGTTTCTAATAAATACTAGAGAGAAAGCAAAGAATTTCTGCAGACCAAATGCAGTGCATAAGGTGCACTTTGCAACTTTTGTTCTAAGTTATGGACACTGGCAGATGGAAATATCACCATGGAGGGTGATCAATGCAATTGAAGGGTTGTGCACTAAAACTCTGGAGACCTAGGGGGGGAAAAAAAATCCAGCTTTGACACTGTTTCAAGTTGAGTGACATTGGAAAAGCCACATTACTTGTCTAGACTGGCTCTTCATCTGAACAATGAAGGAGTGAAGACTCCAGTTATTTTTCTCTTTCCGCTTTTTAAATAAGTAGTCTATTTCTTCAAATAAAAATATTTCTATCTAACCCAGATAAAAGGTTAGCTGCACTGGTCGAGCCACAAGGCTGAGGGGCACCCACATGTTGCTTGCTCTTTTAATACTCTTCCTCTACCAAAGAAGATATACTGACATTCAAAAACCCAGTGAGTCCAAGAGTAGATTCTGAACACTTAAAATATTCAGAATTTTAATGCCCAATAAGAGCTTGATCTCACTGTCAAGCATTTGTACCAGGTAAGTACTTAATAAATAATGGCTGAATAAATAAATAGAATTGGTTTCTGAGTTCGTACAATGGGGAAACACGCAAACACAGCTAACCTATTTTTAGTTATAATAAAATGCCTCACTTAACTACTTGTTTTTGACTTAACACAAAAATTACTTCATCATTTTTCCTAGCCCTAATTTTGCTTCCTTGAGTCGTCTTGCTAATTATCGTTTATGATTCAGGGTTCAGTACCCACAGCTTCATCCCTCGCCTAACTAGGCCACCTGTACTGTCCATTTGATCGATGACCCCACGAGCTGGAAAACAACCTAACAGATTAAGAGTGCAATATATGAACATACTACTATACATTTAGAGAAGTACTTCTCAAATCCAGCTACACAACACGATTCATTTAGAGCTTTTTAAATACAAATTATTATAGACAAACCCACTCAAAAAAGTGAAATCTGGAAATTCAAAAGGAGAGCGGTAGATGATTCTCAGTTAAAAACCAGAGCTCGGAGGCACGTTTTGGTATCATTGGTAAAGCTCAATAGGGAGTCTTACCTGGAGCTGGGGGCTATGAGGGATGGGATGGGGTTACTCCAGCTGTCTTCAAAGGACAATATTATAATTTGACTTAGGAACTAAATTAATGTTTGTATCTATAAAATCCTTATGGGTGATCCGTGGGGTAATTTGGTGATATGTAAGAAAGGGGCAGGGAACCTGCGGCCTCAAGGCCACACGTGGCCCTCCAGATCGCCAAGTGTGGCCCTTAGATGGAATCCAAACTGCACAGAACAAATCTCTTTATTAAAAGGATTTTTTTTTTTTTTTTTGTAAAATTTGGATTAAGTCAAAAGGCTACACTCAAGGATCCAGAAGGCCACATGTGGCCCCAAGGCCACAGGTTCCAAACCCAAAGAAGGGTCAGAGATGGCATAAATGTTTAATTTCAGGAAATATTCATGGTGATGTACTTTTATAAAGTGAAAGGTCATAAGAAATTTAAACAGTGGATACATGGGAATTTTTTAAATAAATTAGGGTATATTCATACAATGAAATACAATACAATCATTAAAAACTATGCAATGAAAATATTTTAAAACACATCAATAATCCAAGAATTCTACTTCTGAGTATATACCTGAAAGAACTAAAAGCAAGGATGCAGATATTTGTACATTCATGTTTGCAGGGATGCAGATATTTGTATACTCATGTTCTTATGTTTATAGCAGCCTTATTCACAATAGCCAGAAGGAGGAAGCAACCCAAGTGTCCACTGATCAATGAATGGATAAAGAAAATGTGGTATTTACATACAGTTAAACATTATTCAGCTTTAAAAAAGGAAATTCTGACATGTTACAACATAGAAGAACCTTGAAGACATTATGCTAAGCGAAATAAGACAGTTACAAAAGGACAAATACCGTATGATTTCAATTATATGAGGTATCTAGAATACTCAAATTAATAAAGATAGAAAGTGGAATGGTGATTGTCAGGGGCTGGGAGTAGGAAGAACAGAGTTACTGTTTAATGGGTATGGCATTTCAGTTTGGGAAGATAAAGTTCTGAAAATAGATGGTGGAGATGGCTGCGCAATAATGTAAATGTACTTAATGCCACAGAACTCTACATTACAAAAATGATAAAAAGTAAATAATAAAAAAGCATCAATAATTGTATATGCTTTAAAGTCAGTTTAGGAATCCTAGCACCCCAGGAGGCCGAGGCAGGATTGCTCGAGGTCAGGAGTTCAAGACCAGCCTGAGCAAGAGTGAAACCCCATCTCTACTAAAAATAGAAAGAAAAATTAGCCAGGCAACTAAAACTAGAAAAAATTAGCCAGGCATGGTGGCTCATGCCTACAGTCCTAGCTATTTGGGAGGCTGAGGCAGGAAGTTCACTTAAGCCCAGGAGTTTGAGGTTGCTATGAGCTACGCTGACGCCACAGCACTCTAGCCTGGGTGACAGAGCGAGATTGTGTCTCAAAAAAAAAAAAAAAAAGTCAGGTTAGAAAACATTGTTTTACAACTGTCAAACAATATATGCATCTATACTTCACAAAAACATACATAATAGCTAGAAGGATTTATTCCCAAAGTGATAACAGTGGTTATTTTAAGGGAGTGATTTTTGGGTGTTCTGGATACATTTCCTATTTTCCTAAGTTTCTACTACAATCACACATTACTTTTTTAATCAAAGGATGAAATACATATTATATAGAGATAATATATATCGCTATATATTTCTTACATAAGAAATGTTACTATTTATATGTATGAATATATATTTAAAATAAGAAATATATACATTATTTAAAAAACCAAACACCCCCCAAAATATTGTGGTATTCCAATGCATATGTGTACACACATAGAAATAAAGAAAAGAATATAGCAGAAAATTAAAAATGGCTTAAAATTCTAAAAGGTTAAAATTTTGCATTATATGATGCAATTAAGAAAAATTTTTGTTTTCATCTTTGTATTTTTCTGTACTTCCAACATTAAAGAAGAAAGTAAACTTACAAATAGTAGCTGACACATGGTGATGAATTAAAACAATCACAAACATTACGCTTAAAATAAAAATCACGTGATTTTAATTAGTACCACTGAGTTCAAAACATTGCTGCCAATATAGACATACTACTAATACTTTTAGTCCTCGATGAATACACAAACCACACTCACACCCATATATCTTCAGTCCCCCATAGAGTTCTTGTCAGAGAAATGCAGACATAAATATCTTACTTCTCTGCAATCTATCAGGACTTATTCATTTCACAGCACTGTGCTCTGCAAACACGTACTACACAGCTAGAGATGGGTTATTCTTAATAGCTTCAAAGGCAGAAATAGCACTAACAATATGGTCTGGTGTGGTACTCCAGAATAGTTTTTGTCCTAGAAGACACCAATGCCAGTATGTAAAGTTGTTATCTCAAATATAAAATCAAGTCAATTGGAGCACCTATATGCTCCCTTGAAAATCTTCATTTTCTATTCCCTATTAAGCAGAGAAGCAATAATGCAGGTGAGGATCTGCACTCACATGTTCATGAAATTAGCATGTCATCATGTTAAAAGCAAGTATTCGGCCCTCTTCCCCCAAATAACTTTTAAATGAGATGGAATGTCATTAGTTTAGAACTTGAGAGGTCTCCAAGGCTCCTGTTTATATAAATACCCATGGAGTACACTTAGTCCCTAGCATGTATATTGGTATATAAATACCCATACAGTACACTTAGTCCCTAGCATGCATGTGTCTGGCATTGGATAAAGTGCCATTGTGATGAGGGTTAATTCAATCTGAGCGTGTTCTATAATCTAGTGAGAGAAGAGCCTATTTGTACAGCAAGCGACCTCATTCACTGAATCATCCCCTCAAGGGCTCAGGTACTTTTTTCCAATCAGGCCATGAGTTTAGTGAAAAATACTGAAAGTTGAGCCAATTAGTCAAAAAATAATAAAACCTAATCCCAGAGAGAATAGTACAGGTGCATTTTTATATGACTGGTAGCACTGGAAGTTGGAATAATTCTATTGGTGAGCAAAGTTGCAATGAAGAGCTATTAAAATGCTCATAACTTATGTTAACTATTTACATTAAATAAAAAAATTAGAGGATGGTTGAGGAAATCATGGTACATTGATCTAACAGAATGTTATGCAACTGGAAAGCAAGGAAACATGAATTCAAAATAACAGTCTATAAAGTAAACTAAGAGTGCATATGTATTGTGACAGAAACTATGTAAATCAGATATTTTTTAAGATTGGTAGGTACCTCAAAGACTTTAGCAATGTGACTGAATGTTATAAATATGGTCATACTATTTTTTTTCTTCCCTTGGTTTTGGAAAGGTTGTTGATTCTATCTACTAATTACTTGCGATGCTTCCAGTTCTCACTATTAACTTATCGGTGCCCTAGTCCAGTCCACTATCATTACGGACCTAGTTTACTGCAATAAATAAATGAATATACACAAATATAATTTTATCTGGTTTTTTAAGAAACTGACCACTTATTGTCCCCTAGTACATACTCTATCCTGCAACTAGATATTTGAAACCCAAATCTGATCACTGCCTTTTTAAAAATTTTCCAGACCTTCTGTCATTGCTCTTATCATAAAGTACAAATTCTTTCCTGATAGAACTATTTGGCTTTTTAGCATCCTCTCTGCCTTCCCTCTATATGGGATTCAATGCTCCAGCTATCCTGTGGTTACCCTGACTTAGAACATTTTCCAACATGCTACCACCTCCCAACTCTTAACCATTCATCCTCCAGATTTCAAATGAAATGACACTTCTGGGAAGCCAGCCCAGATCCTCCAAGACTAGTTAAGGTGCCCACCATTAGTGTCTCTTTAACAGACTGTATTCCCCTTATGATAACCCTTGTCTATTGTTTTGCAATTACTTCTTTAATGTTCTCTTCCCCTATAAGCTCCATGTGGGCTGGGACTTTGTCTTTCTAGTTCAACATTCTATTTTGAGGGTCTAGCAAGCAGATTCTCCATAAGTTTTTGTCCAATTAATGAAAGTTTTTTCAATAAGGTGTTATCAGAATATACATATCAAAAAATATATATTCCAATATATACATATATGGATATAGAGAGAGAGATAGTTAATAAATAAAACAATAATGGCAATAGTTGGCTAAATTACAATTTCCCCACATTCTTCCTATTCCCCATCAGCTTTGTGAAGCCAAACTCTTAACCATTCATCTAAGAAGTATTTAAATATGATAAAAAGTTCTTTAATTTAATGTAATTTTAAAAATTCAGTTAGTTTATGCATTTTGGGTTTTTTAGCTGTAGGTTAACAGGAAATGTGAGTGTGGTTCAATAGTTTTGGTTATAATCAACTACTATATTCAACCAACTATTCCAGTCAATTACTTCTACTCAGAAGCCATAAAAAGACAAAAGATGAATAAAATTGGTGAGATTTCTTCTCTTAGGAAACCCCCAAAGTTCTGTAGAGGTTTTTCATTGCTACAATTTAGCACGTCAATGGTAGAAATTAAAATATGACCACCTTTGATACAGGGTCTGAAAAGAGTTATTTGGGGCAGAAATTGTCACAAAGAAATTTTTGAGAAGGAAGAAATAAATTTGTTTATGCATAATTGAAACAAATAATATTCTTAACAGAATCATGGGTTATAAGAGCTGAATGAAATTTGAAGGTCATAAATTTCAACCTTCTCCTCAAGGAAACAGGTGTTAGGAAAAATCTGCCCAAAACAACAAAGTCTTGAAAGGGTCAGCATTAGAACTCAATTTTTCAGACTCTTAAAACCAGTCTTCCTACCATTACACCAGAATGACCAGACTTATTAATAAACCTACAACAACGTAACAAACCCAGTTTTGGCGTATGGACACCAGACAGCAGTGGATGGAAATCACCAACAAGGCTCAAATGGGGACAAGTTGGGTTGCTCTGTTTTCATACAGGGGTTTCCAAAATAGTAGTGGAATTCAGTAAGGGAAGCCACCAGTGTGAGCAAGTGGCTATATTTGCTTCAGTGGAAACAAACAGACCCTCATTCCCATATTTCAAAAGGAATTTGGGTGACTGAAAGAAAGTAAAAAAAGGAATAGTTAGTGTGTTACAGTCCTCAGAGAATTCCATGAGCAAATTTTGCTAAGACCTAGCAAACATTTCAAATAAAATATTGAAAGGACACCATATTTAGAGCACATTAAGCTTATAGCAAAGTCACTAGCTGTTTGCTGAGTTTCTTTCTTTTTGCAGAGAACATGCTCATTTTGAAATGAGTACTGTATTATTACGATTTGAATGTACATCGGCTACCTTATATAGTATATAGTGGAAAAAAGTTTTTTTTCTTAACGTAATTGTTCTCAGAAATGGAGGCTGTCTGTCCACTTATTGTAGATGGATAAAAGGACTGAATCACAGAAGGGTATAATTTCTATGGAGAGAGCATTTTTGCCACAGAGTAGGAGGAAGGGTAGGAAATGTTTTCATAAAGAGAGACTATTAGGGACAAATAAGAGCTCTATTCACCAAACCTGTACACATCCCTTTATCCTTGTAAAACAAGCTATGAAAGCACATAATGAGTAACTGCAGCAAAATTACTCACATTCTAACTTTGCATAATCGCTAAAATGCCTCTGGTTTTTAAACCCTCCCCCCTCAACAATTCTACACTCTTAAAAAATTTTTTTTTAAACCACAGCACAAATGGTTACAGCAAACGAGTGTACCAGGCACATCTGCTGTTCCAGAAAGAATTCACTCTCCTGTGCCAAATCCACGTCTATCGGAAGAAATAAAAATAAATTGCGAGCAGGTTCAGCAAATGCCCAGATAAATCCTGCAATGACCACACGGGGTAGATTCATTTCTGGTAGTTGATGTGTCCTGAAAAGGGTGAGGCGAAGGAGGGGCGATCTGGAAGCAAAGGTCTCTCTCACGCCTGTCTTTGTCACTCAATCACTGAGTACACAGTTAAGGTAGCTTCTTTCTTGATTTCCTGGGGAACTATTTGAAAAATAAGATTGAGCATAACCTCAGAGGTGAGGGGCAATTGGCAACATGTTTTGCAATTTGATGGGAGCAACAAAAGCCCTTGTCGGAATGGCTCCACAAAACACTACTTGCTATTTTGTGTATTTATATTTCTGAAAGCTTTGTTGATAAAGCCTACTTGATATTTTAGATCATGCAGCACAGTAAATGTCCTAGAATCTGGGATGGTAAAGAATTTGTGTTTTCTCTTTTCTAGACACACATTGTTAGCTGGAAATCTGAGGATGGCTTATAGGAAAGAGCACCATTATTTTGAGCACGGTGCAAAGTGACCAACCTCTGTGGGACAGCGAGGGAATGCTGGGTAGGCCAAGGTCAAGGGTTCAGCACAACCGCTGAAATTCTCATCAGCTGGGGATACAAATGGCTGACAGAGTTTAATCATTTGGGACTCATTACTCAAGTGGAACTAACTTTCTTCTAAACGTAAAAAGAATTAGTTTGTCCCTCTCTTTTTAGAATAGCAAATATTAACAAATTCAAAGATAAATATTCTTTGGGACACAATTTGAAATTGGGACAATGAGGTCTGAAAATCCTGGGTCCAAACAAATATAATGTTCTTCGGGTCTCAATTTCCTTTTTATAAAATGAGGGGATTTGATTGAAAGAATTCAAAGATTCCAGGTAGCTTAAGGTATCTAAGAGATGCCTTTGAGCTCAGATAAATTCTGATACTTGAGGTCCTTTGGAATGGCATATAAACTGAGACCTGTATTACTCTGACACTGTTTTCACTATTTTTATAAACCTCTTAATCTGTATATGTTACAGGAAGTTTCATCCCCTTATGCCACATAATGTTATAGGAAAATAACAGGATATAAACTTGTACATATAGCATAATAAAGTCCAATATGTGAATAAGAAAAACAAAACAAAACAAAAACTATGAGTGGTAAGTATGGGTAGTAGGAAGTCAGATATTTTGTTCTTTTTTCTTTCTTCATTTTCTTTTATAAAATGAGCATGTTACTTATATTTAAAACAATGTAGCTTTATTTACAGAGAAAAACAATCATATCTCCAAATATCTTTTCCTTTCAGAGAACACATTGCATTTTCCTAAACCATCCCAAGACAAAGAAATGAGATGTTTAGCTGACTCTAAATTTATGACTTTAGAATTTCTTTTTGAAAAGTGGTTTTTTTCATATAGTCATTGACCATATACTGACCACCTTCTAATTACCAGGGATTTTGTCAGCTACTCGGTGAAAAGTGACTGTTACTGGCGTCAGTGAATTCAAGTATAGTTAGGGAAACAGGCAGAAAACTAGTGGAAATTTCTCAGATTTCCAGAAGTCTGACAAAGTCTGTTTTGAACACAGTGCTCCACTGCAACTTATTCATTTTTTAAACATAGAGTTCCAGCCAGCCAAAGAGCACTAGCTTAAGAGATGGAGAACCAGGGTCCTTCATTCTACGCTGAACTACTGGATGGCTTGAGGCATATTCCTGTCTTTGTGACTCAATTCCTTCCCCTTTAAGGTACTGGCTAAAAATGCTTCATACTTCACAAGGGCAGCTGAATTCAAACATTTTCAACTACGCTGCTTTTTCTTAAATATATATCAGACAAATGTTATGACCTAGGTAATTCTTATGCATTCTCAAGTTTGAGAAACATTGTTCTAAACTATAATACTTAGGAGGAGGGACTATGTTTTATTCTAATATTTCTCTCTCCAGCCCTTCATAACACTTAGAACATTAGAAAAAGGTAGCACAAAGATTAAGCCACAGTAAGGCATCAAAATATCATTGAACAATGAATGAATGAATATAATTATGAAGTTATTCCCCATTTTCATATTTTCTCTATTTAATCTGTGTGTGTGTGTGTGAGAGAGAGAGAGAGAGAGGGAGAGAGGGACCCTGTGGATTCTAGGATAATTGGCATTACAGAAATATAAGGACATAATAAAAGGCATCAGCTACATCATTAGGTGAGAAAAGGGAAATATATAATAGAAAAAAAAAAAGAAAAAAGAAACACCACAAATGAACCCAGGTATCAAAGGTGTAATCTATAGAGATTTTCATTCTATTGCTAGATTTCTTCACTCTATGCCCCAGAAGCAAAAAATTTAAAAAATTTTTTAAATTAAAAAAAAAATAAGCAAACTGTACAATTTCCTATGGATACTGTTCATGGAATGGTAGAAAACAGAACTATTCAAGAAGATATTTTACTATTATAAAAAGATGGTTTAACTTTATATTTATTCCTGTATCTTAATGGTTTTTAATGATGTTTAAACGAAATGATACATCATTCACTGTTTTGTCAGTGAGCTAGGCAAGCCCTCATGCAATATATAGTTTATTCATTACAACAATGACACTCATTGTAGAAAATATGGGAAGTATTAACAAAATTAGTAAAGAAAATAAAAAGCACTCATAATTCAAAACTTTAGTGATAGCTGTTAAATTTTGTTAACCTTATTCCCAAGCACTTTATGTCTATGTATATTTGTGTCTGCATATGTGTATGTGTGCATGTGTGTGGTTGATATGGATGTTAGTGTTTAAATGTGAACCCTGTTTATATGCAGTTTTAGATCTTATTTTTTCATTGAACATTATGTCATAGATCTATTATAAATTTAAAAATTCTTTAAAAAAGCTGTTTAGAGTGTGGTAACCAAGTAGTCAATTTGCTTTAACAGAAACATACACTCCAAGGCAATAATCTCCTATTTACATGGGAGATTACACATTTAATTGCAAAACCAAGACAAGGATGCAAAGCATTAAGATTTTTTCCAGTGTCCTGAATTATGCTATGCTCTCTTCACAACGTAGTTTGTTACTGATAACAAACATTTGAGGAGGTGCAATGGTATATCAAAATGCCAGGCATGCACTTCTAACAAAATGTCAACTCCTCACCTACTCATTTCTCATGTATATCAGATAATCTTCTTTCAATCAGCCACACAATATACATGCAATTCAGACCCATGCCAAATACCACACAGTTAAACCCCCTGATATTGAATTCCAAAAGTTTTGTTGTCTCAAGACAATTGATATTTGAGATGGGACATCTAAGACCAGTCATTTATTATTGTTGTGATTAGCATTATTATCATCACATTCCTTCTGTCTGAGTAACAGGTTGATTGTCAGGAAGTCAGTGTTAGAATTACAGGATCAGGGCTATGTTGAGGAAAAATTAATCTGGCAGCCATATGTTTATGAAGGGCATGAAGGGAACCAGCCAAGAAGCTACTGCAATGATCCAGGCAAGGTACGAGGAGGAGGCTCTAACTCGGAATAGGGTTTGAAAGGAAAAGGCTCCTAGAGCATTAACTACAGAGCTTATACTTACAGAAATTCTGTTCTAGCATATCTTTTTCTAGCACCTTTTACTTTCTACAATTTCCTAACATGAAGACGTATGGAGCAAATGAGATCCACTGGGATGGCTAATTTGATGGAAACCCAGAAAATATGCTTGAAGTGGTCTTTGTTAAGAAAAGTACTAAACTCGTGTGTCAGAACAAAAGTGGAGAAATAAAATAACAGAATAAGGCTATGTTAAAACTAAAGGCCTAAATTCTGCCTAATTATTAAGTTGACATTATTCACATTTAGTAGTCTGGATTCTCGAGAGAGGGTGATTTGTTTCTTTCATTTGGGCAGTGGTCATGTACATGTCTTAACAGAGGACCTACACAATTTTGTGCAAAAAGGACAATGTAGGTGTCCATGTGACCTAATTCAAAGGCATAATCTTGCCTCTGCTTGCAGAAGTTATCGTCTATATATGGAGATTCCCATATAAACCCTCAGAGGGAAGGGGGAAATAGAACAACAACAATAAAACACTTGAAACTATACTGTATTTATTTCACATACTTATTAGACTTTGTCTAAGTATTAACTAGTTCAACTGAAACCAGGGATTTGGGGTCAGAAAGGACCATCATTTGGGCTTTGTTAAATAATGCGCTAAACTGACTTAGTTTTCCAGTGGTGCTGAATCTCCTAATTGAAGGTCTTTGAGATTGGGCTACTTAAGTAGAACTCAATTCCAGAGATGTAGCAACACTGGACCTAGGTTAAATCCAGGGAGCAGATGAGCCCTCAAGCTTGCCACATCCCTCACCACTCTCTATTGTTCCCCAATCAGAGTTCAGGTGGCAGTTAACCATTTGTCTCCTTGCTTGCAATGTGGTTTGTCCTATAATAAACAGTAAAGTAAAATATATTTTTACAATGCTATGTCTATTTCAAAAAAAAAAAAAAAAAATTAAAGAGTATTTGCCTTAACAGATATTAAAGAAAATGTCGGTTATTCCTAGATGTTCTATATGTAAACAAGAAAAACTATAAAAGGAAACACAGCCTACAATATTATTATGAAACAAACCATACTTTTTAACTGCTTCATTTTTTTACATTGCTTACCCGGGTGTGTGATAGTGCAATTACCACCCTAGAATAAATGAACTGTCATTTAGCACTGAAGAACAAGGAAGGTTATTTAAGTCTATGTCAAGAGTGCTGTGCTGTGCAATAGAGACAAAAATCACACGGTAACAATGCCTCAAAACAAAACAACTGCAATAACATAAAGCAAAACAGAAACAAAATCAAGCAAAAATGCTAGGAACAACAGTAAAAGCTCCATCTTTTCAAATGGAGCTATACATTTCATGTTTTTAGTTCAAAATTTGCTTTTTAAATTAATCTACAGTTTAAAAAATCCAATAATAAAATATTCCAAAATAAAATTTGTGAAACCATCATATTTCATGACTTGTTTTTAAAATATGGCAAGTAGATTCAATGTATAAAAATTAAATTACTTTGAGCCTTACAAGTTTTCAGTGGTAAAGAAATAATGCAACATAACTTTTATTATGGGATATAGGGTGTTAAAACTTTATTTCAGGGTATAATCTTTTTAAAGATACTCTAGCATTAGAGTTTTCAGAATGTAACTACTGGTCTTGAACCCACATAAACATAACAAAAAAAAAATCATGCAGGCACTAGGAGTTTCTTCCATGGTTTTCATAAAGATAGCACCCATGCGCATAAACCATATGCTTGTAAATATTCTATTTATCTAATTATTTATAAAGAAGAATGCCATTTATATGACAGAAATAACAGATCTGCTTTCATTTTCTTTTAAATAAGGAATTTTGTCATTCTTTTGCAAAACTTGAGAGCTAAATGAGGGAGGAAATTCAACAAGAGGAACTTACATATTGCTTAAATGGACTAAATGTATTTCTTATTTTGGTTCCTTTTAATTTTCAGATCTCTGCCAGTGTCCAGAAGTGGTAGGTTTAATGCAGAAATAAGGACCATCATGTACACTCAAAAGTGTATCAAATGATAAATAATAAATACAGATATTAAATATCATCCCTCCCTGGCTTTTTTTTATCTTTAATTATTATGGGTACATAATAGCTGTGTATCTTTATAGGTACATGTGATGTTTAGATACAGGCACACAGTGTGAATTAATCAAATCAGTGTAACTGGGATATCCACCACCTCAGGCATTTAACATTTCTTTGTGTTAGCAACATTCCAATTCCACTCTTTTAGTTATTTTCAAGTATACCCTAACTTATTGTTGATTATAGTCCCTTTGTTGTGCTATCAAATATTGTTCACTCTATCTAATGATATTTTTGCATCCATTAAATATCCCCACTTTATTCCCCACTCCCTGCTACATTTCCCACTTATGGTAACCATCATTCTCTCCGTCACCATGAGATCAATTGTCTTTAATATTTATCTCCCACATATGAGTGAGAACATGTGAGATTTATCTTTCTGTGCTTGGCTTATTTTACTTAACGTAATGTTTTCCGGTTCTATTCATGTTGTTTCGAATGGCAGGATTTCGCTCTTTTTCGTGGCTTTATTACATTCCATCATGTATGTATATGTACCACAATTTCTTTATCCATTCATCCACTGGTGGACACTCAGGTTGATTCCATATCTTGGCTATTTTGAATAGCGTTGCAGTAAACATGGGAATGCAGATAGCTGAATTCAATACTGAATTCCTATCCTTTGGATATATACCCAGCAGTGGGATTGCTGGCTCATATGGTAGTTCTATTTTTAGTTTTTTGAGGAACCTCCATACTGTTCTCCGCAGTGTTTGCACTAATTTACATTCCCACCGAAAGTGTATGAGAGTTCCCCTTTCTCCACATCCTCACCAGCATTCGCTATTGCCTGTCTTTTTGATAAAAGCCATTTTAACTGGGGTGAGATGATATTTCATTGTAGTTTTGATTTGTATTTCTCTGATGACTAATGATAGTGAGTATTTTTTCATATACCATGTACCAGCCATCTGTAGGTCTTCTTTTGAGAAATGTCTGTTCAGATCCTTTGCCTATTTGTTAATCGAATTATTTTATTTTTTTCCCTATCAAGTTGTTGGAGCCCCTTATATATTCTAGTGATTAATCCCTTATCAGATGTTTGCAATATTTTCTCCCATTCTATGGGTTGTCTCTTCAATTTGTTCGTCTTCAAATTTTCCTACTCAAGATATAAGTGGTTTATAATACATTGTAATTATAGCAATAAAGTATTCTATATTTCTATCCTTACTGTTACCAGTAAGTTTTATACCTTCAGAAGATTTCTAATTATTCATTAATGTCATTTTCTTTCAGATTGAGGAGCTCCTTTTAGCATTTCTTGTAGGACAGGTCTGGTGTTGATGAAATCCCTTAGCTTTTGTTTGTCTGGGAAAGTCTTTATTTCTCCCTCATGTTTGAAGGATATTTTTGCAGGACATAGTATTCTAGGATTAAGGTTTTTTTTCCTTCAGCCTTTTGAATATGTCATGCTACTCTCTCCTGGACTATAAGGTTTCCATTGAGAAGTCTGCTGCCAGATGTACCGGAGCTCCCTCATAGGTTGTTTTTTTCTTTTATGTTGCTTCTGTTAGGACCTTTTCTTTATCAGTGACCTTTGGGAGCTTGATAATTAAATGCTTTAAGGTGGCCTTGTTTGGGTTAAATCTGCATGGTGTTCTGTGATCTTCCTGTACCTGAATATTGATATCTTTCTATAGGTTTGGGAAGTTCTCTTTTATTATTTCTTTGAATAAACATTCTACCCCAATCTCTCTCTCTACCTCCTCTTTGAAGCCAATAGCTCTTAATTTGCTCTTTTGAGGCTATTTTCTAGATCTCGTAGGCACGCTTCATTCTTATTTATTCTTTATGCTTTTTCTCTTCTGTGTATTTTCATATAGCTTGTCTTCAAGTTCATTAACTTTTTCTGCTTGGTCAATTCTGCTGTTGAGAGACTCTGATGCATTTCTCAGTTTGTCAACTGAATTCTTAAGCTCTAGAATTTCTGCTTGAGTTTTATTATTTCAATCTTGTTGTTAAATTTCTCTGATAGGTTTCTGAATTCCTTCTCGGTGTTGTTTTGAAGTTCACTGAGCTTCTTCAGTGCAGCTCTTTTGAATTCTTTGTCTGAAAGGTCACCTATCTCTATCACTCCTGGACTGGTGGTTACTGGTACCTTATTTAGTTCATTTGGTGAGGTCATGTCTTGGATGTTCCTGATGCTTCTGGATGTTCGTCAATGTCTGGGCATTGAAGAGTTAGGTGTTTACTTTAACCTTTATAGTCTGAGCTTGTTTTAACTCATCCTTCCTGAGGAAGCTTTCCAGGTATTCAAAAGGAATTGAGTGTTGTAGTGTAATTCTTTTGTCACTGCAACCGTATCAGCACTGGGGGTGCCGCAAGGCCAGTAATACTGTGATCTTCCTGGTGGTACCACCTTGGTGAGCTTGGGTAAGATTCAAGAGAATTCCCTGTATTGCTGGGCAAAGTCTCTCACTCTCTCCCCTCGCTCTCTGTGCTGGGCTCCTGGAGTTGGAGGAGGAGTGATGTGGGCACTCCCTCCTGGCCACCAGTGCCAGGTCACAACTTAAGCCAGACCAGTCTCACCCAAAGGCAGTGATGACTGCTGCCAGGCTACCTCTTCTGTTTATTCAAAGCCCAAGGGCTCTTTAGTCAGCAGGTGGTGAATCCTGCCAGGACTGGGTCCTTCCCTTCAGGAAAACAGGTTTCCTTCTGGCTCAGGGTGGGTCCAAAAATGACATCCAGGAACTAAGGCCTATACTCAGGGGCCTCAGGAGTCTGCTTGGTACTTTATTTTACTGAGTTGGTACTCAAGATACAAAACAAAGTCCTCCGAGCTCTCTCCGTGGCTTATTAAGGAGCACAGCAGCATCACAAGCCACCCCGTACTTTGGCATAGGGAGAAATTTATCACAGGAAATCACTGAACTCAGGAGTTCACACATCAGCAAATAGGGAAAATATACTTGTGAATAGCTATAATGTACAACTAAGAATGCTAAATAACACAGAGAAGTGCATTAAGGTTTCAGATAGATTATTCCCAATCTGGCAGTCAGACAGTGACTCTCTGAGCCACATCTTGTGGGATGGGTAGAACCAGAACAGAAAGATGACTGTTTGTGGGCACACATGTGCCTGCTTTAGAGGAGGACAGTGGATCCTGTTTCTGGCAAATAATGTGAACAAAGACATAGACAAAAGGCCAGGGCATATATGGAGCACAACCAACGTGGCAGGGATTTAATAATAACTAATATATATTATGTGCCAGTCTTTATCTAAATGCTTTACATATAACAGGGGAAGAGTCTATTATTATCTTCATTTTATAGATGAGGGAACTGAGGTCTGTGAGCTTGGTAACTTGTTCAAGGTGGCGGAATTCAGGTTGGTATCTGAAACTAGACTTTGCAGCTCCAAAGTTGTCCTGTTAACTGCCACTACGTTATATAAAAGCAAGTACCTGAAACAAGACTGCAAAATTAGACCAGGACAGACTGTAAAGAGTAATATCTGCCCTTAATTTTAGTTGCCAACTAATATAATAGAATTAAGTGACAAATATCAGGGCAAAAGAAGGGCGGGGAGGAGACTTAGTGTTAAAAAAAAAATACATTGTAGGCACAGCAATTACCTTCTGAAGAGAGGGACTGCTGTTTCATTAAGAGTAAGGACACACACATCACTGATGCAAATTACTTCTGTTTAGCTGAGGGTGACATTTCAAACAGTCTTGAAAAAGGCAGCCTGCAAAATGTTATTTTACTACAGCCCTCTCGTCCATAGTTGTATATGGCTATTCCATATCCACATATGATCTCACATGAAAAGATAATATTATTTTTCAATATAAAATTTTTTTCCCATGTACAGTTCAATTTAAAATTCTTTCCTCACAGGGACGGCTAGGGGAATTTAATTATCATGTTAACACATTGTGAAAATTAAAACAACATCAACGGTGACCACAGAACCAGAAGCATGACCTTCCTTTCATTAAGAACCATCACAGCCCAATGTACCGTATACTTGGAATTATCATTTTTTGTATTACTTGGGGTTTTTAAAAAGAGGTAGAGGACAGGGGAGCAGCATGCTCCCAAAACCTCTTATTCCCAAATTATTCCCAAAACCTCTTAAAAGAGTGAGCTCACTGAAAAAACAAAAATCCTATTTTATTTTAAAGGAAGCAAAATAATACCAGATCCTATGAGATTCTTTACTAGTTTAAAGTTCTAAGCACATTGCATCAGATAATTCTGGCCCATAACCACTTTAGGAAAGACTGTTTCAAAACACACTGCCTTTTTATTAGGCTATTATACAAAAATTATGGTAATTTCTTAACAAAGTTATGGAAACAGACCACATTATTAATTGTATTGCAAATATAATATTTAATTAAAGATGCATTCTGTTGATAAAATTTAGCATCTGGCACTCTGGTTTTGTAGACCGTGTAGTGTAACAACATGAAAATAAACAATCACTACAAATGCCCTCTTTTGCTCTTGTCTTCAATACAGAGGCAAGATTTTTTAAAACAACATTTAAGGTCCATTATATTTTGTTGAAAATATCTAGAATAAGAGGAGAAACTCATGGTTAACTATCATATATTAAATTTCTCAGCATTCCACAGGTTCATGTTTCTTACAAACAGCTTTTCTATAAGCATATATTAGTGAAATGGGTGCTGTCTTGGGGACTCTCATTCACAACTATTTCTAATTATTAAAACAGATACTCTAATCACTTTTATTAGTTTAATATCAAGTTGTCTTATATATACTTCCCAAAGTTTTCCAGATTCCTTTCTAAGGTCAATTAAACATAGTCCATGGTAGACTAATGAGACCTATTTAGTAATATTTCATAATTTACTGCACTGGAACTGTTCCCTGTAGGGCTTTTTTTCTCCCACTAAACCATAATCATATCTTATTACCATTGTTTCATGACTACTTTTTGGTTTAAATTTTCTTGCTGGCATTTAGTTAAGAAAAAGACTCTTCCATAATACGTATAGAACCTTTTCCTCTTAAAAATGCCAAATCAAAATGTTCCCAACTTAAAAACATCACAGTCAACTTAAATTAAGACAGCTAATCTCAGTAACAGTAAAAACAATAACAAAAGAGGATTTTTTCTTCTAGTTTAGAAGTTATTCCATCTTTCTATGAAAACAGAAACAAACCTGATATAGCCAGTTCATTAGACAGCAATTACCTTGTTCTACTTAAAAGTATAATGCAAAAGATCTTAACACCTCATCCAGCCCCAAAGAAACCCTCTCCCCCCAAAAACTGTAATATTTTATTACAAGATGAAGATGCTATAGCATAGCATAGAAGATGGATGCATCTACCTTGAAGATGGATGAAGAGATTGTACAACAGTGTTATCTAAAAATGCTGCTCTCTATATAAATTTATATGTAGGCATTAATGTAGAGGTATATGTTTACATGTGTGTTTACATATATTGCATACACATTCAATAAAGAAACAAATAATCTTGGCAATTCTGATATAAAACAAATACATTTACATTCTTTCTATTTTTTCCTTAAAATATCCATATAAATATACACTGATAATTAGCAGGTTTTCAATTGTAAATGGTTTTGACATTCTCAACTTCAGAATTTTAAAGCCTGAATTTGTAGCTCAGGGGCAAAAGCAGTATGTATACGTGAACTTTAGGACTGAAAGAAGAATGCCAAGTCCCCTTGGCTGGCCCATTCGGTTAGAGGAGGGGCCATTACTCTTTGTGTCTTCCCTCTTACTGAGGGGCAGTGCTGTCAGAGCTGTGAATAAAATCCCTTCCTCTCTACTCCCCATGAATCCATTCAGTTGCCAAGGAAATGGCTCAAGCTTAGAAGTCAGCCTTCAAAACAAGGAGGGGGAAGAAGAAAAAAAAGTAAATTAACCTAACATACCCCAACATAAAATGGTGAGACTTAGAAGCAGAAAAATATAAAAGGAAGAGGGTTAATACAGTGCGTTTTAACAACCCATGCTAACTTGTTATAAAAATGAGGCACTAAAATGCTAAGTGCAACAAACTCAATAAGCTCTAACATGTTATTCTACATTTTTGAGGACTCTGAATTCTCTAAATGAGTCACCACCAGCTCTCTGCAGAATTATAAAAAAGTTAGGTTATGCCATGTGATTTATTTATTTGTCCCTTTAAGTTGCCAGCTGAAATATGAGTTAGGAGAGAAGATCAAATTCCATGTACGCTTGCTAGTCCTTAGTGGAAAAGCTTTACATCTCAAAGTAGTTTTTTAAACAAAAAAATAAAGTAAAACATTTCTAGACCCTTCAGGCAGTGATGTTTCATTCCAATTATACTAAACAATTTTTGTCCAGGTTTTTAAAATTTTATCAAAATGTTACATGAATGGAATTTTTCAGGGAGGAAGGAATTTCTATCACTGAGGGAACTTAGAATATCTTTGCCAGTTTTAATGTTTAAAAAAGAGGTTGGTTGAGAAGAGATTTGGGGATGAGAAGTAAAATGATGTTCAAAGTATTGAAAAGTAAGGCCCAAATAGAGAAAAAAGAAACAAAAAAAAGTCAGGGAACAGGATGTAGAAATGAATAATTTAGATAAAAAACATGAAGACTGTGCCATGCCAATAAATAGAAAGACATAATTTAAATAGAAAATGTCCTGTGACTCTTTTAAGTCATGGCTAAATTCACACACATACACACACCCAGACCAAATTTAAAAAACAACATTTAAACTTATTTTTTTCCAATCTAAAACAGGAAAGAAGAGCTTATTTTTTAAAGAAAAAAAATCCCTCATTTAATTCTTTCTCTTATCAGAGAACCTTCTTTGTCAGCTTTAACAGCAGATTAATCACTTTCGCAACCTACGGAAAAAGTTTTCTGGAAAGCATAACAGCCTGCAAGTGTAAATGACAGTATTACTTTTCCTGCAGCTCACCCGCCTACAAATTCTCTCTCATCCATGACTCAGCATGAGGTAAAAGGAGCTAATAAAAAGGGCCACGTTTCCTTTCAAAAATTGTGAACTTTCTTTCAACGTGCAGAACTGTTAAAAAAAAAAAAAAAAAAAAAAAAAAACCTTGACAGAAAAGTGAAGCAGCTCTCCATGAATGTTTGTCAGTTATATATCTAGAAATTTTCTAACAAGAAATGCGAAAAATAGGCCTGTTGTTTGCCTCCCACCCAGGCCTAACGCTGTACTCCATTGGGGATTTAATATGTAGACATTACTATACTACATTTGTAGAATTATGGGGAGAAGAGGGGAAGAGATAGAAATGTTGTTTTGCTGAAACCAAGATTTCAAGAGGAAAGACAGAAAACATAAGAACTTTGTGGTCAAGAGAGGGACTTGTCCTGGGGCTTTCCCTCCTTGTAAAATACCACTTGATTTGATTGTGTAAACAGCTCTCTGTCTAGAAGCAGAGAGAGGAGGAGAACTGTATTTTATGATATGTTTCCTCCTACAGTAGAAAAGATGTGATCTCTTTGTTGGAAATATATGTGCACTAGTGAAATGGTCCTGTTTTAAACACCCTTCAAATATCTACTGAGCATCCGGTCTTTGCCAGACACTGTGCTGAGCGCTGGGCAGCAGAAACTGGAAGCTTAACAAGATGGTCAAGGCAGATGGTCAATGCCTCATGGAACTTACAATGGGTGGAGAGGGGTGATCACTTGAAAGAAGCAGGCAGCAAGTGAATGATCATTTAAAGGGTAGAAGATGAGAGGATTAGGAAGTTCAAGGAGAAAGGCATAGGAAAACATAGCAAGGGCATATAAACTATACCAGAGGTGGCTGCTGAACATCTCTCAAGGGAAATGGCATCTATGTTGGGACATGCCAATAAAGCGCTGGGGTGTGAACAATGTTCCAGGCAGAGAGAACAGTATGTGACTGTCCAATGGCAGCTCAACGCCTTTGGGGATCTGAGAAAAGGCAGTGAGTGGCTACAGCCAGGAGCAGAAGAGGAGCAGGAATATGAGAAGCCTCCAAGGAGGCATATCACATCCAAAAAGAAAACTGCTATTAGCATTCCCATTTTACATATGAGGAATGATCCAAAAAAAGTTATTTGTCCAAAATCACATAGCATATAAGTGAGATACAAACTCATTTCTATTTAATTTCAGAGCCTGTTTTCTTAATCATTGCATTATACTTCTGAGCTAAAGAGGTAAGATATTAGACAGGGGAGTAATACAGTCAGATTTGCATTTTAGGAACAAAAGTAGAAAGATCTGTGAGATATTTAGTAGATAAAACTGACACTGACAGAAAGAGAAGAGCCTAGAAATAATAAACCCAGACTTCTGGCTTGGGAAACTGGTTAGAGGATGACACCACATACTAAAATAACAAAAGAGTAGATGGAATTCCAGGGAGAAGTTGATGAATTTATTTTAAACATGTTGTAGCTGAGATTTCTGTGGTATATACAAATGCAACTGGCTGATAAGAAGATAGTAACATCTGAATCTAAAGTGCAAGAAAGCTTACTGGAACAGATTTACATAAATACATTATAGAACTAGTAGTTGAGGCCACAAGAGTGAAAGAGTCTTCAAATTACTTGTGGGAAGTGAAACAAGAACAAGTCCTAGGAAAGACACCCCACGACCACCACCTCCACCAAAGAAAAACATTTAAGGAGAGGCAGAAGGAGAGGAGCTAAGGAGATCCCTAAAATGGAATTGTTCAGAAAGCCAAGAGTGTCATGTACAACATTAAAAGGTGGCAAGATGGCCAGAGTGTGCCACTGGTATAAACAGGAACAGGTACATAAAGTGAAATTCTGAGAAAAATCCTACTGAAAGAAGAACAAGAGTGGAAGAGTGGGCCGAAGTATTGAAGCACAGACTCTAAATTCAGTAAGAAAAGAAATAAGACAAGGACTGATGGGGAAACAGAAACGAAGATAACAGAAGGTAAATATGCTGAGAAGGGTAGAGTAGGAGTTTCCTGAGTGAGAGAGAGCCGGAAGAACATGGGGTTGTGTTTACAGGGAGGTTTTGGTTTTAATTTTATGATAAAGGAGGTAAAACATAGCCAAGCAATATTGGTGGGGTATAATCAGCGGTGGTGGAGGCTGCAGATGGATGAAAATACGAGTCCCATGAGGTGGGAGGGAAAGTGGTTGAGGTGGCCAGTGAGTTGGGCCCTGAACGCTCCAGACAGGACTGAAAGCCTGGATAGTGCTGGAGAGAGTGAGCCCTTTGTCCTGTGGTCAGCGAATGAACCTCACAACCAGGAGATTAACACATGATAGCAATGTGGAGGAAAGAGTATTTTAGTTAAATGCCCTTAACCTCAAAGCAGAATATAAACAGAGTACTAAATTGCAAGTAAAGAATGCAAGAGAGAGACCGTAGTCAACTCTGCTGTTTGTAACTTAGAACTTTGTGCTAACAAAGGATTATTTGACATGCAAATAGTTCTGTTCCCAGAACAGGGCGGTGAGGGCAGTTCAAGTCCCAGTGTGCCCAAGGTAGAATGCTAGTTAGTCCACATTTATTGTTCCCTGGGACTATCATCACTTCCAGCCACCATTCCCAATGACAATGCTGGCATTCTCATGGTTCCTTTGCATCTTTTCTGATTTTCCCATTTCTTGCCTTTATGGGTCCATTGCTTCTAAACCATAGGTTTACCTTTTGTGAAAAATTGCTACCCTTCTATGATTGTCACTTTTGTGTGTCAGTTTTGCTAGGCTACAGTCCCCAAATATTCAATCAAACACTAATCTAGATGTGGTTGTGAAGCTATGTTGTAAATGTTATTAAAGTCCATAATCAGTTGACTTTAAGTAATGGGATAGTATCCTAGATGATGTGGGTGGGCCTGATTCAATCAGTTGAAAGGCCTTGGGAACACAGCTCAGGACTCCTTAAAGAAGAAATTCTGCTCATGGAAAGCAGCTCCAGCCCATGCCACAGCCCTTGCCTTTCCTAATGGCCTACTCTATGGGTGTTAGATTGCCTAATCAGCCCACACAATCACAATCACACAAGCTACTTCCCCACAATTAAACTCTTAATATATATCTTCTACTGGTTCTGTCATACTGGCAACACCTTCTCTAGGCATCATCAGTCAAACAGCCTGATCTTTGACTTACGGTAGGAAAAAACCTTTTATAAGACATGCAGATGTTGCTGTAAGACTAACATGTAGACCACTCTTGCCACATAATGATTTCTACCCTAAAAAAACCCCAAAAAACCCTGTAAGGTTGCTTCTGAAGCAGCATGCCTCCCTACTATAAGCTGAGAACACTAGGAATACAATTTCCTAAGGGTTTTCAATAAGATGGGGACTTCCTGAATTCCTTAGAATGTATCAGCTGTCCCATGAGAGGGAAAGCAATGAGACAACACAGAAAGCTACCAGAAATGTCTTAATACTCTACACAGACAATGAGGTAATTAAAATCAGAAAGAGGCCAACAAAAGGTAGAGAAAAACAAATGACTGAAGAGGCAGAGGTCCCAGATTTTATAGAAGTCTATATAATCTATAAATCCCTTATAGATTATATCTGCCTAAAATTATAATTAAATACTAAATGTTTGGGGTCCTGTTTTTTCATTGGGAAAGAAGGAATCTACAGGAGAAAAATACTTAAATTTCAAGAGTATTACCCTCATGGAAAACCTGACAAAACAGTGTTATCTTTTGGTTAAGATAGCTCCTGGTAGCTTGTCAAATCAGCTGTTGCATTGTAGTATTATGGTTTATATAAGCCAGGGTTTATAGCTGAGCTCTTAACTCATTGGGATTTTTTCAAGTATTATGAGATCTAGAATTATTAATAAACTTAGATCTTGACTAAGTGGAAATACGATATTTAAAAAAAAAAATTTAATGTGATTGCTTTTATCGTTTTTTAAATTTAGTTTAATCTTGTTAACACAGATACATGATGAACATGTATGATCTCGATGTTTTGGAATAATTTGCATTGTAGAATACGAATGATTTAAGACTATAGTATGACACTTTATTTTACACATGATAATTTAAGTTCCAAAGAAGATAGGGAACGTTTCCAGTGTCATGGAGATCGAGTGGAACCAGGACTAGAATGCAGGTTTTTTAGCTTTTTTCCAGTGTTCTTCCTGCTAACACTGTTGGGTAAAACACATTCACATACATGCCTCCATATCCCTTGCTTTCCCCGCCCTTAGCAAAATCCCATGGGATACTTTTGGCAGGATTCAGAGACGGTTTTGGCAACTCTAGCCATATTCCTGGAATCCATTTGCAAATGCTGGTCAGCAAAGCCTGCTTCATTCCCTTTTTGGTATTACTCACTGGGTAAAGGTTAGGTGTATGTGAATTATCATAAATTTATTTTTATTTTCCCATCACCCCTCCTTTTTTTTTGGTAAGTGATCGCCGACTACCAGGCACAGGAAATACATTTCACTGAATGATTTTCTAAAATCAAAACTCCATCTGGGCTGGAACTGAGACAGGCTCAGGAATGATCATTTATATCCTTAATACCAGCTACACTAAACCACTGAAAGATGCTCAGAGTGGGGAAAGGGTCTTCACCTTTTCTTGAAAATGCTTCTAAGGCTGACCCTTGGCTACCCTCCTAGCCAGTGTGTTGTGTGCAGTGGCAGCACTTGCAGCTGGTGATCACATTGTGACTCAGTGCACCACAGGGAGAGAGGGCCAGATGAGGAACTAACTCAGAATCGTAGAACAGAAGTCTCAACTAGCAAGTACTAAATGTGGTCTCCTCACTAGGACAGATCAAATTGAAAAAAGAGAAAAAAGTGAGAGGATAAGCTGCGAAAGTTAATCTCCTTAAACTGAGAAATATTTCCCCTTTAAAAATTCAGAGACACACAAAAAACCTGCCCCCTTCACTCTGGATTAAATTAAAATTATAATAGCTAGACTTAATAGCATAACACAGATTGATCAGGAAAATATTATACAAAGGAAAGAGGTATAAATATAGCAGGGGTAGTCCCAGGAAGGGGAAATAAAATAATGCATACCCACAGACATCTGGAAAGAAAAGAAAATACAGTATATGAGATTTAGCTATTAGGGACCAAAACTCCTGGCTGCTTGGAAGCCAATCAATGAAGATCTTATAAACAACTTGGAAAGAAAAAGAGAAGGGGGCAAGGAAGGGCAGGGGAGGGGAGAGACATAATGGTCACTTAACTTGGAAGGGGCTGCTACAACCACCAGACTTGTGTTCAATTGTTCTAGTCTCTCTTGCCAAGGTAGTAGGAAAGGAAGGTCACTGTATTTATCAAACATTGAAAGTAACATTAAAAATCATAATTATACCTTTGTTTTGGGATAGGTTCAAATACGGGGTCAATGATATATAGAGGCAAGGATAAGCCATCTTCTTTCAAAATCTCATCTTTTTTTCTGCTATACTATATTTAAGATCTAGGTTTCACAGTTTTTCCTATAAAAGATGCTGGGTAGTAAATTTCTGGAAATAAGAAAGGAAGGGAGGGAGGGAAAGAAGGAGAAAAAAATAGAAAGAGAGAGAAAGAAAGGAGGAAAAGAGGAAAAGAAGAAGGAAGAAGGAGAACAGGATGGAGTCAAGGAGGGAAAAAATATTAACAATTTTTAATCTTTGAGATATTTATTCCTAAAGTTTTCTTTTTACTTTGCAAAATATACTATTTGTGTATGTATATGCACATGTACACTTATATAAATTTTATTAAAATATACATATTATATATACATTTATAAAATATTTATATTAATTATAATATATATGTAAAACAAAGGCAAAGTAGACTCATTATAGAAACTTTAAAGATATGTAGAGAAGTATAGAAAGAAGCCTATCTCCCCAAATCCTAGAAATAATTGTTAGTGTATATTTCCCTTTAGATTTTTAAAAATATGCATATGTACTTATATGCATATGAAAATATATGCACAATTCAGATAATATATAGATTTATATCTAAGAGGAAAATATTAATACATTAGATATAGAAGTAACTAGAGTTTTCTTTTCTCATTTCACATAAGAGAAAATTAGAGGGGAAGAATTTGCTACTGTCAGGGATGTAAGAACAGAGTTAAGATTTTTATTACATAAATCCAAGATCCTACAAATATAGATAAGGAATATCAAAGATATTTCCAGATTAAGTCTTACAAAGCTAGAAAGAACAGGGCAGGTAAAGAAGAGAATGTGAGAGAGCTACGTCATCACAAGAATAACTCTCACCTTACAGGAGATTACCACTTTGCTGCTTACAAAATGCTTCTCAGTCATCTCATCATAACAACTCAGCATTATCACTAATATTACTGCTGTTCCATGTTTCCCAAGGGGAAATGAGGATCTGAGATAACCATACTGGTTAAGGTCACCGACACAGTAAATGATGGAGCCAGGACTTGAATGTCTTATAATAATTAAGGTAGAGAAGCTAACACAGAATGTACAATGTTTTCTGAAGACAAGCAATTAATTCTCTTTACCATTTTGAACTATAGCTTCTGGAAATCTGCTCACTGGTGTCAGAGAAAGTCATGGAAATATCACCCATCAGGACACATAGTAAGACGCAGCCCCTTCTCTTTCCTGATTATTGCCATTCTGGATAGAATATGTGTAAAATATTTTGCAAGACAAAAATAGTTCTGATGTTAGAACCTCAAGAATTCAGATTTGGTGATTTTAATCCTTGTTTTATTTTCTGGGATACAGAAGACAGACTTTGAGACATCATGGTGTTAAAAACAAACAAACAAATAAAAAGTAAACACTAGACTGCAAGTTAGGAATCCTGTACTCAAAAATCATCAGTGAATAACCCTGCAAGTGAGCAAAGCATTTCTTCTAGCTTTACCTTTACCCTCCTCTAAAAAATGGATAACAATAGAGCTAATGAAATTAACAGAGGTAATAGGTAATGTGCCTGGCATGGTGTGTGTGTGTTGTGAGGAAGGAACTAACTCCACACTCTACCAGCCTACCATTTACCACCTAGGGGAGTGAGCCCACAACCCACTAGCATAAAGAATGTCCTTTCCTCCAAGCTGGTACCACTGGGCCGAGCACTGGCTATCTTAATTCAATTCTGATTAAATTCTGTGTAAAAGAAACTCACCAACTAACTGGTTTGAAGCAAAGCAAATTCTTGGCCCACCAGAAGTCTGTGAAGGACCAAAGAACACCAAAAAGCTGCAACCTTTCCCGAACCAAGTCTGGGTTTAAACCAACAGACTGAAGTGAAATAAGAACCACTGAAAGAGAACATCAGTCTCAGTAGCCCAGAGCAGGGCTCTAAATCAGCAGACCCAGGGGCCTGGGAGTGTAAGGCACTCAGGGGACAGGCAGAATCTAGTCAGGCTTCTTTCCTCGCGCTTCCATGCATCTCCAGCCACTGCTGAAAACTCATGATCCAAAAAGATAATCCCATTTATTCTCCCAAACCAGTCAATCACACAGAGGCATTGTTTTCATTTGGTTTAGTAGAATAATGAGAATGATCCCAAATAGTCGAGGCGAGAATGATCCCAAATAGTCAAGGCAAGAACGACTGGTGAGAACCCATTTCTCAGCATCCTTCAATCAAGAAATCAACGTCATCAGCAACGCTAATTTAATAAAAACAGAGCCGTGGTGCTAAAATTGGATTGCCATTCTAGCTAGTGAGTTTCCAGGGTAACCGTGTTCTTGCCACAGATAAAATCCACCTAGTAGCACAAAGACTAAGAGTTTGGGAAGAGTCAGCATCAAACAAGAGGTCAAGAATTCATGCTGAAGAGAACTATATCAAAAGCACATTAGTTAAGGGTGACTGGATTCAAAATTTCAGCCCTGCCACGTACTAGACTTTTGGTTTCAGAAACATTATTGAACTTCTCCCTTGCCTCCTCTGTAAAATGAAAATAATAATGGTACCTGTCTCATAGGATTGTTACAAGAATAAAACAGATAATTTAAACATTAATGGGTACATATTAAACCCTGACGGAATGTAAAATAAATAAATAAGACTTTGACAAATGTCCCTAAACCTAGATATTCAGAGGCCTGGAAACCTAGAAAAATAACTTTATTCCCTTTTTAATTTACAAATTTGGAGGGAAAACATTCCGAGAGCTTCTGAAAAGAGCCTAAAACGGCTTCTCCAACCTTGCTGTTTCACAGTGGTGCTCGTGTCACCGTGGCCTCCGCGGTCCCGGCTTCCGGGAATATGCTGTCGTGTCAGAGGCAATTTGGCAAATCTCAACGGAGGAGGGCCACGGCTCTTCAGGCCACAAATTAAGGATGGGGAACTGTCCTTGCTTAGGGTGTAACAGCTAACTGGACGCTTCAGAGCCATAAATACAGCAGGCCCATTTAGCACGTTTCCCCCCAGGGGAAAGACTCATCTGCGCAAAAGTAAGCAGTGATCAAGAAAAAGGGAAATTTCCCCCCTTTGAATGAGAAAAGGAGGGGGAAAAAGATGAGCACTTTAAAAGAGTCTTTCATGTCTACATTTCAGGAGTGGAGAATCGCTTTTGTCCTGTCTACTGCTGTTAGAAAAGGTATCTGAAGTCGAGGAAGTATTACCCTCAGCTGTAAAATCCATCATGCCGGGTTCCCTCCCACCCCCACCAGGAAATTAAACTGGCAAAGGAAAAAACAGAACTACTAACACACACCTATGCTCACGCTCATACAACAACAACTTTCAGGCAACAAACAGCAAAGCAGTGAGAAAGATAAAGTTTGAGAGCAAGAACATGCACACACGAAAAAAGTTTCTGTTGTCCTAAGATTAAATGCTGAGGCAGGAAGAGATACTATTCTTGAATCAAGTGAGAAAAGATGGTAAAGTGCGATATTAAAATGCAGCACACTGCAATAAGTTTGCCTCTATAAAAACTGTTATGTTCTGTATGTGATTTAAATTAATGCCTATATTTGTGGGAGATAAAATTAAAATGAAGATAAATGGTGCCAGCATATAGCGTGTTCGCTGGAGCAATAAATAAGGAAGTGAAAGGTATTTCACATTTCAGTCACATCCATCCAAACAGGGAGCTCAAAGCGCTTGAGGAACATTTGTTAATTAAATGCTATAATAGATCTGTGAGGCGCCCAGACGGTTATTATACGCGTCTTTCAAAAAGAGACAGGGAGGTTAAGTGACCCAGGGTGCTGCAGGCGTGCTTTCTACCTAGTCCAGCCGCTTCTTGGCCTGGCGGGAGGGCCTGGAAGGCAGGCTCTGGGGTTGCCTTCCCACAACAGACCTCAGATGTCTCACTCAGTTTTTTATGTACCTCCATAGCAGGCCAGATGACAGTTTTGGCTAGGGAGAAGGGTAATAATTTTGACACACATTAACAACATATTTCTCCTTCCCCTCCTCACATTGCAAGAATGTCCCACGAATGATTGAATACTGTCACATCATTTATCTTCCGCTTGAAAACTTGTCTACAATATCGATTACTGATGTCCTCTTTTCCAGTTGAAGCTCTTCAATGCCGTCCTCCACATGTCCTCTCTGACCCTCCCCTGGTCACTGGCTTTCTGTTTTGGTAGCCCTGTGTCCCGCAAACCCAAGGAATGCAGCCTGTGTTCACAGCTCTGTTTGACAAGCAGCCGGATTACCTCGCAAAGTGAAATCAAATACTATTGGGCATCCATTGATAATTTGTGCATTGATCATTGATAATTGAGTATACTGTGATCAGTATATTCTTCTTTTACATATGTTGGAAAATTTCCAGAATAGGAAGTTTAAATAAGTCAAAGGTGGGGAGTATCCCCTGAAATCCTGGCAGCCCTAAATAGGGGACAATATCTCTCTGCTGAGCTACCACGTAGGTCAGTGTGCTGGTGAGGAGAGGGCCTCTGGCTTCTGAAGATGAAGCAGCAGAAGAAACACAACAGTCACCTATTTTGAAGGTCATTTTAGGATGATCCAGATGAAATTTTAGGGAGCCTTAAGAATCACCTAACCCCCTCCCTGGTTTTTCAGAACAGAAGAATTCTCAACCTTATTTGTATTTTCCTTTTACAGTTCAAAAAATGTATTTGAATCTATTATAGTTTGAGACACACATCAATGCAAAATTTTTAATCTGCCTCTTCTGTGGAGGTTATTCTACCTCTTTGTGCCTTGGTTTCCTATCTGTACAATGGGGATCATGGCATACCTGCCTTCATGAGGACTAAAGAGCTCCACCCATGGAAAGCACTTAAAACAGTGCCTGGTATATAGGAAGCACTCCATGATTGCTAACCATTGTTATTATTACAACTTTGTTGTAGTCATTGGTGCTGCTTTCCAAATATTCCAGCTCTCTGCTTTTAGGAACCCTTATGCTTAGGTGGAGCCATGTGAATAGTTTTGGCTAATGAGCTATGAACAGAAGTGACACATGTTATATCCAGGCCAGAGCATGTAATTGCCAGTTGAAGACCCTCAGAGCTCTTTTACTCTGGGATGGAGGTTGGCAATGTCTGAGATGGTGCAATCAGCCTGCAAAGATCTCCTTCTGACCTGTGATTAGCAAGCAGCATGAGTAAGAAATAAAACCTTGTTTTAAGCACTGGGGTTTGGAGAATATTTGTTACCACAGCATTACCTGGACTATCCTGACTGATACTTTTTCATTGGTTTACAAAGTGCTTTCACTTCTCTCATTCAATTTAATCCTCACAATCAAATGAAAAGAGAAGGGTAGAGGTAGTTAGCAGACATGAATTTCAGCCCAATGTAGTGCATTATTTACTCAATGAACTTAGGCAAGTCCAATTCTCTAGATGCTTGGAAAATCCAAAATATTCTGTCAGTATATTCAGATTCAAAAGCTTTAGGAGCCTTAACTCTGATAATGTACCTACCAACATTAACCCAAATACTAATAAAAACTCTAACATATACTAAGTGCTTACTACAATATCCCATCAAATCAAAGATGCCACTGTTTATAAAATGCACCATTAGCTATTACACCACTGGAAGCAAAATTACTGCCATTTAAATTATGACATAGTACTTTGTTATTAGAATATTTATATTTGTTAAAACAAATGACTTAAAATTAATTACAAATAGGTTTTTCATCATGTTTCACCTCTCTGCACATGTAGAAAGAAATATTTAAGTGAAACAAATGAGAGCATTCTTAAAGTTCCTTTACATTTATAGTTCAAAAGGCTTTGAATCATTAAGTGAAAATCGTAAGAGTTCTATATTTTTCCCCATAAAACTGTCCTCTGGGCCCTCAAAAGTCATGATAAAGAGAGGTGCCCACCATTGTCTCCAGGATTTTCTTCTAAGACATTGACCTCAACAGTCAGCAAGTTTTGATTTCCATGTGTAGACAATGACAATCACATCATGACTGAGGCCTAACAATAATTAGAAATGTTAAGTATGCGAATAAATATGGTTCTTAGAAATATAAGTACTAGAGAGAGAGAGAGAGAGAGAGAGATTTACTGATGTATGTACATTACTGATTCACACCTCACAACTATATGAGGTAGGTCCTGTAGTATTATGACCACTGTGAAGTCAGGAACTGGGCATGGAGAGACTTGGCAGCTTGCTGAATGTTACGCAGCTGGCAAGTGGAGGATACAGGGTCCTCCATCTACGGCACCTGACATCTTTAGGGTAAACACTCTTAGCAACTATGCTATATGGCTTCTCCTAACAGCAATTAGTTTAGCTTTTAATTTTGTATTTATTTATTTTTTGACGGTGGGGCACACACAAGAATCACAAACTCTAGAAAAAGTGCTCAAAACACTTAAGTCTCATAAAGTTTACACATTGGGCTGTTTATTTTGTTTAAAGTAAACCAAAGGGAAATTGGCCCTAATATTACTGCCAGCTCATTTTTGAAATATGTAGACAATTTAGATTTCAGGGACTCTTTTTTGGTGATCCTAGAAAGAGGTATTAGAAGGATTTTCATATAGTTCTATCTTTTGAAAATACTGGGATATATGTACAGTGAACACAGATGCAGAACATCTTTACCTAGCAGCACATATATGTTGTAGATCTTAAAATACACTTTTATTGCATTTGGTCTCATATTGGTGTCTATACACGAACATCAATGTTGGAAAGGCAAAGAAATCACCATTATTAAACATTTGGAGGCCAAATGTGAGCTTGATCCTCATGGAGCATGAAATTAGTAGATTTAATCTTTGCCCAGAGGGAAAACCTTACTGAACAAATATAACAATTGATGTGTTGTGGGTTTTTTTTTTTTTTTTTAGCAGTTCGTTATCTCTTCTTCTTTTTAAGGACAGTTAGCAAAACCGAACAATTACTTAGAAGGTAGAATACAAAGCTTTAAGCATAGCTCTTTATATACTTATCAAATGAGTATTATAATTTGCTATAATTCTCCCTCCTGATTATATACAGTAGCTATTTCATTCTCTAAATAATATCTTACACTTTTTTTTAGAAGTTGGTTAAATTGCTTAGGAGGAGAATATTAGGCTCAGTTTCTTTGAAGAGTAATATAGTGGGAGTGACTGTATAATTATCTCTACCGGGCTTTCAACCACCACACAGTGTCGTCTACTGTATCTATTGCTTTCCTGTTGAGAACGCCAGTTAATCCTACTAGCTAGCACACAGGAAAATGAAGCAGGCAGATTTTATTTTTAACTAGGGACTGAGAGAATAAGAGAAAGAAATGCTAAGATTTATTAAATCTGGTGCATTTTCAATTTTTATTTTAAGCCATTTCAGATATATGTGCTACCAAATAGGTACACTAACTCAGGCATTACAGTTATTTACGTAGCAGTGCCCTATCTGCCTGAGACCAATTGTCCTTTAAGCCACTCCACAGCTGGCCTATTTTATGTTTGGCAATTACTACTCTATTCTGGATGGAAAGTTTTATTTTATTTTAAATTGATGTGGATTTTATTCTCAAAATGCCACGCATTCCAAATGCTTCATACATACTAAATTTTTAAAAACAATTCAATGGCTTCCAGCAGAAAGAAGTTTAACATAAGCCCTTCACCAAATATATCAGGATTTCTAGAAGAATTTCATTCTCCAATGCTGTTCTCTAGTATATCTATGTGTCTGCCTCCCCCTACAAGACAGGAAAAGAACTCCAGGGTGGGGCCTGGGACAGTCTTACTCATGTGTGTGTGACCAATGACTAACACAGGGCCTGGCACTTTTATCCTTCTCTGCCCCAAATTATGACTAGTGTACACTGATTGCATCCAGAAGCTAGAAATTAAAAGTTCAAACAAACTATGTTATACTCCTGAATTAGTAAGGCTATCAGATTGCTACTATTCAAAAACAAACTGCCATTAAACTGAAGTCACCATTCATTTACAAACTGATTACCACTAACGGTAGATTTAAGGTTATCTGGGGTTGGGGTGAGTATGGGAAGCAAATGAGCATGAGATTTCTAAATGTTCTAAAATTAAATTGAAGTAATGATTGCATAGCACTATAAATAAATTACAAATCACTGAATTGTGAGCTAAAACAAACAAGAACGCTTAGCCCAATACCCCTCTTCACTAACACAGTGACCATTAGTATTTTCAATTGCGCCTTGAGCCATTAATTCAGGTATTTCTGCTTCAGAGCCAGACTGCCTTAGGTCAAACATCAGCTCTGCCACATACTCCATCGGTGAGTTACACACACTTCCTGGGTCACAATTTCCTCATTCGTAAAATAGGGGGAAATAACAGCCTACCACATTGGGTTACTGAGAGACTCAAGTGAATTAATATATAAAAGTGATACAGTAATTTCTCAATAAACATTGGTTATCAGTGCATATCTTTTATTTAACTATAATTCCTTAATATCAGAAATAATTGGCTATTGCTGGAAAGGGTCAAATATATAGATAGAATTCTATATAAATTTCAGGCTAGATAAGCACTATCCTACACAATACATACTCCTAGCTTTCCGGAGTTATCTCTCTAAGATACACTTCTCATTTCTTCTCAAAAACTTCAATAATCCATTCTCCCAAACTGCTGCCCCCTACTGCTCCCAGCTGCCCTCAGGATAATGTGCACAATATACAAAGTCATTGCATTTCATCGAATCCAATTATAAGCTGCCTCCCAACCCTCACAGATGTACTCTTTTGCCTATATCCTTTCTCTATGCTACTTACTCCATTTTCCAGATACTTCAAATTCCTCACCCAGCTGAAAACACTATTCCTTTATGCATGTTCTTCTTTTACAATTTCAATTCCTTCTGACTAGATTAACTGTGGCCTGCTTCAAAAAACTCCTATGCATCTTTTGTGACCCAACTCAAATGTCACATCCTCTAGCTGACCTCATCCTTCTCTGTGACCTCATAATGAGACATATGCATCTCTACTGAAGCACATCTTCACAGAAACTTTACCCTTCAGGCCCCAGCAGCAAATGTTTCTTCTCACAAAGTCTTGAACATCCTAACAATACTGAGTTACTGCACATTACCTATGCCTCATCTGTGAGCCTTGGCATATTTTCTTTCCTCTTTCAGAAAAACTCTCCCCTCTCTATTTTCCCCATGCTGTCAACCTAGCAAACTCCTACAGGGTTGTTAGATCTCTGTCTAGACAAAATCAGGTACATTCAGGGTGAGGTGGCTCTACACAGATCTCTGGTTAGAAATGACTACCTCTCAGAAACCTATTTAGGTATTCCAAGGCTAGGTTTGCTTTGTTCTTCCAATGTGTTTCCAGAGTACCCTTTGCTGACTCTGAATATTGATGTATAGCACCATATAGAAAATTGTCTGTCGATGTACATTTTCTGATGGGTTAGGTTTTATAGAACTGTTGTTGTCAATCTCTATATCCCTAGCACCAAAAAAATCTCTGGCACATGTCAGGTGCTCAATAAATATTTGCTGAAAGGATGTATTGATCATCTCCTTTAAAAATATTTTGAGTTGGTGAATTGAAAGGTAAGTATAATAAATTATATCTCAAAAAGCTGTTTTTTTTTTTTTTTTTTTTTTTTTTTATCTGCGTTACCAGTCTATCATTTTCAGTATAGTTTAACCTCTCAGGTGCTGGACAGAGGTCTTATATGCTTGTGTTCCCATTGTGGAGCCTGGTACCTACAAGATACTCAATTATGTTTGCTAAAATTTTATGCCAGGTTCTGAGCCACTGAATCACTTTCTACAAATGATTGATTTATATAAACGTTATTGGTAGGTAAATTGATAGTGACATCACAAACTATAGAGCTAAAAGATTCATGTGTATCAACATCTACACCTCATAAATGAGGAATTGGGTACAGTAAAACAAGTGAATTATCCCAAATCATCCAGGTAAGACCCCCAAAGAATGCCTTTTCTCTAATCAATATCATTAATTATGTCTAACTTAGAAAGATTCTTATCATCACTGAAGTCAGATTTAGTTATGAGTACTACGGACTATGTAAGCATCAACTACTGGTGATGAAAGCTATACTTGGAAATAAATAGATCACCAGTTTTTTTATATACTCGGATTAAACAGGTGTTGATATGCATGAGAAGAGGAATAAATAAACTCTTAGCTTGATATGAGTCATTATTTGATGGGCTATTTCAAAACAGAATTGATATTTCTAAACAGCTGATGTCAAAAGAGGCAATATCAAAGAACCACAGACGTAGAAAAAAATCACTAATGATTTCTTTTATGGAACAATTCCCCAGAGTATGAAGAGTTGCTGCTTAAGAATTAGTAGTATTGGAAATTTCCATTTGGAAGATTTTAAGCTTTAAAAAACTCTACAAAACTGACACCTAGGAGTAGGTATGTGACTCAACTAGATATCACTAGCACCATATGCCATTAGAAAACTAACTAGAGGATATTATCTCATATCTTTGCCCTTCATTGTATTCATCTAGTAAAGAGGATAAAACAATCCACATGTTCACATCTCTCTCCAGAATGCAAGGATTTCTCTAAAGCACCTAAAACACACAAGCTTATAAGTTGTATTAGAGAATACCCAAATCTTTTGCTCTCAAGACAAAACTCAGCATCTGCTATTTGAAGCCTAAAATCACAGCTATTTATCTTCCTCTCTTAGGACTGCATGCATCTATCCCCCTGGCTTCCCTTGGCTCATTCTAGGTCCTTAAAAGGCCCAAGTTCATTCCTGCCTCAGGTACAGGTACTGTTCTGCAAGTGTAACTTCTCAATATAAAGATACTGCAAATTGACCTTGAAGTCACTTCAGAAGTCAACTTCTCAAAGAAGACTTGAATGCCCTTCCTAGCAAACATCATGCCAGATACCTCCCCATCTACACCTTTTTTCCTGTTTCACTACATGAATTTGTTTGCTGCCTTATTGTTGATGTCTTAATATTCTCTTAACCTCTGCTCCAACTAGGGTCGGTTAGAGAAAGAAAACCTCATCTGCCTGAGTTGTTATTGCCTCATCGCTAGCACCTAGAGTTCACACAACACAGTAGGACTCAATAAAGGTACAATAAATGAAGAGTAAATAAAAACATTAGTTCATGACCCAGGTCTTTCACTTTGCAGTTATTGGATCTCTGACAAGTTTTCCAGGCTCTATTTATTCAAATAAAGACTAGAATTATAAGCCATATTGGCCTCATAGTGTAGAAGCAATGAGATCAGGGCAAAGGTTTTACAAACCACAAATATGGTACTCAGACAATAATGATAACAGAATCACTCTGTAAGACCAATTGTGTGACAGCATCTGTTCTAAGCACTCTACACTTCTTTGGTTATAAGATGCATCATCATTTTTTTTGATCACTAAGAAAGAAATAACTGGTATCAGTCAATCTATATCACAATGGTTTCTTATCATATCAACTATAGGATGCATTTCAATCTTCAAGAAATTAAACTGTGGAAAAAAGATGCTTCAAAAAATAGAAATAATACAGTATTACACATTTAATGCTCTTAACTATCCTATTAGGTCCTTTTATCATTCCCATTTTAAAGATATGGAAATTGAGGCACAGAGAGGTTAAGTAACTTGTTAAAGGTTATATAACAAGATTTAATGATGATGAGAAAAGATTAACAGAGACTCATAAAACTTTATAGTTTAAACTCTCAGAAGCCCATAAAATACCAAGAGTTAAATTCCCTTTTCTAAATGATACAATTGAACCCATAAAGTTTCCTTGCTGAAGTGTATGATGTTCTGAGCTCTAAGAATTCTCATGGCAAAGTCTTATGAAAATAAAAGTAGAAAGACAGCAGTTTTAAACACTTCAAGTTTTTATAATTTGCATTCTCTTTGCATTTATATAACTCGGTTTATACAAGACCAATTTGTGCTCATTTGGATTTTGCTTTTAAGTTTTCTTACTTCTTTCATTTATCTGTTTTCTGTATTCATAAAGATACCTTAAGCTATTTTGGAGACGATAGTGTATTTGTTTGTAGATAACCTTTCTCCAACTTCTCCACCCTCTAAGCCTTGCTCTGAGCTTAGTGGGTGTAAGTGTTGCTGACTAATTAAAAACCAAATGGAGATCTACCTTGGCATCATATCCCATAGCATGATATTAGAAATAACATGACGCAAGCATATATTATTGTCAGCTTCCTGAATATGATTATTGATAATCTTGGTAAAATTTACATAGTGAGAGCACATGGCTTTTTGAACCAAGCAGAAACATCTCGGAGCATGGTATGAGTGTGGAGGGAAAAAGGAGGAAGAGGACCAAAAGCAACACATATGACACCATTAGGGACGTGACTGTGATTTGACTAAGACTTTATAATTGAATAGAGTGCTTGGGTTAATCGTAGTTGACAGTTTTTTTTAAAAAAGAAAAACTGAGTTTTTTTGGAGAGGTGATAAGAAACAGGTAATATTAATACAACTAACATATGGAATATGACATAGAAAAGACAACACAGTTGCTATCAATGCTCATTTTCAAAAAAAAAAAGTTCTTTTTTGTATAAAATCACCTCTAAGCACAGAAAACTGGTTTGCTGAATCCTGCCCCGACATATAAAATTCAAGACATGTGATATTCCAGATCACATGTAGAATTCTAACATAGTTATTAGGAAAAGGAATCAAGATGTAAGCATTTTTCTATTGTCTTGTAATCATGCAAGAGAAGACTGAAAAACACAATTGTATAATTTTCTAATCTTTCCTGATCAAAGACATTGGATAGTTGAAAAGTTGCTGGGAATATAGAGTTAAATTTTGTTAGCCCATGTTCTTATGATATGAAAATTCCTATTAACTACACTATGAGAGCTTTTTTCCCCTCACACACAGGTTAAGAACTAAAAGCTGTTCCAAAATTCTAAGCCCTATGTGACGCTGTACAATCCTTCATCTCTTTGTGGCAGGCAGGTAGAGAGGACTTGCATAGCCTGGCAAACCTCCCAGTTCACACTGACAATAGTTTGAACATTTGTGAGTAAGGAACTTCTACACATTTTCCAATAGAACATGTGCATAAAAATCATCCTGAAGCATATAGTAAAGGTCCCTTTTGAGTCATCAAATATTGAGTGTTTTTTATTATTTTACTATCAAGTCTTTTATTCTATTTTGTTCTTTAAATTTCTTTGCCACAATAAGATACACCATGCACTTGACAACGTATTTATGAACAAGCAAAAATCCTATTCCAAATTTTTAAAAGCTCCTAGAAATGTTAGCTTTTAATGGACAGAAACAGAATAAGGCCTCTTAAAAGTTATCAAAGCCTAATAATATCTTACAAGTGCTTTCTAATGGGCCCACTGCTGTGTTAATTCTGCTTATAAGAAATCTATAGTTTTATAGATAAACAGTTTTAAAACTATAGTGAAAACTAAGTACTAGTGGAACATGGATCTGGAGTCCAGGGTGAGAGGCAGTCAGAAAGTGAGAGAAGCAGATCTCTAAGTTACAGAACTTGATAACTTGGAAACATCTGAATTCAGTGAAGTTCCAGGCTCAGATATATGGTTTACCCTGAATTCATAATTTCTCACTATGATATAGAAATATATAACATGTGCTCTCTACCACATTCACATTTTTCAAAAGAAGACTAATAGTCAATAAGCATATGAGAAAATGTCCAACATCAAAAATCATCAGAGAGATGCAAATTAAAACTACAATGAGACATCATTTTACAAGTCACAATGGCTCTTATTAAAAAGACAAAAAATAATAGATGTTGGTGAGGAGGGAGAGAAAAGGGACCTCTTATACACTGTTGGTGGGAATGTAGATGATAGTTTTACAGATAAACAGTTTCAAAACCAGAGTGAGTGAAAACTAAATACTAGTGGAACATGGTACTTAGTGCAACCTCTATAGAAAACAGTATGGAGATTTCTCAAGGAACTGCAAATAGAACTACCATATGATCCAGCAATCTCACTACTGTCTATCTAATCAAAAGAAAAGAGATCAATCTATAAAAAAGATACCTGCAGTCATATGTTTATTGAACTATTCATAATAGCAAAGATATGGATCAACGTGTCTATCAACACAGGTTTGGATAAAGAATATTTGGTTTATATACACAATGGAATACTATTCAGCTATAAAAAAGAATGAAATCATGTATTTTGTAGCAACATGGATGGAACTGGAGGCCATTATCTTAAGTGAACCAACTGAGACACAGAAAGACAAATACTGCATATTCTCACTTATAAGTGGGAGTTAAATAATGTGTACACATGCAAACAGAGTGAGCACTGATGGAAAAGGGAGATTCAGAGGGGTGAAAGGAGGAATGAGGGTGGATAATGGGAGGTTGCTTGGTGGGTACAGTGTGTGTGGCTTCAGTGATGGGTGAACTGAAGGCACAGACTTCACCACAATGCAATCTATCAAGGTACCAAAATTGCAACTGTACCCCATGAAAATATACAAATAAAAAATAAAAAAGATACATTGCCACAGCTTTGTAACAGGTAATTCTGAACTCTGGCCACAACTAATTGGATCAGAGATTGAAACAAAACCAGACCAGAGGACCAGAGGAAGAATTCCTTCCCAATGTGAACTGGAGAAGAACCAGCTCCAGTAACGGTCCTCTTGCTTCAGGCATTTGAGCATAAGCATAGGCCCAAATGTAAAGAGCTGGCAGCAGGGATAAAATGGAGCAAAAACAAGAGATACACAGAGTGATGAAGGAGCCCAGAGGCAGCAAAGGACATAACATAAGGAACATTCTGGTGGCCAGAAGAAGACTAAACAGAGTCACCAACCGGAGCAGCAATAGGAACAGAAGGAAAAACTGAGGGAAGCTAAGTCCTTGTTCAACTGAGAGCCACTGGACAAGGAAACATTGAATGTTTATTTCTGAGGGACAATAAAATCAGCTGCTGTTATGTCCATAATGATATTCCAGGTCTCCATGAGGCTTGGTTGTCTAGCTGCTGACATGGTTTTGGGACAACTTTCCTTCTCTTTGTATACTTACCATAAATTCTCCTCATCTAAAGTCATCTGAGGTAACTTTAAGCACGTCTTGGCTTCCTGCAACCTGAAAGAACCTAACTAAAACATACCCAAGAAACAATTTCTTTATTCTAAGAGAACTTAGACAAACAAGACTCTGGCCCAGACTAGTATATTATGGTTGAAAAAATGACTAAGCTTATTAACAGAATGAAAAAATAAATAAAATAAAATAGAAGGATGGGAGAGTTTATTTTGTGTCTCTCTGCTTACAAAGCACAACAACACATTATCTGTGACTTAGGAATAATCCACGTGGATGTTCTTCTGCAATGTACAATATCAAACAAGCTATTCAAATTAGCTCTATTCTCTTACAAACCTAAATCACCAGATTTTATCCCCTATTAATTACCTTCAATATGACCAGCTAGGAATGGTGGAAAGAGGCAGGATGGCTTGGGAGGTGGAATTGACTCTCTGAACCTTCATATCATATAATCAGTGCAGAAAATTCAATTATATATTTTTAAAGTCTAATTATGCATAACACTTGTTTCTTAACAAAAAATAAGCTAAAGGTATTTTTTAGTGCATTGCTACATTTGCATTTTTAAATTATGGTAGATATTTTTATTGCGTTAAGTACCTTATTCTATCTCAGCAAAGAGTGGTGGCTGTTTTAAGTAAACAAAACTGTCACAAGAATACCCTACTCTTCTTCCACGGTGAATGCCTGTATCCAAACCACAGTGCCATGGAAAATAACCTCCCTAACATTTACTCTCCTGGCCACAAGTGTCTGTTTGGAAAAGTGTCTGGATTGGTCTGAACAACACATCCCCAAGCAACTAAGCAGAAGAAGCTCAGGCTGGTAACATGAGCTAAAATGAGAATTCTAACATTTGTGATGGTGGTCCATACTGACTTCTGATAAACCTCAAAAAAACCCCAAGCAATTCCAATTCTAGATTCACATGTAGAATCCAAATATATATCCATACAAAGGTACATATGCAAGGAAGCTCATCTTAACATTGTTTATAATAAAGAAAAGCTGAAACCCACCAATGTAGATGAAGTTAAATGATGGTACACTACACAAGTGTTAAAAATAATATCCCCTTTACAGATATGTAAAGATCTAGAAGAAAGGAATGAACTGGAGAAAATAGATAATGTTATGATACCACATTTATATATACACATATATGTAAATATATACATACACAAATGTGTTGGAAAGATGCATAACAAAAAGACAATGGTGATTACTCTTCAGAAAAAGAGTGGCGGTTGGGAGAGGAGCATTAAAGTGGGCAGTGAGGGAAGGCTTTTACGCTCCGCTCCATATACTTCTGATTGCTGGAATCTGCTCTGATAACTTATTTGCATACTCCAAGTATATCCATGTTTCAACAAAATTAAAGCACAGGATGCTTGCTATGTGTTCCAATGTACTGCATACACGGCTGACCGGGGAGCCAGCACAGAGAAGTGGAAGAGTCATGGATTTGAGATCAACAGGACAAGGCATGAAGCCCAGTTCTATCACGTAAGAAGTAGTACTGGGTGCAACTCATCAAACCTTGTGTGTGATACAAAGATGATAATTCCTCATTAGGCAAATTCACAGACTTGATGTGATAGTGAACATAAAGCCACTCTTCAAGTGGCTGGGCACTCTATAAATCTCAACTATTACTTTTACTATTGTTCCTATTATATGACCTCCCAAATTTCCCTGGAGAAAAATTGCTAAGTTTGTGATAATAGATCATTTGTTTTCAACTCCTCTGTTTGAACCACACTGTTTTATCCTCACTGTCTCCTTTCTAAGGTCTGAAATTAAAACAAACATCGAATGAGGCCGTAGGATTTTATTTTATCTGTCACATACTGCTGTCATTAAACACACTTGAAATGAGTGGGTTTAGTTCAAATAAAACTGCTTCTTTCTCAAACTCAACAAACATGAAGGGGAGAGAAAAGGAAGCTTGCACTTGAATCACATTCAGAAGCGCTGCACGTTACATTTCAAGGAGAAGATCCATCTGGCAGGCTGACATAGTAATACGTTCTTTTAATTGTCAGGTCAGGCAGATTACAGATCCAGGCTGTCAATTCTTTCGCTGCAGTTTTATTTTGTTATCAGTAGCTCATAAAAAAAAATAAAATAAAACACACAAAAAACACCTCTCTTAGTTATTTTATACATACACACACATATATATGTATACACACACACACACATAAAAATCCCCCTTGCTCCCTAGGCCTGATTAAAACAGGCAGCAATTTAGTCCAATAAGCGAGCATCTGCTACCAAGCACCAACTATGGTGAAACCATGCTTGATAGAAATACAAGAATGAATATATCAAAAGTCTTGTCCTGCAGGAAGTCAAAGCCAACAGGGGAGATAAACTGTTACAACTGAAAATGATACTCATATAAACCAAACATGCTGGTACACTTGATTTTCCCCATTTTTTTATGGAGTTCCTACTCAAATGTACAAATCTACTTAATCTTGGCAGTTTATCTCTCTGCTGGCTGAAGTAAAAAGAGCAACTGGTGGTCAGGAGACCATGGAAAGAAGTGTGTGTGTGTGTGTGCGCGCGCGCGCGTGTGTGAGCACGGACAGTACATACTGTAAAGACCCTCCAAATTTGGTGCAAGCTGCCCATTTCTCAACTTCCAAACTTCTATTATACTTTAATTGTATTTCACAGTCAATTGTGCTCAACAAATATCTGTGGAATAAGTAAAGCCTCCTAACCCTGTATGCAGTAACTATTTCCTTGAAAAATAAAAAAAAAAAAAAAAAAGAAATTGAAGAACAGTAATCTAATAAATTAGGAAGTAGAATATGCTGGAGAATTTATCAAACAGAGTTGAAAAGAACCTTAGAAATGTTCTAGTTCGATGCTTTATAAAAGGTGAACCGGATGCTCAAAGAAGAAAAGTGATTTGCCAAAGTCAAATACTCGGTGGAAGAGAAGGGTTTGGAATCTGCTCTCGTGACTTTCCGTCCAGTGCTCCTTCTACACCATGCCATTTCTGTACATTTTTGAGAAATGACAGGGATGTGTACTGACAAGCTCAGTGGGTTAGTAAGTACAGGATGGAATTCCATTAAAGATAGGAGAGAGAAAATCAAGGCTGCTTATTAAAACAAATGTACTGTCCTTTACTGTGACTGCCTACTAAGACAATATGAGAGATAATGTATTATGCATGCAGGTATTGAGTGGACTTCTCTCAACAATCGCAATGGAAACAATGTTCACTACCAAGCTCTGTAGAAGAAGCCAATGGTAATGGTGAATTTTTACACTGTAATGAAATGTCCTCTGAGATTACCAAGGAATTTAAAGTTTAAAATACACTAGAAAATGAGGAATGAGGGGAACGCAGATCCTATAGGCTTAAAAAATATTTGAAAATCCCATTTGATTTTTATGCAACAAAAGCTAGATTTGCTTAGGGACTAATGAGTGCACAGACATTCTAACTTGGATTAGGAATCACATTCACATTCAGGCCAGGACCTAGGTCTGGGAGAAAGATGCTGCTTGAAATCTAGGCCATGCAGCACCTACCATAGGACTTTTGAGCAAATCATTTTGCTTCTCAGCCCATTTCTTCATCTCTAAAATGTGGATAAGAATCCTCATCTTCAGTTGAGACTTTGATTCCAATGAATAAATGAAGATGTTTTGCAAAATCTAAGAAATTAGGCGAATACACTAATTATTTTCAAGAAGGAAGACCAGCCTTCAAAGGGCCTGTAGATCAGCCAGGCTCAGAAATGTTATCTGGTTACTATTTAAGGGGTGATGGTGAGAACACATAAACTATGAATTCCAGAAAAGGAAGGAAACACAAAAGAAGATGGGCTTCAACACTTGAATATCCAGTAAACCAATGCGTAAGTTAATAGACCTGAACAATCTATGTAGCTCTGGCAAGACCTATGGGATAGGATTGTCATTTAAATATGTAGAACCATGGGCCAAAGAACAGGTTAATCTGAGAGTTAGGACAGGAAGCCAGGGCTGCTGGGTCCCACTTCAGGACTCTTTCTCCACACTATGTTATGTAGGAAACTATGAAACAACAGTAGCATGAGAAACAGAGAAGAAAACTGACATTACAGTGATGCAGAGATTGCTGAGTAGTGATCTGAGGCCTCACTCAATTGAATGGGATCCTGAATGATGACTACAGACCATTTTTCTCTCCATACTAGTACAGTGGAAGACCCTTGGTAGCAGCATAGCAAAGAAGTAAACCAGTGAATAAACCGAGACGCTTCAGAGACCTCGAACCATCTACAGAAGGGGAAGTAAACCTACATCTACTAGGTGTCAGCCTCTCTGTGTTAGAGTTTCTCTGTGCATACGCTCTCATTTTTCTAGCCATATTAAGAAGTGAATATAATTATCTCTCTCTTACCATTGAGAAGATTGGGATCTGGAGAAGTGAAATATCCTCCCAGCCCCCCAGAGCTGCTTAGTGGTAGAACCAGAATCAAGGCCCCAGATTCCAGAGTTGAGAATAGCAGCTCTTTCCACTTTGCCAGGTAGATGGCCCCATTCCACCTACCAGCCCAGCAGGCAGAAGGGTCTGAAAGCCCTGGAGGTAGGAGGTCAGGAAAGCTGTTGTGTGGACAACTGACATTCAAAGAAGAAAGTGGTTTCTGGGAACAGTGTTACATTCACACTTTCTGAAATGAGTTTATGTGCGATAAATGTTTTTATTTTCTCTGATGAGAAATAAGAGGATTCTGGGGAACATTTTTAAAGTAATACAATTTCCCTTTGTGGCACTGGTGTGGTAAAAGAATAATAAAATATGCATAAATATAAATATAACTGGAGTGGTGAGGAGTCAAAATGACTTGAGCAGAGGGACTAATATCAAGGCATGTGTTCCTATTCTGAGTGAAACAGTTTATTCTGCGAACATAGAAATACAACAGTGAGAAGGAAAACATTCTCCATGGTTTTCCTTTCTGGACACAGTACAACATACTCCAGCGCCAGGCTCCATATAACTGTAGCTCTAACTGTACCATCATCTTTAGCTCATAAAAATCACATTGTATTACTCCCTATCATAATGTTCTAAGTCTTTCTCACTGGGTGCATATTTCACATATCATTTTACACTCTAATGAGATCCTGAACAGGTTACATTACATATACATCTGATAGAATATTTAGGACCCAATTTTCACCATCACTGAACAGCCTTATGCAATTCATATATTCAAAAATGTGTGAATAATCAGGTGCTTGTGATCATGATGATAGGCCAATTAGGAGCTGAAGGTTGAGCCATATGTCATCAAAAGGAGTTATTCCCCAATGCCAACCTAGAATTCCATTCTAGTGTGCCTGACTAGAAGAGGCACTGACAATTAACTACTTCAGCTCCCTCACATTATATCTGGGGAGACTAAGGCCCAGACAGAGGCATGGACATGTTCAAGGTCATATAACTAGACAGGGACAGAAGCAGAGTAGGCACTAGAATCCAGACATTGTGTTTCCTAATCTCTATAATACCTTGCTATCCTCCATTTGAGACAAAAAGCCAAGATCTTTGTTTTATCAAAAACTGATCTTTCCCCTCGTGGATTCAGAATAGAACAAAAGCACTGCTGCTCGGACAAAAGCTGAGTCATATACACATGTCTCTCAGTAGACAGAAATGTAATCAAATATAATCAGGGCAACCTCATTGTTCTTCAGATTCATCTTTTGACATTTTGGAAATCTGTGGTTTTATTCGTCGTTTATTTAGGATAGCAAGTGGGAGGTAAAAATGGCAAAATAACTATGGCCTGACAGTCCTGGTAACTGTATTCACTGAATTTTTTTTTTAAAGAATGTTGGGGGTTTGAATTTTTTACCGTTTTTCTTTGTTTGTTCAGTAAACATCTATTGAGTGTCTAACCCATGCCAAGTACCACAGTGTTAGATGTAATGGAAAACCCAGAAATGGAAGCATACACAACACACTCCCTACAATTAACAAGTTTCCAGTCTAGTCAAGGAGGTGAAGTATACACAGTTGACCATAAAAGTAATAGGGTATAAATGTGACAAGTGCCAGAAGTAATGTGTACATCACTTTAAATGGGGAGAGAGGCAGGTTTCAACCTAAGAGCGAAGGGCGAGAGTGGCAGGTAGACAGATGGTGATGAATGGCATTACAGGTAGATGATACTAACAGGGAAAAGACTAAGAGCTAGCCCATCAAAGAGGCATAAAAGAGAGGATATAAGTTCAATGAAATATAGCACAGTGAGGGGGAGGATATGATATGAAGACATGGGTTTCCATCATAGTTATATATCAGTTTACACAAAATTAAGGTGTGAGTTTAAGGGAAAGAATCCTGTTTCTGTAGAAGGAACAAAGAACTCAGAGACAGACAAGGAACTTAGTGGTTGGGCAGGAGACAGTATTGCTCTGAGAGTCTACATGGGAGTAAACAAGCAGATGTACACACACACCGGCATGCTTTCTACTAAAAAACATCGATTATATCCATTGTTGGGTGGGATCTTGGACAAGTCAGTTCACTCCTCTATACTTATTTGATATTTATACTCAAACTCAGCCCTGTCAATGCTCATGTCTTCTGATGTCTTGCTCATTATACTCGCAGAAAAGAGAGCACTAGAACATTCATATGCACATTCTCAGGACTTGATAATATCTTGAATAAATTATGACATTAGCAACAATAAAATTTGACTTATACAACCTCTGTTTCCCTGACATTCTTCTTGCCTCTCACCCTTATGCAGAAAAACTTGTTAGCCAATGCCCTGTGGTCGTGACACAGGCTACATAGAATGTTGCAAGGAGAGAGCAGACAGGTGGGAAGTATGCGTATAGCTTTTTCACTAGAAACTTATGACTCCTCACAAAGCAAACTGAGGAGTTGAAAGTATTACTTTCCACCACCTAGACTATAACTATGTGAGAAAGGCAAGAATCAGCTGCTGCCATTTATGAGTTGGCACAGGAACTGCAACAGATATTTGCTCGTGATGTCTCATTCTGTCCATGGACACAGCTCTTAAAATACACCACTCATTACTGAAGTTGTTGCTTAATGTACTCCTCCTTGCCCAATGCTGGATTTAGATTTGCAAAACTGCTTTTCAAGAATCTAATAAACAGAGTTTTGCTATATTTCAGGTTTGTAAATAGTTACCTTTATTCATATCCTTCACAGAAGATAAAGGAAACAAACTTCCAACCAATATATATTTTTTCTAACTCATGAAGGCACTTCTGCAGCTGTTAAAGGTACCGTTATTTGAGCCTCTAGAAATATGAATAGGAAGAATTCAAAATAAGAGCCCATTTTAAGTTCTGGGTCCAAGAAATAGAAAGGGATGGAAGTCTCCACAGAAGTTTCCACCATGGAGTGAGACCACTAACTCCAAAGGTCAACAATAAAGCTCAGGCTGGCACAGTGGCTTATGCCTGTAATCCTAGCACTCTGGGAGGCCGGGGCAGGAGGATCGCTTGAGCTCAGGAATTCGAGACCAGCCTGAGCAAGAGCGAGACCCCATTTGTACTAAAAATAGAAAAAAATTCACTGGGCATGGTGGTGACTGCCTATAGTTCCAGCTACTTGGGAGGCTGAGGCAAAAGAATAGCTTGAGCCCAGGAGGTTGAGGTTGCTGTGAGCTGGGCTGACAACACGGCACTCTAGCTCAGGCAACAGAGTGAGACTCCATCTCAAAAAAGAAAAATAAAAAATAAAATAAATAAAGCTCAGGATTGCTTAAAAGGTGAAAAATAACCTCTAGAGGAAAGGCATACAGATTTAAAAGGCACTAAACTTTATTTTAAGAAATTAAAATTCATTTACAGGAAATTCCAGTAATTAAGAGTCCATCCCATCATTACTACATTCAGTACCAGAATCTTCCTGCAGGTGATACACCAATAAAGCGCCAGGGTATTCCAAAATCAATTTAATTGCCAAAAACCTGAGGTGTCAAAAGTGTCAAACCTTGCATTAAGTTCTGAGATATGAGCAAGATATGGTTTCTTAGGGAGCTCACAATCTTGAGGGGAACTACAGGGAAGTAATTAAATCACAATGTGGTCAACTCATATAATGATGTAAAAACGGATCAAAAAACCAAAACAAAGCGGAAAAAAACCCCAAACAGGACGGAAAATAGTACAACCCATTTAAGTACAACTCTAGAGAGAGTCTGCATGATTTTCAGGACAAGAAGAAAATATAAGGCAGGTGTACTTTTGTTAATTATAGTGATTATTTCATACCTAATCATTAGAGCTAACAATGATCAGTCCCTTACTGTGTGACAGATACTGTCCCAAGTATGGCACATGCAATCCTCCCAATAACCCTATGAGACAGAAAAAAAACATTTCCTTCCTTTCGAAAGAAGAAAGGGAAGCATGGAGAAAGGTTAATTAACTTGTCCAAACTCAAAAAGCTAGTAAATATGAAACTAGGGTTTGACCCCAGAAAATGTAACTCTAGAGCCTTTCCATTTAGCCATTATTTAGTGTGGTCTCCACCCTGACAAATGAAAGTAAAGTAAGCGTGAGCAAACAGCTTGGAAGAGTGACGAGAACTATTCTTGTGAAAACAACCCCATCAAAGATCCCAATCCAGCAGTTCAATTTTAATCCTCATGACATTAGACTCGACAGTGCCGATACCTTGATCACTCACTCACTCTGGAAGCTTATCTTCCACTTCGTTTGTTGGACATCACTGCCTCTTGGCTCTCCTCCTACCTCAATGCCCCTTGTTCCACATAACCTTTAATTGTTCTTCTTTTTCTCCATAACATCAAAATACTGGCCCCAGGGCTTAATCCATCACCTTAGGTGATGTGATCCAGTCTCAAGGTTTTACATTTGTATCTGCTGATTCCTAAGTCTGTATCAAGTCCAGACCTTGCCCTTGAACCTTAAACTCAAATATGCAACTGTCTACTCAACCACTACCTGGAACGCTAAAAGACAGCTCAAATATAACATATCCAAAGCCAAATTCCTAATCATCTTTTCTCCTTTCTCCTCAAAACAACAAAAACAAAAACAAAATAACTTCTCATGCTGTCTCCTGATAGCTCACTAAATAGCAGGTCCATTCTTCTCATTGCTCAGGCTAAAAACCTAGGAGACAATCTTGACTCTTCTTTTCCTCTCATATTCCACATCCAATCTGTTCACAAAACTTGCTGATTTTACCACTGAAATATATCCAGAATCCCATTACTTCTTATCACCTTCCACAATATCTATCACACCCACCGAGTCCAACCGTCATTTTGAGTTTGAATGATCATTTCTAGTTTGGATGATCACTTCTGGTTTAGATTACCACCATAGCCTACAGTTTATTCTCCACAAAGCTGACAAGTCTGATCCCATGACTCCAAATGCTCTCCATCTCACTCAAAGAAAGGATTAGAGTCCTTACAATGACTTAGCAGGCCTTATGTAATCATGGAGGCCCCTGATACTTCCCTTACCTTATCTTTTCTCACTCCCATTAAGATCACTTGGCTGCAGGCACCAGTGGCTACTTTATTCTTTCTTAGAGACTCCAGTTGCCAGTCACAATCTTCCCCCAGGGCTTTCACAACTGTGCTTTCCTCTGCCTGGTTATCCCCAATATCTGCACGGCTCACTGCCACATCTCCTTGAGGTCTCTGCTAAATATCTCCTCCTCCTAAGGCTTTCCCTAACCGCTTTATGTAGAATAGTAACTACCACTCCACCCAGACCAGAGGACTTCACCCCTTATCCAGCTTTATTTTTCTCTATAGCACTTAACCAGACTTAAATGTTTACCTATTTATTTATCTGCTTATTATGCCTTGCCAAAAGGAATATGAACTCTTTTGGGAAATACATTTAATTTTATTCATAGCTGTGTCCTCACCCTCTAGAAGAGAGATTGCCACCCAACAAGTGTTCAATAAATATGTCATAATAACAAATAAGTGACTCCTCTGGTTACTCTTATTGGAGTTCTAGAAATAAGACTTAACTGGAGAGTCCAATAGCATAAAAAGTAATGTAGCAGTGTAAGCACTTCTAAAAGTGGCTTGTTGATTTGAAATCAAAGTAAAATATTATATGTCACCATAGATTTGGACTGTGAGTCATAGACTATTAAACTTGGGAGGCAGCTGTGCTGGACTAGAAAGAGAGTAACTAGAGTCAGGTGACGATGGTTCCAGCCTTGGCAGCGCCACTGCTCTGCTGCATGACTTCAGACAGGCAGCCTCACCTTTGTGGATTCTCTTCCTTCACCTACGTAACTGAACAAATCACCTCAAATCACTGGCAATCTGGGGTTTGGTATGAATTCAACTACAACTCATTCAAAAGATAATCCTTCTAGGTTTGTTTACAGGACATATTTCATTGTTGTCAACTCTATTTGCAAGTTAGGAAAGAAGTCACTTTTGAAACTGTGGCTTTTCTGAAAAATTATGTCACATCATTAACACATAACAAATTCTATCTAGGGGATAGAAAATTCTTCCTCTCCATGTACCACAATGAGTGTTAGATATTATCAACTACAACACAGAAGGAACAAGTTTTCAAGATACTAAATTCTTCCAGAAAAAATTGTTTTTTTTTTTTAAAGCATCAAAGTCACACATGAAAAACAACTTGCAGTTTTCCTTCAAATGTACTTATTTCCTATTCTTGATATGCAGTCTCACAGTGCATGGGATGTGATACTCCGCTTTCTCATAAATAGTGGAGATGACCTTTAAAAATACACCCCCCTACTTATTCCCCAGCCTGCAATCCCATGAAGATCAAAGCCAGCTTGCTATTCTGCATTAACATTTCTGTGATCAGATATAACGTGGGCACCTCAATTCTACCTGCGTCAAGACATTTTCACACAAGTGACTCACTCGGTAGAAGCCCAGGCACTGAACGCCACTCTGACACCATCTCCTTTGAGGTTGATTCCACCTTGATGGTGTTACAAGCCAACATCCTGTTTAGCTGCTGTTCTCTGCCACACGACAGTGTAATTGGAACTGACTGAACAATAAATCTCAATTTCCTTGTTCCATCAGGAGAATCTTTCAATTTGCTAGGCTCCTTCCCTTCCCCAGTTCCTCTTCTACATTACAAATCATTCTTGAACAAGCACACAAGTTAACTGCCCACTCTTATGTTAAAAGCACCGGGAAACAGGGCCAATTCTTTCATTAGACTTCCTAGATCTATTTTTTGGAGATTCTAGATAAAACTGAGTATTGTTCCTGGGCTGAATATGTGAATAAGTCATCTACCTCCGCACTCAGGTTATGTTAACTCCAGGAAGCACGACCTCACTGGGCTGTTGTTTCAAGGGAACAGGTTCTTTGTCCTCCTAAGTATACCCTACCTGCTACCAAGTTCCAGTTTTCAAAATCAAAGATACCTTTGCCCAATGAAGGCCTACCTGAACTTTTTACCCAACAAGTAGTAAACCAAGAATGGCATTCCCACAGGCTCAAGAAAAAACAAGTAGGAGAACAGGGTAGAAAATAACATGATAAAAGAGATATGAAAATTAATAGCACTAAAATGTGTCTCAAGTATATTGTGTCAAAGAATAGTCTTCATTTTCCCACAGAAATGGACAGGAAGGATTGTTGGGTCCCATGGAGCTACTCACTTCAATAATTTGACTTCATTATATATTAAATGTCTTCGCACTAAAAAGAATTGAATAGCTTCCCAATGCCATCAGGGTGACTTCAGAAAGCTTTACATAAAGCACAAAACGTACTTCACGACAAACTATTTCATCTCTTCCCACAACCTCACCCACTATCCATCAACATTATGAAATTATTTACATTCCCATGAACAGACTATGACAAAAAGAATAATATCCCCCCCAACGTGTCCACACTCTAATTCCTAAAACCTGTGAATATGTCACTTAACTTGACAAAAGAGACTTTGTACCTGTGATTAAGGGTAAAGATTTTGAGACAGGAAGAGCATCTTGAATTGTCCAGGCAGGTCTAATCTAATCACACAAGTCTATAAAGGCAGAGAACTTTTCCCGGCTGTGGTCAAAGGGAGACACGGCTATGGAAGAATGGTCAGAGAGATGCAAAGTCACTGGCTTTGAAGACAAAGAGTCCATGAGCCAAGGAATATGGGCAGCCACTAGAAGCTGGAAAAGAGGTACCGGTTCTTTCTTAGAGCCCATTTATGTGTCCTATCACGTCTACCAACAGCCTTTCCAGTCAACTAACCAGTAACCTGAAGCCAGTAAGTGAAATGAACGAACCAGCCAATTCTTGCTTTACTAAGATTTACCTAAAATAAGTAAGTGCTTAGAGTATGGTCACTGTGGTTAATATCCAAAGACTTGCTTGATATTTCAAAAAGTGTTGCATTGCTAGCTGTTGCATTATTTCCTTTTTTATTGCACTCCAGTTTGAACTATGCTTTTAAAACTTTGCAATAATTGCTATTTATTACAGAGGGGGTTTGCTCAATTAAAAAATTGTGGAGCATGTCAAATAGTGGGTTCTGTGATAATGCTGTTAAAGTAAGATTGTCTTTGAAGTATTTGGTCACATTAATACCAAAACAGCATCATTTTTCTCTTACCATAAAAGTACCTTGCCAAAATACTGCATCATCTGAGACCTATACAAGGGGAAAGCCTCTTCACCAGTGTGCACATTGATGGCATAAAAACAGCAACAGAAATCACCAACTCTACTTTCTACAAAAGTAGAAATTAACGTTTAGTACTAATATTTCAATATATACCAACTAAAACCTTTTATTGTCAGGAACTGTAGAACAGGGAATGCGAATAGATGTTTTAGCCTGCACATATTTATTGTTTCTTATCCATTTTAAAAAAGAGTGTGAGGGTAGCATAAGAGTGCATACTTTATTTTTAATGAAAAACTCAATTCCCTCGTAAAGAGAGAGAAACGAGTGGTTGCAGAGGCCTCTGTGCTACCCAGTCTCAGGTAAAGTGAATTTGCACTTACTGGGTTTATCACTCTTTTCTGCATCTTAGATCCTGTACTAGGGGGACAGTGAGATAATGCAAAATGATGGAGCCTTCACAGTAAAGCCAGAACATGACTCCAAAGCAGAATTAACCGGTAGTCAGGCTCTGAGCTACCAAAAATTCTTTTAAAAAGCTCACCATTTGCAGGTCTCTCAGCTATTAGTCAAGCTAACACACTTTTATCCACTTAGACAGTGGCTCAATGGCACAAGGAAAAAGGCTTTGGACAAGTAGAAGCACCAGTGAGGATTCATCAATTTATATGTTTCTGGGGCCATTTTTAAAAATAATATGGAGCTTTAATACACAGGGGGAGATGATGTATTCCAGCACAGCATTCACATCTTAATATGTTCCAGGACAAAAATAAATGAATAAATAAAATGATTGATAAGTAGTAAACCAAAACAAAGAAATACAGACTTCTCTTAAACTGTCCACCAACATCTATCTGGCTTACATGGGAAACTACTTTTTATTGGAACATCTCAAAACTATTTTCATAAATTTGATGCCTCTAAAAACAAATATATTTCAAGAATAACAGTGGCACCTATGGCTATTGAAACATAGGGCCCATGGGTTTCTTTTCCTGTCTTTCCTGTGGGAGTTTTGGTTTCTTCTGGACTGGGTCTGAGCCCTGATGCCAAGCAACTGTTGGTGATTATTCAAATGGACCAAAGAAGGAGGCCAAACCAATACTACAGCCATTTCGGGCCACCTGGTGCCTACACCTATTGCTTCCTTTTCGAGTCCGTTCTCTATGAACTACCCTATGAGAGGGATGTGCAGGAGCAATGTGAGTGGTCTAGTCAATCGCCCACCCAGGCCTTGCTGCCCTTTGTAAGATCAAGGGGCTGGATGCAGAAGACCTCCAAGGACCCTTCCCACCTTGTAGCATTGGACAGAGGAAACTGGAAACACATCCTTTTACTAAGGATTTTGCTATCACTACCCTCTGTGTACTCTCCCAGTTTCTGCCTTGCCACTCTTCCTTTGGTTTAAATTCAAACCAAATATATCCTGATTCTTCTGGGACAAGAAACACAGAGGCTGACAATTTTAACACTCATAACATTTCTCCTTTTCTATCTTTCCTCTTCTTCTTCTTCATCCCATGGATTTCTAAATTTATTATCCCCATATTCAAAATATCCCTGCAAAATAAGGCAGGAAATCTAATGAAATGTTTGAACCCAATGAACCAATTTATGGATAAAAAGAAAGTAAACACTTGAATGCCTGCACGGTGATAACTTGCACAACTCAAAAGGTCAAGCTCTCTCAATCCATGGAATATGATACCTTTAAAACATCTAGCATAAGAGGTCATGAAAGGGAGTCTGAAATAAGGGTTGATCCTCCTGTTGGGGTCTGAGGTGGGCCAACCTATGTGCCTTCCTAAAGGAAAGCAACTTTCATAAAATGTTTTCTATCAGAACTTGAGGGACCTTGGAGTCCAAATCCTTAGTTTATAAATGAAAACACTGGCACAAGAGAAGTGAAGTAGCTTGCCTGCTAAAAATCAAACAGCGAGTTAGGGGCAGAACTAGAATAAGAATTCACATAGTTTGTCCACTGCAACATATTGCCTCCATCATCTTCTGGTTCTTTTACTCTGTCTTCCATTTTCTCATAGGCTTAAGCTTTGATTCACAGGAACTTATACGGGGATCAGTGGAGAATGCCATGCTTGACCCCACACTGACAGTGGGTCTCTTCCCACTCCAGACACCAAAATGATCATAGGTCTCTCCTAATGGTCAGACATAGAGGAAAGCACAATGCGATGTCCCCACGGTAAGACATGGAGAGTAGCTCCGTGCAGTGGAGTGGTTTTCACAACACTGGAGATGCAGAGGAATCAAAGTAGCCTCTAGAGCGAGCAAGAGCTCAGCCAGGCTGCAGAGCCTCAGCTCCACGTTTCAGCTGGAACTGTTCCATGTTAGCCATTTCATATACGGAGCTTCCTGTTAAGTTACTGTGAACAGAGTTTGCAGCTATAGTGGATGACTGCTATACCAGAAATACGTTGGGATTTGCAAAAAGAAGATAGAAATATCAGGACGGGATTCTCTGGTTTTGTTTTTGTGGGATTAAGGCAAGACATTTCACATTTCTGGGCTACAATTTCATCATATTATCAGACGGGTGAACAACTAATTCACAAATGCTAAGTAACAAAAGAGACAGTATATTGTACATGTGTTTTGTATGCAGTAAAGCACTTACAAATCATGAATGTTACCACATGATACTGTTAAAGACAGGCCCAGTGGCTTTACAAAAAAGGGACACTAGAAGCAAGAAGGCTGATCCTGGAGGACCTAAGTGACTTATGGTGGGTATGATTTTACCCTAAGGGGACACGGGACTTTCTAGCCCCCTATCTTGACAGTTTTCAGATGAGTTACTAGCATTGAGGTTTTGCACTGAGGACAAATATATAGACAGATTATAGAGGAATTTATATTATGCGTGTTTGTTGCTTGTTGCCTGAGATTCCTGGCACTGAGTCATCACTGTGCATATAAGGCAGACAGGAAGGAAGGAGGGAATGAACTTGCAAAAACATATCTACATGGCTTCCTTTCCAGGCTTATCTCATGTCACTTGCGCTACATTTCCTGAGCTCCAACCAGACGGAACATTTCCAGGACATATAATATATATGCTTAAATCTCTGAAAAGCCTCTTCTGACCTCTCAAGGAGAGTACTGGAGTACCTTCCTCTATGAGTTCGTAGAACCTTGTTCATATATTCATTATCATATTTACCATATATTCCTGTCATTATGGGTTTACATATCTGTTTCCTACATTAAAAGTCCCTGGTGGGGTGAGAAAGGGTTGGAACTGTGTTCCCCTAGATTCTAATCTGCAATGCCATGCATACAGTAGGAACTTGAAAATTGTTGGTTCATTAAATGAATAAGTGCATTTTAATAATCAGTACAAACTAACCCATAAGTGACTGTGACTTTTCTCAATTTGTAGTCTTGATTCTGATTAAAAAAAAAATCCCTATGTGGAAGGGATAATCAATTGAATAAATCACCAGATGAAACATCAGATAGCTGAACTTTTCTGGAACAAGAATAGATGCACCTCATTTTCAAGAGTCTTACAATATTGGCCCCCATTTCTCATTTTCTTTTTTGTTTTAAATATCTCTACTTGCTCAGCTGCCTTCCCTGGATTTTCCCAGACTACCATATGTCTTACTAAATTAATGGCAAAATCATTCTGGCCACTGTAAACTCTGTGTGGAACCAGTGAAATATTGTTTCTTTTATTGTGCCCTCTGGAATTGGCCACAGAGCACCCAGGGACAGGTTCAGACCCATCACTCTCAAAGGTAACGATAATACTTCTCCCACAAGTAATTCCTCCCCATCCAGTCTGCTCTCCAAGTCCCTATCTTCCCTTCTCGAGGTACAGACATGGGGATGGGAGTGGTGATGGGTAAGAGAATGGTAAAGATATGATCGGAGATACAGACATAAATAAAAACATGGAAACAATCTGACAAAGGGGATAAAAGTATGGGCTCCAAAACTAAATTGCCTGGGTTTGAATTTGAACTCTGCCACTTATGAGCTGGTTTGACCTCAGGCAAGTTACTTAAGATCTTCATGCCTTGGTTTTCTCAACCCTAACAGGGTTATTGTGAGAACTACATAAACTTTAATACAGAATTTACATGTCTGGCAGATAGTAAGTACTCAGCAAATGGAAACAAATACAGCATAAACCATTATAATATGATTTAATAAGATGATTCAATGCGATACAGTATAATATAATGGCAGGTTGCACTTTCCAAAGATGGCCACAATAGTATCTCTTGCACACATGCTTTTCTACAACCCCACCAAAAGATGGAGTCCAGTCCTTTGTCCTTGAAGCCAGGTGGACCTCAACCAAAAGTGTACAGTGGAAGGAATACTATATGTGAGTCCTCAAACTAGATCATAAAAATGCATGCATTTCTACTTTTCTTTCATGTGATGCTTGGTATTGGAACTCAGCCACCATGCTGTAACAAGGTCCTAGAAGCCTGTGGTAAGAACAACATGGAGCAAAACCAAGGTCTCGATGCACAATGGCAGTCATGCTCCTAGCACCAACCTGTCAGCCATGAGTCATGCATCTTGAGAGTGAATCCTCTGTACCCAAGTCAAGCTACCTGAGCTGATTTCACAGACCAGAGATAAGCTATCCTCATGGAATACAACCAAAATTGCAGATTTGTGAGTAAACATTACGAAGTTTGGGAGAAGTACATCAAGTAGCAATAGATGACTGATACAGATACAGATAAAATTATATTTATACAAATTGGTATTCATCCTTTATGTCAAATGGGGGAGCTTGCTTTACCTTAAAGTATACATTATTAACTAAAATAAATAAAAGCATACTTTTTTTTTTCCAAAGTCCTTTCTAGTCTACAAAGAACTTTCACAAATAAGAACTAATGTGTTCATGACACATAAATACACACGACAATGATAGCTTAATGCTACAGACTGGGTAAGCATATCTCTAGCTTCCTTTACTTTTACCTAGATCAAGATTACACAGGAATTTAGACGCAAATCAAAAGTTGCAAATCCAAATCTTTTTATTCTAAATCCAGAGCTATGTCCATTACATCAAGCTGACAATCTTTACTAAGTAAGGAGTTTCAGGACTTTGTTCTAACTCTTGGTTTGTCCACAATCTCTGGCCTGAGCAAGGCCCTATACAAGCCTGGGAATCTTTGAGAAAATGAGGTGGTTACATCAAAAGATCTCTAAAACCACATTCAGACCTAACATTCTGATAATCTGGGGTTCTTCTTACAGCTGTTAGCACCTTTCATTACTTCTTATTCCATGTAGCTTCTATTCTTCTCATGCTATCCCACCTGCCTCCTCTGCTTCCTGACTACCAGATGCTAAAAATAAACTCATATTTGCACTAAATTTCTGTCAACAGGAAGTTTACTTCACTCTCTTCTGTGGTAGGCAGGTTTATAAGATCTCCCAATATTCCCACATCCTGGTATTCACACCCTTGCATAATGCCCTCTCCCTGAGTATGGACTAATCCTAGTCACTTACTTCTAACCAACTGAATATGGTACATATGATGGGATGTCACTTCCATGATTAGGTTACAAATGATTATACCTTCCATCTTGTGGTCAGACTCTGCCTGCTGTCTGCTCAGCTCCCATGCTTTGATGGAATGGGCTGCCATGTGGAGAGCCCACTTGACAAGAAACTGAGGGCAGTCCCTGGCCAATAGCCAGCTAGAACCTAAGGCCCTTAGGCCAACAGTCTGGAATAAACCAATCCATGCCCCAAACTTCCTGAACATGGAAGCAGATTGTTCTCCCATCGAGCTTCTAGATGCAGACTGTGGGACAATACCTTGGCTGCAGCTCTATGAGAGGCCATACGTTGATAATTCAGCTAAGCTGTCCCCAGACTCCTGACTTACAAAGGACTATGAGAAAATATGTATTTTAAGCCACTTGGTTTTTAAACAATTCGTTGCAAAAGAGAATTAATACTTCTTATGCATTAATAGGGAGAGCCTCTGAAGATCAATGAAGGGAGAAACTCACAAAAAATATGAACACCTCTCCACCCCACAACTTCCCGACCCCTCAACATCTCTATCCCATGAGATCAAGGACAGGTCACAGTTGTCTTCCATTTCCAATCACACTAACAGAAACACAAGCTCTAAGGAATCCAGAGGGTCCCAGTGAAGACCAGTCATAGCCCAAAAGAAAGACATGGAGGAGCTTTACTGCATCAGGCGGGAATACAAACAGAGGTCAGACCTGAGGCATGAACGGGAATACATCTTACCAGAATAGAGCCAGGTCAGTGGAGATACTCTGTCCAGACTTCCTCAGGAATGTGAGGGACATCATCTAAAAGTTGCCTTATCACTCTAAGATCTTATACCTTGAGAATGGAAGGAATGAAAAAGAAGTAGCCCCATTTACAAATGGGTACCTGGGGCTTAGACAGGGCAACTGACCTAACGCAATTTGCTGGCTGCACAACTGGGAAAGAATTTGTTGCTCTTGGTTCAACCCCATTCTCTTCCCAATGCCAAATGTCAAAAAAATGTATCTCTGGGAAAACAGCAACTCACTTATTTCATTCCTAATAAATGTGACTTGTAGGGTATCTTACATAAAAGGATACTAGGAAAAAATTCATAATATATGAGTATGTGTATGATCACATCTCACATAATATCAAAGTGTTTAGATGCATAAATGGCTAAATGAGAAGCTTCTAATTGTTTATTCAAAAACCAGGAAATTAGGAGAGAAAGCAACATAGGAAAGAAAGAAAAAGATTCTGTACAAAAGGCATGTAGTTTGTAATACACTATTTCCTCCCCGAAAACAGTTAGAAAAGTCAATATTTACCCTAGCTGAGCAGGGGAAGGATGTGCCTATCATAAAATAGATGATGTTTAACAAGATGCTGCATCTGATAACTGGGATGAGTATTAAAAATAATATTTGTATAGCACTTCATAGTTTACAAAGTACTTTAGTGCACAGTATGTCATTTATTTCCCACAAAACCATATATGATAAGCAGAGGAGGTATTAATACCATGGACAAAGAAAATGTGGTTCAGAGATAAAACAATTGACATTGATGCTTCTAAACATGGCAGAGCTGGAATCAGAATTCAGTTTTCTAAATCTAAATGCTTAGTCAAGAATTGCTGATGCAAGTGTACTATACAACTGTTAAGAGAGATTTGAAGTGTCCTCACCATAAAAAATATAAGTATGTAAGGTAATGCATATTTTAATTAGCTTGACTTAGCCATTCCACAATGTATACATAATCAGACATCATGTTCTACACCATAAATCTATGCATTGTCAATTAATAATAATAAAAATTTTAAAAAATTAAAAAAAAAGAATGGCAGGTATAAACCATTCCCAATTTTTTTTTTAAAAAAAAGGCACTTTCTAGATTATGTCAATGTACTATGTAACCAGGGAAAGACAATTCTCTGAGCTACAGTTTCTTCCTCTAGAAAATGAAGACATAAAACTAGTGTCTGTGGTTAACACCAGAGCAAGTCTTAGGGGTATGCAGCTGTAGAGATGAGAGAAAAGAGGAAGCGGGTGCTGCTTACAAACATTTGATAAGAAGCTTTCAAGGATTCACAAAGTATGATCCACACAATAGCAACATTTGGGAACTTCTTAGAAATACAAATTATTGAGCACTACTCCAAACATACTGAATCAGAAAAAAAGGGGTGGAGCCCAGCAATGCAGTTTAATAAGCTCTCCAGGGTATTCTGATGAGCAATAAATTTAACCATTGCTTTACATGCTTTAGTCTCTGGGCAGGTAAGGCAAACAAGAATAATTTACACTGAGAGGTCAATGATAGGTTTAGTAAATTGTGACAAGTTCATAATCTATGAAACATGATTTTTATTTTTTTTAAGTGAACCTTGTTCACTTACCAAAGGCATTACCTTGTAATCCACAGAAAGAGATGCTGACAATTTCCGCACATGTCAACAGGACAAGACTGGTTATGGCTCTAGCTCTCGCTAGTGAGTCTGTATATTAGAAACCACGGACATAACCAAAGGGGCTGGGCAAAGCACAAGAATAGCTCGATGTCCTCGGATATCAAAAGAATGATGCCCAGTTTAAATGAAGGAGATAATCTGTTTCAAAGAGTTGGATAGGATATTACAGACCAAATTTATAAATCGATCTTTTTACATAGAAGCAATAACTCCGACAATTTAAGAATAAGAATCCAGCTCCCAATAAGATCTGCTAATGCATATAGTGCTAACTATATGCCAAACACTGTTTTAAGTGCTTTATACATGGTAACTCATTTAGTCCTCCTTACAATCCTGGGAAATAGATGCTATAATTATCTTCATTATAGAGATGAAAAAATTGAGGCACAGAAAGTTTCAGTGACTTATCCCAGGCCACAAAGTTAGAAAGTGATAGAGCTGGGATGTGAATCCAGGGTAGTATGGTCCTAAAATCCATGATTTTAATTACTACAATATACTGCCTCTTGAATAACCCTAAACTCTACAAGTTTAGTTCCAAATTATCCTGAACACAATGAATTTGGGTTCAAAGTATCTTGAAAAACATGAACTTTGTCTTTTAATTTGTAGATACTTTCCTCTGGTTGCATGTAACAACTCATATAAACTCCAACCCCAATCTTAAAACAAGATCTTATATAGCGAAATAACATAAGCACAGAAAAGTATATCAATGTGTAGTTTTTCTTTAATACAGGACAAAAGTCATACCAACTTAAGCTAGAATGGACATGAGAGATCACCTACTTCCACAAGTCCATATTACAAACTAATTGAAACAAACTCAGAAAGGGGTAGTGACTCTACTAGATATCTTGGCCAATCATGAATGTTTTGGACCTCTTAAGTGATCTTAAATAATTATATCTAGAGGTCTAATAACGTTGTTTGTTTTTAAGCAGTGGCTTGTTCCGTGAAAAGTTGAGGAAGTCAAGTCTCCCGCATGACCCTGGCAATGTTTCATCCACAACCCTTCTCAGTGTTCAGCAGAGTTCTATCAATATTCACAGGGGCTGTCTTCCACGGTCATTGGAGGGTCTTATCAGTGACTATTTCAATAAATGAAACATCCATAATAGATAGGGAAAATTGTGCAAAGCTATGACTGAGGTTGAATAGTTTGCCTTAGGCACAGAAATAGTCAATCTGGGGGCTTGGAACAGAATGAAGGTCTTCTGTCCTCTTCTTTTTTCCAAGTTTTATATCAGGGAACAGAAAACTCCAAGAATGAGAGTTCTTGGAGTTCTGTAACCAAGAATGAGAGTACCACGAAATTCTAGCATCATTCAAATCAATTCTTCCATCTGTTGCCTGAATTCCTTTCCCAGCATTTCTGCCAAAATTCATTTGATAATGATGATGGTGGTGAGAGCATCAGTAATAACAGTGTTTATTATGTACAAGACAGTGTATTCTCATATAAAACACATTTATTACTCCATGTGGTCCTCATGTCAACTCTGAGATGTGTTATCAACTCAGAACATTGAGTTTTAAAGAGTTTAAATAATTAACCTGGCAAATGCCAGAGGGTCATTTCAAATGATTCCAATGAAGGTAAACTTGCCATCTTCTAAGGCAGCCTGCACTGAATGCTAACCACCATTTCTGTTAAAAAAAATATTGACCTTATATTGCTGACTGCCTTCCTTAGCTTCTAAATCTTTGTTCTGCTTTCTTGAGCTGCACAGAAGTCTGATCCTTCCTGTAGATGATTCCTATCTAAGTAAGGATAAGAGGCACCAACAGCTTCCATGATCAACCAGGCAGATTTCTCCCTCTTCCCGTTAAGGTAGCAACCTAAACTTTCATGTTCTTTAGGATGTATACTCATTACTGTAATTGTTAGTTTGCAGCTTCCCCCAATAGCTGGTTAGCTATCTTACAGTGGGGGCCATTCCCAATGCCATCTATGTATTACAGGCAAATTGCTCAGCACAGAACATTTTTTTAAAGTTTTTAGTTGAGATATAATTCACACATCATAAAATCTACCCTTTAAAATGCAAAATTTATTTGTTCTAGTATGTTGAAGGAATTGTGAGGCAATATCATTATCTAAATCCAGAATATTTTAAGCATTCCCAAAAGAAATCCTATACCCATTAGTAGTCACTCCCTATTTTCCCCTACCTCCTGCCATTGGCAACAACTAATCTTTCTGAGTCTATGTATTTGCCTATTCATATAAATGGAATCATAAAACATGTGGTCTTTTATTTCTGGCTTCTTATATATAACAGTGTTTTTAAGATCATCTACATTGTAGCATGTATCAGAGCTTCGTTTCTTTTTACGGCTGAATAATATTCAATTTTATGGATATACAACATTTGTTTGCCCATTCATTAACTGATGGATATTTAGGTCGTTCCCACTTTGGGGCTATGATGAATAATTTTGCTGTGAACATCCATGTACAGGTTTTTGTGTTGCCATATGTTTTAATTCTCTTGGATATATACATAGCAATAGAATTGCTTGGTCATGGGATAACTACGTTTCATCTTTTCAAGAATTTGCCAGATTGTTTCTAAAATGGCTACACCATTTTACAATCCACCAGCAATGTAGATGGTTCTAATTTCTCTACCTCATTGCCAACACCTGTTATTGTCTGTCTTTTTTATTACACCCATCTTAGTGTGTGTGAAGTGGTATCTTATTGTGGTTTTGATTTGCATTTCCATGATGACTAAAGATGTCCATCATCTTTCTCTATGCTTATTACCCACTTGTATATCTTTGGAAAACTATCTGTTCATATCCTTTGTCCATTATCTAATGGGGCTTTCGTTTTGTTCTTATTTAGTTCTAAGAATCTAAATATATTCTAGACATAATTCCTTTAACAGATATATGATTTGCAAATTCTATGGGGTACCCCTTCACTTCTTTGATGGTGTCCTTTGAAACATAAAAATATTTAACTTTGATGAAGTCCAAATTATCCATTTTTTATTTAGTTTTCTGTGCTTTTGGTGTCATGTTTAAGAGACCACCAACTAATCCAAGGTCAAGAACATCACCCCTATGTTTTTTTCCTAAAAGTTTTATAGTTTTAGCTTTCACATTTATGTCTTTGATCCATTTTGAGTTAATGAATATATTTTTTACATATGATATGGGGTAGGGGTCAACTCCACTCTTTTTGAATATAGGTATCCAATTGTCCCATCATCATTTGTTGAAAAAACAATTCTTTCCTCCTTTAAATGTCTTGACACCTTGTTGAATATCAATAGACCATAAGCATAATGGTTTATTTCTAGACTTTCAAATTCTATTCTCTTGATCTATATGACTATTTTATGCCAGTACCACACTGCTTGATTCCTATGGCTTTGTAGTAAGTTTTGAAATTGGGAAGTGTGAATCCTCCAGCTTTCCTCATCTCTTTAGATTGTTTTGGAAATTCTGGGTCTCCTGAATGTCATATGAATTTTAGGATCAGCTAGTCAATTCCTACAAAGAAACCAGCTGGGACTCTGATAGGGATTGATTTGAATCTATAGATCAAATTGGGGAGCATGCCACTTAACAACATTATATCTTCTAAACAATGAACACAAGATGTGTTTCCATGTCTTCAGGTCTTCTTCAATGTCTTCCAACAATCCAACAGACACTTATGTTAAAGTAATAGTTAGTGAATAAAGGAATACATGAGCAAATAAGCCAAACAATGAATAAAGAGAAAGAATCCAAATAGCTCTGTGAAATACATACACAATGGCCATCTTCTTGAATCCCATCTCCCTTCTCAACAAGTCACCCTTAACTAGTCACAGTTTTCAAGATACAGATCAGCCTTGTTTTTCCTTCTCTTCAGCCATAAATTCTACTGTTTCTTTATCTTCCACTCATGTAATATGATCAACAGTAGTAGAAACCTGATGACCCTGAATGATACATCTCTAGCCACACCCTTCCCTCAGAAGTTACTCCAGGAAAGTTGTGCTAGCACAGCTGCAAACAGACCACCCTGATTTCCCCTTCTTCTTCCTCCACCCCTGCCCCCTAGCTGGTTGTGAGGTCTGATCCACAAGTGACTATAAAAGTAAGCTTTCCCATAAACAAAGTTAAACATCATAACTTTAGCTATGACTGGCTGATGAGAATAGGAGCTCTAAAATTAGTATTACATAGAATATTAAGTCAATCAGGATGCTGTTTATAAAAATTGTTTCCTGGCTTTGACTGTCTTGGTAAGCATCAAGTTAACATGAGCTGGCCACTAGGGAAATAAAACATAACTCTGTGTCGGCTGGGTGGTGGAGACAGCCAAGGAGATTCCTTAGTGCTAAGAAGCTTAGGACCTCTAGCAGTATCTAAGAAGTAACATTTTCCAGTATTTTCATATAAGCAGCATAATATCAAGATGGAATTAGAAAGAGTTCAAGACACTTCACAAACGATTCAGGTTATGAGCTCACACATCTGACTATAAGTGCTTCGAGCTTTCTAAAACATCACATTTCTTAAAAGGGAACAAATAAATATTCTAGCTCTCTAACCCACTTTAAATCTTATATTTTATTTACACAAGCAGAATATGTTACTTTAATGGATCCATTATTTACCATCAATATAAGCTAAGAATCCATTTAGAATTTCAATACTCTCTTTAAACAAAAAGTCTTAAGTTTATATATTTTTAAAGATATTCACATATATGTGTACATACATGTGTATACACACAATTTATCTCCATTTGAAAAGCATGACTTAGATTTAGGCAATTATTCATTTTGAAATGGTTTATAATTGGCATATACTTAGCACATTTCAAATACTGGGTCAAGAGGTATCAGAAATAACTTGGTAAAGGAAGGAGATGAATCTTGGAGGTTTCCTCTAATGAATCAGAGCTTCCTAGCAGTCAAAGCAAAAGAATCATGTAATAATTCTTCAGGTGTTTTATCTTTTTTTCCTAAGAAAAGAAAGCATATACTGTTTCATCAGTCAGGTAACTTTGTATCTCCTGTTATTATGTCAAAGAATTTATCATATTGATCTTTGTTCAAGAAAGTAACATAAGGCCGGGCACGGTGGCTCACGCCTATAATCCCAGCACTCTGGGAGGCCGAGGTGGGAGGATTGTTTGAGCTCAGGAGTTCAAGACCAGCCTGAGCGAGAGCGAGACCCTGTCTCTACTAAAAATAGAAAGAAATTATATGGACAGCTAAAATATATATAGAAAAATTGGCCAGGCATGGTGGCGCATGCCTGTAGTCCCAGCTACTCGGGAGGCTGAGGCAGAAGGATCACTTAAGCCCAGGAGTTTGAGGTTGCTGTGAGCTAGGCTGACGCCACAGCACTCTAGCCCTGGCAACAGAGTGAGACTGTCTCAAAAAAAAAAAAGAAAAGAAAAGAAAAAAGAAAGAAAGTAACATAGCAGTCCTCTGTTTCATTGGGTCTGTAGAGGATACAGAAAAAGACTGGATGCTTATTTCTTATGTTACCCTAATAATAAGAGAATGGGCTTAGTCTGAATTATAACTTATGATAACATCATCTTCTCAACAAACTGCATTGCCTTCAAGTGATATAAGGCAACATAGGGGTAAAACTGAAAATTTTAGATGAACAAGTATCATTATGTTGCTTTTTGCAAAAAAAATCATTCACCTCAGCTTCACTTATTTTTTATTAATGCAAATATATGTTCATTATAGAAGAATCAGAAAGAAGCTATAACTTTGTCATACATTAACTCCATGTCAATTCCAGATTGGACTTTTTAGCATATTTCTAGAGTGGAGATGTCTAGATGATAATGTTAATTTATTTATTCAGCAAACATAAATTTGTGTGCCTCTTATGTGCTGGAAAACAAATGATAATCTTACCTCAGGGACTTCATAGTCTGGTATTTGTCACAATTATTTCTTTGCTATTCAAGCTTAAGGCATTTTATACTTTTATATTATCTCTGTAAAATATACTCTGTGAGGTAAAATTTCCAGAATTTTAAGTTTACATTTGAGTAATTTGTGATTCAGTGCAGTGAAACTAAATCCAATCTTCTTCTATGGTCTTTAACCTCAATATGACAATATAGCTTAGGCGCATATTTGGGTATGGGCCCGGGGTCCAAAGCAGAGAGACAAATTCAAAAATTTACAAATGACTTTATCTGCATTTATAAATGAAAACTGTAAATGCTGGCTCGAAAGCAGTATCTGACCAATTTGTACCCTTTATTTCAACACAATTCCAATTTACAGTTTTATAAGAAAATATGTATGCTCAAATTATGACACATAAAGTTTTATATTTGTAATTAATATATGCACTGAAAGGTAGTGTTTAACTTTCCTGGTAATTTTTCCACAGTGTGAAAAGAATCTTAGCAGTTAAATTCCAATGTGATATTTTGTGTGGAGGGCAGACCAGTTACTCAGCATGACAAATGGTGATATGTAGGACTGGTTATTAACCACCTCCAACCTTCTGTCTAGAGACCATCCTTATCATCATTGTACTTTAGTTTGGCTATAAAGCATATAAGAAATGGGTGTCAAAATGGATAAAACAACAACTATAGATTATCTGAGATACGATTTTTTTTCTCTTAAAACACAACAACCCTATGTATTTGCCATGGTTAAATCAAGCCATCTTGAGTAAAAAAACAAAGCTAGATTTGTATTTTGTTGTTTATTTGCTTTTTCAGTTAAGAAAGAAAAGGGCCACGGTGTTTCAGACCAAGGCTACTACCAGAATAGATATTTAAACAGTGGGAGAGGAAGAACGAAATAGAGAAACCAGTCCTGATGAGAACACTCTTTAATTTCATAAATATGATGTATGCTTCTGCATAGACATAGGGTTAATTATTTCCACTATGAAGCTGTTGTAAAAGAGAGATACTCAACAGGCAGCTTTGTTTGCTTCTTTTGAAACCAATGCCTGGATTGAATGGTTCCATGTATTGTGACACAATCATCTCTGAGCCAAGGACTCCTCAAGGTCTACCACACAAATCCCAGTTAAGAGCTGCCACAGGCCCATGGTTGGAGTAGCGCAGAAGACATCCCTGGCAGGCTTCCGCAGGAGGAGCACTCCAGGTCTCTCCTGCCCATCACTGCTAGGAACTACCATACAGTCAGAGCAGACTCCTACACTGGGCCACGAGACATGGACATTTTTGTATAAAAGTTTTGTAGAGATGTAATGTAAGGTAGATATTCAGGCTAAATTTTCACTCTAAAAATGTTTCTTTTTGTGGCACTCAAAACAAAGTTTATTTAAAGCTAACTTTGATTATGCTTGTCACAGATGACATAAACACAACTTCTAAAACAGAGAGAGGAGGTATAAGTGCTATTGAAATGCAATTATACACACTCTAAAAATTAATTGCCCATCATAAAAGCCGTGGCATGCAACTCTGAGTCAGCTAACCACTCCTCCCCCCACCCCCCACCTCATTGTTATTGAACTGTTCAAGTTTTCTGGCAGGTACAGACTAATTCAAAATGACCCAGATCCTATAAACAAAACATGGCATTGCAAAGAATTAGATCCCTTTTTCTTTTAAAATGATATTTTGCACATTTTATTTAACTGTATTCCATTTAATATCTTATACATGAGGTTTCTACAATGTTTCAACCTGTACCATAGCTCTCAAAGAAAGTTATTACCAAGCAGACAATGCAAATATATAGACAAATCCGTTTCTTGGCAAATCATGAAAAGCTCCTAAATTTTTCCCAGGAGAATACGGGAAGAGGAAGATGACACTATCCATACCTATTCTCTTTTTCAACAAAGTAACACCCACTTCCTATCTCCATTCCAAGAAGCCTAGCTAAAAAATAGCAAACTCCTTAGTCCGCAGGGACACTCTATGTCTCATCACATAGTATCAGCATGTTATAGCTTTCATCTCCCAGTAGCTTACATGTTTGGGTTGCACAGAATAATATGAAATATTAAAAATTTAATTACTAATTAATCTCCCCTGCAGCTGCTCATGGCTTTTGCAAGCTAGAACACAGAGCACAAGAGAATAGAAGATCCAGGGCACCACAAGACTCCACCCTGATTACACTGCATCCAAGCCCTAAGGCCACATGAATTCCTAATGAAAAGCCTTCAATACAACACACATGTCTGAAATAATTTCTCAAGTTGCCTCATAGATTATTGCTCTGTCAAAGGAATCCAGTGTGGGAGCACTGGGATTGCAATTAAAAACATGTCTGAATGACCATACAGCATTTAAGTACTCAGTTTCCAAATAGACTAAGAAATTACAATAATTTTTAAATGTTTTAAGTGAAGAAGTTAAATATGCCAGTTATAGGATAAACAGCATTCAGAAAGGATCAGCCTCAAACCCTCAAAGTCCTGAAACTTTAAAGCAAACTCCAGACACAAGCTAACAATCCCAAAATGAAATGGGAAGGACTATGTGAACTGTTGCTGTAAGCCAACATCTTATTTCTTATAGCTCCAGAATAATATTGTATCTCTGCAAAAGGGGAATGGATTGTAGTTACCTTGCTCGGTTGGAAATAATGAAAAAGAACCTCAGACTGGGCTCTTTGCAGAAAGGTGACCACATGCAGCTGAGGAGACAGTGTACCTTCCAATGGCAAACCTGGAAACTAGGCTATCACTATACTCCACTCTGTTCCTAGCCTCAAAGTCTCTCCAAATTTTTTCATATAAGTTGAAGAGGAAAAACTCACTTGTTTTCTGTATATGACTCACAGAATACTTCACTTCTGACACTGAATGTGTCAGATTTGCTCACATATCAACCAATTCTCTGCCTCCACATAGACGTCCTAAAGCTCAACTCTATTCTGACACTACCGACCTGGAGTTACTACAGACTCTACAGGTTAAGGCCTCAGTTTTAACTGCCCCACTTAAGACATCAATCTCAAGTAAGGGGTCACCAGGTTATCCAATCACAAGTAGGGGGTTATCAGGTTACCCACATTTCTGTCCAACTTGGCTACAAATTAGGGATTCCTGTGATCCCTTCTATGAGTTTGATGATTTGCTAGAATGGCTCACAGAACTCATGGAAACACTTACATTTACCAGTCTATCATAAATGACATGATAAAGGATACAGATGAACAGCCAGATGAAGAGATCCATAGGGCTAAGTCTGGAAGGGTCCTGAGCACAGAAGCTTCTGTCACCATGGAGATGGGGTTCACCACCACCTTCCTGGCACATGGACGTGTTCACCAACCGGGAAACTCTCTGAACTCCATCCTTTAGAAATTTTCATAGAGGCTTCAAAACATAGGCACGATCTATCATTAATTCAATCTCCAGCCCCTCACCTGTCCCCAGAAGATGGGAGTGGAGATAAAAGTTCCAAGCTTCTAACCATAGCTTGGTCTTTCTGGTGAACAGTCTGAGTCTAGGAGCCCATCAGGGTTTCCCTCATTAGAACAGAAGATCCTTCTATCACTCAGGAAATTCCAAGGGATGTAGGGGCTCTGTGTCAGGAACTGGAATCAATGACAAAATAATATTAGAACAAAAGATGTTCCCAGCACCCCTACCACTTAGGAAATTACAAAGGTTTTAAGAACACTGTATCAGAAACCAGGGGCATAGACATATATATACATATATACATATTTTTTTCTTATTTCACAGTATCACACTAGTCTAAATGAGGGTAGTGAAATCCCATTTCATCAATTTAAAAGCAACTTAATTAAAAAATTACTATGCCCCCAGTTACCATGAAATATTAATACAAGGTAATTGAAAATTCTTCCAGGTCACCCAGGTACCAGCTCCAACCCTACCAAAATCTGTATGGAGAAGGAAAGATAGCCTTGCACCAGGATTTAAAAGACCAGCATTCTACTTCTGGCTCTATCAAGGGAAGGGAAAAAAATCTCAAGTCCATGATTGATCCCTTATCTTCATAGAAATAGACAGAATTTCAGTCCAACCCCCTGGGTAGCTTCTCCAAAGAGTCCACACTGTACTTCCACTAACAAATGACACCCAATGTGTGAGATTTATATATACATTAGCTTAAGGATGCCATAGTGTCATAAATTTTCTGTTCACCTTAGTGGTACGCTTTTGATATACTTAATCCTTTTTAATGTATCCAAGGCATATTTTAAAGAAAGTTCCATAAAAGAGAGACATTTTGAAATAAACTAATTGTGATACTAAAGGGAACCAAACTATCCCTTGGTTGCTATTATCATCACAGAGAAGTATTAGGTCATGGTTCAGGGAAAAGAAAAAGAATCACTAAGACTGCCCCTGAGCCTCAGTGAGCGATGTTCTTTCCTCTCTGGTCAAAAACATTTTTTCAGTAAAGTAAGACTTTGGCTACATGACCTGGAAGGCTCACTCAAGCTCCGATGGTCTGTGATCACCGCGGATCTGCAATTCACCCCAGGATCACCTCCAAACTTCTCACATGTATTCTTCTAAAACTATTCCCTACTACATACATTTTTAATGTTTGGAAATTTTAGTTTCAAACACTAAGGTAGTGTAATTGCATAAATCTATGCAGTGTCATGAATATATATTTACAAACCTTGCATATGCTAAAGGTGTAACCCCCAAATCCACTGCAGTCAGAAATACTGTAGCTATCTCCCCTAAGTTTCTTCTTACACTGAGAGCCCTTGAACATGAAGAGGGCTACTTAGGCACTAAGTACATTTGATTTTTTTCATCTGTCATTCCCCTTTACACTCCTCATACTCTATTAAACTAGCTTATTCTTCAAACACGGTATTTGCTTTCAACATTTCTTGACTTTCTCATTCCTGTTATTCTTGCACCTTGAAACCCACGCCCTTCCCATAACACGTGAGGCCAAGTGACCTCAAATGCTACCTGTTCTATGCAGTCCTCCCTGACACTGAAAGGTGTAGGGTATAATGTTGACATTCTTTTTTATCTTCCAGCAATGTCAACACATAGTGAGTCACTTGATAACTAGCACATCGAAGCCCTTATTTTGTTTCCCTTCGGATTGTATATATGCTTATCTCTTTTGTAGGATTAAGAATTACTCCACAGCAAGGACATGTTGATACTAACCTCTTTGTCCCCAATAATTAATCCATAGTAGGATCTCAACAAACGTTAAGTGAATGAAGGAATGAATGGATGAATATGTGGAATTAAGCCACATAATCCCAAATCAACATATGGATAAATAAGTGAACAGAACTAAAGTCAGGAAACATGAGAGTGAAAAATGCTCCTTTGAATACAAGGTAGAAAATGCTTTAGTAAAACCCATTTTCAAGAGCTCAGACATTTTTCACAGTTGTATGTAGACGGAGCTCCCTGGAACCACTTACTGTACCAACATTCCATATACACATCCTTTTCCCTAAACCCATGAGTCAAAGCAGCCTTACCAAATGATTAAGGGGTAGATTCAGGAAAGCACACAATGCATGCTTGACTAATGAGAATTCACAGACCTACTAGCCTACTTTAAGTATTCAGGTGACTCAATAGGTTATGAAATTTGCTTTCGATAAAAAATGGAAACATCAAAGTTGGGCATTAACAGTCTACATTTCTAGGACTTTTCAAGTACCTTTTAATTACAACACAACACAGACTGCCGTAGACATCTTCTCTTGGCACATATTTTTGATATTTTAAGTGTATGATTATTGTTCTCACAGCATATAATTATCTTAACCAATAAATACTACCACATCTAACTCAGTTCCACCAGAGTAAAGATAATTCAGAAGGATGAGCTCTATCTCCCAATTAACTCTTGCATTCCTAAATTAGAATAATGAAGAAGAATTAGAATGATCATCCTTTCATTTCTGAATGGAGCAGGCACAACAAAAGTAGATTTTACTCTAATTATGAACTTATTTTACTTAAGGGCCATAATAATTCTTTTTTAACCTTCTGAATGTTTTTCCTTTTACAGGAAAGCCATACTCAAGGGACCACTGTCACGCATATGACTGATGTTATAGTTTTTGTCAGTAGTAAAAACAACAAAACAAAACTTGATACACCTCAAGTGTCAACTTAAAATCAAGCCCAGGCCTAAACCCAAAGTGCACTTGTAGTCAAAGTGCACACAGTGCACAAACCCAAAGTACACACAGTAGTCATGTGGCCAGAGACAAATTACCTCTCTTCTTGGTGAGTCTTAGTTTCCTCATCCATGAAATAACCACACCATGTGTACATCTCAGAGTTGAGATATCTTTATCTCAATCAAGTAAGAATAGATGTGAAAGTGTTTCATAATCAGTACTGTCCAAACACTGGTGATTATGAATCTGTGTGCTCAGAATGATTGCTTAAACAAAATGTAGCTACTGAATAAACCTGTTAAAATGCAGTGGTTTATGGGAGGCATGTGTAGACACACGGCCTTAAAAAATGAAGACTACATTAAGCAAAAACCTCAAAGCATGATCTCCTCAGTATATATTAGGCTATAAGAATTTAGGAGAGAACACAATAAGCTAAATAGATAGATGGATGGATGGATAGATAGGAGGAAGAATGCATGGGAGTATTTGGGCATAATACAGTTAAGTCCAGCGGCAAAATCAGTAGCCTTGCTGTCTTCAGAAACTAGCCTTGGTGAATTTGTTTGAGTGGAATTGGAAAATTGCTGAACATCAAACAATGGTCAGAAACTATGAAGGAAGCATGGTTTTCTGGGGAATATTTCTCTTACCTGGGCCCATTCTCCTGCATCTTTCTAGAGTTGATCTTGTTTCCTATGTTCCTTTTTCAGAAGGAATTTTAGCTTCCCCTTGCTTGAGAACCTTGAAATAATCCCATAATCTACAAAAAACAGGCTAAAGTCTTAATCTAACATTCAAACTTGCCCACACACTGTCAGTAGGAAACTGTCCAGACCTATAGTCCACTTCAAGCATTCAGTGGCTTCATCTGCAGCCACCAAACTGCTTACAGTTCTCTAAATGCAGCCTGGAGCTTGCTACCCTGTGGCTCAGGCTATTTTCCCCTCTTGTCTTCAACATTATCCCACCCATCCCTCCAGCTGAACATAAGCGTCTTCTGAGAAGAATTCTCAGGTTCTGCGACCTTCAAAGAATGTAGCACTCTCTTCCTTGTACTTCTGCAATATGGGCCATGGTTTAATTTCTATAATATGGACTATTGGAAGATGACAACTGAGTCCTATTTCTCTTCCTTTTAACCATCCACTTTCCTGCTCCTATCATTTCTCTGAAAAGACCACAGTGCCTGCTATATACCAGCAGCTCAGTACATATTTATAGAAATGAAGTACATTTTTACTGCTGACAGGACTGGTGGAGCCAAGAGCATAGATAGCTAAGGAACAGCTAAGCTCTAGTATGTTTTGCCTTGTACCCCCACATAGCTGACAATCCCATTATATGTTTAGAAGAGGTAATGGGAATGTATCTAAAGAGGAAAGCACTGCAACCTTATGTGCAGCTAACTGTTGAAATGACTGACAGCAGAGAAGCAGGACTGGTTTTTAATTCATGCAAGAAACCATTGTTAATATAGCAGCTGCCGTTCAAGAATTGGAAAGGGACTCAGAGTGTTGTGTGCACTGTCATTTAGTCAAGCAAACGTCACACAAGAAACAAACACAATGACAATAGTGCTTGTCCAATGTTTGTTTGCATATAGAGTTCCGATGTCTGTTTTCTGAGGACCTGGAACCCCTGAACAGATTTACCACAACCCTCTTAAGACTTCAGAGAGGCATGGAACGATCACTAGCAGAGGAAGATCGGCTTCAGAAATTCAGATAATAAGCAAAGATGGAGAAAAATAGCCAAGCTCCAAAGTGAGTAAAAAATGCAAAGGGAAAACTGATAACAAGGCACCACTTGCACCTAAACAAACACAGATTAATTGCTATCACAAAATTCTGGTGAATTGGAGGAGAAACGGATGTACTCAAATTGTTGGTGCCAGTATAAGCTATTCACAACCTTTGTAAAGAAACGTAAATAAAGTGGTCTTACTCCTTATTGTAGGAAACCCACTCTTAGGCATCTGAGGCTGGGAAACAGCTCCGAAGAAAATATACACCAATATGACCCTTGTAGCATTATTTAGAACAATGACCAAAAGAAACGGAAATTACCTCAATCTCCAACATAAGGTATTTCGTTACAAAAGACATTGCCCCTCACCTTAACCTCCCATAGCCAAGCTAAATCGTATTTGTGAAGATTGTTCACAAAATGTAATAAAATATCCATCCATATAGGCAAAGCTAGAAAAAGAGAAGGGCAATGGAATAAGAAGAGATTTACATTTTTATAATATTTTATACAACACTGTGTGATTTTCAATCAAGTACTCATAAAGTCAGTTTAACAAATTTCTGCCAGTAAACTAACACATGTTGATATTAAATAAAAAGACAACTTAGACCATTGGCTCTGACAAGATCAAAAAGAATGAAAGAGCACTAGGATGGAGCTTGTTCTTTCAGATAAGAGTGGAGTACTGGTGGCGTTCCCTGCGGACAGACATTATGGGCAACACTAACCTGTGGGGGCCGAGGCTTGTAGGGGGAGCTGCACTCAAGGTCGGCCAAAATGCTGGTCAAGGAGTCGATCTCGGCGTCCAGGCTGGAGCGTCTCTCCTCCAGGGTCTTGCCTCCGGGATTTCCCTGCTTGGAGCAACACATACAAGTTAAGAAAGGAAATTTCCACTGATATTGTGATAAGTGCAAATTTCTCAGGTTATCTTATGGCTTTGTCTAAGTTTTTCTGCCCCTCATTTATTTTTTAGCTTTTATAAAATCTCAGTGAGATAGACTGGGGGTAAAATTATCTCTTTTTGACAGACAAGGAAACTGAAAAATATAAGGTGATTTTCCTCCAGACACATTTATTTAGAAGCATTTTTCTTTTTTTTTTTTTGGATGAGAATGCAAGAAAATAAATGCCTCCATCCCCGCACTTAAGAGGCAAAAGCAACTGAAGAGATCTCACAAGCTGTTTGTGTTCAGAAACCATTGCCAAGAACGATGACATTTTATTGGAGCAGCAAGGGCCAAGGAAGGGAGACTGGCAGTCCAGAGAGAGGAGTCAGCACTTGAAGACATGAGAGTGCCTGGGCCTCTGGGGGTCGGTCGGCATTATTAGGAGTGCATGTGTGAGACAGAGATGGCAAGACCCAGGCAATGCTCCTAAAACATGAACTAGAAAGAGACCTCTCAGGGTTCTGGCCAAAGGGCTTCAGAGGAAGCAAGTGGCAGTGAGCACTGATGATGAAGTCGGGACCTATGGACCTCGTAAGTCAATGCCTGTTTACCTGCACTCAGAATCAATGAGAGTGGAGTATAGGGCAGTAACATTGCCACAGGGCTTTGCCAGGAATTATGAGTAGGTTTGGGAAAAACCAGAAAACTGCCTAGAGTTCAGAGCAAGGAAATATAAAGTGAGGTTGCCCTAGGATTTGGAGGCAGAGTGAAGTGAAAATAAGATTTTGAAGTGACAATATAAGAAGGATCATGTAGGTGTGATGTGAGTGTCTCTTAAAACTCCATCAAGAGATCTAAGTATATCTTTAGCAAAACTCAATAGGAATGAAACAGTAGAAAGTTACTATAATCTGATCGACTAGATTGGACTTGTCTAAGAAGGTTAAATACCAAGATAGTATCTAGTGTCTGCATGAGTTTAGATAAAGCATTAGCCAGGAAACTAGAATATCTGCAGCGGCAACAACAACAACAGCAAACAACAACAACAACAACTAGAGTGTCCTGATAGGCCAGCATTAAATCTTATAGCCCTTGAAGTAAATCCATCCTTTTAGTGACTATGTGATGTCAGGCATAATGCATAATGGCATTGCCTATTAAGATCACTGGCTCCTTTTGTCCTAGTAGGTTGCTCACCAAGCCACCTTCCCTGAGTCCTGGAACTTATTTAAAATGTCTCTGCACAAAAGCAACTTAATGAGATCTGGTGTATTGTGTTGGTCAGTCTCTTATGAATTTAGCCAGCATGACTTACTCCCTCCTGGACCTGATACATGCCAGGTACACTGTTAGCATCAACTGCTTATGAAGCTGTGGCTCAGGCCTTTGGAGCCAAACCTAGATAGTCACCCACCTCACAAGACAGTGGGCTTCCTTGTTTGAGAGCTCGCTTTAAATACGGATTTCACATTTCACATCATCTAGAGCAGCCTTGTGATATTCTCATTCTGGATGTAATGTTATGACCCTTCCTTGTTACCCTATTTCCTCACCCTGTTTTGTATATTTTTCTAAGAATATCTCCCATCATCTAACAATATCTTTTATGTATATCTGTCTGTTTATTGTCAGTCTCTCCCCTAGAACATGTAGGCTTCATGAGAGCAAGAATTTTGTCTGTTTTGTTCCTGTTTTCGCAGAATCTTGTTTAGAGCCTGACCCATGTAAGTGTTTAGTGAGTATTTTTTGAATAAATAAATGAATGAATAATGACAGACTCTGGCACAGGTCCAGCCAATAATCTTTTTCATACCAAGGTTTTTGGGTAAAAAGCAGCCAGATGTACAAGAGGAAGCAGCAAATGCTCTAGGATATGGTATTTAAAAAGAACCAAAAAGGCTCAGTGTGCACACACTTGTATGCATACATGTGCACACATGTGTTTATGTGTATATCAGGCTATATGGCCTAGATTTAAAGGATGGCCTTGTGAAATTGAGAGATTTTCCTCAGCTCCCTTGCCACAGCCCAAAATAGAAAAACAGTGATATGACAGCCTGATTATCTTCTCAGAGTCTGAATTTCCAGTCTGATTAAACTCTCCAAAGCCAGTGGGACTAATCCCTCTATGAGAGGTGATCTCATCTTTATCTCAAAGGGCATTAATAACTATGAAATATTTTGGTACTATTAAGAAAAAAAATCTCTCTAACATTTAAACTTCATGTGAACATTCTGGGTAATGGGTCACAACAAGGAAAGGTAGGACACTACTGTTATGGAAGGCAGCTGAGAACCAAGTGAACGTGATTCTCTTGTGTGCAGACATAAAATATTATAATAAATGTGAATTTCATAAGTATATTTCCACATACTCATAGACAGCATAATATATTGGCAAGTGTGGTGGATTGGAGTCTGACTAAATTTTTCCCTGGGCCACAGTTTCCTCATCTATAAAATGAAGAGAACACCACCTGCCCCACCTAAGCCAGAGGGATATTATAAGATTCAGATAAGAAAATGGATGGGAAAATACTTTGTAAATTGTAAAATGCTATAATTATGATGATTTTCATAAATAGCATTAATTATAGCAACCAGTAACTATAAATTAATATGAATAATACAGCTATTGTTAATTATTCTTCTACTTAAGGGAAGCATCATTCATTAAGTGTTCCCTTGGGGTATCGGTAAAGAGACAGGATTTAATCAGCTCTTCAACATCTGTACTTTACTGTAGCAGAAAGTATATCAACTGCCTATGCCCTAAGTCACTGCAGTATCTAACCACTAAGACTCAAAAGTCACAGAATTACCTTGAGCTGTACAATGAAACAAGTAATTATGGTGAACAACCAGCCTGTACTTGTAAAACTTCAGTTGTTTTCCAGCCTCCCTACTCTCCCTTCCCTCTAAGATGGGACTGCTCCCCATTTTCAGTTTCCCCTATTAGGTTGATGTAATTTATTAACAAGTTCCAGCCTAACGCTGTGGAATTTTGCACAAAAACCAGACAACAGGGCAACATGAGGTGGCGGTCATGTAACTGTGATAATAGCTTTGCTTCTACATTTCAATTCTCATTAGGATTAGAATGGGCCTCTGTGTCACTCTCATGTCTCCTTTTTATGTCTCAGTTCAAATAACGAATGCCGCGCCCCAAGTCCTACCACCAGTCCTTCTCTTGGTATTCTCATTTCCTCTCTTTGTACCTTTAGATTTAAGGGCTATCTTGCTATCCTGGCACTTTCTACTAGATACCAGGAACAACAGTCCTGTAACCAGCTAGCAGAATTCTACAGACTTACCAACATGTTTTCTTTTTAACTATCACTGTAGCTTTGCCAGTTACCAGATGGTTAAATGACCTGCCCAAGGCCAAATAACAAGGAAGCTTCTCCTGACTCTTTGCCTAAAGCCTTTTTCAGACCCTGCACGAACTTTTATAAAGTGGTCATTGTAGTAATGACAGCCTCCACACTCTACAACCATAACTAGAAAGATTCCAAAGATTCCATTGCCTTAGCCTAGGTCGTGCCAAAAAAAAGCAATGCTCATAACAAAAGTTTGCATATAGGTCATTTATTTTGGGAACCAATCCCAAGAAACCGTATTGAGGGACTACGAACAGTTAAGCAGAGAAGAGAAGAAAGCCAACTCAAAGGTGTCATATTGAGCTGGTCAGCAACGTGGGCAACTAGGACTCCGTCCTCCTAGGAGTTCTCCGAGGAGTCCTGTAAAATATGCCTCAGACTGTTCCACCTGAGGGATGGGAGAGTAGATATTTACACTAAGGCTTCAGCTTTCTAGTGGTTTCAGGTTGCCTATGGGGTTTTCTACTCTCTCATATCTGTGCCAAGAAGTAGGATGGTGGCAGAGAATGCCCAGGACAGAAAACGAGTGAAAGGTATTGCAGCTGAGGCCAGGTGCTAGCAGGTCATGCCCGTGCACAGCTGGTCACTGTAGCAAGGGCCGGTATATGAAGGTGGGATAAGAGGATGGCAGGTAGGACACAAAAAGTGTCCAATGACTGCATCCTTTTACTAACAACCACCACACCCCCATGAATAAACCAGTCATACGATGATATATGCGTTTCTATTCATTCTACAAGTATACATGTGATAAAAGCTCACCAAACCACAGTTGGGGCTTATTATGACTTGAAAAATCATGATTCTCAATACTACCAGTAGAATTACAGGCTGATGACTCCCTCACTGTAAGTTCATGGAACAAGAGCCCAGAAGTAAAATGCACAGCATGTGAGTGAAATAAAGTCAGGCCACTGTTAAGACTTTACATGGGTAATATTTTAGCCCAACTATCACTAAGCCACTAACTACAAGTGACAAAGAAAGACTACCAATAATGAGTTATGAAACAGCATTCATTTCTATTTATCTTCATCCTTCTTTATATCCAAACGTTTATTTTGAAAAATTTAAACTCACAGAAAAGTTGTACAAGTAGTTAAATGAACTCCATTCACACACTCTTCATCTAGATTCACTAATGGCCAACATTTCACCACACTATTTACATAAATTCCATTTGCTGTTCCAGTTAAACCATTTGTAAGATGGTATAGAACACCAATATGCATCTTAGCTTGTACCTCCTAAGAACTCCTAATTTCTCAATAATATTATTATATTTTTGAAATATATTTTAGAAATTTAACATGGGTGCAATACTGTCTTACATGCACATGTGCGGAAATTTCACTAGTGGTCCCTGCAATGTCTTTTTATCTATTGTTGTGAATTTCTATCTAAACTCGACTCAAAGATAACACATTGAAGTAACATGCCTTTTTAGTCTCTTTTAATTTAGAGTAGTCTCCCAGCCTATTTTTTGTTTTTTATGAAGCTGACTTTTGAAAGAATTCAGGCCAGGTGTCTTACAAAAGTTCGGCAATCTGGTTTCATTTAATGATTAGATTCAGCTTAAACAAGTTTGGCAGGAATATTACATGCATGATGCCATGTCCCTCCCATTGTATCACATCAGGAAGCTTATGATGTTGGTTTGGCCATATTTGGTGATGCCGAGTTTAATGCCTTGATTAAGGTAGTGTCTACCAAATTTCACCATTGTGAAAGTGTCCTCTTCCTTTATAAATTAATAAATCAACTATGAGGTGATACTTTTGAAATGCTGTTAGTATTCTGCATGTCAAAAACCTTTCACCCAATGGTTTTAGCATCCATAGATGATCCTTGCCTGAACTGATTATGGCCTTAGCGGTTGTGAAACAGGGAGAGCATTCATTATTGATGAATGAAAACAAATGGATCTTGCCTAGCATAGTAACAATTTACTTGTTAAGTACTTATTTCAGTTTTGAGGTAGGGGAGCAGAACTAACTGTAAAGTCTTGTACTATGAAAAAAACATTAGGAACCTAATGATCAAATCAAAATTGCTAAAAAGGGAGGTTTTGTTCAGGCTGTTAAGGGAAACAAAAGTTCAATGGGAACAGTCAAGTTTATTAAGAACCAGTCTCTGCCCTAGGGAGCTTATATGCTAGAACTAGAGACCCTGACCTCAATCATCAACAACTTCCATCGTCTTTGAGGTGGCCAAACAATCATACTGACACATCACAGAAGAAGAATCTGAAAAGCCAACATTTGTATGTAACTGTTAAATGACAGACCTGAGAAGGGAACCAAATAATCCTTAGAGAAAACTATCTTAAATGTACTAAATCAGTTATTTTTCAGTTATGCTTCACAAAGCTCAAGAAATTCCTTAGGACTGACCCCAAATGGTACACAAAGGAGCTCCCAGACCCCACCCAAGTTTGGGCTTCCCTTTGTGATTCATTAGAAAAAGAAAAGCTTTCCCTGATGGCCTAGGAATATAAAACTATCTTAACTTAGGGAAACCTGGGAGGCTAGTAACACAAGACAGTACATTACCTTCATACTCAATTTTTATTTTCTTTTCAATAACTGCCATGTGAGTTATATTTAACTCAGGCTAGCTTTGCACCGGGGCCTCATGAAGCATATGTAATTCACATGTCTCTTCACCTTTGGAGTCACGTGAACTATTTTTCAAGTTGAATATAACTCACTCTCAGGAAAAAATACAAAATAACAAAATTTTCATTAAATTAGAAAGGATCATTTTGTTTTCAAAGTTTTTATTCTATTTTCATAATAAAACACTGTGGCCCCAGGGAAAATTTCTTTTTTTTCTAGTGTGGCAGTCAATGTGTTAATAATGCAACATGAATTCCACTGTTTGTTTTTTTTCTATTATTGTCAGTAAAGTTCATTACTCCCTTATTTCTAATATAAGTGGAAAAAAAGATGGCGATAACAAAAGGGATTTAAAAAGTGTAATCTTTATAAACAATAAACCTAAGTATCTAATCTGTCGATCCATCACTTATCTATCTTTGATGAAACTGAGGATACGATCGATGTTTGTTTTATTTGTTTGTGATCACGCTTATTAAATTATTCTCTCAAAGAACCCCTAGCACAAAAAGAATAGTGGCAAAGGCTCTGAGGTCAATCTGCAGGGATTCGGTGCCTGGGCCTGCCACTTGCTGGCTTTGTGGGCTT